>NC_087479.1:1065939-1756878 GCF_036417665.1 Passer domesticus | reverse complement strand
CTTGCCTTCAGATGTTGTTTTATGATGAATTTCTCACTCTGAGGGTGCCAAGGACCTATTTTTGGTGATTTATTCTGCCAGGCACCTCTGCTCTGCTGTTACACACCCCTGGCAGCCTCTGCAAGGAGCACAAGCTGACTCAATTTCATCTGGAGATGTCAGAGGCCGAGCACCTGCTCCAGAAGCAGCTCTGAGCAAACACACTGATGCCAAAAATAAAGTTTGCTGGGCAGGAGTCCAGCAGCAGCACGTGAAAAATGATTTATCTGTGTAAAGGGCTGCTAATGGAGCAACAATTTTCACAATATTTTCAACATATAAATACGTAATACTACCAAGAACACTTGCAAAGTTTATCTGCTAAACTTCATACACATTGTTTTGAATGTGCCATGAACCCACAATTTTTCATTAGAAAACCTTTGAAAACATTGTGATCATTAGTTCAACCTCAGTTTTAAAGACCAGAGCATAAAAACTACTGAAGATTACCAGTGATTTAGGAGATATTTAGTTCTACAGAGTATTATGGAGTTTCAATGCAGGAGTTTCCCACTAGAGTTCTTTCCTTGAGTACAAAGGACAAGCTTTGAACACTTTAAAGTTACCTCAGACCATGAAAAAATAGATATAGAATATGAAATATCTTTATAGAAATAACAGTTTCCACCTGATCAAGACCAGGAATTACTCCAAGCACAGGTATTTGCAATTTTATGGGCAAGGTGCACAGACAGACAACACGAACAGATAAATATGAACAGAAAAATAGCAGGTAAAATGAAGTGGGTGTATTTAATGTAGTATTAGTCTTATCTCCCTTTTGGGTTGAATTCACAGAGTTAAAAGACACAAGGACTTATTTATGACAGAACCAGAAGTGTTCTTTTTATAAAAAAAAATAATTGTGGGTGGGTTTCAGCCTGCCACGAGCTTCTTTTTGAGGCGATAGCAGGCTTTCTACGGGAGAGAAACGCGCTGTAAGCACCACACAACTCCTAATAAATAAAAACCACGTGCACTCAGCAGCGAGGACACGAATCACACCCTGCAAAAACCGAGCCACAAATTACGGCGTCGAGGCTCGAAGGGAGACGCGCGCTGAGGAGCGCAGCGGCGAGGGCGCGTCGTAAGGGGCCGGGAGCGAACCGGCTCCACCAGCCCTTCCCCACACGGGCTGCGCGACGGAGCGGCTGCGAGCGGAGCAGGAGGAGGGCGCTGATCGCGGGACGAGGCGATGGGAGCGGCCCCGCCGTGCCCTCAGCGCCATCCCCTCAGCGCCGTCCCCTCAGCGCCTCCCGCCGCCATTCGAAGGGCGCGCGGCCGCCGCAGCCAATCAGCGCCCGCGCCGCAGCCCCGCGCGCCCGCCGAGGGCTGAGGGCCGGCGGGGGAACCCCCCCCCCCCCGCCCCGCTCGGAGCTCCGCTCCCCGCGCCCGGAGCTCCGCTCCCGCCGCCCCTTCCCGGCCCCCCCGCCCGCCTTACCACGTATCCGCCCCACACGTAGAGAAAGTTGCCGTCCACCACGGCGCAGTGGCCGCTGCGCTCCTCGGCCACGCAGAACTGATCCGCGGGGTCCGCCGCCATCTTGGGGGGGAGGAAGAGGAGGAGGAGGAGGGAGGAGGAGGAGGAGGAAGCGGCTCGGCCGCCTCAGGGCTCGCGTCCCGCCACCGCCTCCTCCGGGTGAAGCTGCGGCTCCGCCGCCGGTCGCTCCCCTGGGGCGGACGGGAAGCGAGGAGGGTCCAAAGTGTGGGGCGGCACCCGGCGCGCGTCGGGATGGGAGCGCCGCGCTGGGCGCGGTGCCGGGCAGCAGTGCCGGGCAGCAGTGCCGGGCTGGGGCGTGAGGCGGGATAAACCGTGCGGGAGGATGTGAATAATGCGGGAGGATGTGAATAATGGGCGCGAGAGGAGGAAAGGAGCGCCGGGAACAGGAGAGCTAGACGCAAACCAGAGGGCAAGAGGGGAGGGAGGGGGGAGGAGCTGGGTCCCGAAGCGGGACGGGGCTTGGGGCTCCGGGCGAGGACGTGGAGTGATGGACAGGGGGAATGGCTTCGAACTGCCAGAGGGCAGGGATGGATGGGAAGTTGGGAAGGAATTCCTCCCTGGGAGGGTGGGCAGGCCCTGGAATGGAGTTCCCAGAGCAGCTGTGGCTGCCCCAATCCCTGGCAGTGCCCAAGGCCGGGCAGGACACTGGGGCTGGAGCAGCCTGGGACAGTGGAAGTGTCCCTGCCATGGCAGGGGTGGGATGAAATCGGCTTTAATGTCCCTTCCAGCCCAAACCATTCCGTGATCCTGTGGATTCTGTGATGAGACAAGCACAGCAGAACTCCCTGTCCCTCTGAAGGTGAGACAAGCCACGCTCCTGCCAGGAGCAGCAGCTGTGAAATGGTAGCTGTTGTTAATTAAACAGTTGGACAGTTCCAGTTCTTACACTGTTTTATCAGCCACTGAGTTAGTTCCAGCTGAACTCCGTGTCCAGCTGGAATCAATGGAATTCAAAATAAAACAGGTACAGCTCTTCAGAAACAGTAGAGTAGAACTTGGGAGAAATGTGCACTTTAGCATCTTATAAAACAGCATCAGAAAGTAATTGTCAAGATTTCCTTGTGACAGTAGGACATACATTTCCTCTGCTGGATTTAGGAGGGAAGATGTTAATTATTCACATTGATAAACTGGTAATATTAATCACAGACTCTCCTGAATTGGAAGGGACCCACAGGGATCAGCCAGCCCAGCTCCAGGCCCTGCACAGGATACCAACAACCCCACCCTGGCATCCCTGGCAGCTCCTGGAGCTCTGGCAGCCTCGGGGCTGTGCCCATTCCCTGGGGAGCCTGGGCACTGCCAGCACCCTCTGGGGAAGAGCCTTTTCCTGAAATCCAACCCAAACCTGCCCTGGCACAGCTCCAGGTATTCTCTCAGTGGTGACACAGAGATCAGCACCTGTCCTGAACTCTTAAAATGAGGCAAGGTACTGATGGTGCATTGGGATGGTGGCTAAAATGCAGGAGTCAGCATTTGGAAGAGGTAAAAAAGCCATGGGAAAGCAGACAAACTCTATCCAAAGGTCTCTAGGTCAGGTAGAGCTGCAATGTGCTGCCTCAGGAGATGGGATTTTGCCAGCGGAGCAGTGACAGACATGGAAATGAGCTGCTTGTCAGTGCAACAAAACAATTCCATGGATCCAGGTAGATCCACGCTGGCTGATCCTGGAGCACTGGGCTCTCTCCAGTCTCTCCAGCTGCTGTGATGTCCAGCAAAGCCACGGGAGGTGACAGAGATCTGGGCATGGCTTGCAGAGCTGCAGATGGCTCAGTGGAACACACGGCTGCAGCTCACACTGGAATACTTTTATATCTCTGGTGGGAGGCTCCAGGCAAGCTAAGAGAGCCCCCACATCCAGCAGGATGCTGTAGGAGTGTGCCTTACATTCCCTGGCTGGTCACAGCTTCAGAGAAAAGTATTTTTGGATGAGGGGCACATCCCTTCTCCAGGTGCACCTTCCTTCATGTGGCGAGACAGGAGCTGAATGGCAGCATCAGGTTTTCTTAGAAGGAGAATAAGCAGTAATTTTAGCAAATGAAGGTACTTACGTAAGAATTGGGCTTATAATTTGCACCTAGCTGCGTGCCTGTGACAAAAAAAATGAATCATATTTCCTGCCAAAATAGCTGAGACCTGTCAGATGGCAGCTCTTTGTCTGAGGAGAGTAGCAGCAGCTTCACCCATGAGCTCACTCCCGATGAGGAGCAATTATAAATTCTGAGAATGGGCTATGGAAAACAGCTGACATTTTCTGTCTTTAAATCCCTGCAGTCTCTCGAACAAACTCTTTCAAGAGTTGCTTTGTGAGCCTTGTGTGGAATCAAGCTGTACTTTGAGAGATGGGGAGGAGTGTTTGAATGAAATATCAGGTGTTTTCCATCTGGAGAGAAGGCAGCTACTCCACAGTCCTGGAACCGTGGCTGTCCCTGGATCCCTGGAAGTGTCCGAGGCCAGGTTGGATGAGGCTTGGAGCAACCTGGGACAGAGGAAAGTGTCCCTGCTGTGGCAGGGGGTGGGATGAGATGAGTTTTAAGGTCTCTTCTCATCCAAACCATTTTGGGATGCTGTGATTCTATAAACACAGCCCTGGAGAGCATCCTGTGCTCACAGGACCAATTCACAGTCAGGTGTGTTTGATGGATGTTTTGTGGCAAGGAAATCTGAAGTGGGAGAGACTCTGGAGTGCTGGAGAGGCAGAGGAGCCTGTGCTGGGCCTGCAGGGAACAGCAGGGAGAAATATTGTGAGCTACAATACCTGTAAAGGAACAAAGTGATACTGTGGGTAATTGCATTGGGTAACTTGTGCCGGTCACAGCAAGTGTTTTATGGAATCAGAGAATTGTTGAGGTTGGAAAAGCCCTCTATGAAGGTGGAGTCTGTCCCATGTCCCCGTATGCCACATCGACACGGTGTTTAAATCCTTCCAAGGATGGGGACTCCACCACTGCCCTGGAAGCCTGTGCCAGGGCCGGACAACCCTTTCCATGGGGAAATTCCTGCTGTGCCCACCCTGAGCTGCCCTGGCCCAGCCTGAGGCCGTTCCCTCTGCTCCTGTCCCTGTTCCCTGGAGCACAGCCCGACCCCCCGGCTGTCCCCTCCTGGCAGGAGCTGTGCAGAGCCACAAGGGCCCCTGAGCCTCCTTTGCTCCAGGCTCAGCCCCTTCCCAGCTCCCTCAGGAACTCTCCAGCCCCTTCCCAGCTCCCTCAGCCTCTCCTGGAGCTCCAGCCCCTTCCCAGCTCCGTTCCCTTCTCCAGCCCCTCCACGGCACGAGGGGCCCGGAGCTGCCCTCAGGACTGGCGGTGCCCAGCAGTGCCAGCTCAAGGGACGATCCCTGCCCGGCCCCGGCGCTGTCCCCACACGGCGGAGCGGGGCCGGGCCGGGCTCCTCCCGCCTGAGGGGGCGGCCCGGCCGCGTTTGGCGCCATCGCCGCCATGGAGCCCGAGCGGCTGCGGCGCCGCCTCGGCTCCGCGTTCCGCCTGCGGGGGCTCGTCCTGCGCCCGTGAGTAGCGCGGGGCCCGGCCCTGCTCCGCTCCGGACCCTGCTCCGGTCCCCGACCCCCGCTCCGGACCCGCGGGGACCGGCCCCGGGGAGCGCCGGTGCGGGACGGGGCCGGGGCCGCTCCGCATCCTCCTCGGGATGCGGGGCTGCCTTTCCCACCTCCTCCTCCTCCTTCCCCCGCATCGCGGCCTCCGCAGGCTCCTCCAAAGCCATCTTTCGTCTGTCCTGCTGCTGCGGGCCCCTTCCTTCCATCCCTGTCATGACCCTGGGTGCTGCCAAAAGCTGCCCATGGCCTCCCCTCGGAGCTCTCCCTGATGCTGGTGCCGGGTGTTTATTGAGGTTTTTTTTGTCTGCCTCTGACCCTGACAACCCTGGGGTCTGAGTTTCACTTGCCGCTCTTGTGCTCAGCGGTCTTTGCTAGAGGAAGGAATGGCATTTCCAAAGACAGGAATGGTGTATTTCCAATATAATAGGATGTGTTATTTAGAGATGCCAAGGTCAGTGAAAAGGGATTCCTGCTTGCAGTGGAAAGTGTCATGATGTAAAAGAGACTGGGTCTCCCCTCACTCTTATTTTCCCTTTCTTTCTTTCTTGTGTGTGTTAATATCAATTAAATTTTGTTGTGGTTGGGATGTGATTATTTTGGACACTGCCCTGATACTTTCATTAGAGAGGAGCACAAGTCCAGAACTCCTGACTCCACAGTTCCATGAGCTGAGACACTTTGAAGGTCAGGCTGATCACAAAATGCCACTGGGGTTGGCCAGCAGATGACATTAATAAGAAAATTTTTATCTTTAATGTGAGACTCTTGTAGAGGGACTGGGGACAAGGCATGGAGGGACAGGACCCAGGGAATGGCTCCCACTTCCAGAGGGCAGGGATGGATGGGAGATTGGCAACGAGTTCCCAGAGAATTCTGAGACACTGGGCTGGAATTGCCAGAGCAGCTGGGGCTGTCCCTGGATCCCTGGCAGTGCCCAAGGCCAGGCTGGACACTGGGGCTGGAGCAGCCTGGGACAGTGGGAGGTGTCCCTGCCATGGCAGGGAGTTGGAATGGGATGGGATTTAAGGTTCCTTCCAGTCCCATCCATTCTGGAATTCCATGATTTGAGGGTCAGAGAACCTTGGCATGGGGAGGATGTGAAGGATTTGGGTTGATTCAGCCTCAGGAAGGAAAGATTCACAATGAGCTAATCCCAGTCTTCCTAAAAGTGAGAAGTGTTCTCAAGGATGCACAGTGACATGGCAAGAGACATTTAATTCTCCATTGTAATAGTAATTAAACCTTGGAGTTGATGGAGTAAGTGCTGGAGTCTCCCTCAATGGAAGTTTTCAGGGCTTGGCTCCACGGGGCCCTGGACAGCATAACCCAAGCTCTGCTTCCAGGAGAAGGTTGGACCACAGGGTCTCCAGAATTCCCTTCCAACATGGAATTTTTGTGTGAAGCTGAGGTTCTCCACATCTTTTCCCTGATAATTTTAATCCAAATGATTTTTTCTCTGACTTAAACCAACGTGCTATTATGCAGAACTAATGATTTCTGCTTTTTAACCACCAGCCATGTGGTGATGATGTGCACACCTGCCAAAATCAGCTCAGTTTGTGTCAACTGTTGAACATTAATTGCTTTTTGTGCTTTCTCCTCTGGGATTAGGGATGCCCTGAAGTATCTCACTGAAGCTTTCCAGTCCACCAGTGAGGGAGAACTTGACGACATAATTGAAAATGTCATCGATGCCGTTGAAAAACAGCCTTGTAAGTAAACAATTTATTTTCCTTGAGCCAGTTCTCCTGGCATTTCTGATGTCATCAGGACAAAGACAGTGACTGGCAGCAGAGGCACTGAGGTGTCGTTGCAGTGTAAAGGGTTGATTGAGATAAATGGATTTTTTGGCCCTTTATTTTGGTTAAACACAGGTTTGCAGTGTCAGCAGGGCTGGCAGTGCAGAATATCCTGACTTTTCCAAGAGTAGTAACATTATTCAGTGACAGTTACTAAAAGTTTGTCTGGACATCTTTGTACCTGAAACTGTCATTTTAAATATTAAAGTGGGGAGAGTCTATTTACAGGACACAGGGAATGGCTTCCCATTTCCAGAGGGCAGGGATGGATGGAATATTTTGAAAGAATATTTTGAAGGAATATTTTGATAGAATATCTTGAAGGAATTCTTACCTGTGAGGGTGGGGAGGCCTTCAAACACATTTCAATTATCAGTTTAAATCCATGAAAACAACAATGTACAATCTCCAGAATTCTGTTGGAATACTTAAGGCAGCAATCCTTGTGATAATGTTCTGGAACCAAATTAACCTCCAGAATGTGAGAGCTCAGCTTTAGCACATTTGTGATATATTTGGCAGCTTTGCATGAGCTATAATTGTCTTGTTCTCCATGTTTGGGGAATTCAGGGTGGGCACAGAGTGTTTTTCCCTAGGAGTGTGTCCTTTTGGTGGCAATATTAAGTGATCCATCTGTGTGTCATTACAGAAAACATGAATTATTTGTGTGTATTCCCGTGAGGAGACTCAGCCATTTAATGTGAAATGTTGGAGACTCACTTCCTTCCTTGCTGCAGGTTTAATCCTTGGGATTTTTCTTTCCAGTGTCATCCAACATGATTGAGCAGCCCCTGGTGGAAGCAGCTGTCCAGGAATGCAGCCGGGCCCCGGATGAGGCCATGTGAGGGTGACATTAAAAATGTTATGGGGACTTCTGGGAGCTGCTGGCATTTCCTTGTTCCCCCTGGGAAATGAGTGCCAGGCATTGTCTGCATCATTGCTCTGTGCTTTTGCCTTCCTGCTGCTGCCTTTCCTCCAGTCATGCCTCAGGTTTAGCTTTTATATTTTCAGATTCTGTGCTGCTTTAGTGTGTGGGGCTGGGCTCCACATCAGGACATGGTTCTGATGGTGTGTAGTTCTGAGCTCTGTGCACAGAGCAGGGACACAAAACAATTCCTGCTCCAGCTGGGCACCAAGGACAAATGATCCCAATCTCAGCCCAGGAGCACAAAGCCCGTGGGCTGCAGAGAGAAAAACAAGCAGGGTGGGACTGCAGGGGCTGCAGCTGGAACTGGACACTGAACTGCAATGTGCACATGGAGCAGAGCTGAGCCCAGGGAGAGACCCCGGCAGCGCTCGTGCATTTTGGGGCCATTTGGGTTCATCTTGGGGGCAGCCCTGGCTGGGCTCTGGTGCTGCCCGAGGTGCATCCATGGAGGAGATCCTTGGAATCCATCCCTGCTTTATTCTGGAACTCCATCCAGCCTCTGTCCTAGCTCAGCCTTCTCAAGGCATCACCAGGTTGCTCCTCAGAGCCCATTTTCTCTCCTCCAGGGGGCCCTGAACAGAATCTGGAATTCTGGAACTCAGCTGCTGGGGTTGTGTGCTGGGTGTGCTGCAGGTGGAATATTAACCAGCACTTCTGGCCATGCTTTATTTGCTTTGCTCTAGATGAAAGTTATCTCAAGTTACTTTTGTTCCTTTCTTTTCTGAAAGCACTTTGGAAAAGTTTTCCTCTGGGGTGCCTGCTCCAGCTTTTTTGTTTAGTTTTTTGAAGCCCTGATTGATTTCCCTTCTGTGATAACAAAGTGTGGAGCAATTACTGGAGTTTCTGAGCACTTTGTGATCCTGATGGATGTGTTTCCTTTCGTGTTCCCATCGTGATGCAAAGCATGAGAAGAGATGGTTTGCTGGGCATGTCAATTAGATCCTGTCATCTCAGCCTCTCAGGATGGAGAAAATTTGGGTTTAACTTTCCTCCTTGCTGTTGGAATCTTTATGAGGCAGACTTTTCTTTGTGATGCTTTTTTATACTTAATTTGCTCCAGAACTGAAGAGAAATCCATATGTACAGATTCTCAGTGCAGAGTCCTGAAGGGAAAAGCTCTACAGATCACAGAGACAAGTCTTTTTCATTATTTAACTAAAAGATGCAGGAGAAAATAGACTAGAAATATATAAACTATATATAAAATAAGAGAAGTGGTGATGATAGTGAACAAAACAAATGTCATTTTCGCCAACGTATTTGTCAGTTTGTTTCATCCACTTCATGGAATCACAGAATGGTTTTGGTTGGGAGGTAACATTCAGTTAATGCTGTCACTATTCTTATTTCAGAGAAAATGTTTTCAACATTATTGGAGCCTTTGACATCCCACGTTATATTTATAATTCAGAAAGAAAGAAGTTTCTGCCGTAAGTCTCCCATATTTTAAGTTTCAAGCACTCCCTGTTTTAAGAACAAAGCCTCTATTTCTATAGGATAAGTCTGGTTTTAATCTTTCTCTCTTGGCTCTGTTCAACTGAAGCCTGAGTGAGAAAAGTAATAAATGTTTAAGGCCATAAACCAAGTTTATTCCACCTAATGAATAAAAAAGACAGTGAGGCTGAGGACATACATCACTAAAGGTAGTTTGGGGTTATTTTTTTTTCTCACATTGGGCTGTTTAAATTTATTTTTTTAATAAATTTGATGTGTCTGCTGCCTGTATTTATTTCTTAGTCTGTATCTTGCAGCTCCCTGAAGCCCTGGGGGGTTTCTAAGGAGAGCTCCAAACAGTAAAAAAGAAAAATTAGGAGCAGCTGGTGAGAAACTGGAGGAATAATGCTTTTGTTCACAACTGCTTAAAGGCATAACTGCTTTTTTTCAAATGGATTTCTGCAGAGGTCTCTTTGGGTGGAGGGATAAATCTCAAGGCCTGGGAGTTGGAGGGGAATGAAATGGATGCAGAGATGCAGAAACGCAGGATCCCGAGCAGGAATGTACCTGAATCATGGTGCAGCTTTTGCAGCCTCCCGGACCTTTTAGAGCAAGAAATCATCTTTATGTGGGGAACATCCCTTCTTGACATCCTGATTGTGTTCATTCCTTGCAGCCTGTCCATGACTGACCTGCCCAGGCCCAGTTTGTTTGGGACTGCCAGGGACAAGGCGGAGCTGTTCCGGGAGCGCTACGCCATCCTCCAGCAGGTCAGGAGTCCTCAGGGAGGGATCCCACTTCTCCTGCCAAAAATACATCATGCTGCCTGCCTTGTAAACCCTCTGCCTTCCAGCTTGTCACAAATAACTTCTTTTAGCAGCCTTACTTAGGTGCTTTCATGACACTTTCTTTAGGCTTAGTTTTATTACCCGGTGCATTTTTTAGGCTTAGTTTTATTATCCGGTGTTATTGATCATCTGTTTCTTGGAAATAAATTCTTGTCAGAAGGACTGAATTATTAAAAGTTGCTGGATGAAGTAGAGTAAGAACTTTCTGAAGTGTTTTTTGCATAGTGCTTGTAGCAAACTGGCTTTTTGGCAGTGCTCATTTGTGTTTAAACTGAATCACTTCAATTTTGGTTTGTGCAGAGGACTCACAGACATGAGCTGTTCACTCCCTCACCAGTTGATGCTCATCCTGATGACAGCAAGAACAAATTCCAGGTGAAAAAAATTGAGTTCTTGTCAGTTTTAATCCAAATAATCACAGCAGTTCTTTATGCTAGCAGCCACTATTGGGAATCTTCTCCTAAGGCACATTGAGAAACGAGGTTCTGGTGTTGGTAACGAGCCTGTATCCTCTGGCTCATCTGTGTGTTCATGTACAGCCATGTCCTGGGTGGGGCTTTGTCTTGCTTGGGAGAAAGCAGGCAAGAGAGTTTGAGTTTGGAGGGTTTGGTTTGGTTCTGATTGGATTCTTTGCCTTTGACCCCAGCTAAAGACAGTAGAAACTCTCTTGGGCAATCCAGCTAAAGTGGGAGAGGTGATTGTGCTTGGGATGATCACTCAGCTCAAGGAGGTGAGTTCCTTTTTGCTGTGGAGTCTCTGATCACTGCTCATTCAGTGCTGTAATACATTAAAAAATGAGAAAACTTAAATATCTCACACTTACCCATTCTAAGAGACTTTTCCTCAAGCATTCAGTGCCAGTGTGTGTGGAAAATGTCTTTCTTTGTCTTCCCAATATAAAATTTTTATGTCAGCAGCCAGAAGCAGTTAGGATTTTTTGGCTTGTCCCTTGAGAGGCTGGAGCTTCCAGTGGCTGAGTTTGGACTTGGCAATGCCTTGGACTGTGATTTTAGGGGGGAGCACCAGCAATCCCAACTGCAGCAGCTCCCAGGGAAGCTGCTGACATACATTTACTACAAATGACTTTATTTTCAGTTCTTGTCAGCTTAAAACATTAAACCCAGACAAATAATTTCTAAGTGCTGACTGATAGATGCTTCTGACTGAAGCATTTGTGTGTTTGGTATATTTTGCTTTATCAATGAATCCTGTTTTGTAGGGGAAATTTTTCCTGGAAGACCCCACAGGAGTGGTCCAGCTAGACCTTAGTAAAGCAATATCCTTTTGCTGTGATGGAAGAGCTGGAGGAGTTTCCTGTAGACCTGCAGGATTTGAAATTGATCAGTAAATCAACGCTGACCATTCAGAATTCCATACTGAGAGCTGCAGCTTTGTCTTTCTCCTTTGTTTGCAATTCCTTGGCTGCTGCAGCTCCTGCCTTTCCCTTGGACATGGTGACTTTCCCTCCCCATGGAAGCAGAACCTGTTCCAGTTCCTGGGCTCTCTCTGGACTTACTTGCTCATGTACCAGGGAATTTCCAGGCTCTTCAGGCAGCCTGTGAACTTTCAGTGCTGTCCAAATCTATTACACCAGCTGGAAAGCAAATTTTGGTTCAAAAACCTTCTTTAAATCTAAGAAAAATACATTCCTTAACCTTCCTGCACCAGTTCCACAGTGGGTTATACACTGAATCCTCCTTTGTTCTGGCAGAAGGTAAAGCAGACTGGGTTTATTTTTTAGCTTGTAATAAATTATTCTGTTCAAGCTGTGGCTGCCAGATGTGGCTGAGCAGAGAAGTCTCATTTTGGTGACCATCAGTGAGTTTGGGACAGATTTTTGGCCTTGAGCTTTTGCTGTGACTCTGGAGGCAGAGAGGAGGAATTTGGGGGTGTTGGGGCATGGGAGGCTCTGGAGCAGCTTTGAGGATTGGCCCCAGCATGCTTGGAGAAGTTGACTGGGTTAGGAAGACAGCCTGGAATAACCAGAGGAATGATTTAATGATCTGAAAATGCTGCTCTGTGCTGGCAAAGCTTTGCTCCTTTAATGAGGCTTCTCATTAGGATGATGTAAGAGCTTGCAGTTTTGGAGGAAAAAAAAAAAAAGCAAAAGCAGCTATTTCTGTATGTGGAATGTTCCTCTGTGCAAGATCCATGATCTCAGTCTGTTTTCTGGTGTGTTTTATGCTTGTAAGAAGAATTTTGGAGCAGAAACGAGAGTGGGGATAAATAAATGCCACCAGATTCCTTCTGTTCTCAGCAGTGGGATTTGAGAGCACTTGGATGGGGGCCCTTCCAGGACAGGGCCAGCACGATCATGCAGCCCTCGTGGTGTGCTTGAGGGGCTTGTTCATGGGGCTGTGCAGCAGATGCACCCACAGGAGTGCCTGGGCTCAGAACAAAGCTGATTTCCCTCTCAGCCCTTTTCCCATTGCCTGCTCTGGTTCTGTGGAGAGGGATTGATGGAGGCTGGGACTGGCAGTGCAGCACGGCTGCCAGCTCTGACTAATGTCTGGGACACGATGCTGTTAGAAAAACTGGGGGGTTATTTTGCTGTTTTGCTCTTCCAAAACCTCCTAGGTTGGTATGAAGATGAAGTTTTTCATGTGAACGCTTTTGGATTTCCGCCCACTGAGCCTTCTGCCACCACGAGGTACAAAAGTGACTTTTGGCAGCCTCACTCCATGTTTTCCTAAGGGTTTCTAAGTAAGATCATTGTTACTTTGTAATTTCTCTGACATTCAGGTATGTTATTCTTCCTCCTCCCCACATGCTTTAAAATAAATACCATTTTAAGGAAGCAGTTCTGGGACTTAGAGGCACTAAAGGCTGTAGTGTTGGCAGAAAAACCCTTCCAAAGGCCTTTGGGTTCTGCATATTAATGGAAATTGGGATGTAAACCCTTCTCAATGGCAAAGCCAGGTAACTGTAACATGGAATAATAAATTCCTTGTTGCTGAGGGAATGGATCCCTGGGACAGTGAAAGGTGTCCCTGCCCATGGCAGGGGCTGGAATAGGATGAGCTTTAAATTCCCTTTGAACCCAAGCCATGCTGGGATCCTTACTGCAGCATTTTCATGATGCAGAGCCTTCTATGGGAATATCAACTTCTTTGGAGGGCCTTCCTCATCATCAGTAAAGGCTTCTGCCAAGCTGAAGCAGCTGGAGGAAGAGAATGAAGATGCCATGTTTGTGTTTGTGTCTGATGTGTGGCTGGACCAAGCAGAGGTGCTGGAAAAGCTTCACATGATGTTTTCAGGTAGGTGGGAATTGCTTTCACTCTGAACCTTGTCTGCATGATTTGTTTCCATAAATTCTTGGTACAAATGGTGGTTTGACCAGTGGCCATTTTCTGGGCTGTGACAGGAATGTTTCCCTTGCTCCTGGAAGCTCTTCCTGGGCTTAGCTTGAAGACCAATTCCTTGGTTCAGAGAGGTGAATGCTGCCAGATGGGATATTGGGAATTCCTGGCTGGGAGGGTGGGGAGGGGCTGGGCTGGAATTGCCAGAGCAGCTGTGGCTGCCCCTGGATCCCTGGCAGTGCCCAAGGCCAGGCTGGACAGGACTGGAGCACCTGGGACAGTGGGAGTGTCCCTGCCATGGCAGGGTGGGATGGGATGGGATTTAAGGTCCTCTCAGCCCAACTCATTCCAGGATTCTGGGATCAGTAGTGGGGACAGCACTGGGAAAAACAAGCTTTTATGAATTGCTGCTTTGTATTGCAGCAGTTTGGGAACAGCTTGTCCCTCCTGCCTCGGGCAGGATGGAAGTGAGAGAGAGTGATGGCTTTAAAAACAACCCAGAATTCAGGGTGGGAAGCTGCTCCTCAGCAAAAGGGAGCTGGACACAAATGAGCAGAGTCATGCAGAAGTTAAAAAGCCAGTTCAGTGTGTTCAGAGCAGGCAGATCCTGTGGGCAAGCTGGGCTTGACCCAGGGCTGCAGGTGCTGAGGGCAGAAGGGGCCTTTGGGCAGTGAGGTTTGTGTGCTGAGCTCACCT
Source organism: Passer domesticus (assembly GCF_036417665.1). Lineage (NCBI taxonomy): Eukaryota > Metazoa > Chordata > Aves > Passeriformes > Passeridae > Passer > Passer domesticus. The sequence continues at coordinate 1,742,784 of NC_087479.1, read as the reverse complement.
GGCAGAGGTGCACACCCTGCATTTGCTATTTTGAGACTTCACCAGGCAAGTAATAATCTTAATTATAAACTAAACGAGCAGCTGTGGGGGAGAGCAAGGAAAAATATTGATGAGCCATTTCTCTGGGATCAGCAATTCTGTTCCATTTACCAGCCCCTTAGAAAACCAGTGAAGTAAATCCAAGTGTGATTCTGTGTGTCAGGAAAATGGAGAGTAACTGGGGTGTGAGATGAATGCCTGAGTAGCTGTTTCTATTTTTACTTCAGGGATGGGAATCAGGTTTCTTTTTCCCCCCCTTTGCTTTGAAGCAGTTAATGGTGAGGTTCTGAGCACTCACCAGATCCTCAAACTGCTCAGGCAGTTCCAGTTACTGTTGCTTTATAATGCCAGAGGGGGAATTGGGTGTTGGGAGAGCCCTTAAATTGGAATGATCAGGGAGGTTAATAGCAACCCAGTGCTGCCTGCTTGCTGTTTTCCTCTTGAAGGCAATAATACATTTAAAAATGGCATTATTTATTATAATTGCACTTGGTGTAATTCTGTGACTGGGCCAGGAGCTGGATACACACAAGCACTGCTGGAACTCAACCTGTAAGTGCCAGGGGGCTCCCTCAAAGTGACATTTGTACATGGCCATCCCCTTTTTGAGCTAAAAACAGCCTGGATCAAGAAAATCAGGTGTATTAATAGCAGCAGGGCTTGAAGTGCTGTTTCAGTTCCTGCTTTTCCTGGAATGGCTGAGTGCTGGAAGGTGCTGGAGTGCATGGATACACTCACAGATCCTCTCTTTTCCCAGGTTATTCCTCTGCACCTCCCACCTGCTTTTTCTTCTGTGGAAATTTTTCATCTGCACCATATGGCAAAAATCAAATCCAGTCCCTGAAAGGTAGGGAGGTCTTTGTGAACAGCCAGACATGTGCACTGGACTAAAATGATGATGGCAAACAAATGAAGAGAGCAGAAAATGAACATTTATTTTTTTAAAGTGCACTGCAGCAGAGGGGGGGTTCACCCAAGGTGTGTTTATTTCTAACCAGGTGTTGTGCCCTGTTTTTCCCTGACTCCAGGTTCTTTGAAGGCTCTGGCAGATATTATATGTGAATATCCCAGCATCCATAAAAGGTACAGAGCAAGGGGAAATCTCTTTATTTTGTGAAGCCTTTCATGACCTGAAGAAGCTGAGAGTTGCCCTGTTTTCTCTGTCTTGAGAGCCAGCTGTGATCAGATAAAAAGCTGGTTTTGTAACAGGCCTGCAGGTTTGTTTGGGAGCAGGGTAAGTTTGATTTTATCTCAAATAGCTTGGGCATGGAAGCTGCTAATGAGGGAGCCAAGGTCTCTCCCTGGGATGCTTTCCTGCCTCCTGCTCTCTGAATTCAGAACATCAGACCCAGTTTTTAGGATCAGTTTATGCAAAAGAGATTTGTTAAGCTTTTTTATTTTTATTTTTATTTTTTTATTTTTATTTTTATTTTTATTTTTATTTTTATTTTTATTTTTTGCAGTAGTCGATTTGTGTTTGTCCCTGGTCCTGAAGATCCTGGGCCTGGTTCTATTTTACCAAGGTCAGTTTGCTTCACTTCCTCACATCTTGGAATTTTGAGTGAAATTTGAGTTAAAGATGGTTAAAGAGTCTTTGTTGATACCTCTGTTATTTATTTTAGACCTCCCCTGGCTGAAAATATCACTCAGGAGTTCAGACAGCTGGTGCCATTTTCAGTTTTCACCACAAATCCCTGCAGGTAACCATGTAACTGCTATTTTTTTAAATAATTTGTTTTTAAACTAAATTATTTGCAAATATAATTTTCAAAACCTACCAGATTTTGGGGAAAATTTGCCTTAAATTTTTCAAATTAATAGAATTCTTCATTTCATGAATTAGAACAATTTTAAATGTAGTAGGACATAAAAAATCTGTGAAGAAAGCAAGTAGTGCTAAAAAAATTGATATTGAATACAAAAATCCTGCTCAAAAACATCATAAGGGAAAGTATTATTTTCATTCAATTGTCTGTATTAGAGGGAGATCAACTTCCTAATGCATCTTCCTCATTTTTAGGTCAACCTTAATTAATTTCACTGCTGTTTTCCACTCAGGGTCCAATACTGCACCCAGGAAATCATTATTTTTCGGGAAGATTTGGTCAACAAAATGTGCAGGAACTGTGTCCGCTTCCCAAGCAGCACCATGGACATTCCCAACCATGTGAGTGAGTGGAGCCCAGCACTTTTTGCCCAGATTTTTTGGTTTTATTGATCAGCAGGGCTGGATTTTGGGGGCTCTGATCCTTGTTCTTGTGCCACATTGCGTGAGTAACCCAGAGGGGTTGTAAGAGGGATTTATACATTTAGCATTCTTATTTTTCTTTACATTTTGACAGCAAAATAACTCAGACCATGATAGTTTAAGGTGGGATTGAGTCATTTTGTCACACTGGAGCTGCCCTTGAACACAGAACTTCAGAGCAGAACCAACCATCAACGTCCTGCCAAGAAACACTGATTCCTAAAGGCAAATTTTAATGCAAATTACCATTTTTTAAAGATTTGATTGGTTACCCAGTGCCATTTGCAGTAAAGCAGCAGGTCACTTCCTCCAAAATTCACCTGCTTGTTTTGTCTCCTGCCTTGAAATGGAAATTCTGCTCCTCACACATCAGCAGTGTGCTCTGGGTTTGGTTCCACTTAACGAGTGCACAGCAGGAGCTGATGGGATTCACTGAAATACTTGGATGGGAAGGATCCAGGTAGTCCTGGCTCATTGCAGTGATGGATGGAGCCTGGTTTTGTTTATTTTACAGGAGTTTTTGTAACTCAGAAAGTTGGTTTTGCTCAGTGTCTCTGTGAACACCCCATGGACACTGAGGTTCCTTGGTTTTGTGGGCACATTTGCATTCCTGACACTTCCCTGTCCTCATCCAGGGTTTTCCAGGAAGGAAATGTAGAATTGCAGCACTTTCTGCAGATTGTTTTTTGCAAACTCCACTTTTCCTCAGCCTTTTTTGCCTATTTTAATTCAGCCATCAGTTTAAAAAAACAAGAGAGGGGGAAATTTTGCCACAAAGAAAGGAAAATCATCTGGGAATCAAATTATTTCTTCAGTTCAGGGAAAAGACTTTTTAAGTGTGGGTCTTATGGTTAACTGGACAGCAATAAGGAAAATAAAAACCAAAAAATGAGAGTTGTGGCAGTGTTGGTGCTTTCTGGGTGGAGGAGCAGGTAAGTGATTCTCCTGGAGAGTCTGATTGATGAGATCATTTTGACATCTTCAAATCCTGGCCTTTAGAAAGGCCTTTGTGTATTATAACCCCCACAACTGAAGAAAGAGCTGGAGGAGAGTCACTGCTTTACTCTAGAAATCATTAATAATCAGCAGGAATGAGATACAAAAAGCCCCAAACATTTCCAGGTTCAAAAAGCTTCTTTATTAACACACACTGACACATGCAGGGATGAACTGAGCTTACAGCAAATGTTTCAAACCAAGTGCTTGTGGTGATACCTCAGGTTTTAGCTTTTCTATTTTCAGATTCTGTGCTGCTTTAGTGTGTGGGGCTGGGCTCCACACCAGGGCATGGTTCTGATGGTGTGTAGTTCTGAGCTCTGTGCACAGAGCAGGGACACAAAACAATTCCTGCTCCAGCTGGGCACCAAGGACAAATGATCCCAATCCCAGCCCAGGAGCACAAAGCCCGTGGGCTGCAGAGAGAAAAACAAGCAGGGTGGGAGTGCAGGGGCTGCAGCTGGAACTGGACACTGAACTGCAATGTGCACATGGAGCAGAGCTGAGCCCAGGGAGAGACCCCGGCAGCGCTCGTGCATTTTGGGGCCATTTGGGTTCATCCTGGGGGCAGCCCTGGCTGGGCTCTGGTGCTGCCTGAGGTGGATCCATGGAGGAGATCCTTGGAATCAATCCCTGCTTTATTCTGGAACTCCATCCAGCCACTGTCCTAGCTCAGCCTTCCCAAGGCATCAGTGGGGGAGGTTCTTTGCAGTTTTTGAAGACCATTTTATCCCAGGGGAAATGCTTAAAACCAAATGTTTGTGGGGTTTTTTTGTTGCATTTTGTGAACCCCATTTTATCCCAGAGGATAAATGCTTCAAATACTTCAAACCAAGTGTTTTTGGTTTTTTTTTTTTTTTTTTTTTTTTTTTTTTTTTTGCGGTTTGTGAAGACCATTTTATATCAGGGTATAAATGCTTCAAACATTTCAAACCAAGTGTTTGTGGGGTTTTTTTGTTTCAGTTTGTGAACCCCATTTTATCTCAGGGATAATACTTAAAACAAAGTGTTTGTGAGGGTTTTTTTTTTTTTTTGTTTTGATGGTTTTGTTTGTTTTGGTGGTTGTTTTTTTTTTTTTTTTTTGTTACAGTTTCTCAAGACCATTTTATACCAGGGGATAAATGCTTCAAATGCTTAAAACCAAACGTTTGTGTGTTATTTTTGTTGCAGTTTGTGAAGACCATTTTGTCCCAGGGGCACCTGAGCCCGCTGCCGCTGTACGTCAGCCCCGTGTTCTGGGCCTACGATTACTCGCTGCGGGTTTATCCCCTGCCAGACCTGCTGGTCACCGCTGACAAACACGACCCCTTCTCTGTCACCAGCTGCGACTGCCTCTGCATCAACCCCGTGAGCACTGCCCTCCACCCTCCTCGCTCCCTGCCCCGCAATTCCCTCACACCAATGTGGGTTTTCCCCTTTTTCCTCACACCAACGTGGATTTTCCTCCTTTTCCCTCACACCAACGTGGATTTTCCCCCTTTTTCCTCACACCAACGTGGATTTCCCCCCTTTTTCCTCACACCAACGTGGATTTTCCCCCTTTTTCCTCACACCAACGTGGATTTTCCCCCTTTTCCCCTCACAGGGTTCGTTTCCCAGAAGTGGATTTTGCTTCAAGGTGTTCTACCCCTCCAACAAGACAGTTGAAGACAGGTAAATAGGTTTTTCTTGTGTGCTGAGTTTCTGATTATCAGGGTGAAAAGCATGGGAAATTGGTAATATTTGAATGTTCCAGAAGCTTAACTCACACTTCATACTCAGGCAGTGTAACAAATGCAAATGCCCAGAACTAAAGCAATAAATGTAGAAATTACAAATATCAATGATGGAAAGCACAGTTCAGAAGTAAAAGGAGGGATGATTGCACTCCCTGATTTTCAGTGATAGAGACCTAACTGGGAAGCAGATTTGTTTCTGGGCATGATGGTTGTTACATAAATTAATTAAATTTAGGAAAATTTTTTGCTTCATTTTGTGATAATCATCAAGCCCAGAAGCCACTTTCAGGCTTTGATTTCACATGTTTTTAAATCTGCACTTGTTCATTCCTCTGACAGGAGAAAAGCCAGCTGCAACACCAAAAAAGTATTAAAATCTATCAAAAGGGCTTAAAATGGATGAAAATTTACCTGTTTGAAATAATGCTGGTATAACCCATTAGGAAAAGCATAAATTTATCTTCTTCTTGTTGGAGAAGCCTTCAGGGAATTAATAATGGGGTCGGCCTGAATACAGAAAATATCACACCATGAGATACTTTAGGCCTTTAAATAGTTGAAAACATTATCAAGCCTTTCCTAGATAAAGAAACAGAAGAGCATTATGAACTATTTTTAAAATCAACCTTCTAAATACTGTTTATCTTTGGTGTTTTCAGCAAGCTTCAAGGACTCTGAATTCCTGTGGCGCTGAAAAAAGGCAGTGAACCCATGGGAAGCCAATTGTAGCTCTTATTTTTTTACATGCCTAAGTATGTATTGTGGACTTTTTATAAAAAATGTCAAAGTCAAGACCCATTTGTTTTGTACACAAATAAACTTTTACAGGAAAAGACACTGGTGTCACTGGATAAAATGTAAAAGAGTGAAAAACAGCTGGCAAAGCATAAAAAAAGGTTAAGTGGAGGAACCAGCTGTATCAAACAGGAAAGGAACATCTTTAAAAAAACAGAATTAAAGATAAGGAGCACTGGGATAGCTGGTTGTCTGCAAGGAGCCTGGAATGGGGGTAGGATTTTGCTTGGGAAACATCTGTGGGTGTTTCATGACAGCAGCAGCTGTTGAAGATGGTGTTAGGCAGACAGGAGTGGTAAAATCAAGGACACGATCCTTTAGAACTTCTGGAGAAGGCTGGGAGGAGGAAATCTCGGTGGAGGAAAGTGGGAAGGAGTGAAACTGAGGCAAAAGCTGCTCCAGGTGTTTGTGGGCATGGAGGGCAGAGCGGGGTACCCCAAAGAGCCCACACCAGGTGTGCCACAGGGGCTGTTCCACAGCCTGCTGTGCTGGCACTGCCCAGGGCAGGGCTCTAAATACAGACTGTAATGCTGGCTTCTCACAAATACTAAAAAACAAATTATTCTAGATGCATAATGTGAAAGTAACTTTGCTATACAGTTTTTATTTCTGCTATTAACTAAACTTAGACATGGTATGGAAACAGCTGATACACTTATGCTTGTGATAATTGAACTGCCTGCTCAGCTGGGATAACACACCCCATGAATGTGTGATGAAGACCCCTGCTGCTATCAACACCTACTGTCTGTAAAATTATAGATCAAAATGCAGACTGAGGTGATAAAAATGGACTAAAACCACAGCAGGAAATGTGCATGCTCTGAAAAGGTGGACCAGATGCTAAACACTTCTTAGAACATGCGAACTAGTTTGGGGGAAAGTTTAAATATGCATAATTGTTTATGAATATGCAGTAGGCTGATGCAATAGAAAAATGTTAAGGGTTTCTCTGAAATAGCAGGTGTGCTCCTGGCTGAATGCCAAGCACCCAGCTGTTCCCTTTATTTTTGTATCCTACTGTCCTTCATTTTACTTTTAAATTTTACCAGGAAAGTGAACCTCGTTTTCCACAGCAGGAACGAGGAGGGACAGCGGGATACGGGCTCTGAGGGGACAGCAGGGCGGGGAGGGAAGCGGGGTCTGCCGAGGATTTAAAACTGCTCTGTGAGGGGATGGCAGCGGAGCTCGGAGCTGTGGCATGGAGAGGGACCATACACTTTGCAGAGGGATGAGGAGATGACGGGGGAAAACCATCCCTGCTGCTGCCAGGAGGCCACTGCGGGCAGGGAAAAGGCGAGGCCGGGCCGGAGAGGCCTCGGCCCTGAGGGCCCGCCCGCCATGTTGTTTACCGTCTCCATAGCAACAGCAGCGCCGGCGCCGCCATCTTGTTTACCGTCACCACAGCAACGCCCGCCATCTTGTCCGGCGCTCCCCCAGCAGCGCTCCCGGCCGGGCCGAGCCGAGCCGTGCCGGGACCATGGCGGGCGCAGGCCGGCTGCACGACCTAGACCTCAGCGCCGAGGAGGCGGAACGGCTCCAGCGCGCCTTCCGCGACGAGCGCTTCCGTGCGCTGTTCGCGGAGTACGCGGCCGAGCTCGCCGACCCCGAGCAGCGCCGGCTGTACGAGGAGGAGGTGGCGGCGCTGGAGCGGGAGCGCGGCGTGGAGGTGCGCTTCGTGCACCCGACGCCGGGCTTCGTGCTGCGCACCAGCCAGGAGGGCTCCCGCCGCTGCTACATCAATGTCTGCAGCAACCCGCTGGTGGGCGAGCCGCGGGCCCGCGCCGAGCGCGGCGGGCAGCGCTGGGAGCTGCCCTACAGCCTGGCCCCGGGCCGCGAGGAACTGCGCCCCGCCGGCCGCCGCCGCCTCCTGTACGACGTGGTGTTCCACCCCGCCGCGCTGCGCCTGGCCGCCCGCAGCGCCCGCTTCCGCCGCCTGCTCCGCGACACGGCGCTGGAGGCCGTGGAGAGCCACTGCGGGGTGCGCCTGGACCGCAACAACGCCGCCGTCCTGCGAGGCGTCTCCTACAAGGGCGTCCCGCAGGCGCCCGTCATCCGCTCCCCGCTGCCCGGCGGCGCCCCGAAGCCGCCCGAGGACGACGAGTCCCCGCTGCCGCCCTTCCCCTTGCCTGCCCCGCCCGCCGCCGCCACCGGGGGCTGCTCGCCCGCCGCGGCCCCGCCGCCCCCCGGCCCCACCACGCCGCGCTGGAGCATCCGCCACCGCTCCTACGTGGACCTGCAGGACTACCGGCACAGCCGCGACTCGGCGCCCAGCCCGGTGCCGCGGGAGCTGCTGGTGACGGTGGAGCTGCCGCTGCTGCGCTCGGCCGCGGAGGCGGAGCTGGAGCTCCGCGGGCGGGAGCTGCGGCTGGACTCGCGCTGTCCCGCCTACCGCCTGCGCCTCCGCCTGCCCTACGACGTGGACGAGAGCGCCGGGCGCGCCGCCTTCGACCGGGCCCGGCGGCAGCTGCAGGTCACGCTGCCCGTGGTGCGGCCGGCCGGAGAGCGGCTGCAGGGGGCCGAGCCCGGCGCCGGGGGCCCGGCAGAGGCAGCCCCGGCAGGGGCGGGCGGCGGAGCGGCTCCTCCCCCGGAACTCGGGCCTGGCGGCGCGGAGCGCGGTGATCCGCCCGCCGAGCCCCCGGCTGAGCTGCCCCTAGACCCACTCTGTGACCCACCCGCTGAACCCCCGGGTGAACCTCCCGCTGATCCAGCCTCTGACCTCCCTGCTGAACCCGCCCCTGATCCAACCTCTGAACCCTGCACTGAACCCGCCCCTGATCCAACCTCTGAACTCCCCGCTGAACCTGCCACTGATCCGACCTCTGAACCCTCTACTGAACCTGCTGCTGATCCCATTTCTGAACCCCCTGCTGAACCCACCACTGATCCAACCTCTGAACCCTCTCAATCCTTTGCTCACTCCCTTGCTGAACCTGCTACTGATCCAGCCTCTGAACCCGCCACTGATCCAACCTCTGACTTCCCTGCTGAACCTTCCACTGATCCCGTCTCTGAACCTTCCACTGATCCCATCTCTGAACCTTCCACTGATCCAGCCTCTGAACCTTCCACTGATCCAACCTCTGAACTCCCTGCTGAACCTTCCACTGATCCATCCTCTGAACCTTCCACTGATCCCATCTCTGAACCTTCCACTGATCCAACCTCTGAACCTTCCACTGATCCAGCCTCTGAACCTTCCACTGATCCAACCTCTGACTTCCCTGCTGAACCTTCCACTGATCCCATCTCTGAACCTTCCACTGATCCAACCTCTGAACCTTCCACTGATCCAACTTCTGAACCCCCTGCTGAACCTACTACTGATCCATCCTCTGAACCCTTTGCTGTCTCCCCTGCTGAACCTTCCACTGCTCCCATCTCTGAGCCTTCCACTGCTCCCATCTCTGAACCCTCCACTGCTCCCATCTCTGAGCCCCCCGCTGGTCCAGCCGCTGACCCCCGCTCCGGGCCCTTCCCCGAGGCCCGGGGCCCGGCCCTGCCCTGCTCCGGTGCCGCTTCCCTCACGGCCGGCCCCGAGCCGGCCATGCCCTCCGAGGCCCACCCCAGCGAGATGGCCGCCTGCCCTCCCTTCCGTGCCCGGCAGGACGAGGCGTCCCTCACGCTGCTGCTGCAGGTGCCCGGCATCGAGCCGCAGAGCCTGCGCGGGGCCGTGGGCAGCCGCCACTACAGCCTCCGCTTCCGCGCGGGCAGCGCGGCCTTCGCCCTGTTCCTGCGGCTGCCCGGCGCGCTGCTGTCCCCCGAGAGCGCCGTCAGCGTCTCGGCCCACAACGCCGTGCTGCGGCTCGCCAAGGCCCCCGGCAGCACCGGCCTCTGGGACAAGTTCAGCTTCGGCCCGGAGCCCTCCGCTCTGCAGGTAACGGTGCCACGGCTGGGTGTCGCCGGGCCCGGTGTGGCGGCTGGGTGCTGGCTCTGCTGCTGCCTCCTCCCAGAGCTGCTCCCGGGTGGCAGCGCCGGGACCTGTCTCGTACGAGGTCACGCCGTGGAGCTGGCAGCTTCACCCTTGGAATTGGAGTGACTTCTGCCTCCTGTACAAAGGTGTTTCTGAGGGAAGTTGTGGCGATGAATGAAAACGGTGCCTGTGTTCTCTATGTCCTTGGTGCTCACTTTTACGGGCCTGTAAATGGCTCGTGCAGCCTGCTCACACAAAGAAAGCTGTTTATGATACACCAGGCTTACACACGTGTGCACACACCGTCATGAAGTGTAGGGGAGTGTCCCTGTGTCGGTGTTTTGGGACAGAATTCCCATTTACAGCCACAGGAACCCCCCCCATTGTTCAGCCAGAGCAGAACAGCAAGCAGCAGCTGTGAACTGTCCCGCTTTGCTGGGGTAAATCATCACCTGCTCTGTCTGAATGTGATCCTAATTAGTATTTTCTGGTTTTATGGGTTGTTGGGCAGTGATGTTCCCGTGGTGGGGTGGCTGCATCCACTGTCCCCAAAGGGATGCCCACCTTGTGACACAGTCCAGAATCACTCACACAAGCTTTGTGGAGAGCCACGTTTCCTCTGTGAGCTCAGACTTGCAGACAGTTTCTCATGAGCAGGGATTAAAGCTGCACAGTCCTTGTGCAACCTTCTAGCCATGGGATTTGGAGTTTGGCTGGAGTTGAGAGCAATAAAACCCTCTGCAGTTTGGATCACGTGCAGTGGGATTGCATGTCCAGGAAGCTGGCAGGCTGCAAGCACATCCACTGGGATGGACTTGGCTTGGAGCAGCTTAATTGCTCCATCCCTCCAACTAGAAATGACCTGTGCATGATTTTGAAAGATATTTATCCAATTAGTGTTTGTGCAGCTGAAACCACGGTGAGTTTCCCATTTAGCAGCCACACACCTCTTACAGCAGCAATTCCTGTGAAGGAGGAGCTGATCATTTCGGGGAAGCATCAGAGATGATGAATTTATGGAGAACCACCCACGCTGGGCTGTTTGCAGAGCATTTCCTTTGCTTTTACCGGAGCAGGAGCCTGCGAGTCTGTGCACGTGGGGCCACAGAACACTCAGGGCTGCTGTTCACTGCCTGCTGCTGCCACTGTGTAAACTCCTGCCTGTTTTCTGTGCAGGTACTGAGGCTGCCCAGGGAGTCCCCATCCCTGGGAATGCTCAGAAAAACCTGTGGATGTGGCACTTGAGAGCATGGCTTAGGGGTGAACTTGGTGGTGGCTGCACTAGTGGTTGGAAGTTTGGTGTGTGGATTTGTTACTGCAACTGGAGGAGCATTTTTGTGATTGAAAGGTTTTAAAAGGCCACCCAGTAATGGGATTTTTGCCTTTGTGGGTTACAAAAACCCCTTGGATATGCTGATTTTATTATAAATTGCAAAATGTTTTGGGTGGAGTAGGAGAAGGAGATTGGGCATTAGTCATCAGCTTCCTGGCCATTCATCCACAGCAGACTCCAAGAGATTTTCCTGGCCTCCAGTCCTTTTGGACACTGGGCCTGCAAATTGAAGCAGGAGAAATAAACTGAAGTCATTTGTCCTGTTTGCTTTTTTTAAAATCTGTGCTATTTCCCCAAAGTGCCTGAGAGCTGCACTCGCTCAGAGTGAAGGGAGAAAAATGAATATTTAATTAGAGCCACTATTACTTGCTGCCTTCTGGCCATTAACCATTTGTTCCTGGTCGCTTTTCTTCTACTTATGTTGATTCCTTCAATTTGTCTGAGGCCACCTTGGGGGCTTTTCTGCCTTGAGTCTCATTCTGTAAATCAGAGCTGTGGTGCTTGCACTGAGACCTGGAACGAGTCACATCAGTCACTGCAGAGTGCAGAGCAGTCTGTGCCTGAAGGGAGCTTTGGGGCTGAGGCGAGCAGGATCTTATCCTGGAGCAGGAATTTTATCCAGGAGTAGGAATCTTTTCTTACAGTCCTGGAGCAGGATCTTATCCTGGAGCAGAAATTTTATCCTGAGCAGGAATCTTATCCTGGAGCAGGAATTTTATCCAGGAGTAGGAATCTTTTCTTAGTCTTGGAGCAGGAATTTTATGCTGGAGCATGAATTTTATCCTGGAGCAGGAATCTTTTCTTACAATCCTGGAGCAGGCATGTTATCCTGGAGCAGGAATCTTACTCTGGAGCAGGAATCTTTTCTTACAATCCTGAAGCAGGAATCTTATCCTGGAGCAGGAATCTTTTCTTACAATCCTGGAGCAGGAATCTTATTCTGGAGCAAGAATCTTATCCTGGAGCAAGAATCTTATCCTGGAGCAGGACTTTTATCCTGGAGCAGGAATCTTTTCTTACAATCCTGGAGCAGGAATCTTATCCTGGAGCAGGAATTTTATCCTGGAGCAGGAATTTTATCCTGCACCTCCCAGTCTGCTTGTTGGTCATCTCCTCTCTCACAGCAGCGTTGCCAGAGGATGGTGCCTGGCAAAAGTGAATCCTGGAATGGTTTGGGTTGGGAGGGATCTTAAAGCTCAAGTTCCATGGACAGGGACACCTTTCCCTGTCCCAGGTTGCTCCAGGCCCTGTCCAGTGTTTTTAACAGCTATGGAATTCCTGCTCTGCTCCGTTCTGGGAAAGCCAAGGGTTGCTGTGGTGTTCCATGGAACAGATTATTCCTCCCTGGGTTAGTTCAGAGTCTGTCCCTCCTCCTTGTCCCATGCCATGGTGGCTGTTCCTCGTTGCCCCATGCCATGGTGGCTGTTCCTCTTGTCCCATGCCATGGTGGCTGTTCCTCTTGTCCCATGCCATGGTGGCTGTTCCTCGTTGTCCCATGCCATGGTGGCTGTTCCTCGTTGCCCCATGCCATGGTGGCTGTTCCTCTTGTCCCATGCCATGGTGGCTGTTCCTCGTTGTCCCATGCCATGGTGGCTGTTCCTCGTTGTGCCATGCCATGGTGGCTGTTCCTCTTGTCCCATGCCATGGTGGCTGTTCCTCTTGCCCCATGCCATGGTGGCTGTTCCTCCTTGTCCCATGCCATGGGGCTGCCTGCCCACATCACTCCCATTAATGCCAATTCCTCCTTGGAAGCTGCTCTGATCCACGTGCTGGTGGAAGAACGAGTTGAGCTCATCCTCAGAACACCATGCTTGCAAGAGAACTTCAAGAGCTGCTTTTCCTTTTGTAGTCAGCAGTGGCTGAATCCCTGTGCTGGAAGAGGATCTATTTAGAGCTCAGTTTCCATAGATGCCGAGCACTTGGAATTCCCACCCCAGCAAGTGCCTCTTTTCAGGAAATCTTTGCAGTGCCCTGCTCCTCCCTGGACTTTAACTGTGAGGAGTTTCACTCCTTGGGCAAACCAGAATGTCCACACTGCAGCTGGACTGGATGATCTTGGAGCTCTTTCCATCCTCTTGATTCTATGGCTGGTTATGGCGACCAGAAATCCTATAAAAATAAAGATTCCATGTTGTGGGCTTAGGGTCACATATTTCAGGGGTTCAGAAGCCACCTTTTGTCACTGCACTGGTGCTCAGTCGCTGCAGCAGAGACCACAGTGCTGATCCTTCTTCAGGCCTTGCTCCAGGCCCTGTTTTCCCAGGGAATGATCTCCTGACCTGGAGAAGCTGCCTGATTTCCCCACTGCCAGGATCTCTGCTCTTTGCCTCGAAATTCCAGCCATGGGCTGTGCTCTCCCCACTGCTCTTCATTGCAGTTCACCCTCTATAACCTTCTACACCTTTTGCTTAAATCCTGGGAATTCAGGCCTGGGAAACTCCAGCATCAGAGAGTTCCCCTTCATTTCCAGACAACACAGCCTGCGGAGAAAATGATGGAGGAGGAACTGTTGGGAGTTAAATAACCATTAATACAATTTGTGAGCCTGCCAGGCAGGGCTTCTGAGAACATGTCCCAGTGTGTCCTGGTTTATGGTAGTGCTGGAGCTGGGCAATTAGGAAAATTGTGCCTTTGGAAAGCACTTGGAATGTCTTGGAATGTTTGGCCTCCTGGGGTTAAATGCTCGATTCCTAAGAGAAATAAAAAGCAGTTTTCTGGGGGTCTATTGAGCTGCTGAGACTTGGGGGCTCAGTTCTTGGAGCATGTGAAACAATTGGCAGGGAATTCATTCTGCAGTTCTGGGGTCGTGTGTGTTATTTTCATGGGATTAGAAAAAGGCTGGTTCCTGCAGGAATTCCCGTCTGGGCTGATCCACACCCTTCCTGCCCTCCTCAGGGGCCTGCAGTGGGTTTGTTCAGAGGATGTGTGCTCATTCCTCTGGGCAGTTCCCCCTGGGTACCCCTGGCTGGGCAGGGAGTTGCAGCCAGCCCATCCCTTTCCTAAAAGACCCCGTCAGATCTCGTGGAGAATATTAGGATTTAACTCACATAAACCCCCACGGGGCTCCAGAGAACAGCAGGGAGCAGAGGAAAACAGAGGAAATATTTCCTCTGCTTTCCTATGCATTGCTTTTTTCTTTTTTTTTTTCCCGCTACATTTACAGGCTGAAAAAGATTATATTGAGCATTCCTGAGGAGTTCATGGTTGGAGCTGGGTCTGAGTTAGGCTGTGTGTGAGGGATCCAAATGGGAATTGCTCAGAGATAGGGAAGTTTTGTTTAACTTTCCTGGAGTGTTGAGGCCTCCATGCAGGATGTTCTACATGGGAGTGATTTTTCTGCTTGGCACAGCCACCAGTGCCTGGTGAAGGAGACCCTTTGGAAGCTCCTGCTGCTTTTTCCTTCAGAAAGCAGTGGGTAAAAAAAACGTGGAGCTGTTGAAGCAAGTCCAGAGAAGCCATGGAGCTGCTCCAAGGGCTGGAGCTGCTCTGGAGGCAGGCTGGGAGAGCTGGGAATGTTCCCTGGAGAGGAGAAGGCTCCAGGGAGAGCTCAGAGCCCCTGGCAGGGCCTGAAGGGGCTCCAGGAGAGCTGCAGAGGGACTGGGGACAAGGCATGGAGGGACAGGACCCAGGGAATGGCTCCCACTGCCAGAGGGCAGGGATGGGTGGGAGATTGGGAACTGGGAATTGCTGGCTGGGCTGGAATTGCCAGAGCAGCTGTGGCTGCCCCTGGATCTCTGGCAGTGCCCAAGGCCAGGCTGGACACTGGGGCACCCTGGGACAGTGGGAGGTGTCCCTGCCATGGCAGGGCTGGCACGGGGTGGGATTTAAGTTCCCTTCCAACCCAAACCATTCTGGGATTCTGGGATGATTGAGTGCCCCTAGAAGAGGCTGGGGCCTGGTGAGGTGATCTGGGCTGCTCCAGCCTGGCCTTGGGCACTGCCAGGGATCCAGGGGCAGCCACAGCTGCTCTGGGCACCCTGTGCCAGGGCCTGCCCACCCTCCCAGCCAGGAATTCCCAGTTCCCAATCTCCTATCTACATTTCCCTACGCCACTTGTGTGGAGCTGGAGGTGGGAGAGCTCTGTTGCTGCTGGCACTGGGACCACGTGGAAATCTCCCCAAGGACTGGAAATGCCCCCTTGGGCCATGCTGGGCTGTCCTTGTCCTCTCTGAGCTCAGAATTTGAGCTCTTGTGGATAAAAGTGTTCCTTGGTTGGCAAGTCAACCAAGCATGAAGCCCTGAGAGCCGTGTTGGGACGTGTCAGACGTGGATGTTTCAAACCTTTGCCACCTTTCATGGAGAAATCCATCCTGGAGAGCTGTTTTGCTCTCATTTCCAAGCTATTTAAAGTCATAATTTTCAATTTCCAAGCTACTATAAAGACTTATTGTAATAGTCAGGGGTTGCTTCTAAGAAGATGCTGCTGGAAACTGGGGCTGTTGAATGTAATCCTCCAGCAGTTTATTTTTGGTTCAGTTAATTCTGTGTTCAGCATTTCAAGACTCTTGGCAAGTTTTTTGGGAGGTCAGAGAAGGACAAAGAAGGAGAACACAACAAACTTATTATTTCACATTTTTCAAAGCAATCCCTTTCCCAAGCTACATTAAGGACCATAATTAGTTTGCTTCTGCTATAAAACAAACTAATTTCTGAATAGTCTTTAATTGGTAGCTGCATTTTGGGAATACCATGACTACACAAAACAGTTATGTCAGGAAACATTATTAACCTGCTGATGAAGCTCATCAAAGCTTCTTTGGAGCTGTTTCATCTTCGCAGTCATGAGCACCTCAGGAAAGTTTTAATTTCACTACAGGTACCAAAACTTTGAGCTTCAGATTCTCAGCTCTCAGAGCTGGTTTGTGCTGGGATCCCACAAATGCAGAGGTCAGGAAATCCAGGTCCTTTCCCATATTGGCTTCAATTGTTGGGTGTTGATGAGAGAGGTTGTGGCTGCCCCATCCCTGGAAGAGCCCAAGGGTGGTTTGGATGGGGTTTGGAGCAGCCTGGGACAGTGGAAGGTCCCTGCCTTGGAGCTGGATGGGATTTAAATCCCTGAGATTCCCTGATCCTCTCATTACAGGAGCCACCAAAATAATTTAAGCTTGAAATCTGTCCTGCTTTTCAAACTTGCAGCCTGCGTGGGAGGTAACTCTGGATGGAAAGTGTCTTCAGTTTGGAGGAATTAAAGCAGAATAAACCCATTTGGGTGCTGAGGGAGCCAGGAGGGGAGCAGCTCGGCTGTGAGACACAAGGATGGGTTTGAATGATGAAGTGTTCCAGAAACCACAGTCAGCCCTGCTAAGGTTGATGTTAATTTGGTCTCAGTTTAGTCACAGGGAAAAATGAATGTGTACCAAACAGCAGATGACAGTGTGTGCAGGGAAAAACAAATTAAATTCAAAGTTGCTAAGAGAGCATCATAAATACCAGAAAATAAACGGCTGAAATTGAAGAATTATTTTACAGGGTCATTGAAATCAGCTGCAGATGGTTGTCCTCTGTTTGCTCTGGCTTGGAAGGCAGAGCAGGCTTTAGAATAAATTCCTGAATCATTTTTTTCCAAGGTCTGTGCTCTGATAACATCTGCAGTAATATAAATGCCTCGGTGTGTGCTCCCCGTGAATGCAAAGTCTGAGTTACAGTGCCTGGTGGAACAGGCTAATGATAATCACCTTCCTGATAACAAACACACCCCAGGTCCTTGATTTATGGCAGGCCGTGGGTAGGGATGGGATAACATGGTAAATACTTCTGGGAATTCAGTGTTGGGCTGAGATGAAACTTGGAAAAATTGGTTTGGGCAGTGAGTCAGAATTAACGGAGCAGCAGCACAAGGGGTTACTTTTTATCCTCATTTAAAGCAATGATTAATCACAGAATTGTGGGATATTCTGAGCTGGAAGGGACCCACAGGGATCATTGATCCAGCTCCTGGCCCTGCCCAGACCCCCAGCATCCCAGCCTGGGCATCCCTGGCAGCTCCTGGAGCTCTGGCAGCCTCGGGAATGTCACCATTCCCTGGGGAGCCTGGGCACTGCCAGCACCCTCTGGGGAAGAGCCTTTCCTGATAATAGACCTCCCATTCAGTTTTTGTTTTTAAATTGTATTTTCTGTGAAGAAATCAAATTCTTTTGCTTTTAATCAGGAAGAAATTCTCCAGAAAGATTCAGGGTGTTTGTTGCCAGATTTCAAAGTCCTGATTGCTCCGAGGAGGAGAGGGAGGGTGTCCCTGACACAGCCACAGAGGCGGATTTTCAGAGGGAAAAGAGATTATTTTCCTCATTTTATGGAGGAAAAGTAGGATGGGACTTGGTGCAACCTGGTCTAGTGGAAGGTAATGAAAGGTCCTGAAATAAATCCCATGGCAGGAGCTGGAATGAGATGAGCTGATGTCCCCTCCAACCAAACCACGCTGAGATTCCTGACTTGGATTTTCAGCTGGGTGAGGAGGGTTGTGCTTTGCTGTCCTTGGACGTGCAGGCAGGGCACCAAAATCCCAAATCCCCTGCAGGGAGGCTGAGCAGTGTGTGCTCTGTGGGCCAAGCAGCCCAGGGCAGAGCTGGGAATGCTGAGCTGCCCCAGGATGGGGTTCAGGAGCTCGTGGTGCTGCACAGATTTTGTGTCTGCAGCCCCTGCCTTGTTCTGAACTCTGCAGAGCATTTCCACAGCCCGAAGCTCTGGCAGATCCCTCTCTGGCAGGCAGGAGAGGATGCAGCACGAGGGAATACGAATTTTAGGCTTTGCATGCAGAAATGCAAGAAGGCGGGATGTTCTGAGAGGGTTTTCAGTCAGGGCAGCTCTGCTGCACTTTAATCTCTCCCCAAACCATCCCAGCATCCAGTGCTGGCTCTTTGCCTGGATTCTAATCTTTCTGGATAGAAAATGAATCCAATCCTCTGCCTTGGAAAACCAACAGTACGTGTGTTATGACTTTCCATATTGTGATTTCTAATTTAACTAGTGGAAAAAATAGGACTCTGGCTTATTTTTGCAGTCCTGGTTTGTTTTTTTTTTTTCAAGATGACAGTTAAATTTTGTACCTCAGACACAATGTGACATCTGGCTGTGCATAAGGCTCCATCCACAGGGGGCCAAAAATGTGCAGAATTGCCTTTTTGCTTCTTGGTCTGCAAGATGTCAGTGATAATTGAATTTAACTTTCGCTGGATTGACAAGAAGGTTGAACTGGACCGAGAAATTGAAAAGTATGACTTAATGTGGAAGGTTTGCAACTTGTCCCTGTTATTTCCAATTAAATAGAGAAGGTAATTCCCAGAACCTAAACCACTGCTCCAGGTCAGACCATTTTTATTTTGTCTGCCCTTCCCCTCAGCCTGCACAGATGATGTGTGAATAACACAAGGACAGGGAGAGCTCTGCAGTTCTATGAAACAGCCCCTCCAGGATATATTTTAGGGCCTTTAATTACCTGTAACTGATTTAAATCTCTAAACCCGTAGCAACACGTTTCAGGTTGTTTATGGACAGCCTGGAAACACACCCCAGGCTGTGTCTCTGCCTGTGGATACCTCTCCTTTTTGTTTTTTTTTCCAACTGGTTTGTCTGCACGGAGATCGGAGCAGCCTCAGTGCTGGGTGTGAATGGATCAGCCCTGAGGGTTCCAGATCTGATCCTGCAGTGAAGATCCTGCAGTGCCCCTCCAGGGAGGTGTTTGTGTTTCCCTGTGTCCTGTTTTGCCAGGACACAAACCCACAGCAGTCTGACACCTTCCTGGGCTTGAGACAGGTGGAACGAGGTTGGTACAGATCATTTTTCAGAGAGAGTCTGCATCTATGTATTAATCACCCACCCAAAGAGAGAAATAATATTTCCTTTCTATTTGATACGATGCAGATTTGCACTTTCAAGCAAAATTAGCTGAGCACTGGTTTTAATTCATTTCACCTCATTCTTTGAATGTCTGGCTTAGAATTTCTCTGTCGAGACTTGAGTGTGCTGTGAAACTTGGGAATTGCTGTCCTGGCTTTCTTTGCAGTGACTTTTTAGCCCCAGTACCCCTGAAGTGTAGCACAAAAAGAACATAACCTGCTGTTTTCTGTCTTTTTCTTTAGGAGAGATTGTTTGTCAGCGAGGAGAACGTTGATGGATTTCTAGGCACTGCTTTCTGCCCTTCCCCTTGCTCCCAATCAGCACTGGAAAGCCAGCCATTAATTGAAGTGCTGGATGTTACTGAGGACAGAATTCAAATCAGGGTGGAGGTAAGGATCCAGCAGCAGCACAGGCTGATTTATGTTCTTCAGCAAGATCCTGTCAAATCCCACTGAAACAGCTTGGTTCCTGTTTTGTCCTGAGGAAGCAGGGAAAGCCCAGGACTGGAAATGTCACTTTTCAGAAGTAAAACTTGTCTTTGTGCCATTTCATGTGACCAAAGGATTGAAACCTCCTCTGTTTCATTTGGAAGGTGCAGAGCTGTGATCCAGTCATTTAAAAAGTGCTTTTTCCTTGCACCCACTCAGCCTTGTACAGGTAGAGAAATCCTAGAGGGTTTTGTCTGGGAAGAATCCTGCCTCATCTTTATTCAGTCCATGTATTGGAATACTTGGTGGGTTCCTGTTGTGTAGATAATTAAACATGAGGCTATTAATCTTAAACACTGGTCTCAAATTCAATCCTTGTAGTTTGAGGCCTCACTCAGGCTCTCCTTCCCCTGTCCAGAACAAGCCTGGCTGTTTCTGGGATCTGCCAGGGGATTAAACTGGCAAAAGAGATGGACACATGAAGAAATCAAAATGTTCATTTTGTCAGGAACAAAATGTGAGGCAAACCCCCCACATTCACTGGGATTTCTGGGTAGGCACTGCATCCAAAATTCCGATTAAACTCTTCCTGAAGGAAGCATAAAAAGCAGAAGGAAGCAGGTCCTGCTGTGGCCATGGGCTGGAGGCTGCAGCTGGGTTAATGTTTAGCTGGGTCACTGGGAGGCGAGCTCAGAGGAAGCACACGACCTCTGGAGCTGGGCTGGAGCCTGAGCAGTTCCCAAAGATAGGGGATCCAGCTCAGCTCTCACAGCTGCTGTGGGCTGGACATGAAAAATTGAAATTCTAAGTGTTGGAGAGCAGATGAGTCCCTTCTGGGAGCTTAGGGCAGCTGAGATAGCTTAAATCATCCCATTCCTGCTCCTGTGTGGGGCCAGCAGTTGGAGTTTGTGGGAAATAAAGGTAAGAGGATTTTTAGAAAGTTGTGAAAGTAGGTTTTAAAAATAGAAAGAGTAGAGAATTTAGAGTTAGTTGTAGTTGTAAAGTTTGAAAGTAGAAAAGGTATAATAGTATAGTAAGTAAGGATATTAAACAATAGTTTGAGTTTTAGATTTGGTTAAGGTGGATTTTAAGATTGTAGAAAAATATGTTTCATGTGCTATTGGCTAGAAAGTTTTTTAAATGCTCTGTAACAGAAAAATCTTTGCCACTAACCAGATGTAAACTATTACCATCTTTCAATTATCTCAACCATATAATAAGACTGTAATACCACAATAAAACTCAAAACCCATATCCCAGCAGTCCCATCCCATTTATACAATCTCCAGCACAGAGCTGATGATTCCTGAGGGTCCCTTCCAACTCAGGGCATTCCATGACCCTGTTCTGTGGGAGAGCTGTCCCGTTTGGAAAGGACTCACTGGTGTTTCCTGAGTTTCCTGTGGTTTGGGGCTGTGAGAGGGAGACTCTGTCTCTGATTCCATGAATCCAGCTGCTCTTGGATAGATCCTGGCTGCTCCTGGCTCTGCACTGACAGGGACCTATGAATGACCAGCTGTTCTTTGCCAAAACTCCCAGAAATGGTGAAACGGGGCAAGTGCTGTTTGGACAGCACCTCTCCCAGCTCCTCCTCTCCCGAGGCAAACTGCAATTCCCAGGTTAGCCCCACAGGCCAGGAATTTCCCTAACTGCAAGGCTCCAACCTTGCAACAAGAGCTGAGATCCCCTGGCTGGTTCTGCGGCCGCTGGGATTTGGGGATTTGGGGATTTGGGGATCAGGCTGGGTGTGGTGAGTGGCTGGGGCTGGAAGGGGAAGCAGGAAACCCTGGGGAAGCAGAACGACCTCCCTGCCCCTCATTCCCACACACCAGACAAGAGCAGGAAAACCTCAGCACCTGCTCACTTGGATTCTGGAAGGAGAATCCTGGAAGGAGAATCCTGGAATCACAGCCTGATTTGGAACCTTAAGGATCCAAATCAGGCTTCCAGGGACACTTCCCACTATCCCAGTGGAGCTGAGCTGTTGGAGAAACAAATCTCTCGTGTCTTTGCGTGCACAGTTTGTTCCAGCTACAAAATAATTCATTTATTTCCTTGACAGCCACAGGAACGTGAGGGACAAGGAGCACCTGGCAGCTCAGGGGGAGCCCACAGCCACAACCCCGAAACCAAGGCAGAAACAAAGCGTCCCGCAGCCGAGGGAGCTGCTGCAGGATCCAGCCCAGCTCCCACAGCCGCAGCAAGGGGAAGAGCAGGCTGTGCCTCACCCCATTGTCTGCAGCACGAACCTCCTGCCACCGGCTCAGCGATTCCCGGCGGATCCGGCCGAGCGCAGCCCGATTTAGAAAGTGCTGCAGCAGCAGCAGGCACAGCCCCGGGCCTGGGAGCAGCAGCAGGGCTGCAGGGCCGTGGGGATGGGCCTGGGGAGCAGGGGGCAGCCCCGGGGCCGGGCAGCAGGGCAGGGTCCCCCGTTCTGCGGGAGGTGAACCCCGAGGACGGCAGCGTGCGGCTCCTCCGCGAGCACCGCGCGCGCTGCCCGCTGCGCTTCCACAGCCCCCTGCTCTACGAGCTCGACTAGCCTCTTTTGTTTCACCATTTCCTTCTCTTGTTCCGTGCCTGTTCTGACCTCCACGTGCTGCTGCAGGACATAGAACCCACGAGTTCTGTGGTGCACCAGCAGAACTTTCCATTCTTAACAGTTTAACAATGTTCTAATCGCATCCACGGTAATAATTTTACTTGTAAGAAAAGTTGCTGTTGGAGGTGACTCTGAACTCCTGGAAAAAAAAAAATGTATCTTTATTGTTTACATAAATTTTTTTATTCTCTTCCCACGTTTCAGGGATTATTTGTATATATCCTCAGTCTAATGGCTCCCTCGGGAATTGAGCAGTAGTCATCATTTTCCAAACCTTTCATTTGGTGATAACTGCGGGATTAGACTCGCAGTGATTCTTAGCAATCAAATGAAATTTCTAATTACCCGGAGAAGTTCTAATTAGTCTCCTAGAAATAATCAACATTTATACCCTGTATTCCATCCCAGTGCTGTGCTTCAGATCTGCAGCACCCAGATATCCCCCAGCTGAACAAATTCCATTGCACAAGAACATCCTCTGGGTGCATGTCTGCTCTGAAGTATTTACAATTGGTGAAACGGATTCTCTTTAGCCAGATTTAGATTTATTTTTCTCAGTTTCCCTCGAGTTTCAGCGTTTCTCACCTCCCTAAAGCAGAATAACCAAGAGAACACATCTAATAATAAATTTCCTGTTCCCCTTTCTCACTGCTGCTGAACCAACTTCTGTTTTTGTTTGAGAGGTGCTTTAATTTTGCCTCGTTCCAGGGCTGCTCTGTCACATTTCTGTGTGAAACACCAGTTTGTGTGTGTGGTTTCAGAGTTCAGCAGCAGCCACAGCTGCTCAGGACAGCTGCCCTGCCCTCCCAGGTGGCACGTCCTGCTGGAGCTTTGCTGGGCTCAGCTTAACCCCGGCAGCTTTTTGGGACAGGTCTCCGAGGGTGAGGCACCAGCACAGCTTCAGCAGCAGCCACGACCAGTGGAACAGCACATGGAGCAATTACCTTGCAAAACTGTGGTTAAATAGCCCCTGGAAAAAAGCAAAAAGCAGCATTTTTTTTGGTCTGACATATTTCTGTGCACTACAAAAGCTGCTGGGGTGCTTCTGGCACAGCTGAGTTCACAGAGGGGTGGCACTGAAGCTGCTGGAGCGTTCACAGACGGCTCCGTGGCCCCAGCTCAGCCCCTTCCCACCACCCCGTTTTCACACAGCTGATCTGAAACAACTTCTTAAAAAAAAATCCAAACAAAAGAGGTGTTGTGCCACCAATTTGCTACTCTTTTCTGCCTCAATTAATGAGTATCATTAAAAATTTAATGAAGTTAAATGCACACTGCTAGAAGGAGTGATGGCACGTGTCCAGCCCTCAGGATTAAAGAAGAGAAACTCCCCCCTCCTTCCCATCCTGACTTTTTAGGAACACGAGGTGACATCATCTTTTTGCTGACAATCAAGAACTTCTCTAGGCTTACAAAACAACGGCATTTTTATTTTGGCAGAACTAAAAAAATCATATATTTATCTACATCGTAGTAAAAACAATGAGATTTATTTTCTTTTTTTTTTTTTCATCCTTCATATATTCATCGACACAGCGCAACCGGACCGGGACTCGGGCGTGAGATGACCCCGGGTGGGACCCCAGGCACCACCAGAGCTCTGAAGCACCAAAAAAGATGCACTTAAAAGTGTTCTCCTCCTCCTCCTCCTCCTCCCAGCAAACACAGCAGCAGGTCACTTTTTGCGTAGGGGCTGCAGCACGTCACCCGTTTCCAAAACGTGGTTGCCAAACATGAGAGATTACTATTTTGGGACACCTTTAACAAGAATGTTTATTCATATTAAAGCAGAAACCAACTGATAAATGCTGTTTATACACGTGTGTGCCTGGCAGAGACACAACGGGACAAGTCAAGGAGAAAAGGCGGCGCGAGGAGGCTCCTCACTGGAGTCGGCGGTAGCTCTTGCAGAGCTCGTGGTCCCTGATGTCCCCCCAGCCTCCGTTCTTGACGTGAGGGGACAGGGGAGCCATGGAGTACCTTTTACTGACGCTCATCGCCTCGGGAAACAGGTACTGTTGGTTGCTGTTCAAGAGAGAATCGATTTTGGCACTCTGGGTGGACGGTCTGCACGATTTCTTGTGGTGCATGCCGCAGTCCCCCGTGTGAAAAATCCTGGGGATTTCGGGGACCAGCACTTTCCAGAACTTTGGAAGACACGAGACAGTCAAGTGCTGCAGAGTCCAGTCCCAGTTGTAGTCATCGTAGGTGCAGAAGGCGTCCGTGCACTCGATGAGCTTCTGGTAGGTGTCTCTGCCGAAGGCCATGCCCATGTTGTGCTCCGTGGACTTCCACGTCTTCAGCTCCACCTTGTCGGCGCGGCCGGCGAAGCCGCCCCGCACGGGGCTGTAGGTGCCCAGCGACACGAGCTGGCACTCGGGGCACTCTGTCTGGCGCAGCGCCCAGAGCCGCTTGAGGACGTGGTAGAAGTCGGGCGCCAGGTAGTGATCCTCCTCCAGGAAGAGCACGGGCCCCGCGTGCCGCCGCAGCGCCCGCACGCGCTCCCACACGAAGTGCAGCTTCCACCACCAGTGGTGCTTGGTCTGCGCGAAGCGCGCCTCGCGGTAGTGCCCGAACGAGTCCGGGAACTCGGCGTTGAGGCAGCCCAGCCGCAGCGCCGCCGCCCTGCCCACGTCGCGCGGGCAGTCGCGGGGGTCGTGCCCCGGGAACTCGCGCGGGTACAGCTGGATGCTGAACGGGAAGAACACCTGCAGCACCGGGCAGAAGTCCACGCGGGCCGCCAGCCGGTTCAGCTCCTCGGCCCACAGGTCGTGGCTCAGCACCAGCAGCACGTTCTCCACGCCCGGCGCCCGCCGCAGCGACTCGAGCAGCAGGCGCAGGTGCTCGGCGCGGTCGTGCACCTGCACCACGAGCACCACGTCGGGCCGCGCCGGGAAGCGCCCGGCGTTCCGCACGGGCTGGTCGAAGTTCAGCCGGTACACGAGCGAGCGGTAACTCAGCGTCGCGTTCTCGGACAGCGCCTCCGCCGCCGCCGCCACCACGGCGGACGACGCGTTGTTGGCGGGGCGGCGCGGCACCGGCGGCGGGAGCTCGCTGACCCGCGGCGGCTCCCCGGTGCTACCGGGACCGCCCCGCTGCTGCTGCTGCTGCTGCTGTAGCTGCTGCTGCCGCCGCCGCCCGCCGCCACCGGTGCCCCAGAGCGCCAGGGCGCAGAGCGCCAGCGCCAGCGCCAGCAGCAGCACCTTGCGCTTGTAGACGCGCAGCCGCATGGTCCCGGCGGCGGCGGCCCCGCTCCGCCGCTCCCGCCGCCGCCGCCGCCGCCGCTCCCGCTCCCAGCGCGCGCGCGCCGCCGCCGCCCCGCGCGCACACGTCGCCGCTCGCCATTGGCCGCCGCTGAGGCGACCCCGGCCTCGGTATTGGTCGGGGGAGACGTCAATCAACTCTTCGGCGCTTCCGCCGCGCGGTGGGGGCCGCGCAGCCGCCGGCGCCGCACCGCGCTCTGATTGGGCGGCGGCGGGAGGGGGCGGGGCCAAGGCGTGAGGGGGAGGGCGGGAAGGAGCAGAGCAATCCCTCGGGATTGGGAAAAAGGGAAAAAACCGCTGGAAATGCAGGGAAAACACGCGGAAACCAGCCCGGAGCCGCGGGAGTAACGTGAAGGATGAGCGAATACTGGGTCTGAAAAGCAGCACGTTAAAAGCATTCTGCAATGACAACAAAAAGGTGAGAAATCACTCCAGAAATGCAGGAACAAGGTGAAATTATTTTAGGATTGGAAGAATAAAATAAAATAATTCTAATATGGAAAGAAAAAATTCTAAGATTTACAGAATAATTCTAGATTTGAAAGACTAGCATTATGAACCCATTCTTGAATGGTAAGAATTAAAAATTCAGATTAATTCATTCTAGAATCGCAAGTATGAAATTACTCCAAAGTTTTCAGCATTAATGTAGGAGCAAAATAATTCCAGAACTGCAAGAACAAGATAAGAAAACCACCCTAGATCCCTGCAGGGATGGGGACTCCATCAGTGCCCATGCCAAACCCCCTTTCCACGAGGGAATTTTCCCAATATCCAAATTAAACCTCCCCAGCTGGCACTCAGTGTGCTGCCTCCAATCCATCACATGTTCCAGGGAATGGGCTTCCTAAAAACTTCTCAAAATAAAATAACTCTAGATTTGAAAGATTAGGATTATGAACCCATTCTTGAATGGTGAGAATTAAAAAATTCAGATTAATTAATTCTAGAATCACAAGTATTTTTCCCTGCTGTTCCCATCTCCCAGTCATGGAGCAAATAAAAGAATCTGTGGATCTGCTCAATATTTTGGTGTCACCCCCAGAAAAATTCCAGCAGTTAATTCCTGGAACACACTGGCTGGAAACCCCTCAGACAGAACACAATCCACACGGGCACGGAAGGGCTTCAAAATTTAATCAGTCAACACAGTGAAACAAATCCCAGAATCGTTAAACAGGAGGACTAAGAAACAGTTTCAGGCACATATTTAGAAAAAAAAAAGACATTTCTGGTATCACAAAGAGAGAAACCCCAAACCCAAACATTTGCTGTGGTAAAAACCCAGCAGTGCTGGTCCCTGCTCCAGTGGGAATGTTGTAACAGAACCTTGGGAAAAAAGAAGCACCTGGGATTGCAGAACCCCTGTGGATGTGATTCCTCCTCCACCGGCACGAGGGGAGTGCAGTCCTGGCCCTGGCAGAGCTCGGGGCTCCCGTGGGGAAGCCTGGGATGGATTTACATTCCCTCTGTCCTTCCAAGAAGGAACAGCTCACCCCCAAAGGCAGAAGCCCCGCAGCAGGAGAAGGGAAATACATTCACAGGAAGGCTCCCTGCAGAGCAACACTGCTCCCTGCTGCGAGCAGAGATGCCAGAGGGGGAGAGGCAGGGCTGAGTCCCCTCCCTGCCAGAGGGGACACGCGCCAGGCCAGGCCAGGCCAGGCCAAGCTGTGTCTTCTCCCTCCTGGAATGGGAGAAGAGCCAGGCCAAGCTGTGTCCCTACCCTCCCAGAATGGGACAAGAGCCATGCCAGGCCAGGCCAGGCCAGGCCGTGTCCCCTCCCTCCCAAAGGGCACAAGAGCCATGCCATGCCAGGCCAGGCCAGGCCGCGTCCCCTCCGTCCCAGCGGGATCTGTCTGCGGTGGCACCACGGGTGCCAGCAGCTGCTCCGTGCCCACAGCCCCGCCGTGCCTGCTGTCAGCCGTGGCTCTGGAGGTGCCTGTCCAGGAACTGGGAGTAGCAGTGCAGGGAGCAGAAGTAGCAGAGCACGGGCGCGTCGGTGCCGCCCATGTTGTCCACCAGCACCACGGTGTGCGCCACGTGGTGCAGGTTCATGGTCACCGTGATCTGGATGAAGCTGCTCAGGCACGCGCTCCCGCAGCGACACGTCTTGGCCACCTCCAGGTCCTTGCACAGGTGGGAAGGGAGCAGGTGGCAGCCGTAAGGGATCCTGTGGGGTGACAGGAGAGAGGGTGAGCTCGGCACGCTCATCCGTGGCACCGCAGGACACTCTGCTCTTTTCAAGGTAAAAGGAGCTCTTTCATTTCTGGCTCCAACATTTACAGATTTCCAAAAGTGACAGTGGATTGGAGGGGGACAGTGCCACCTCTCCCATGACACTGGACAAACCAACAGTCCATTAAATGTCTCCTCCTTCATAAAAGAATGTAAAACAATAAGATATGTACAGAAAGTGTGTCAGAAAGTTCATTACAAGAATGTAAACAACAGAAGGCTTAGAAAATCCTAAAAAATCAGGACAACAGGACACAGGCACCAGCCATTCCCAGGGCACATGATGCCCTCAGTTTTAGCTCTCATGTTTTCCAGACTCTGCACTGCACTGGGGTATAACTCTGAACTCCATATAAAGTGTCAGCAGCTCTCCTCACAGCTCAGGTACACAGAACAATCCTTTTCCAGCCCAGAACCAAGGACACCGCTGCAGCTCCAGCCCCAAAAGTGTAAAACCAGCAAATTGAGAAGAGCAGTCTGGGAAGATGGGACTGCGCCACCTGGAGATGGAATTGGACAATGAACCCAACATGGAAATGGACCAAAACTTTAAAAAGTGTGAAAACTTGTGACTCGGGGTCCATCTGGGGTGCAGCCCTGGCTGGGCTCTGGTGCTGCCCAAGCTGCATCCTGTGAGGCCTTTTAATAAATCCCTGCTTTGTTCTTTAACTCTGCCCAGCCTCTGCTCCAGGAGCCTCTCCAGGCATCACACAAACATGGAAAACTACAGATTTGGGACTGAAATGCCACTTCCCGAGATTTTAGGAATGAAATTTCCAATTTTAGGACTGAAATGCCAATTCCTGAGATTTCAGGAATGAAATGCCACTTCCCAAGGCAGTTCCTCAGGACATGAACTCCAGGAGACACCCCAACAGGGAGCTCACAGCAATCCTGGCAGCCTGGGCCACAGCCAGCTGGGGAGTTAGAAAGATTAAGAGTAATGAGAGAATTACAGGGAGATTAAGAATAATGAGACAACTGGGCACGTTCTGTTCTTCCCTCACATTCCTGTGCCTCTCCCTGGCCTGACACAGCAGCCACCATTTACTCCTGCCTCTTACACCGAGGAGCAGCAGTGTTAAAAATCAACTCAGAGAAAGCAGGAGATAAACTGGAGCCCTGCAGGCATGACATTAAAAGTTCTCCTGCTCTCTCCATCCATCGTGTCAGCAACGACATCCAGAGTTGGGAACGGGAATTGCTCCTTTTGGAACTTACAGATTGCTCCTTTTGGAATGTACTTTGGGGTACAAAGTAAATAATTCCCCGGAGGAATTCTGTCGGGTGGCTGAAGTGTGGGGCTGAGCAGTGCCCAGCTGGCACTCCAAACTCAGCACAGATCCCACTGACTCACATCCTGCCTCCACCTACACATTCCCAAGTCTTTCCACACACCATCACTCACACAGCTAAGACTTCTTAGGGTTTTTTTTTCCCACCTTAATTTCAGAACACCCTTTTTTCTGGGAAAAGCATAATCAAGAACTCTGGTACTTTCCCAGACTGATTCCCAAACATTATTTTTGCACCTTCTCCTTCTGTTTTGTCCCTTTCTCAAGGTTTTTACAGTAACTGGAATGTGGCCAGTGCAGAAGGATTTCTAGAGGTAGAAAAAAGCCTTAATATTTACATAAACCCACTGCAATTTATATAAAGCTGGGAAAGGAGACATGTGGGGTTTAATTATAAAATCAGCCAGGTCAGCAGTGGGTGATTTGGCCCAGAACATGTGGTGGCTCAGCTCTCTTCAGGGTGTGCCTGTGGATGCCTTTGGTGCAAATTTCTGCACAATTACCCCGGGTTTATGGGGCACTGCCCACCCTCAAGGCAGGAACGGGCACAGGATGCAGATCAGGGACACTTCCAGCCTCTCTCTCCTCCTTTTCTGTGCCAAATTTCTGTCTTTGTGCTCCCTTCCCACCCAGAGCAGGGTGGCAGCAGCAGCTGCTGGTACCTGGAGGCTCCTGGCACATGAAGGATCCGGGGTGGAAGTGGTGGAGCTGATAACAAACAGCAGCCTGGGAGGGTGGGATTTACTTGGTGAAGTCATATTTTTTTTAAATTACCTCAGAGCTGGGCTCTCTGAATAAGTCAGAACACCCTCACTCCAACACCAAGGGAAATGAGGAGCTTAAGGAAAACCTATGGCAAGGGAAAGGCTGCAGAAGAAGAGCCTCAGGGTTGTAGAACTGTGTCTCTTTTCCCAAAGTTGGCCAAAAATATTCTGTTCATCTCTCTGTGGTGGATGAGAACACTTCAGTCTCTGTCTGTCCTTAAATGCTTCCAAAGACACCAATTATCCTGATGACTTGGCAAGGGGAATTCAAAGGAGTTTTCACCTCATGAAGTTAATAGTGAGAAAAGAGGCAGTGAGGGGGAAGGAGGGGACCTTGAAGGAGCAGTGCCCTCCCTGCCCTTACCTGTGATTGACGGTGGCCCTGGCAGCACACTCCAGCAGAGTCAGGGGGATCTTCAGCTGGATGTTGGGCACCAGCGGGTTGGGCTGCTCGAAAGGATTGCCAAAGAGATCCAGGTTGTCCAGGGAGAGCTTCCTGAAGTCGGAGGGCAGGAAGGGCAGCTTGTTGCGCGCGGCCGACAGGCAGCGCAGGCGGCTCAGCTGCCCGATGCGGCAGGGCAGGCGCAGCAGCGCGTTGTCGTCCAGCCGCAGCTGCACCAGGCCCCGCAGCTGGCAGAACTCCAGCGGCAGCGCCTGGATCTGGTTCTGGCTCAGGTCCAGCAGCTGCAGGGATTTCTGCAGGCCGGAGCTGCACAGCGCCGCGCTGAAGGCCTCCAGGTGGTTGTCGCGCAGGTCGAGCTCCTGCAGGCACACCAGGTCGCCCAGCGTGGCCGGCAGCTGCTTGATGTGGTTGTGGCTCAGGTCCAGCTTGCGCAGCTTCTTCAGGCACAGCACCCGGCTGTCGATCCTGGCCAGCTTGCAGTACGAGGTCTGCAGGTGCTCCAGGGAGAAAGGGAAGCTCTTGGTGAGGGGGTAATCCCTCCTGGAGGTGATGATCATTTTGGTTTTGGGCTTCTCCACGTCGGAGTTCTTTGCTGGGACCAGAGGTGAGAGAGGGAGGACTCCGGTGTCGTTGCCTTGGTGAGCCAGTCTCACGGCTGAAAGGAAAGTCTTTAAATTGATCACATTTGCCTGCAGGGGAACACAAGGCTGGAGTTAAAAGTTCATTATCCTGGTTATTTAACACTCTCTGAGCTGTCACTCAGCAGGGCAGGGGGATGGGAGGGGGAACAGCTCTGTTATGAATAATCCCAGGGAAGGAACAAAGCACCAAATCCACAGCTGGAAATGAAGTACAGGAAAAAATGTGGTGGATTTTAGGGAGCTCCCTGATGCACTGGGAGCTCCCTAAAATCCACCAGCATAAAGGACTGTTACAAACACACACGGGGAAATCAGAGCTCTAAAACCTGAGGCAATAGTTCCTGGAAGTTTCTAGGAAAGAAAAGGATGGAAGTTGGGGTTGAATTCAGCAAAAGGAAGGTGAAGTCAGTGCTCGTGGCCACACACAGCTCTGGCTGTGCCAGCTGCAAAGAGGCAAATTCTTTGCAAAGACAAAACAAGGCTTGAGTTGGGATACAGTATTTTGGCAGCAGAATCCCAGGACAGTTTGGGTTGGAAGGGATCCTAAATCCCATCCTCTTCTACCCCCTGCCACGGCAGGGACACCTCCCACTGTCCCAGGTGCTCCAGCCCCAGTGTCCAGCCTGGCCCTGGGCACTGCCAGGGATCCAGGGGCTGCTCTGGCAATTCCAGCCCAGCCCCTCTCCACCCTCCCAGGGAACAATTCCTTCCCAATGTCCCATCCAGACTTACCCTCTGGCCGTGGGAAGCCAATAAAGAAAGGCTCCCACCAACTCTCAATACCAGAGTATCAAGAGATCTGTATTTTAAATAAAGATCCAGAAAACTCCAGAAAACAAAATGCATCTGTTGCACTGACTTGATTCACTTCTCGGAACATTTGTGACCAATTATTTCTTGTCTAGGTTTTCCATCAAGTCTCTGCTCGAGCTGATGTGCAGCTGACAGGCACTGAGCTGAAAAGTGAATTCTAAAATAAAAACCATATTGCAACCACAGAAGGAAAAGAAAAGAACTACCTTGGAGTTCTGAGAGCCCAGAGGTTGTCCTTGTGTTCCCAGGTGTCACTTGCCCAAGGCCAGGGACACATTTTGCACCTCAAAGACAACTTTGCTCCTAAATCTGTTTGTTTAGACCAAATTTGAGAGGGTTCAGAACCAGAGCACACAATGTGCTATAAGCACCCAGTATGAGAAAACAAAGATACTGGAGATAACCCTGGATGGAAATGTGGGAGGAATAAAGACATTAAAGGTCAAACTTAGTTGACTGCACGTGGAAACAAAAATGATCATTTTCCTTAAGCATTCCAAGCACAACTCCTGCTGTGCCACCTTCCAGAGGCGGGGAGGCTGCACAACAAACACCTTTGGATCCAAGGTTATCCAGAGAAGCTGGGGCTGCCCCTGGATCCCTGGAAATGTCCCAGGCCAGGCTTGGAGCAGGCTGGGACAGAGGGAGGGGTGGATGGGATGGGATTTAAGGTCCCTTCTGTCCCAAACCACCCTGGGACCCTGAGACCAGCAGCCCTCATTATCTCAGCCAGTCCAACACACACATTCAGCTACAGAATTTCCCCTCATTCCAGGCACATTTGTGGCATTTCCAAGATCACTGAAATGGGAATTAAATCCAAAAAGTCCTCCAGATCTGTAAGGACCAAGTGAAATCAATACTGCACACCAGGATGAAGCTACAGGCAGGATTTCTTTGCTCTCAAGCACAAAGCACAATTCCCTCCACCAGACCTCCCCAGGGCCATGTCAGATCTCCAGACCTCTTGTTGAGAAACCCTGAAAAAAAATAAAAATAAAGCCAGTAATTACTTGGAAGAGCTCAGGATGCAATTTCCTGCCCCAAGCCCGAAGTCTCAGCCCCAGAGACAATGCTGGGAAAGGAGCTGAAGCTGTGCTGATGCCTCCCAAGAGTCAGAGCTCCGAGGAAATGGGAGCTGAGGCGGATCCAGGGAAGCAGGCTCGGACCTGCTGAAGGGAAACAAACCCCAGAAAACACCCAGGATTTGTTGTTTCTGCTCCAGGGGTGAATGCTCTGCACTGGTGTTTCCCAGCTCCACTCCTGAGCTGGCTGAGTGCAGCAAATCCAGCACCTGGCACAAGCAGGGGCATTTCACATAACCAATATTCCAGTCTTTGGAAATCTCTTTTCCACCAAGTTTTTGTTCATCTTTGAGAGTTAAGAAGCTTTTCTGTAATGGAGTAATAAAAATCTGGCACTAAACTATGGAAAAGGGATGAAACATCTTAAATTTGAGTCCTGGAGTTCTTAAGAGGAACCTGTAATATTTTGAGATAAACTTTTTGATTTCTCACTCTTCAGCAGAAAAACTCTAAGTAAAGGAGGCAGAAGTTATTCTGAATCTAACACAAAAGCCTTAATCTTTGCAAAATACAGAGCACATTGGCTTTCAACAGAAAAAAAACCAAACTGGGTTTGGTGTTCTCCCTTCTTATTTAACCATTTAACAGGTTCATAAAATGAATGTGCTTTCTTTAGATTCAGGTAACAGAAGGGAAAAAGGATTTTCTAAACCACCAATCAACATTATTTGCTTCTATTTACACAGCCTGACTCTAAAGTTTCAGATAAGAACTCAGAGGTTTTAGAAAGCCTGTCTTACTTATCTCTCCTATAGGGCTACAAAAGATTCCTGCAACAGGCACAGAAAAAAAGGATATTAGTGATAATATGATTTTTATGATGAGTTTAGCGCTGTTAAAAACACTTTACAAATCCTCTGGGAACTTGAATAAATACAGAGGTATTTGAAATAAAGGGAGATGGTGCCTGTGCCCTGCTCTGTGTGTGCTTTGAAAGCCACGGTGAGCACACGAAAACAAGAGTGATCTCAATTTTTTTTCCATGAGAAGGACTGCAAGGAACAACAATTTCATGGAATTTAAGGCCGAAGACCCAAAACCACTGCATCAGAGAGCTGAAAAAAGCTTTTTCTAAAGAAGCTGTGAAGATGGGAGACTGGGAATTGCTGGCTGGGCTGGAATTGCCAGAGCAGCTGTGGCTGCCCCTGGATCCCTGGCAGTGCCCAAGGCCAGGCTGGACACTGGAGCAGCCTGGGATGGTGGAGGTGTCCCTGCCCTGGCACTGGCCGGGTTTAGCGTCCCTTCCCCGGCGGTTCGCGGCGGCTGGCGGCGCCGGTCCCACCTTGCTGAGGCACAGATCCACCGCGGGCTCCCGCAGCCGCACCGTGGCCTTGCCCTCCTCCACGAAGCGCGTGAAGAGCCGCTCCACGTTCTGCTGCACCTGCGGGCACAGCGGGCTCAGCGGCCGCCCCGGGGCACCCCCGCCGCGGCCCGGCCCCCGCCGCCGTCCCCACCTTGTAGCGAGCCCCGCCGCGGTCCCGCGCCGTGCACACCATGAGGTAAATCCCGGCTCCGGCCGCGCCGGGCGGCCGCCCCAGCGACACCAGCGCCCGCGCCGCGCGGCCGCGGCCCCGCAGCCCGCAGCTGGGCAGGAGCCGGCTCAGCACCTCCACCTCGCACTGCAGCCGCATCCCGATCCCGATCCCGCTCCCGGTCCCGGTTCCGATCCCGGCACCGGCCCCGCTCCCGGCACCGGTCCCGGCCCGCGCACGGCGGGCGGCGCCGCCGGGGGCCTCCCGCGCTGTGCGCGCACAGCGCTCGGTGCGCTGCCTGCCCGCCGCGGTGCCAGGCGGCCGCGCTGCCCGGTGCCGCCCGCCGAGGGGCGCGGGGCCGCCCGGAGAGCGGGGTCGCGGGGCGGAAAGGGAGGGCGGCGGCTCCGGGGGTACCGGCGGCAGCGGCCGCACCGGCAGCAGCGGGCAGCCCGAGCGCGGGCCCTCAGCGCTGCGCCGGCCGCGCGGGGCGGGCCGAGCGCGCCTCCTGCTGGAGCGGCTGGTGCGGCTGGGCGGGACACGGGGAGAGAGAGGCGGGAGGGAGGGACACGGGGCGTGAGGGGACACGGGGCGTGAGGGGACAGGAGTGTGAGGGGACAGGAGCGTGAAGGGACAGGAGTGTGAGGGGACACGGGGCGTGAGGGGACAGGAGCGTGAGGGGACACGGGGCGTGAGGGGACACGGGGCGTGAGGGGACAGGAGCGTGAGGGGACAGGAGCGTGAGGGGACAGGAGCGTGAGGGGACACGGGGCGTGAGGGGACAGGAGCGTGAGGGGACAGGAGCGTGAGGGGACACGGGGCGTGAGGGGACAGGAGCGTGAGGGGACAGGAGCGTGAGGGGACAGGAGCGTGAGGGGACACGAGCGTGAGGGGACATGGAGTCTGAGGGGACATGGAGGAGCTTAGAGGACATAGATATGAGCAGACATGGGCGTGTGAGAGGACATGGAGTGTGAGGGGACATCGAGGACATGAGGGGATGCTGAGGATGTGAAGGGGCATGGAGGTGTGAAGAACACGGGGTTGTGAATGGACGTGGAGGAGCTGAGGGGACAGAGGGGTTTGAGGGGACATGGAGGGTGTGAAGGGACGTGGGGAGCTGAGGGAGGACACAGAGGAGCTGAGGCTGCTTACAAATCTTAGGGACTCTAAACACGAATGAGTCAGGTTTAGAAAGGACATATTGTTTATTCTGTGCAGGACACAACATGGAAATTGTCCACAAATCAGTCAATCAATCATCAAAATGATTTATACACTAATGTTTACATAAATCCGTCCATCGAATCCCCAGTTTCCGCCTACCTAATACACACTCATGGCCAAGCACGACATAAAATATAAAGTTTTCCACAAACATCAAGTAAAGCATAAGACATGTGGTGACGTGTGTTGTCATTGAAAAGGGGTTAGAGGGGAGAATGGCGTGAGGAGCAACAGGGAGCAGAGAAAGGGCCAGAGAATTCTGTGTAAGGACATGGAGGGGACAGCAGCTGTGAGGGAGGGGACATGGCGGAGATGAAGGGATGGCGGGTGTGAGGGGACACAGAGGAGGTGAGGGGACACAGGAGGTGAGGGGACATGGGAGAGGTGAAGGGACATGCATGGCATGTGAGGGGACATGGGAGCTGAGGGGACATGGGAGAGGTGAAGGGACATGCATGGGAGGTGAGGGAACACAGAAGCTGAGGGGACATGGGAGGTGAGGACACAGAGGAGCTGAGGGGACAGGAGCTGAGGGCAGGGGGTGTGATAGCAGCAGCTGAGGCTTGGTAAGGGACAGAAGGCTTAGGTCAGGCTTGGTGTTGGTGTGGGCGCCATGAGGCGGTTTTGAGCACATTAAGCAGCATTGGGAGAAAAAAAAATACAAACCCGGGGAGGCGTTTACTGAGCGTTTGTGCAGATGTATTATTTGAGGGCAGAAGTGGCGTTCCAGATTTGGTTGGTGCGGTGAGTTGCGCGGTTGAGCGGTGCGGGGTTGTTGCGGTGTTTGGTCAGTAGGAGGCGGTGTTTGTGTGTGCGTGTTTTGGGGCGAAAAGGGGTGTTTGGGGGTGTTTGCCGGGTATTTAGGGTGTGGGGCCACAAAAGGTGAGCCCGCGTGTCACTCTCTTGCCCCGGCTACCCTGGGGTGGCTATTCACAGGTGCGGTCTCCCCCGTAACCGCCAACTCTGACCTGGGCCCCGCCTCTCTCCTTGGGCGACTCCGGCCCCCAGCTCACCCCAGTATCACCAGATAGATGTCTGCCATTATGTTGAGCGCTCATTCCGCAGCGCGCACACCTCGGTCCAGAACCCGTGGGCTCAAGGATCCGCCGGGCTCAGCCTCCCCCACGGCTAGGATTACAGGCGCGCGCCACTACGCCCGGCGCTGTCGGCTCCCTCCGCCAGCCAGACGAGCTGCAGCAGCTCCACGTCACGGAGCGGAGCGGCCCGCCCGGCGCTCTCAGCTCCCTCCGCCGGCCAGACGAGCTGCAGCAGCTCCACGTCACGGAGCGGAGCGGCCCGCCCGGCGCTCTCAGCTCCCTCCGCCGGCCAGACGAGCTGCAGCAGCTCCACGTCACGGAGCGGAGCGGGCCCGCCCGCAGCGGCGGCGGGGCGGGGAGCGGGAGCCGCGCGGGGCACGCCGGGAGGCGCCGTGAGGGGGTATAAGGGCCGGCGGCCGCCGCCATCTTCCTCTCGGCAGCGCGCAGCCATGGGCCACCAGCAGCTCTACTGGAGCCACCCCAGGAAATTCGGGCAGGGCTCTCGCTCTTGGTCAGTGCTGCCCCTTGCGCCCCCTCACCCGGGTCGTCGCTGCCCTCTCGCCGCCCTGCCTCGCTCTCCTTTCCTCTCACATTTCCCTCCTCCTCCCCCCGCCGCCATTCCCCGCCCTCACGCGCCTGTCTCTGTTCCCCTCACAGCCGCGTGTGCTCCAACCGCCACGGCCTCATCCGCAAGTACGGGCTCAACATGTGCCGGCAGTGCTTCCGCCAGTACGCCAAGGACATCGGGTTCATCAAGGTGAGCGCCGGGCTGCGGGAGGGGGCTCTGGGGTGCCGGTTCCCGCTGACTCCCCTCTGTCCCGCTCTCTTGCAGCTGGACTGAGCGCCGGCAGGATGAGGCGACAGCCAGGAGCTCCCGGCGCGTCCCAGGCCCTCCCTGACACGTCTGCAGCGTCTCGGCTCAGTCTCACCTAATAAATGGTCTCCTAACCCAGCTGGTTCCTGCGTGTTTCCCTTCCGTGCAGGTTTTGGCGGCTCGGGGGTTCTTGAAGTGGGGGCTGCCCTGCTCTGCTCGGCTTCCCAACCTTCCTCTACCCCGGGCTGCTCCAAGCCCTGGCCAGGGATCCAGGGGCAGCCACAGCTGCTCTAGAGGGAGTGAGGTAAAGACACACTTAAGTGCCAGAGGTCTGGAATTCCGAGTGTCTGGGTGCTCTTCTGCTATGAGGGGACTGAGCAGGTCAATGCTCTGCTCACACCTGGGGTCCTAAATGCTGCTCCCTCCCAGCTGAGTGCTCTGCAGATCCTTTGGGAATGCTCAGGAACCTTTGTCTTGTCCCCCTGGCTATGGCATCAGTGAGATGAGGTGGTGAGGAGGGAGTGGGAGCTGTGGAGTTATCACAGAATTTGGGATGGTTTGGGCAGCTCCTTCCCTCCTAAACCCTTCCCTGTGTGGCACAGGGATGGGGATTTGGGAGCCCTGGGGAGGGGTTGGCTTTCCTCACCAGGAGGTGGTTGGGCCTCTCATTTTGAGTGAGAAATGGTAAAATCCCGGTTCTTACCACATAATGCTTCAGTGTGAAGGTTCCACACTAAGAATTTAAGATTTCAGTTGCTCTGGTGGTGGTTTTGGGCTTTCCCCCTCCCCAGTTTTGGTTGATGTACAAAGGAAGGGGAATCCTGTGGGATTTGTTTGGCTTCAGTGTGGTTCTGAAAAACCACAAACCCCTCATTGCCTTTTTAACCAAAATCCTGAATTTCTAGGGGGGGTTTAACTGAGGTGTAGAATTCCAGAGGGACCCAAGATCAGTGGGGATGCAGAATGTGATGGGAGGCTCTGTGCAGTTCCCACTGCTGTGTCCAGCTTTCCTCCCGCTGCCTCTCAGAGGTGCCTGAGGCGCTTCCCAGTGGGAAATCTGCGTTTTCCACAGATGGAAATGTTGGATGTCATGTTGGACACGGGAGGATGCTCCCGTGCTGGGTACCACTGAGAGCAGGATTGGAATTTTGTGGATTCTCAGATCTGCAAGAGCTGTTCCAGCCAGGCAGGCAATTGTGGATATTTATCCTTTCTTCCTGAGCAAAGCTCCTTCCTGATGGTCAGAGGAACTTGGGATAATTTTCCCTGTGCTGCCCTGAGGATCTGGGTGCCAGAACATTTTTTTTTTTCCCATTATGGAAAACAACAAAAAAAAAATAGTTGGGGATGGTAATTGCAAAGCAAATCCCTATTGAAACCAAAGCTAAAACGTGGTTTTCAATTACCTTGTGAACATTCTGATGTCCCTGTTGGCACCTAATTTTGTAAAATTACAAATTTGCATTTTCCCTGTTTTTTTTGCTCCCATCTTTAAAGCCTGGGGAAAAAGTGGTGTAGGACAAGCTGTAATTCCTTTTTACCTCGTTGCTGCCTCAACCGGGTATTTATTGCCCAATATACAACGAGGATGAGGTGCCAAAACCTTGAGTTTCCTGAGCTCGGGTTGAAAATTGCATTTTGTTCCTGGTGGCTCCAGTCTCTGGAGGTTCATGGATGTGAAGCTGGAATTATTTGGATGCAAAGTGCTTTATAAAGAGCTGCTGATTCCCCTAAAGAACAGGTGAAATCAGAATCCACTTCAAGGACTTTGCATTAATAATAAACAAGTAATAAATGGTTTCCTGCAGGGAAATAAATTGTCCTGCTCGGAGCCAAGGAAAGCGTAGTGCTGCTTTGGGAGAGAGGAGTTTCCCACTGCTGGAGTTGAGTTTATTGGGATTTGCAGTGCTGAAACCTCACTAAATCACATTGGATTATGCACCAGATGAAATCTGTGCTTGTCACAGGCCCTGGGAGGAATTTTGGGGGAAAACTTTGGCTTTGAGCTCATCCCGAGGCTGGAAGGGCTGAGGGTGCTCTGCAGGAAAGCAGTGCCACTCCTGCTGGGAATCCTCCTGGCTTTATGGGACCAGCCTGGGGGCGGTCCTGGGGCTCTTTCCCTTCTCCCAGGTGGATCCCAGTCTCCTGGATCAGGAATTCCCCAGCTGTGAGACCGGGATGAGCTTTCAGCCTGATCCTCCCAGCCTGACATTCCTGAATTCCTGCAGGGATCCAGCTCCCCCTGGGGTGGTTTGGGGCTGCAGGTGATGCTTGGGGTGACACTGATTTTAGGGATGGAGTGATGCTGATTTTAGGGCTGCCCAGCACTCCAAAGCCATGCTGAAGGAAAGGGACAAACCCAACCATGGAAAGGAAGGAAACCTCCAGAGGGTGGGAGCAGGGCCAGGCAGCCTGAGAGGATACAGGGAATTTATCCGAGCACACAGGAATTGTGGATAACACCCTGAGGGAATTAAATGTGGCCTGGGCCATCAAGGGTGACAAAAATGCTTCTAAAGTACCTTGGTGATAAAAGGAAGAGCAGGGAAAATTCATGGAATCACTGGGTTGGGAGAGACCTTCAGGATCACGGAGTCCAGCCCAGCCCCAACAGCTCAACCCAGCCCTGGCCCCCAGTGCCACATCCAGGCTTTGTTAAACACACCCAGGGATGGTGACTGCACCACCTCCCCGGGCAGCCATTCCAGAGCTTTATCACCTTTCTGTAAAAACCTTTTCCTGATATCCAGCCTGTATTCCCTTGGCCCAGCTGCAGGCTGTGTGCTCTGGCTGTGTCAGTGCCTGGAGACAGAGCCCAGCCCCAGCTGAGCACAGGCACCTTTCAGGAGCTGTGCAGGGTGAGGAGGGCACCCCTGAGTCTCCTTTCCTCCAGGGGAGCACCCCCAGCTCCCTCAGGGGTTCCTCTCAGGGTTGGTGTTCCCAGCCCCTCTCTTGGGATGCACTCGAGCATCCCAAGGTCCTTCCCAAACCGAGGAGCCAGAGCTGGGCACAGCACTCAGGTGTGCCCTCAGCAGCGAGTCCTGGCCTGAAGGAAACAGGAGAGCGAGGGCTGCAGCCAGGCTGGGAGAGCCGGGAATGTTCCCCAGAAGAGGAGAAGGCTCCAGGGAGAGCTCAGAGCCCCTGGCAGGGCCTGAAGGGGCTCCAGGAGAGCTGCAGAGGGACTGGGGACAAGGCATGGAGGGACAGGAGCCAGGGAATGGCTCTTGGTGCCGGGCAGCGCAGCATTCCCGCTCCAGGAGCCGCAGCTAGATGGCACCGTCAGCCTGCAATTCCCTCTCCTTGCTCTGTCCGTGAATCCCAGCTGCCCTCCAGCAGCTGGAGCCTGCAGGAATTTGTCCTGCGGATTCCCTGTCCTTACTTTCCTTTGAAAAATCCCAATATTTTGTATCCTTGCTGCTGGACAGCAGGACTGGAACAGAGCCGAGCTCTGTTTGAGTCCGTGTGACGCTGGAAGAAAAATTTCCCTCCCCTCCCCTCCCCTCCCCTCCCCTCCCCTCCCCTCCCCTCCCCTCCCGCATGTTCTGTCATTTTGGGGAAAAAGTTTTAAATCCCACCCAAATGAGGGAGGTGCTCTTTATCCCTGCTCAGGTTATCCCTGATTTTTTCTTGCTTCTTCAGCAGCCCCTGCTGAGCTCTCCTCATCCTTGCTGCGACCACAAATACTCCTGATCTCAGGGCTTTTATCCATAAAATCATTTTAGGAGACTCAGACTCACTCGGGGACATTTGGTGTCACTTGGTGGGGCCAAAAGCTGTGCTGAGCTCGAGGGAAGCATCTCCTGCATCCAGCACCACAGATTTGGGGAAATCCCATGGATTTGGGTGACTCCCATGGATTTCTCCCTGCTGATTCCCAGCACCAGGCTGGAATGCAGCGATGCTGACATATCCCAAATTCCCACTTTATAGTTTGAATTATTCCTTTAGCAAAGTCCTCTGCTAAACTTCCCCCATCCCAGTGCTGGGATGAGTCCCTGAGCACAGGGTATGGCACCCTCTGAGCAGGAGAACTTTCCAGGAAAAATTTCCCCATGGAAAAGGTGCTCAGGCCTTGGAATTGGCTGCCCAGGAAGGTCTGGAATCCCCATCCCTGGAGGTGCCCAAGGAATTCCTGGATGTGGCACTCAGAGCTCTGGGCTGGGGACAAGGTGAGGATCAGGCACAGCTGGGACTCGATGATCCCAAAGATTTTTTTCCAGCTCGATGATTCCATGATTCTGCTCCAAGTTTTTAACAATCTGGTGGGATAAACACCCAGGAAAATCCAGGCAGATGGGATCAGGCTGAAGTGCTTCTAAATAAAACATTCCCAAGGGCTGGCACGAGGCACCAGTGGCTCTAATTCACGCCTCTTGTTGGGAGTGTGTTCCTTGCAGACAATGTTTATTTATGGCATGGAAAAATCTATTTCCATCCAATCATTTCCATAACTGAATATTTATGCCAACAGCCACTGAATGCTCCTTGACTAAAGTGAAATAGTGTTCTTTCAGTTATAAATGTTTACTTGTTTAGTGGTGAAACTGCTTTAAACAAACTTAAATATCAAACTGGTGTCTTCCCCTTTCGCAGGATTTCCGTGGTTTTCCAGGCATCAGCAATGGATAATGTTGGAATTATCATTCCAGCTTGAGGAGCCTCTGTGTGTTTATGCCTTTAATCTCAAAGAGTTGGTTTAGGTGGGATATTGGGAAGGATTTCCTGGCTGGGAGGGTGGGGAGGGGCTGGGCTGGAATTGCCAGAGCAGCTGTGGCTGCCCATGGATCCCTGGCAGTGCCCAAGGCCAGGCTGGAGCAGCCTGGGACAGTGGGAGGTGTCTCTGCCCATGGAGGGGTGGAATTAAATGGGATTTAGGATCCCTTCCAACCCAAACCATTCTGGGGTGACCAGGCAGGGCTGGAGTCCCCATTCCTGGAGGGATTTCAGTCCCTGTGGAGGTGGCACTTGGGGACACGGAGCAGGGTGGCCTTGGCCTTGGTTGGACTCCATCTCAGCTTCCCCCCTGCCCTGGGCAGCTGTGCCAGGGCTGGACAAACCTTCCCATGGATTAATGTTCCCAAAATCCACCCTGAGCCTCCCCTGAGGCCGTTCCCTCTGCTCCTGTCCCCGTTTCCTGGCAGCAGAGCCCCAATTCTCCTGGCTGTCCCCTCCTGTTGGGATCTGGCATCTCTGGGGAGGCCGAAGCTGCCCCTCCTCTCCCTCCAGCAGCTCCAGCTTCATCCCAGCCCTGCTGAGCTGCTCCCTCTGGATTTTTCCAGCACTGGGATCAGGGAAGTTTAGCAAAGGACTGTGCTAAAGGAATAAATCAAATTATAAAGTGGGAATTTGGGATATGTGTCATTTTCTTCCGGCATGAGCTTGGAAGAGGCTTCTCAGCCTCTGAAAATTAAAATTTTTGGGAATGAGGGGCCCTTGATGCTTTCCTGCTTGTGCTTCTGAATCAATCCAGCTCCAGACCCACTGCTGGGATGCTGCCCTCAGCACGAGAGGTTTGTAGGTGAGGTCTGCGAGGGGAAATCCCTGCCAAAACCTGGGACTGCTTGGATTTCATCCCATAAAAAGCTGGAATCCTGCCTCTGCTTAAAGCTTCCTGCTTTGCAGAGGGGATTTTGCTTACCCAGCAGCATCTCCCTGCTCCTCTCCATCCTCCTCCTCCCGTGGCTCTGCAGAGCTGGGATTCCACTGGGAAATGGGAGGATTTCAGCTGGGATCTCACCTGGGCTGCAGGAATCCATCCCAACCAAGCACCTGGGATCCTCCCACACCTGCAGAGCCTTCTGGATTAATTACTTTTTGCTTCTCCTTAACTTGGATGAAAAAATGGGAAAAGCAGGCAAAACCCTGGAGCCAGCCCTGCCTGGGGCTTAGCTTTGCTCAGGACTGTTTATTTAAATTTTTTTTGTTGTTTAATTTTTTTAATATATCTATTTATTTATTTTTGGTTTAACTGATTTTTTTTTTTTTTTGCAGCTCTGATAACACAGAATATTTTAGTGAGTGTGTGCAGGCATCATTCATCACA
Organism: Passer domesticus; assembly: GCF_036417665.1. Taxonomy (NCBI): domain Eukaryota; kingdom Metazoa; phylum Chordata; class Aves; order Passeriformes; family Passeridae; genus Passer; species Passer domesticus. Next base: position 1,699,793 of record NC_087479.1, on the reverse strand, counting down.
GCTTTGAGGGTGGTAAACACCATCCAAACCCCAGAAAAGAAATTCCCTGTGGCTTGGGAGAGCAGAAATCCCTCTGGAATTCTGTCCTGGGTTTATGGCTCTGTGTCTGGAGCACCAGAGCGCTCCCAGGAGCTGTAAAACTGCTGAGGTTCCTGGGTTTGGCACAAAATCCGTGCCCAGCTCTGTCATCCCTGGCTGGAATTGGGCTCGTGATGGATTTTGGGTGGATGTGGGAGATTCCTGGTTTTTTGGGGTTGTTTGGGTTGGATTTGAGTGGTTGGAATGGGGAGGGGCTGGCACAGAGTTCCCCATCCCTAAAAAAGTGTCCAGGGCCAGCTTGGGGCAGCCTGGGATAGGGGGAGTGTCCCTGCCGTGGCAGGGCTGGGATGAAATGGGATTTAAAGGCATTTAAAGGGATTTAAAATCCCTTCCAGCCGCAGGCAGTGTGGAATTCCCTGATTCCATTCTGCCCCAGAGCTTGGCCACGCTCCCTGCTGCCCCCACACCAGCCCTGATGTGCCTTTGGAATTGAACATTTATCAATTTCCAATTTATCTCTTTGCAGCTGACAGAGAAAAAAATATTTTAAGGGATCAGTTTTGTTTGCAGGGGGGTTGTCCCAAAAATATTGGGACAAAAATAGTGGGAAGGCTGGTGAAAAGGATGGAGTGATGCCTCCCTTCCATAAGGGCCTGCTCAGAGTGTGAAATCCACACAAAAATTTTCTTTTTCTGGCTGAGAACTGATCGAAGTTTGGCTGAAAACTCAATTTTTGGGGTAAGGAGTGAAGAACTGACAACCAACCTTGACTCTCTGATTGCAGAGCAGCAGGTTTAGCCCATCCCTGCCAGTGCCAGGCTTCCAAAGAGACTTCAGAGAGATGTTGGGACTCCCAGCTTGGCGATTTCTGCCCTAAAAGGGTAAAGAGGGTGTTCCCCTCTCCTTTTGGGGGACTGCAGGTCCCAAAGCCCCACAGAGCACCTGCCAAACTGGGGTTCCCCCTTTCCCCAACCCCAGCCTGGGGTTCCAAACCCCAAATCTGTTCCTTGAGTGCCAGAAAAAGGAATAAAAGACCAAAAAAATTAAAAGAACCATAATTTCATGGGTGTTTTTCTCTGCCAGGGCCGAGTGGATGGGCTGGGAATGGGATGGGAAGGGCTCTGAGCATCAAGGAGGGATAAAAGGGGCCCTGAAATGGGATTTTGAGGAGCTGAACTGGCTGGTGATTAAAGCTGAGGGAACTTTTATCCGATAAATAGATGAGCACATGCCCAGGTGTGTGGTTTTCCACTCAGGCACATTCCAAGGATGGGCAAAATCTCCGGAAATTAATCCTGAGGTGACTTTGTTTGCTCCCAGCCTGCACAGAGCTGTCCAAAGTGTCCAGCCCTCACCAGGTAACTTAAATTCCTTTAAAATAAATCCGAATTCCAGGCATTTTTTGGCTTTGATGAGTGGATTTTCCTCTCTGCAGAGGCAGAGCAAACCCAGTAAATAAAAGTCCGTGGCAGCAGGAGCTGGATGGCTGCAACTGGAAAGGTCTTGGAGCGTCTGGAGGGAAGGGAATGGATTGATTTATGATTTTAACAAGCCTGGCTGGGCAGGGAGTCGTGCCTAGATGGTTTTAAAGGCAGGAGGAGATATTAATCAAAATTAAAGCTGCTCTAAGCCGCTCTCCGAGCCACTGGGCTGGGTCCTGCCTAATTAATTCCAGGCCTAAAGCAGGGAAAGGACAGCCTGGAGTGAGGGGCTGGGGTTCAGCCGAGGCTGGAACAAGGGGAGGGATGAGGATCACTGGGGTGCCTTGGAGGGGCTGTGCTCCTGTGGGCCTGGGATCAGGGGGAATGATGGATGGGAACAGGCACGAGGAGCAGCAGCGACATTTCCGGAGCTGCAGCTGCAGTCCTGCCCTGCCAAAGGTCAGCTGGCCCTGGATTGGGAGCTGCAGCCCTGGAAAATTCACAGAATTCACAGGATCACCGGGTTGGGAGGGACCTTTGAGATCATGGAGTCCAACCCAGCCCCAGCAGCTCAACCCAGCCCTGGCCCCCAGTGCCACATCCAGGCTTTGTTAAACACCCCCAGGGATGGGGACTGCACCACCTCCCTGGGCAGCCATTCCACAGCTTTATCACCTTTCTGTAAAAAACATGAAAAAATGATGGTTTGGGGTACAAGTCTGGCTTTTCAGCCTGGATTGGGCTGTAAAAGCCCTGCTGCCTCATTCCTCATTCAGGAATTGTCATTCTGAGGTTAAACTCCCTAAAAAGGCTGAGCAGGGGGTGCTGATGGGGCTTCCCCCAGCTGGGTGAGCTTACAGAACAGTTTTTGTTGGAAAATGCTCCAAGATCAGCGAGTGCAACCTGTGAGTGATGCCCACCTTGGTTTTCAGGGCACGAGGGGGGATCTCTGCTGTTCCTGGGAGGGGCACACAGAGAGCAGCGATGCCAAACCCACCTCCCATGGCCTGGACTCGGCATGGTGCAGGAATTCTGACGGGGTTCTGAGGCTCAGACGACCCCAGTGTAGTAAAAAGTCTCTTTTCTCCCAGTCCCGTGATCAAAGAATAAGTCGAGATTTGTCGTTCTGCCTTTCAAGGTTGTTTATTTTCTCTTATCTCTTACTTTTTTTTTTTTCCTGACCTGCTGAGATCTGTCCTGCAGGTCTGGCTGTGACACACTGCCTGCCCTTGGGGTGGTGTTAAGTTTTTATACCAAGAACTACATGTACCTTATTTACAATAATTTTCCAATACCTGTCACCTGTGTTAGACAGCCTGTCTCCACTCTGAACCAATCCACAAGTGTCACCATCCCAGCAGAAAATGGAGGACAAGCAGAAGAAGGAGGACAGGACATGCCCAGATTCCTCCATCTTGCCTCTTGAACCCCCATTCTAAAACCCCAAAATTCTACTTTTTCACCCTGTGACAAATTAACTGTCATTCTACTCAAACTCTTGTGGCCTATAAATCCTCACACAAAGCTGGTAATTGTCTCCATGGGTTAAAATCAAAGGCACAGTGTCTGTGACTCCGTGCCAAGGTCTCTGAGTCCTCTGCCAGGGTCACAAATCACCCAGGGCAGCCAGAGGAATGTCCTGGGTTCTGACAGAATTTCAGGAGGTTTTTATGCAAATCTCCACATCTTCCCTTATGGAATCCATATTTTCCATATGGAAAACGTGAGGAGGGGCTGAGGGAGCTGGGAAGGGGCTGGAGAATTCCTGAGGGAGCTGGGAAGGGGCTGAGCCTGGAGCAAAGGGGGCTCAGGGGGACCTGGTGGCTCTGCACAGCTCCTGCCAGGAGGGCACAGCCGGCTGAGCAGGGGACAGAGACCTTCAAAGGACATTCCTGGGCAGCCAAGGATGGAGGGTGAGTGTGAGGAAGTTTGAAGTAAATCAAGATGGAACTTCTAAATTGTTTTTGATAACACAGTTTATTTTTCTCATCTTTTACATAAACAAAAAAAAAGCTCATTCAGCCCCCACATCTTCACAACATAATTTAAAAAGTCACAAGGCTTCTAGCTACAAGGCCTTTTAAAGATTTATTAACTAATAAAGCACTAGTAACAAAAATATTTATTTTTTAAACTCAATCTTTAAATATTTTGCCTTATAGACTCATGCTACAGTGTCAGTTTTCTTCATTAATTATGTTGTAACACACAAACCTACAGTACTGCATTCTAAACTTCTGGTTTAACTTTATAACTACTTTTATTTTTTTCTATATCTTAAACCCTGAAACTCCAAATTTCCTTAATGTGTCTCTGCTTTAAAATATAAATCCCTATTCTCACTTCTAACACCTCAGTTTAGAAGCCTTTTCTAAAGTGTCAAATTAAATCTTGTGTTGAATTCTAAGCTTTGGCTCACAACCCAGATTTCTCAGAATTCCCCACATTTCAAATTCCAGCAGGTGAACAAAGCCCTTCTTGGGCAGCAAAACTTCCCAGAACCTCCAAGGCCACCAGGAAAGGAGAAAATCCCAGATTTTTTTAAGGTTTTGGAGCTCCAAGCTGGGAGAGGGCTGAGCTCAGCCATGAAATGGGGAAAGCTCCTTCTCAAGGGTTCTTTGGGGTTATTGTCCCTGTTAGTGATAAAAGGATGGGGTTATTTTTGAATAACCAGAACCATTTATTATTTAGATAAACATTGTTCTCAGAGGTCATGAGATTTGAGAGGAGTATTTGGTTATAGTTTAAGAATAGTTCCAAGTTTCTTTGTTACAAGGTAATATATAACTTTCTAAACTAACAGAATTTACAGAATTAACACTGTTACAGAATTTATTTTGTTTTTCTGACTTACCACTTTTATTTACTTCTGCTGTACTTTTGTCTGATGTTTTTTGTCTCCCTTGCACACATTTGCTTTTGTAATAACTTCTAAACCCTTGGCTACTCAATACAGCCACACCCTTACATTATAAACTCTTCACTCTCTCATTTAGTTTCTCACTTATTTCAAGCATATTCTTACTTATAACTTTAGAAACTATAAACTATATCACAAGTTATGATTTTTCTGCTTAATGTTTTTGTGTTGTGTTTTTACATCAACCCAAGCTTCTCTCAAGGTTCCAGATGAAATTCTTCGGTGTTTGTGGAGGTTTCTGTTTTTCTGATTCCCACACTTTGGGAATGGGCACCTCCAGCAGGGACCTGGAGCTCTCCCACCTCAGCACTGGGGGCTTGTCCTTGGGAGTTTTTGGGGATAAATGGCCAGGATCTCCTCCCCTCAGGGATTTTCCATCCCTGCAGGTCGTGCTCTCCACAGAGCCTGGGATGCTCCATGCCCTCAGAGCCATGGAATGCTTTGGCTTGGAAGGGACCTCAAATCCCAGCTCACCCCTGCCCTGCACAGGGACACCTCCCAGGTGGCTCCAAGCCCCATTTCCTGCTCTGTTGTGTGGGAAATCCCTGCTTTTCCTGCTTGTGGGGTTCATGAATCCCTCTCCAGCTGCTCCAGAGGACAGCAGGAACATCTGGATGCGCCCAGCCCACAATTCTGCCACGGGAAGGGTTTAAATCCTGATTTCCCTTCTGGTAGGACCAGCTGCTTTTCTCTCCTTATTTCAGCGTTTCCTTGGAGTGCAGCCATTTCATCCAAACTCCCTCTTGCTGCTGCTGGGGAAGGAATACCCCACAATTTGCTGGGAATTAACTCTACCTTGAAAAGTTCCAGCTCAGCAGACAGGTGGGGAATTGTTGGGATTGTTCAGGGCTGGTTTTGGTGCTTTGGCAGCGTTTGGAGGGATTTCCTTCACCCACCACAGCACAAAAAGAGCTTCTTTCTTTATTTCTCTCTTTTAAAATCCAATATTTAAATGCCCTTTTCCCCTCTAGACATGAATTTACTCACAAAATGCTTGTTCTGTTTCCAGAATTTAAAACATTTTATTGGAATGATCCACAGAGTGAGGGGAGGCTACATCCAAGGATGGGATGGGTGGGAATAAATCAGGAGGTCATAAATAATGTGGCATAAATAATGTGGAGTAAAAGGTGGAGAAGGTGTGGCTTGAGCTGGGATAAAGTCAATTTTCTCCCCAAAGCTGGTGTGGGGATTTCAATTTGTAGGAAAGGGGGGATGACAGGGGGGATGACAGGTGTCCTCACACATGGGCACCACTGTGTTGAGTTTTATCTTCTTTTTGCCAAATGTATTAAATGTATTTCTTGTTTGGACTTAGATGTTTATTAATTTTTATCTCTGTCTCAGTCTCACAAACCCTGAGTTCTGCAGCACTTCACTCAGACAAACTAAAAATGGAGCCCCATCTCTCTCTCTACAAGGCCTTTTAGGGATAAACTGTCCAATTAAGAAATGACACCTAAATTATTTTCACTTTTAACCCAATAACCAACCACCCCTGCCTGCAATGGGGACTTTTAATCCAATTACACAAAACCACCCAAACCCATGGAGAAGAAGGTGAAGAAGGAGGAGCAGCCTCCACCCTAAAACCTGCATCTTGTTTTATATCTATTACTGTATTCTAAACCCTTAAACTCTGAGTTTTCCACCCTGTGATATCACACACCTTTATTCAAATTACACATCACAATCCCAGTTCTGTCATTCCATTTTGGAAGTTTCTCCACAGCCTCAGGTCAATGCAGAGTTCTCTTGGGGGTCAGAGCCTGGCAGCACAGAAAGTCTGGAATTCTCAGCAATTCCCAGGCTTCCAGCATCATTTGGCTTTTCCTTTCCCTATTAAAGCAACTTCACCTCCTGCTTTTCCCCATTCCCGATTTTCTCCCCCATCCCATGGGACTGAAGGGGCCTGGGATGAAAACCCTGCTGGGCTCGGCACCCCTGAAGCTGAACCGCTCTGCTGGGGTTTGGGAGGCAGGCATCGGCAGATGGAGCTCTTCGTTCACACTTCCCGGATTTCCAGCCCAGCAGGACGCGATTCCCGGCCTTTGGAAAGATCCCGTGTCCTGGGAGCGTTTCACTCCCGAAGGATTCCCGCTTGGAATGGCATTTAAGGAATAATCCAGACTGGAGGGGGTTTTCTCCCAGCTGGATGAAGTTCCAGAACGGATCCCAAGAAAGGCGAAGAGGATTTTTCCGAGTTGAAGAAACTTTTCTGGGAGATGCTGAGCCCTCCGTGCGGTTTGGAGCCGCACCTGGATTTTCCAGGGATGAGGGAGGGGCTGGAGCTTCCCATGGAAAGGTTTCCTGTGGAAATTCAAGGTTTTTCCTTGGCTTTTCCTGCTTCCAGCACAGGGAGGACGTGGAGCTGCTGGAGCAGCAGGATGCGAGGGATGGAGCAGCTCTGCTGGGAGGAAAGGCTGGGAAATTTGGGAATGTTCACCTGGAGAGAAGCTTTGGAATGGCCTGAAGGAGCTCTGGGAAAGATGGGGAGAGAGGATTGACAGGGATGGAGGGACAGGACAAGGAGGGATGGATTCAAACTGACAGAGAAGGGGTTTAGACGGGATATTGGGAAAGAATTCCTCCCCGTGAGGATGGGGAGAGGCTGGGCTGGAATTGCCAGAGCAGCTGTGGCTGCCCCTGGATCCCTGGCAGTGCCCAAGGCCAGGCTGGACACTGGGGCTGGAGCAGCCTGGGACAGTGGGAGGTGGAACTGGCTGAGCTTTAAGGTCCCTTCCATCCCAACCCAGTCTGGAATTCCATGATTTTCCAAGCTGATTTTTTACTCCACACTGGAAATTCTGGAAAACACCAAAAATCCATTTTCCACCTCTGTTCCACCAACTTTTCTTCCTCTTTCTCAGCTCACTCCCAAACCATGCCACCTCACTGAAGCTGTTTGGGGTTTTGCTCTGGGGCACAGCCACAGACCTTTGCCTGATCCATATTTTAGCAGCCCCTGGAAAAAGCTGGATGCTGCTAATTCCATATGATGGGATTATGATGAACTCCTGTGAATTAATGGTGCTTAGAAAGATGGTCCCACTGAAATCCTCACGCTGAGTGTTAACCTGGGAGCTGAGCCATAAAATCCAATCCACATTAAAAATCAGTGATCTGTGCTCTCAAAAAGCCACATTTTGTGTGATAAACAGGGGGGAAAACGCTCCCGAAAATCCTGCAGGAGCACTTTTATGGTGTGGGAAATGCTTTTATAGGACAAGGCTTTAGGGTTGGGTGGGTTTTAAAGGTGCTGCTCTTTTGCTCCAGGCTTTGCACGTGTCTCAGAGAAACTGGAATATTTTGGTTGATTTTCGAAGTGCTTCCCCAGGTTTGGCAGATTCTTCACACGTTTGTTTATTTATTTTAGGCTTGGAATTTTTTCTCCAGCAGATTATCTGGGGATGGTCACTGATCCTTGGGATCAAGCTCCAGCCTGGTTTTCTGTGATCCTAATTCAATGTCTTGAATGTTTTTAAAGGTTTTTACAGGTTAAGTTTGTCTCCACACTAATGATGAACAGGAGAGATGGAAAATCCCTCCTCCCAATGGGATCTGTCCCTATCCCTGGCTGTAGGGTTGGATAAACCCCTTGAAAGTCCCTCCCAACCCAAACTTTTCCATTCCAACATCCTGAAGAACTCAGGGCTGTTTTTAGCAGAACTGAACTCCCTGTTCTGCCCACTGGGAAGATCCCAGTGAGTTCAGGGACGCTGGCAGTGTTTGAGGCTGGTGCTGTGGGGGATTTCTGGCTGTCCCTGTGGATTTACCTGTGGATTTACCTATGGATATACGGTGGGTGTCCCTTTTTTACATTGCACAAAACGCCTTCCCAATACATTATTTCCTCCTGCTTTCCCTCTTTCCCCTCTTTTGCTACAAGATCCCATAAACTCCAACCCATTCCCTGTTTTTACAATGTCCTGAACCTCCTTGAATTCTAGGATTGGGTTTTTTTCTCCTGTTTAAAAATCTCCACTCATTCCCTGCTTTTTTCCTCCTCAAATCCCTTTCCCGGGGTTGTTTTCCTTGAGCCAGGGATCTGGTGGGGCTTTGCCCACTCCTGGTTAAATTACTGAGTGACATCTACTGCATTTGCATCCTTAATTATTACCCTTTATGCTAATTAGGCTTCTTCTTGCTGTCACTCGTCAGAGTTCCAGCCAGAGCTGGAGCAAAATGTCTGTTACAAAGATAGATGGGATGCAACCAAAATATTCCAATGAATATTCATCCCTTCCCATTTTGGAGCCATTCCTGGTTGGTTCCATTTGCACTTTTGGGTTTGGACAGCTCCGTTTGTGGGCAGGGCTGTCAGGCACAACAGAACCTCTGGCAGAAGGGGATTTTTTAATTTTTTTTTGGGGGAGGGAGGTTGTTCTCACAGCCAGGAGAAAAAAAAAATCATGGAATTTGCTCCAAGAGGCGCCACTGGAGATGGGGATGGGATGTTCTCCTGGAAATGGGCATGGATGGAAATGTTCTGGGAGGAATAAAGGGGGATTTACTGCAGCTCTGGGGCTGAGCCTTTTGTTTTCTTAATCCACATGTTGCCTGAAGGTTATTCCCATATCCCAAATGGATAATTGGGATAATTGCCTCATGCCTGGGCACCTGGGATAATGGAAGGTGGCCCTGCCCATTGGAATGAGCTGGGTTTTAAGGTCCTTTCCAACCCAAACCATTGGTGTGAGATTTATTTTGCTTCATTGCTGGACACAGAGATCCCTTCAGGGCCTGGGGTTAATTGCTGTAAATATTCCAGGAGTGGCTCCCAAACCTGTCCCTGAATTTTCTGGAAGGAAGTGGTCTCAGGAATACATTCTGGGATGAATTAATGATTGATTAATTAATCTGTGTTCATGCAGCTATTCCAAGCCTGGCTCTGTTCTGGGTCTGGGATGTGCTGCAGGGTCTCCTCCTCAACAGTTACCAAAATCCAGAACTGGGCATTTTATAAAAAACAGTTTAATTATTAGATATTTCCTTCTTTTAATGAGAATTAAAGCTGCTGTTAAATCCTGGCGATGCCTTGTGCAGGCTGCCCTAGAGCAGAGGCTGGATGGAGTTCCAGAATAAAGCAGGGATTGATTCCAAGGCTCTCCTGCATGGATCCACCTTGGGCAGCACCAGAGCCCAGCCAGGGCTGCCCCCAAGATGAACCCAAATGGTTCATCAGATTCTGAGCTGCTTTAGTGTGTGGGGCTGGGCTCCACATCAGGGCATGGCTCTGATGGTGTGTAGTTCTGAGCTCTGTGCACAGAGCAGGGACACAAAACAATTCCTGCTCCAGCTGGGCACCAAGGACAAATGATCCCAATCCCAGCCCAGGAGCACAAAGCCCGTGGGCTGCAGAGAGAAAAACAAGCAGGGTGGGACTGCAGGGGCTGCAGCTGGAACTGGACACTGAACTGCAATGTGCACATGGAGCAGAGCTGAGCCCAGGGAGAGACCCCGGCAGCGCTCGTGCATTTTGGGGCCATTTGGGTTCATCCTGGGGGCAGCCCTGGCTGGGCTCTGGTGCTGCCCGAGGTGGATCCATGGAGGAGATCCTTGGAATCAATCCCTGCTTTATTCTTTAGCTCCATCCATCCCAAGGGATCAGTTGATCCCGGCTGGAAGTGTGGGATGGGTCGATGCAGCTGTGTGCTCACACCTGGATTTTCGGTCACTCCACATCTTCCATTTCTCATTTTCCTTCTTTTTTCCCCCCACTCCCCATCTCTCCAAAGCCGGTATTTTACCCGAAGCGAGCTCCTCATTAAACAAATCCAAGCCACGGATGCTATAATTAGCATTAGGATATACTAATTTTTCTTCGGGCATAATTGGAAGGTTTCTCCCGTTTCAGGATAATCCTAAAACTATCCTATTTTATGGCTCATTTGCCAGAAGATGCCTGGGAAGCTCTCGCAGCTTTATCACCCCTTATCAACGGGAAAAGAGTGTCAGAGCGGGGGTGGGAGATCCCGATTTTCCCAATTTCTGCTAATTGAGCAGGCTTCCCTGAGTGTTTGGTGATAACGAGCCGCTGAAAGGGCTCTGAAATCCGCCCCAAAACCTCCCCGCGGGGGCTCAGGGTTTCCAGCTCTTCTTGCTGGGCTGATTTTGGGCTGTTCGGGGCAGTTTTGGGTGGGTGCTGGGGATACTCGGCTGCTTCCACAGCAATTCCCGGATCCAGGAGGGGGTTTAGCCCTTCCCGCAGCTGCTCTAATCCCATGAAATCCCGTTAAATGCCCGCGGTGCCTTATCCTGATGAGCTGCTAAATGGCCGGGCTCGTTTTCCCTTCCTAATGAGCCCAAATTAATCACGCTCGATGGGTTCTTGTTGAAGGGGGACCTTCATCGCTCTTCTTCCTCCTCACCGGGATCCAAGGCAGGACAGGAGGGGCGGTTGGTGGCCAAAATCCAGAAATGCTGGATCGGTAAGGTTTGGGAAGGAGCAGGAATTCACAGAATTCACAGAATCCCTGGATTGGGAGAGACCTTCAGGATCACGGAGTCCAACCCAGCCCCAGCAGCTCAACCCAGCCCTGGCCCCCAGTGCCACATCCAGGCTTTGTTAAACACACCCAGGGATGGTGACTGCACCACCTCCCCGGGCAGCCATTCCACAACTTTATCACCCTTTCTGTAAAAATCCTTTTCCTGATATCCAACCTCTATTTCCCTTGGCGCGGCTTGAGACCGGGAGCACCAGGAGAGGCTGAGGGAGCTGGGAAGGGGCTGGAGAATTCCTGAGGGAGCTGGGAAGGGGCTGAGCCTGGAGCAAAGGAGGCTCAGGGGGCCCTTGTGGCTCTGCACAGCTCCTGCCAGGAGGGGACAGCCGGGGGGTCGGGCTGTGCTCCAGGGAACAGGGACAGGAGCAGAGGGAACGGCCTCAGGCTGGGCCAGGGCACATTTGGATTGGATACTGGGAACATTTCTTCATGGAAAAGTTGCCCAGGGCAGTGGTGGAGTTGATGCCTCAGGTTTAGCTTTTGTATTTCTCACTTTCTGAGCTGCTTTAGTGTGTGGGGCTGGGCTCCACATCAGGGCATGGCTCTGATGGTGTGTAGTTCTGAGCTCTGTGCACAGAGCAGGGACACAAAACAATTCCTGCTCCAGCTGGGCACCAAGGACAAATGATCCCAATCCCAGCCCAGGAGCACAAAGCCCGTGGGCTGCAGAGAGAAAAACAAGCAGGATGGGACTGCAGGGGCTGCAGCTGGAACTGGACACTGAACTGCAATGTGCACATGGAGCAGAGCTGAGCCCAGGGAGAGACCCCGGCAGCGCTCGTGCATTTTGGGACCATTTGGGTTCATCCTGGGGGCAGCCCTGGCTGGGCTCTGGTGCTGCCCAAGGTGGATCCATGGAGGAGATCCTTGGAATCAATCCCTGCTTTATTCTGGAACTCCATCCAGCCTCTGCTCTAGGGCAGCTTCTCAAGGCATCAGAGTCCCCATCCCTGCAGGGATTCAAACTCTGTGTGGATGTGGCACTTGGGGACACGGGGCAGGGGTGGCCTTGGGGATTGGTTGGACTCAGTCCTGCAGGGTTTTTCCAACCTCAAGGACTGATTCCCTTTGCTGGGATGAAGCAGCTGCCTGGGGCTCAATCCTGTGGGATTGGGTCAGGTTCCTGTGGGGCAGAAGCTGCTCCTGGGGTTTGGTTTGCTCATGGAGCTCTTTCTTGGGGGTTTTGGCAGAGGTTTGAGCCTCCGACTTCATCTAAAATGTGTTGCAGCCCTTTTAATGTTACTGCATCACCATGGGTGAGTCCTGGTGTTGCATCCTGGCAATCCATCCCTGGATTTGGACCAAGGAATTTGCTCCTGGACCGTCTCGAGATCCCTGGGGGCTCTGCTGTGCCCCAGCAGGGCCAGGAGGCTTCTGCAGGGGCTCTTTGCTGAAAACACTTCTGGCCCTGGAAATATTTCTGGGAAACAGATCTGAGTTGTATAAACTTTAATCCTTTTTTTTTTTTCCTTGATGCTTTCCTGACTTAAGCAGAGATTTAGGAAGTGCTGTGGCCTTGGCAAAGATCAATAGATACTCTGTTATAGAAAGACTCTAAATTTATTGTTTGGATGATTTCAGGGGGAAAAATAGAGTTTGAAATATTTAATTTAGTATTGAGCTGGGCTTCACCATAAGAAGGGAGAAACCCTCTTCTCAAATGAGAGAGGAACCTTTTGTTTTTCTCCTGCAGCCTTTAATTAAAACCCTGAATAATTAGATTTGCCCTGCTTAGTGGAATACTGGAGCAGAGGCTGGGAAGCTCCGGCTCCAGTTCTCTGCTATTCCAAAATCCCCAGCAGATTCCTCTGTCTCTCCTGTTCTTCCTCTCAAAGCTCCTCTAGACATTTTCCTCATTTTCCAGCCTGGCTGTGTTTGGGATCAGCACATCCTGATATTTCTCCCTTGCTAACATTGTTTTTGAGCACAAAGAGTTGTTTTTCATCCCTCTCTTGGCTGCCTTTGCCAAGCACGGGGAGAGGATCTGCTGGAGCAATCCTGTTTTACCTCTCTGCAAATAACAGAGCCAGAAACATTTTCTCCTTCTCGCTGGTTTAAATTTACAGAAGTGAACAATCATTTTTGCAGCCTCTGAGAGTGAAATGTGGGGGAGACAAACTGATCTTATCGACTTTTCCAGCTGGAGCAGCACAGGGAACATTACTTAGAGCTCCACCACGCTCAGCTCTAATCCCATGAGATGTCTTTGTTGATGCATAAGCTGTGACCTAAAATATTGACTTTATAAAGTAATTGAATCCCCGAATCATGTTTCAGATGAAAAGCACTTGACAAACGGCTCCAGGAAGGAGCTGAGCCCAAAGGCCTGAGTGTGGCTGGAATGGGATTTACTCCACTTGACGCCCGTCGGCCTGGCTGGAGCAGGCAGCCCTGCCCCAGGTTTGGGGGGATTGCACGGCAAAAAGAGGGTCTCTCTTTTTTTTCCCCATTTTTTACCTCACAGGAAGAAGGATAATAAATCCTTCAGGCCCTGCAGAAGAGGTGGGAACGGAGCAGTTTTTGAGGGGGAACATTTTGGCACAGGGTGACGTGGTGGGGCTTTGTGGGTGCTGAACTTGCTCTCCTGGTTTGCTTTTTGTCCAAGGGGAGATAATCTCCAGTTCCTGCACCAAATTTGCGTTTCAGAGGCTCCAAATCCCCGCCTGGCCTTTCTGTATGACCCAGCTCATCCCAAGGCATCCCAGTGCTCCCAGCAGAGCTGCTGCTGGAAGGAAAAGCGGGGATGGAAATGGGGAAATTATGCAAAGCCAAAGGACCTCGGTGAGACTCTGGTATGGAGCAGATCTCATCCATGAGCCTTTTCCCTGGATCCTGGGGATGGCTGGGGCTGAGGGCATGAAGATGAGGTGCTGGAGGGGGACTCTTGGTAAGAAATGGTTTCACCCCAACCCTGCGGCCGCTCCCTCCTTCCTCTGCTCCTCATAAAGAATTCCCCCATTAATTTGGGAGGGCATTATTACCTCATTACTCCAAATGGCTCCATTTAACCAAGCTTATTTCTGACTCCTAAATTGTTACCTGGCTCATCCCACAACAACTGTTTTCCTTCTGAGCACGTTAACTCCGCTGCTTTCTTTCCTCTGCTCTTTTGCATAATGTTATAACAAGCATTTAAATAACTGTAAAGGTTCCACCAGCTCTTGCTTTCATATCTTGCTGTCTCCATGGCAACCAGCGGCACTTCCCTGTCTAGTTTCCCCCTTTTTTTTTGGGTTTGAGGCCCTCAGTCCAGTGGCTGGAAGATGGAGTTGGGTTCTGCACTCGTTTGGGATTCTCCCCTTGTTTGCCCTCGACGTTGAAGTGCTGTCCAAATGTTGGTTTTGCTGCCTTGCTGTGATCATTATTTTCCCTATTGGCCATTAGTGAGGGCACTTGGAGCTGGGAGATGGAAATTTATTTTTCCATTTGTACATTGTGCTGGAGGATGGGGAAACAGGCAGTGGTAATTACAGGGATTCGGAATTCCGGGCTGAAATTGGGATGGGTGAAATGGAGTTCAACTAAACTTTTCTTTGCAGTGTTCTCATCCCATGCCCCTCATTTGGGGCATGAAATCTCTTGCAGAAATTGTGATGAACTTTTTGTCAAAGCACTTGTTTAAGTTGAACCTCAATATCCCATATCCCCATTAAAACCATAAATAGCAATCCAGCATCCTGCTGCAGGCTGGTTTGTATGGATCTGACAGACCCAGAGCACTGGGGAAACAAACTGCAAATCTTCCTGCAAATTGCTGGAATGAACCTGGGAAGGCCTAATCCAATGGGACTGTCTGCCACTGGCATGAATTCCAGCCTGTCTGGGGACGGGAGGGAACAGAAGGGAGCGGTGGCAGCTCGCAGCTCCTGCCAGTCTGCGTTCCCATCTGCAGGGACGTGCTCTCGATGAGACTGAAGTGGCAAAGGGAAGAATTCCAGGCAGGCTGCTCATTTCCCTTCCCCCAAACACAGCGTGCTGGCCCCGCAGTGATGATGCAGATGGAGCTCAGACCCCTGAACAAACAGGGCAAGGAAAGCTGCTGGCATTTTATTGCTGTTCATTGCTAAGGAATGAGCCGTTGGAGGCTGCTGGTTACACTCAGGATCAGGGAATCACCGAGTGGTTTGGGTTGGAAGGAACCTTGAGGACCTTCCACTATCCCAGGGAAGTTGAGTTCAACTGAACTTTTCTTTGCAGTGTTCTCATCCCATGCCCCTCATTCGGAGCATGAAATCTCTTGCAGAAATTGTGATGATCTTTTTGTCAAAACACTTGTTTAAATTGAACCTTGGGCTCCAAGCCCCATCCAGCTTGGCCTTGGGAACTTCCAGGCTGCACTGTGGGTATTTCACACTGTAGGAAGTAGTAAACTTTGGGTTTCCTTATTTATTAGACCTGAGTCTCAGGAATATTGGCATTATTGGATCGAGGGAGAGAAACAATCCCACTGGAGGAAGAAATCACCAATAGAAGAAAATAAGGAAATCATTGAAGCGGCAAAAGCTGAGCGAGTCCATTCGGGCCTCACCCTTTTCCACTCACTCCAGGGAACTCCTGATGGTGTTTTCCTTCTCTCATTGCAGTCCCTGATTGCTGGCCCTGGGGCATCCTCTTTGCTCATGGTGTCAGCTGCTGTTTTGGACACAGTTGTGCTATTTGGGAAATGTATTTTTATGTTGAAGGGACATTTCAAAGAACCCTCATGGTCCCAAGTCCTGGGTCACCCCTGGCTGGGGCTGTCACCACCTCATGGAGAAAGAAGCTGAAGCAAACAAAATTGTGAAGAAAAGTCCTTCTCCTCAAGGAAAACCGAGGAGGAAAATGCCAGGATCAGCCTGCCTCCATCACTCTGCTTCTCTGCTGGAATCTGATTCATTGATTTGGCTGAATGTGGAACCTGACAAATGCTTTTCAAAGCAAATTTAGGAGGATCTTTGCAGCTGCTTTTCTCCTGGGGAGGAATGGGAATGCTCTGAGTGTGCAGCTCGCAGCTGACCCTGAGCACTTCTCTGCAGGGTGTGGGGCAGCTCTGTCAGGGGAAAGGCTGGTCTGGGGCTGAGAGCAGCAGCCCAAAAATTTGTCAGAGATTTAACCCAGTTTGGCTGCTGGGTGAGCAGAGGAGCTGCAGAGGGATTTTGGGCAAGAGATGGAGGGACAGGACACAGGGAATGGCTCCCACTGCCAGAGGGCAGGGATGGATGGGAGATTGGGAGTTGGGAATTGCTGGCTGGGAGGATGAGGCTGGAATTGCCAGAGCAGCTGTGGCTGCCCCTGGATCCCTGGCAGTGCCCAAGGCCAGGCTGGATGGGTTTGGAGCAGCCTGGGACAGTGGGAGGTGTCCCTGCCATGGCAGGGGTGGCACTGGATGAGCTTTAAGGTCCCTTCCAGCCCAAACTATTCCGGGGTTCCCTCCCTAAGAGCACAAACACAACAAAAGAACGATATAAATGTACAGCAAAAGCTTTCCCCCATCTCTTCTCACCCTGCAGGAAGTTGGGGCATTAATTCACAGCACTTTGAGCTCTGTGTCCATTTCACACCTCCTTGCAAAGCTGCAGACACTTCAAAACCTGCTCCTGCTCACACCTGAGCTGCTGCTCGTGGCAAAGCACAGCCCAGCTGCCTGCAGCTGCTCTCCCTTCACTCCTCCCTGCCCAAGTGCCACCTCTGGCGTGTCACAGCTCCGGAGCTGCCAGGAGCTTTTCCACGCTCACCATCCACGTTCCAGCACCATTCCTCACGTCAGGCCCACACAGTCTGCTCTGTGCCTCCTCTCACAGGGCTCCCAGTTGCTGGCAGGAAGGTGGGGATCAAAGCCCAGGCTGGATTGATGGGGATGGACACTCCAGCTCTCTCCATCTGCCATTCCCCCTGGGAATGCTGGCAGCGCCTGGCTCGCTCAGCCAGCCTGACAGAGCAGTTCCCTGAGCACGCTGCTGCTGCTCTCTGCACAGGGCAGTCATGTTTAATGTGGATAATTGGAATTGCAGCGTTTATTTCATCAAATGCTTTCCCGGCGGGGACAGCGCTGAGCTCGGCTTGAAGCGGGAGCAAAGGATGTGCTGGTGGTTTGGGCCGGGCCTAGAGGCTGCGGGGCTCTGCATGTGGTGATCCTTTTCCTGCTCCCAAAATCCAGCCTAACCTTCCCCGGCGCAGCTCCACCCGTTCCCTGTGATGCCTTAGGATTTTGGCTTTATATTTTTCATACATTTGTAACCCTGCAGTTCTTTGGTGTGTGACTCTAAACTCCACACACAGTGGGAGCTGCTGCTTCCCCATTTGGGGCAGACACAACAATTCCTCTCCAGGCCTGGCGATCAAGGACACCTCACTGCCTCTGAGAGATGTAAACAAAAGTGAGTTCTGGGCAACAAACTTAAATTACTTCATTACCTGAAGCTGTAATTGAAAGATTAACCCTCAATATGCAAATGGACCAAACTTATAAAAGTGTGAAAACTATGGGTCATGGTCCATTTTTGGGTGTAGCCCCTGGGGCAAAGACCAGTTCAAGTGCACTTTACTGGGATTTATCCCTCTGGTTTGTCTGGATTTCAGCCAAATGGAGGAATTGGGAATCAAACCTTGGGAATCAAACCTTGGCCCTGCAACATCTTCCATGAGGCACTTCCCAAACCCTCAGTGCTGGACAGGCTCATCCCTGCCCTTCTTCCCTCCCTGGTGACCACGGATCAGGGTTGATATTTCTGGGAATGCCCAAAATGCAACTTTCTCCTGGTGTGTGAATGTAACCTTGGCTCTGCAGCTTCTTCTGGAATGATTAGGGGAAAAAATCAGCAGGAGATGTTTGGGCAAAAGGAACAGATCCTGGAATTCAGAGCAAGGCTAAGGCAGGAGGAGGCTGAGGGAGAAGGGACAGGGGTCCCCAGGTGGGGGCTGGCTGTGAGTGATGGTTTGGAGGTGACAGCCAGAGCCCCTGGGGGGTACAAACCAGGCACTGCAATTCCTGCCTGGATTGAGGCAGGGATTTGTGCTTCCCTGTGGAGATCAGCCAGCAGCAGCAGGAGGAGGATGAGGGGGAAATTGGGGGGTTCAGCTGGAGGGAGAAGCGTTGGGATGGAGAAGGTGGAAGATGCAGGATCCTGTGGGATCTCCGTGGCCTGGAGAGCTCCTGGTGGGATTGTGGTTCTGGGGTGGGTGGAGCAGCCCCTGTGTGACCTGAAACACTGAATTTTCCAATATTGAACCCTGATGGAGGAGCTTTGGGACCTTCATGCTGAGCACATGAAGGGAAATGAGCTCCCTTGGCTGTTTTTATTCACATTGGCTGAAAAGCAAAGTTTGCCAAGGAAAGCTTTGGATGTGGGAAATATCTTCTGCTTGATAAAAACTTCTGGCCTTTTTTGGGAGGGGGAGTAAATCTGGAGGAAGGAGTGACAGAAATCACAGCAGAAAAAAAAATATAACCACAGTTTAAAGAAAACATCTTCCCATTTGTTAACATTCTCTTCAGTGTCTGCATTTTAATGTTTTTTGGATTTCTTTTTTTTTTTGTTTTCCTGACAGCTGCTGCAAGTGGCACCACTTTTCTCCTCGCAGAATCTGCTTGTTTGGGAAGTTGGAGCTTTCCCTTGTGGAGCTTTTTATCCTTTTTATCCTATTTTCCTTTTCCTGTGATTCTGTCAGAGCTCTGCAGGGCTCTGGGTCTCCCCACATCCCTCACACAATGGAAATAATAAATACATGAGGGGAAAAGTTGAGATTTCCACCTGAAGTTGTGAATTTGGATGTTCCAAATATCCAAATTTAGAGATCTGATGGAGGAGAACAAGCTTGGGAAGAGGTTTGAGCGAGGAATTGGGAATATGAAGCTGTGGATGAGCTGGGAGAGGCATCTTTGGAAGGAGGAGCTGCATTCTCCTTGGCAGATGGTGCAGCTCAGCTGGGTCTGTTTTCCAGCTTCTGCCTGGGTGCAGGTGCTCCAGGGATTAATTCTTCCCTGAAATTTGAAATCTTCATCCCACAGCTCCCTGCTGGCAGCATTTTCTGCTCCTGAATTCCCTATCCCGTTGCTTCTGCAGGGGAGTGAGGGGTCGGCTGAAAACGCTGATGGGAAAATCCTTAATTTTTATTTTTTCTCGAAACAAATTAGAGCCGTGGAGTAATTTAAATAACTCCCAAATCTGCTGATCAGCAAATCAAGCTCGTTAGTGGTCCTGCCCGTACGTACAAGCTGCACACACACAAGGTTCGTTTGCTGCTCCGCAGATCCGCGGTGCACCGCAGAAATTAAGGGGATGGGATCATTAAAATCAACTTGTCATTCTTCTGCTGGTGCTTTCATTAATAAAATAAACCCTAAGATGGAGGAACGGTGAGCTGGCTTCTCTCTGTAGGTTTGCAAAGCGGGGAAGATGCAAATAATTAGTCCAAGCAGAACCTGGCTCAGGGCGAGTCTTTGCCGGGCAGAATTTTACATCTTGGATCATTGAAGGGGAAAGAAATCTGCTTTTTCCTGGGATTTCGGGACGTTTCATTTGTGACCTCTGCCTTGTGGTCACGTACCTTCGGAGAGGAGGCTGAGCTGGTTCATTAATCACCGGCAGCATCGTTTGGGTGAGGAGAGCTCCGTGCTGGGGCTGGAGCATCCCAGCCTCTCCCAACCCCCTTTGATATTCAAAGCATCTCCCGCTGTCCTTGGAGCTCAGGGAACAGCAGAAAGTCCCACTGCAGGAGGTGTTCTGGGCGGAATTTCTGGGATAAATTGCAAATCCAGGTCTGCAGCTCCCCGCAGAGCAGCCTGGTGAGGATCTCTGGGAATTGCTGGGGTTTCAGAACTCCCCATCCAAAGTCCCAGCACGTTCAGCTCCTTGACCTCATCTTTCCAGCAGGACAGGATGGAGATCCCATGTGCCCAGGACTCCATTTTGGGGAGAAAAGTGGGTTTTAATGACTGATCCTCAGGGAATTTCCTTCCAGTCCGCTTTGGCTCAAAAGTTGGACTCAGGTAGAGGAAGGATTTCCCTCTGGCTTTCCTGAGTCCAGTGAAAATGCCCCTTTGGCAGTGGCAATCCTCTCTTATTAATATCTTAATTTCTACTGGCATTAGTTTAAACCTCCATGAAATTCAGTCTAGAAATGAACTTGGGAGGTGAAATTCAGGACAAGGATTCTCTGGGAGAACCTGGGAAGTTGCTGCAGTTCCTAAAAACTGCTTGACTTCTGGAGTTGCTATCCAGGGGACCGAGATGTGCCTTGGGAGAGGCTGGGGAGCCTCTCCTGCAAATTTGTGCTGAATCCAGCAATTTGATTAACTTGTTCTTTCCTTAAATCAATTCTATTTGATCTATTCCTAAACCTTTTATTTCTCACGAGGAAGAGACCTCTCAGTTTTGGGTGAAGTTGAATGTTATTTTCTGTGCTTTGGAGTCAGAAAGTTTTTGGGCAGATTTCACTTTGTATTTTTTTAAGGATTCTGAAGTAATTTGCTCAAGTTGGCCTCAGGAAATGAATTCAGGATCTTCAGGCAATGCCATCACCCAGCTCCCAGGACTCTGGGTGTTTTATCCCTGGAGGGTGATGCTAAGCTAAGGGATAATTGTCCTTTTTATTTTTGGTGTAAAAACCATATGAACCCTTTGCAATGATGTTGAGCTTGGCAGGGAATATTCCGGCAGGGAATATTCCAGCAGGGAATTTCGGCGTCCTGCACCTGGGATTGAAATGGTCAATTAGAAGGATTCTCCTGTTCCTCACCTCTGCTCAATGATTTTTTTAAAGCTTGCAGGAATTACCCTGAGCCTGGTCACTGCCGAGGCTTCATGAGATCCCTGAAACATTTTTCCCAGGATGAAAGGACTCTTCCACATTATCCCTTGGATCCACAGTGATTCCTGGGAATTCAGTCCTTCTTGGGGTGCTGATGGAGGTGTGAAGCCACTGTTTTTTTGCACAAGGGGGGAGTTTTCCTCTGGAGCTCCAGGGCTGCAGGAGATGGGCCTGGTGTTCCTCTGGGAATGCAGGGCAGGAGAAAGCTGCTCCTGTGGGAATGCAGGGCAGGAGAAAGCTGCTCCCGTGGGAATGCAGGGCAGGAGAAAGCTGCTCCTGTGGGAATGCAGGGCAGGAGAAAGCTGCTCCTGTGGGAATGCAGGGCAGGAGAAAGCTGCTCCTGTGGGAATGCAGGGCAGGAGAAAGCTGCTCCTGTGGGAATGCAGGGCAGGAGAAAGCTGCTCCTGTGGGAATGCAGGGCAGGAGAAAGCTGCTCCTGTGGGAATGCAGGGCAGGAGAAAGCTGCTCCTCTGGGAATGCAGGGCAGGAGAAAGCTGCTCCTGTGGGAATGCAGGGCAGGAGAATCCCTGGCAGTGCCACTCCCACCTCACTTCTCCATGGTGGGAGATTCCTGCAGGTTCCTGCCCCATCCCATGTGTTCCATGTGGGAGCTCATGGAAAATGAAGGAAAAGAACTTTTGGGAGTGAGTTGTTTTTTTTTTTTTTTAGGGAAGGCTGTCCCATCCCCACCTCTCTGCATTCCCACAAGCTGCCACTTTTCAAGGTCTGGCCCCCGATCCTGCTGGCACCAGAATGAACATTTAATTATCTGCAGGCAGATCCCTCTCTTTGCTCCCATTCCTGCAGCTGCATTTCCCTCAGACCTTCACGGATTTAATTGCATCCATCTCTGATTTTTCTGCTGAGTAGAACATGGCATTTCTTCAGCGCCTCCCTCTGCTAAAAAGGTCTCCTAAAAAGGAGCAATTTGTCACTCTTTGGCCCAGGTACACTTTTTTTTGCCCATCCGAGCATATTTTCCCTCAGCATTTGCTTTTCCTCCTAATTTCCAATGGAACATTGCTGGGTTTTTCTCTTGCCTTGCCACCATAAATCCTCCTGAGCACGGGCAGACGAGTGCTGAGGATTATTAAGCACATTGGAAGGAGCACCAGAGCGGGGCCTGACTTGCATTTTCAGCCGAACAGGGAATGTCTTCTGGGATAAAAGTTATGTTTACAGTCAGCTGCTAATTACTGCTAGCAGAGTAATTATGTAACTGATGAAACAGGACTGCAATTTTGGGTTTGAAGGCTTTTTGCATCGTAGGCAGGGAGCTCAAAAAAACCCAAAACCAATGGGGAGTGTTGTTTAATTCCACTTAAGTTCATGGAACCCCAGAATCCCAGACTGGTTTGGGCTGGAAGGGACCTTAAAGCCAATCTCATCCCAGCCCTGCCATGGGCAGGGACACTTCCCACCATCCCAGGGTGCTCCAAGCCCCATCCAAGCTGGCCCTGGTTGTTTTGATGGGGTGCATTTTATGTCTAAAGGGATTGCAGGGGGATTTGGGATGCTGGTGGGATGAGGAGAGGTCGCTGTGGGTCTGAACAGTTGTGGGGAGAGTGGGAGGCACTGGGAGCAGTGGAGCAGCTCCACCCGGCTCTGCAGCAGCCTGGCTCTGCTCCCTTCTCCAGAAGATGGATGTCCCCAGGGAATTATCTCTGTTCTGAGCTCCCACCTCCCTCCTGAGCTCTCCCTTCCTGCAGAGCTGTAGGAGCTCTCCTGCTGAATCCAAATGAGCTCCACTGGGTCTGTCGACATGGCTGTGCTCAGAGGGTTTGGGCATGGGCACCTTCAGCCAGGATCTGCACCTGGAGCTGAGGAGGTCAGGATGGAGAGGAAGGTGCTGGGGTGGCTTTTCTGTGTCCGAGTGAGGGAGAAGCTCAGCTTCCTCCTTCAAATTCTGCATCCAGCACACCTTCCTCCAGCAGCTCCTTTCTCCGGGTGCCTGCAGGGAGCTGGGAAGCCACATCAGCTCCCAGCCCTCCTGCCTTTGTGTTTTAATCCATTTTGTGCTTATTCCAGGGCTCTGTGGAGCTCAGGGTGTCATTGAGATGTGGCACAGCTTGGATAACTGGGAACACGGGATGAGGGTGACCTGTGTGCCTGTGGAATTCCCAACAGATGGAAATCCAGTCTGGCACACGTGCTGCTGTTCCTGGCATGGTTTGTACTCCATAAATCCAACTCCCATGATGTGTCCCCTGGTGCAGCTCAGCCAAGAGTCCTTGTCTGGGTTTGGAAAGGCAGGTGTCTGCTGAGGAAGGCAGGAGCCTCCCTTGAAATGGAAAATGTAAACCTTCTCCCTCCAAATTATTATAATTTTGAAATTAAGGGGCTCTCAGGCAAAGATATAGGAATAGGAATAACAGTTCTTTAATAGGGAAGAAAAGAAGAATAAAATATACTGCAAAACACCACTGCCAGAGTGAGAGCAGGCCCTGTCCCCTGTGTGTCAGGGTGGTGGCACAGTCCCATCCCATGGGGGCTCAGCCCTCCTGCAGTGCCAGCTGTGCTTCTGCTGGAGCAGGGATCCTGCACAAGGGGGGAGTTTTCCTCTGCAGCTCCAGGGCTGCTGGAGATGGGCCTGGTGTTCCTCTGGGAATGCAGGGCAGGAGAAAGCTGCTCCTGTGGGAATGCAGGGCAGGAGAAAGCTGCTCCTCTGGGAATGCAGGGCAGGAGAAAGCTGCTCCTGTGGGAATGCAGGGCAGGAGAAAGCTGCTCCTGTGGGAATGCAGGGCAGGAGAAAGCTGCTCCTGTGGGAATGCAGGGGCAGGAGAAAGCTGCTCCTCTGGGAATGCAGGGCAGGAGAAAGCTGCTCCTGTGGGAATGCAGGGCAGGAGAAAGCTGCTCCTCTGGGAATGCAGGGCAGGAGAAAGCTGCTCCTGTGGGAATGCAGGGCAGCAGAAAGCTGCTCCTCTGGGAATGCAGGGGGCAAAGGCTGCTGTGCTGCTCCAGGCTCAGATTGTATCCAGGTAGGAATGCTTGGCTCCTGCCCTGGGCGGAGCATCTCCCCATGGGATGCTGGAATTGGATCAGCCCTGCAGGGACACTCAGTGGCCATGGAGAGCAGAGATCTCCTGGAGGGAGGATTGGCTGTGGGAGAGATAAAGAAAAAACTGCCCCATGGACAGAGAGAACTGCCCCAGCTCTGACAGATGGGACAGAACAAAAACCCATTCCCAGCCTAAAACAGTCCTTCAGCTGTGACAGCCTTTTTTCCTTCAGCAGCTTTTTGGCTTTTCCATTTGGAATGGGCACCATTAAATAATTTTCCAGTCAGATCCAGACATTGGTACCTGAGAAACCAGGGTTATTTCCTACCCTAAATACAGGGAATATCTCTGGGTAATCTGCTGGTTCTGTTGGTAAATATTTACCAATATTTACCTCGTAAACTTTTTAATGGGGAGGTTAAGACATGCCAGAGCATGGTGTCCTGAATGCCTAAATTGTGGAATTGCTGCCGTGGCCTTTGGAGCGATGCAGGGAGGAGCTGGATGGGACAACAGCTCAGGCTGTGCACACCTGAGGAAAAAATATGTAAATACTCAAATAATGAGAAAAATCAGCAATGGGAACTGGGGGTTGATCCCTTTGCAGGTGGTCTTGTAAGCCTGGCTCTCTTGGGGTGAAAATCAGAAGGGGGAGTGATGCTCCAGAGCTCCACTGCTTGGGACAGGGATTGGGATTTCCTGCAGCCTTGGGCGTCTGTAAATGTCAGATTCTGGGGGTGAAACTGGTGGATCCTGGTGCAGAAATTGTGGGATGGGTTCCCACACTGCAAGAAAGAAGCAGCCTTTGACAGTGGTGGTGCCAAAGGCACAGGGTGACTACTCCTCGATCCCTGGAATTGTCCAAGGCAAGGCTGGACAGGGCTTGGAGCAGACTGGGATAGGGGAAAATTAAAAATTATCCCTAGCCATGGCAGGGGTGGAATGGGATTGGCTTGAAGGTCTTTCCCACCCCAAACCATTGTGGGATTCTGTGATGGTGGGGCTGGGAAGGCTGAATGAATCTTTCTTGTGCAGAGATCCTGAGGAAAGCACAAACTCTGCTTCTGGAGGGCATTTTGGGCTCATTTGGCTGAATTTTGAGTGCTGGGCCCTGAGGACTTCTGGAAGGAATTGAGGGATGGTGTCGGGAATATTCTGTTATTTTTTTCCTGAACGTCTCTATGTAGCAGAAAGGTCAAAATCCCCGAAATCTCTGCAGCCACATGTCCAGGAGAAGTCTGGGGCCAAGGCCCCTCTGTCTCTTGTGTAGAAATCTTGAGGAGAGCACAAACTCTGCTTCCTGAGGGCATTTTGGGCTAATTTGGCTGAATTTTGAGTGCTAGGGCCTTAGGGCTTCTGGGAGGAATTCAGGGATGTTGTTTGGAATATTCTATTTTTTTTCAATAACTCTTTGTGGTGGAAACATGGAAACCCCCCAAATCTGAGCTGTCCAGGAGAAGTTTGTGGGCGAGGCCCCTCTCCAGTGATGTAACAGCTGCAGTCTGCTCCCAGCATTAAATGTTATAAATGGGGCTGATGTAATTCCATTTCCCAAAGCCTCGGAGGCTGGCAATAATAAACAGAGCCTTTTAGGACCGGGTTATTGATGCAAAACAGTTTAGCTAAACTGGGTCGCTGAAGTGCAAATGTTTTATTCATGAGCTCCTTTCTCCCCACAAATCACCGCTCTCCATGGCACAAATGTTCCCCATTCCCGGTGGCTCCACTCCTTGGGAAGTGCTTTGGCAGGAGCCAAAAGTGGGATTGCAGACTCATCCATCAGGGCAGGCAGTTGGTGATGTTGTTGTCTTCCAAATGGAGTTCATAATGGGCAAAGAGATTTAATTAATGCTGCAGAGTAATGGCTCTGTTTATAAAGAAATAATGTCCTATAAAATTAGGCACTGCCTGGTGAAATGTGCCTCCTAATGGCCGGGCTGGCATTCAAAGTGAGCAGTAAATCACTTAAATATTAAGACCTTCTTGAGTGAGGATAATAAAGCAAGAGATTTGGAAATGGGAGATACCAGTGCTTACAATTATCCCTTAAATAAAACATTTTTATAGTGATCATAGAGTTAATCACCTCCCGGAGCAGGCAGGTGAGAGGGGCAGTGGAAGATGTGTGGTGATATCGCCCGCAGACAAAGGAATTTCAATGGAGTTCTTGGAGTCCAGAGTCACCAGGGAGAAAATATCAACTTTTCCTGAGCTCTTTTTTGATTCTTTTGATGAATAAATGCAAGCAGCTGTTGTTACACAGAAAAGCTCCTGATCAAAAATCCGATAGATCAGGACTATTCCCCAGGCAGTGCTCACGGAGCTGCATGGCAGAACACAGGCATGATCTATGAATATTGTTTTCAAACCCCTGCTCCGAATATTTGAAAATATTCTCAATTGCCTCCATATTTTTAGCTGCAGCTCAGGCAAAAAAAAAGTGCTGAATTACTGCTTTACAACTTGAATAGGATCAGGTTTTGCAGCCTTGCTGCAGTTCTCTTCACGGGTGGGAAGGAGCCAGGAGGATCCAGGTCTCCTCTGCGAGAAGTTTGGGCAGTTTAGAAGGAAAAAAAGAGATTTTAATGAACTGATCGAGATCCAAATGATGGAGATGCTTTTCAAGTTAAAAATACAGAAATTAATGGACTACAGGGGACACAAAACGTTTGCAGAAATCACAGAGATTTTTGTCCCAGGATGGGGAATTATCATCAGGATTTTTAAAGGATTGTGGGGAGGAGCATTCCCAGGTGGTTTGGGGCTCTTTGGAGGTGAAATCCAAACAGGTTTTTGTTTTCACAAATGTGACTTTGAGTGTCTCTGTTACCATGGGTGAATCTCCCCTCTATCAGCACAAGTCCATAAAAAGCCCACAACAATCAACAGTTCTTGGAAGAGATTTTTCCTTAACAATGTTGGGATTTTCTTATTTAAAAGAAAAGCATCCACAAACTCTTAAAAGATTTTTTTAAATAATTTACCAAGAGAAAATAAGAAATTATACCTATCAGAGTTTTTGCATCACCTGCTGAATTTGATGAATGAAGAATTGCTCTTGGTTAAGGATTCAGGGAGGAGAAATGGCTCTGAAGGCAAAAAATGGATCCCCCAATGCTTTTATTGCTGTTTTCATAATTTCATCAAAAAGATGACCGGAATGTCAAAGCAGCTTGGCAGAAAGAAAATGGAGAGGTGATGGGGTGGATCCCATCCTGGGGGTCAGGCTGGGGATTTCCAGATTTCCCTAAAATTTGGCTGTCAGAGATTAAAAAAACCCAACCAACCAACCAAAAAAATAACCAAAAACCAAAACAAACCAAAAAACAAAAACCAAAACCCAAACAAAAATCAAAACCTCAAAAACACCCCCCCCCCCAAAAAAAAAAAAAGAACCCAAACCAAACCCCAAAAAAATGAAGGAAAAAAGGAAAAATGAAAGCAAAAATGAGGTGACGGATTCCAACCAATCACTTCTCTTCTGGAATATCTTCCTTATTTTGTATGGAAGTATTTCCTGTTGGGATTGGCAGAGGGTGGGATGGTTGGGATGTCCTGTGTAGGGCCAGGAGTTGGATTTGATGGTCCCTGTGGGTCCCTTCCAGCTCAGGAGATTCCCTGATTCTATAAATCCAGCCAGGGACATTTTAGGAGCAGCTGTGTTTGGCTGCAAAGTCTTAATCTGAGATACATTTATGGACCAAAAATTAATTTCAAAGTAAGTTCCTCCATCAGCTCCCACTTGGAAATGCTTCTAAAATGAAGGGAAATGAGGCTCCCAAAGGCTGTTGTAAGGAGTATTCCTGAAAGTTGACATTTTCACAAGAAACAGGTTTTTTTCCTATAAAAAGAGGTTCAAGAAAACCATTTTGGACTTCTTGGGATTGAGCCTTGTGCCTGTTGCACAGAACCCCTGAGTTTTGGGATGAGAACTGGCCCGTATCTCCCCTCAATTCTGCTTCTGGAATTAAAATCCAAGTTAAAAATAGGAACTGATCCTTAGCAGAGCAGAAAAAACCCCCTTGAGATGAGAGGGAAGAATTTATTCTGATGCAGCCAAACCATTCCCAACTCCTGCCCCACAAGGTCAGAGGTTTTGACTGTAACTCCTCCAGGATTCCCCCAAAATCACCAGGAATGAGCTTTTTGTAGGAGCAGGAACTCGAGGAAAGTTTATTTTGTGGTCTCCTGGGTAATTTGCAGCTTTTCCTTTTGACCTCTCTGCCCCCCATTATTTACAGCAAGGAAATTCCCCTGGGATCATTTTATCCCGGAGAAGCTGCCAGGTGATGTTGGAAACCCCTTGGGATGTGTTTTCTCTGCAAACAAATTCGATTTGGGATGAATATTCCACAACTTTGACCTTTTCTCTCTGACAATCAGAGGGCAGGGGAGCTGTGCCCTGCAATTCCAGGGAAAATCCCACTGGGGATTTAGGCACCGTGGTGGTGCCTCCTGGCACTTTGCATGAGGAATATTTTTAAAAACAATTTTTTTCTCCCTTCAGGTCGGGAACACCAGGATGGAGAAGCTCCATTTGGGAAAATCCTCTAAAACCCCAGCAGCATCCAGAGGGCAAAAAAAGGGAAAATTCTGGGAGGTCTTAACAAGGGAAAACAATATTTTAACCTTTTAATCAAAGCTGGGATTTTGTTCTGCCCTGAAAGCAGGAATTTGTCCCTCTCTGCCCTCGCCTGCAGCCAGGAAAGGAATCCTGAGGGAGAATTCCTCACGGGACAGATCTCAGGTGTGTTGATGAGATGGGATCAGCTGGAATTTAATTCACACTTGGATGGCGAGTGGAGAACTTAATTCCAAGAAGTTGTGCTCCAAACATTTCCTTTCTGAAACAAAAAAAAGCAATTAAAGCTTCATTTCCTATTAATTCTAAATCCCAGAAAACCTCTTTGTTTTAGGAGGACCAGAAAACTTTTTGTAAAATTTAATTTTTTTCCCTTAGGAAATGTATTTCATTCTTAAAAAATTGTAGGACAAAGCAAATAATTTCAGAAATGTAACGGGGCACATCGAAGTTTATTTTGCCTAAATAAAATATTCTTAATATTAAATGGGGTTTGGGTGGAAACACTCATTGTCCTACACCAGCTCTTTGGAAATTTTCCAGGCAGAAAAAGTTTGAGTGGAAACCCCCAAAATCCCACAAAACTTTCCAACAGCAAACGTTTTTCTCGGAAAATGATTGGAAATAAGGAAATTTTTGGTGGGAATATTTAGGGTGGCTCAGCTGCACGAGCTGTGGCCACCACCATCCATCAAATATTGGATTTTGGGGAAAATGGGTGGCGGAGATTCCTCAAAACTGCCAGGAGAAAATTATTTATGGGAGAATTATTTATGGGATGCTGCTCTCTGGGGGTTTGGAACAAGGGACAGGCCAGGGCCACTTTGGGATAGAAAAATTGGTCTGAATCTCATCTTGAGCAGATGTTTTTGCAGCTGAGATGGGAGAAAATGTGTCCAAAAGGAGATTTATTTCAATACCTTTTTACACTCATTTCATAATAGCAGCATTTTATCTTTTTTACATTGATTTATGGGCACTGAGGCAGAACAGAGGAGTCAGAAAAAAGGCAATTAATGAATCAAGAAAAAACCCCCCTGCGTGAATGCTTCAAGATAAAATAAAAATGGAAAAACAGAGAGAAAAAGCTGAAGAAAGGGGGGGGATAATTGATGGTTCCATTTTAACATAATGTTATTTCTGGATTTTTTTCTTTTTTTTGTCCCCCCGTTTTTTTTTTTTATTCTCTAATGTGTTATTTACTGCCTGCTTTGGAGCTGACAGCAAATAAACAGCATTTGCAATGTAACATCGTTAGCACCCTGATGCACTTGCTCATCCCACTCGGCTGTCAAATTCCAACTGCATCCAACATCCGTCTCCGTCGGCGCGGATGGAGCCGGGTTTTAATCAGAGCCCGGCTTTAATTACCTGATGGCAAAGTTAAAACCAAGCGACAACTCCCGGGGAAGCGGCAAAGCCACCAGAGAGTTTGGGCACCGACTGCCGGGATCTGGGATTGGTTTTGAAGGATTTGGGGACCAGCGCTGCTGGATTTGGGGTTTTGGTGCTGGCTTTGGGATTGGAATGTTGGGCAGGGTGGAGGGGAGAGGGAAAGAAGCTCTGGAGGAAAGAGGGAAAGCTGGAAGTGCTTGTGGCTGTTGGAGGGGAAGGTGGGAGGGTATTTTAGAGGGCTTAAACTGAGCCAAAGGAAATTCAGGTTGGATTTTAGGAAAAGGTTTTTTACAGAAAGGGTGATAAAGCTCTGGAATGGCTGCCCGGGGAGGTGGTGCAGTCCCCATCCCCGGGTGTGTTTAACAAAGCCTGGATGTGGCACTGGGGGCCAGGGCTGGGCTGAGCTGCTGGGGCTGGGTTGGACTCCGTGATCCTGAAGGTCTCTCCCAACCCAGGGATTCTGGGATTTTATGGGAAGTGAAATTATTGATCAAACCTGCTGCTGGATGCGCTGCTCTGTCAGGGATTCCTCCCTCTGGTTTGAATCCAAAGGAGGGAAATTGTTTTGGGTTGGGCTGAGGGTGGAACACTGAGGTTGGAAAAATCCTTTGGGATCAGCGAGTCCCAGCTGTGCCTGCTCCCCACCTTGTCCCCAGCCCAGAGCACCGAGTGCCACATTCCTTGGACACTTCCAGGGATGGGGACACTCCTCTGGGATGCCCCTTCCGAGGCCTGAGCACCCTTTCCATGGAGAAATTCCTGCTGTATCCAACCTGAGTCTCCCATGGCATAGCCTGAGGCCATTCCCTCTTTTCCTGTCTGTTGTTCCCTGTGGAAAAAACTCTGCTTCCAGTGAAATTCAGCTTCTACAAGTGCTGAAAAAGTTGGGAAGGGTTTCCAGCTGCTTTTTCAGCGTGAAACTGGAACCACTTGGTGAAATAACGCTGCCTGCAAGGGGAAAAAATTATAATTTCTAGAGAACTTTTATAAGAAATTGCCTATTAATTGTAACCACTATAAATTGTACTGCTTAAATAATCTTCCAGCTGCTCTTTTTTCCCCTTTTCATGAGCTGTTCATGCTCTGGAACTAAAAAGCCTCGATGAGCTGGGTCTTGGGATGGTAATTAAAACTGGATTTAACCTTTGCCACTGGGGTGTCTGTGGTTCCCTGCCAATCTCTGTCTCTTCCACAGGCATTTATGGACAGCACAAGAGGGAATGGCTGTGAACTGAAAGAGGCTGGGTTTAGATTCAAGACTGGGATGGAATTCCTGGCTGGGAGTGTGAGGAGGGGCTGGGATGGAATTCCCAGAGCAGCTGTGGCTGCCCCTGGATCCCTGGCAGTGCCCAAGGCCGGGCTGGATGGGGTTGGAGCAGCCTGGGACAGTGGGAGGGGATGAACTTTAAGCACTTTTCCAACCCAAACCATTCCATGCCAGCTAAAGGGGAGCTGGTGTTGGCATCTGCAAGTTGACATTACTTAGATAAATCTCAGTTCAGTTAATATCAGGAATAACCTTTTTTCCCCCTCTATTTTTAATGTATTTAAACAATTCCAGGAGTTTTCATTCCACAGTTGTCTGGGCACTACTGAAAGTAGGTGGAGCACCCACATCTCCTGCTTTGGGATCTGTGCCTTGTTCCCTCTGCAGCTTTCCCGTGCCTGACATTCCCAAACATGGCTTTCATGGGAAGGCAGCTGCAGGAGAAGGCTCCAGGCTTGGTGTTCCCAGCTCCCTTCACGCCCCACCACTTTGCAGCAGCTCCTCCAGCTGCTCTGGGAATTTTGTGGAGTGAAAAAGGGGGAGTGAGAAGGAGCAGAGCCTCTTCTGTCCCTCCTGGAGCCGGCTCAAGGTGTTTTCTGTTGGCTTGGTGTTCACTGTGGGGTTTTGGGGTGGTGGAATTCCACTTCCCAGGATTTGGGGTGGATATGTGCTGATGGTTCAGCCTGTTTTCCACAGCAGCTCCTCAGTGATGGCATCCTTCTCACTTTTAAAGGCATCTGGTGGGGGAAAATTGGACTGGAGAGGGAAAAAAAAGAGGATTTTGGTCATCTTGGGCCTGGTGCAGAGATGTTTTTCACGGGGCTTTTTCCCATTTGGTTTAATGGGTAATTTCTCTGCCTGAACAAACCTATTGACTCAGCTCTTCAGATAATTACTGGATTTCACGTTGAAAAGCCTTCACACAAATATTTAAAAAAAAAAAACCTCCAAAAGAACAAAGACAAAGCAGCCCCGTGTTATTAATCAATGAGAGGAGAAGGGCGGATTGTTATGAAAATACAGCACCCACTCCTCCAGCTTCCCCAGAGCAGCAGATGGTGCAACATTTGTGGAGACAGATCTTCCCCAAACAGTCTGGATTAACCATTCAGCATTCCCAGCTCCTGCTTTTCTGAGCAGGCAGGGGAAGGCTGGGCAGCAAATGGCTCTTGGACAGGGAGCAGCAACAGCTGAAGGTGTCCTTGGCTTAATGCAAGTGACTTTGTGTTCTGCTCAGATTTATGGTCCTGGCTCCTGGCGTGCCAAGTTTCTTCCAGGAGATGGAGAGGGATGTCCTGGAGCTGTTGGACTGAGCCCAGCATCAATCACACTCCACTTTCTGGGGGGGTGCTTGCAGTGCAGAGCTGGGGGGCTGCTGCTGGTACTGGGATGCTGCTCCAGAGGGAAGGGGAAGGGAAGGAAAGGAAAAAGGGAAGCCAAATGGGAATTTTTGATTGCTGGAATTGCCCTGGCCCGAGGCTGACCCACACTCCTGGGGGATTTACAAAGGCAGGGAGTGACAGGACAAGGGGGAATGGCCTCAAAGTGACAGGGAGTCAGTTTAAATGGGATTTTGGGAAGGAATCCTTCCCTGTGAGGGTGAGGAGGCCCTGGAATGGAATTGCCAGAGCAGCTGTGGCTGCCCCTGGATCCCTGGCAGTGCTCAAGGCCAGGCTGGACACTGGGGCTGGAGCAGCCTGGGACAGTGGAAGTGTCCCTGCCATGGAAAGGGGTGGAATGGGATGGGATTTCAATCCCTTCCAACCCAAACCATTCCAGGATCTTCTTAAGGAGCTGCACAAAGACCTGTGGGACTCCCAGATGTGCCTTCTTTCCCCCATATCCAGAGGGATTTTTTGGTGCAGTGTGGAAAGCTGCACAGCTCCTGCAAAATCAACCCCCTGTCTCCCTCTGCAATCCCTTGATTTGGTGGTTTCATGGGAAAAGACTCTGGAATGTTCCAGACCTAGTCCAGTTCTAGAGTTCTGCATAGTGGAGCAAGCACAAGAACTTTTGCCTGCCAGGTTCTGTGGTTCTCAGGGACTCCCAGACCCTCAGCACTGACCGTCATCCCCAGAAAAAGTTACAATTTGAAAAGAGAAAGACCAAAAGAAAGGAAGAGTCCCTCAGACTTGCTGAGCCTACTCCTGTTGGGTACAACAGCAACTTTTCTTGAATATCTTAATATAAACCAAAAATTCCCTAGTTTTCATTTACTGCTTTCACTCTCTGTTCCAAAAGCCAGAAATGGGGAGTTAAAACCACAGCCAAGTCCCCAAAACAAAGCTGACAGGCAGACAAAGAGGCCACAATCCATTTTTCCTCTCCAGCTCTTGAGAGAGTGAAAGGAAAAGTGTATTTATTCTTCCATTTCTCTGGGGGACTTCCTGAAGTTATTAGAATCTGCCTTATTAAATAATTGAGCAGGCTTGTCATAAAGTGACTTCTCCTCCCCATCCATCACGGAGATGTGCAGAAAATGGCCCGACAAGGAACATTTGCTGGGAAAGCTTCAGGGACCATTAACTCTTGTCACCACCAAAGTGATGAAGGGACCAGAACCTGATACTTTTTCTTACCTGGTTTGTAAATATTCAGGTGACAGATCTTCCCTCCTCCTCCAGGGCGAGGGCTGAAGGGGGAGTGGTGGGGTGTGGAGAGGATTAAGGTGATTTTCTGTCACATTGGAGCTCATCCCAGGAATTCCCCATGGATAAGCCACCGTGGGAATCTGCCTCAAGGCACCTCCTGCCTGATGGCCCAAATTTTTTGTTTCCACATTTAGGGAAGAGCCCCATCCTCACCATCTCATCAGGAATATCCTGTGCCAGGGGAGGGTTTGGTTGGATCTCAGGAAAAGTTCTTCCCCCAGAGGGTGGAATAAGCACTGGAACAATTTCCCAAGGAATGGGCACGGCCCTGAGGCTGCCAGAGCTCCAGGAGTGTTGGTCAGGAGTTGGACTGGATGATCCTCATGGGTCTCCTCCCACTCAGGGTATTCCACGATTCTCTGATTCCTTAGTTTTTGTGGATATTTAGAACCCAATTTTGGCCCACCCTGCCCTTACTCCTGATACTGGAGTGTGAATTCCTCTCTCTCTATCCCACAAAAAAATCCTCCAGCTCTGATATCCTGCCATCCACCCTGCAGCTCCTGATCCATGAGGAATTTCCTGTGTAGAGCCAGAACAAGATCTGCACCTTTCCCACCCTGATGTTCCACAGGCAGCTCGCCCAGGACAGGAGGATGTTGGGACTGAAGCTGCCACTGCCCCAAACAGTTTTAAATCCATTTAAAATCCATTCTGGGAATTCTCCAACAGCAGCCAGACATAAAGATCCAGTGGTGGGATGTTTGAGTCCCACTCCTAAGAAGGTGCTTGAAAACCCTTTTCTTCCTTCCTACCAGGACAGCCCTGCAGGGAAGTGTCCTTGAGCCAGCCAGGATCACGTTTTTGTTCCAGCTTCCAAAGTCCAGTGCAGATGGAGCCCAGCCATGAGTGCTCAGGTGTTTCCTCCAGTGAAATCCATGGAATTGAGACATTCCTTGTGTCCCAAAGCAGCTCTGCCACTGTAGAATTCCATCTGGAAGAATGGAATGGAATGGAATGGAATGGAATGGAATGGAATGGAAAAAGCCCTGGGTGGGATTTTTGACTTCCTCACCCTGAGGTTCTCCCCTGGTGCCATTAGACTGAAATCACAGCTTGATGTGCTTTGCTTGGTCTCAGCCACATCCAGGACTGGCTTATTCCAGGTTATTCCACAGCTGGGAATAAACCAAAGAAAAAAACAGGTTAAAACAATAAGTTGGCACAAAACCATGAAGTAATTATAACTTCAATGCCTTCATGGGAGTCTTGTCCCCAGAATTACCCCAGAAGTCTGATTTCTCTTTTGGGCTCCCACCAGCTCTAGGTTGATGGCACAGCCACAGCTTGGAGGAGATCTCAGTGAATTTGGGATCTGAGTAATAATAATAATAATAATAATAATAATAATAATAATAATAATAATAATAATTATTATTATTTTCAGGTGCATCATTGAGGTGAGAATATTCGACATATCTTTATTCAACAGGCTCATCCAAGGGGGAAGCACGTCTGGAGCAGCCTGGTGTTTAATCTTCTGTCATCCTGGGTGAATATTGCAGGTCAAGGTGAACCCTGAGCTCCTAAATGGGTATTTGGGAATGCAGGCTCGGTGCTCTTCAATCTTCCCACCCGAGTTTCCTCCCAGTGAATTATGAGGCCGGAGATAAGATCTTGGGTGCTTTATATCCAAACAAATGGACAAATCTCGGCCTTTTTGTTTTTTAAAAGCCTCAACCCAGAAACAATTTTAGCCTCTGAAGGGGAAGGTCACTGCCTATCTCTTCCACTTATAAAATATTGCAATTGGCTGAGGAGTGGAGCTGAATCCCAGGATTTCAGCCCCGCTGGCACAGCTCCAGCTCTCTCCCCAAATGGGCCTCGCTCTCCATAAATCACAGCGCTGTCAGCTCTGCTTTCACCTCTCCAAGTGAGATGCTGACACTTTGTTCCCTCTTTCCAGCCGCTTTTTCCACCCCTGCTCAGGGGAAAGTGTCCTTTGGAGGCAATTTCTGTGATGGATTCAGTACCTCTCCCCGGGAGTGAATTATCCAGTGGGATACTCGGATATTTTGACACCGGCGCTCGCTCGTTTTGCTGTGATGAGGAACGTGGTGGAGGCACCAATGTCAAGCAATTCTGAGCCAGCACTTTGGGCTTTAAGTGATGATCCCACAGAGCTGTTGGTGGTGATGAGGTGCCCAAAAATTCACAGGTTGGATGGAGCTCCCATCAGTAGGTCTGAAGGAATGTCTGTGCCTTGGGAATGTTTCCCTAAACATGAGTTTGCATGGTTTTTAGGGATGTGATTGATGGCAATGTTTTGCCACCAGGCTGCCCAGCTTTTTCCAGCTTTACAGGACAGGTCAGTAGGGTGAAAATCCTATTCCTTCCTTGTCCTGTGGAAAAAGCATTTTTGGGATTGTCCAGATGAATGTGAGAACAATTCCCCTTTCAGCTCCCCATGGCTAGTACAATCCTTGTTATCCAGTTATTTTTAATGGAAAAACAATCTCCCTTTTCCTTTTAATTTCTGGAAGTGGGATGAGCTGAGAACAGCTAAAAACGGTCTCGTTACTGTGCAGGCCTTGCCTCTCAGCACTAATTGGCTGGGAAGGGATTTCCCACTCAGCTAATTAGCCTTAATTGTGTCACTTTACTTATTTTGCTGTTCTGCTTCTTGCCACAAATAATCCTGGATGCAGCTGAGCAGAAGAAGCTGAATTGGGCTCCATCCATGGGTGCAGCATCCTGCTTTGCCCTTCAGGACCACAAAAAAAGGACTCACCTGGGCTCTTGGTGACCTCAGGTCAGGTTATCCCATCCAAACCCAGGTAAAATGGGAATTGTGATGACCAGGATGTTATTTTCTGGGAGGCATTTTCAGCCTAGAATTGTTTGTTTTTTTTCCTTGGGCCTCTTTCTTCTCTTTCATCCCTGCTTGATTTGCAGTATGATCATTAGGGAAGCACAGAAGACAAATTCCAGGTCATTGCAGAGTTCCTGGTAGAAGATCAGCTGTTGGAAGAGCAGACACTGGGCTGGGAAGCAGCTGCAGTGGTGCCTTACCTCAGAATGCAGCAGGGAAGTGGAATAAGACAAACTTGAAGTCCCTTCCGACACAAACCATTCCAAGATTCTGGGTAAGAAGTGGGGTTCCAACCCCAAGCTGACCTCCCTGTGAGTTCCACTTGGAATGATCTGGGCTTGATCTTCAGGAATGTTTTTTTTTTTGATCCCTGCTCATGGACTCTGATTTGTAGGTGTTTCCTTGTCCAAGTATCTCCATTTCTTCTGCCATCGCTGTCCCCTTCTGGCCTTTCTTGTTTTGTGGGAACTGAGGGTCTTCCCTTGCTTCCAAGTTGGGATCTTCTCCCTCTTGGGTGGGTTTGATGGGAATTGTGATTTCTCTGGGCCCCAGCTGAAGCTGCTGGGAGAGTTGTGGCTGGCACAGGAGCTGCTGTGACCTCAGTCCTCCAGTTGCCCTCCCAACCTGACCCGGCCTCCCTGGGGCTGTTTTTCCAGCACCAGAGCCTGGAATTTTTTTGGCTCTGGCTGGACCAGGGTTTGTTTGTTCATATCCCACAAGTGAGGGCTTCCCTCTTGCCCACCCAGGATAAAATGAGGAAGAGCAGGAATGGGTTGTGCAGTTCCTTTTCTGTGTGTGAGGTTGTTCATTTTCTAACATTCCATCGCTGTGTAAGAGAGGAGCGAGAGAGATTTAACATGGCAAAGCTCTGGAGAGTTTTATTTATTCCTCTGTCTCCTGGAGTGCATCAGGATCACAAATTCTTGTAACATGATGAGGTTTTAAAGCTCTGAGCAAGCATCTCTCTCGTGGAAAACCCTCCTGCGAAACACGAAACAGTATTTTTGTCATCGCGGTGCCTCGGGAACAGCTGACAGCTGCTGCTTTGTCCTGATCTGTTCTGCACTTTTCTCGTTATTGAGTGGAACGAGAGAGCTCTGGGGTGGAGAGAGGGCCCTGCTCTGATTTTATGGCAGTGTTTTCCCAGTTGGTGCTGTGTAATTTCCTGGGAGCACGGAGAGGGATGTGGGACCCTCAGGCAGCTCCTGTCCTCAGACCTGCGTGGTACCTTGGAGAGCTCCTGGAGCAGCTGTGGATTCTGCTAGGGATGGGAAGGATCCTTACATTGTGCTGGTAGAATTTTCATTGAAATCCTTAAAAATCTGTGGGAGGCTGTGCTCCAGAGGGGGATTGAACTGCCCCTGCCCTCCAATAAAAAGGGAGGATGCTTTCAAATCTGTGCCAGCATTTATCCGTCAGTCCTGGCAAAGTGTGGGGTGGCAGGAAAAGGGGGAATGACTTCAGACTGAAAGGGAGCAGAGTTAGATGGGATATTGGGAAGGAATTCCTGCCTGGGAGGGTGGTGGGACACTGGAACAGGTTACCCAGAGGAGCTGTGATGTTCCATCCCTGGAAGTGTCCAAGGCCAGGCTGGATGGGCTTGGAGCAACCCAGGATAGTGGAAGTTGTCCCTGACCAGGGGGTGGAGTGAGATGATTTTCCTTTCAGGCTTAAATAATTTCTTGATAATCACAGTTCCTGAATGTTACAGATGAACTTTCATGAACTCTCACAGGTGGAAATTTCTGCTTTTGGGCAGCAAAATAGATCAAGGAATCAGACGCTCCAGTTTCATGTGTGACGCACACAACTCTTCCATGTGGATGGAAGTAATTTAAGACTCCAGTAAATTACCAATAAGCTCAAACAACCCTTAATTACAAAATTTCCCATCTTATACTTTCTAACCAGGCAAATTTTTGTCTTGAAAAAGGTAAGTTCCTAAGCCAGGCTTTGCTTTGTGTAAAGGCATCAAGCCTGGTCTAAAGGGCTCTGTCTGGGCCTTTTATCCCAGTTTCCATCCTTTAAATGGACTCAGCTGAAAAAGAGCTTTTCATTTCCAAGGCGTGTGGTTTCACTTAGCCAAGGAGATAATTAGGTTTGTCTTGTAGTTGTTCAGGAGCTCAGGTGTCAACTAAAGTAGGATTTCATCAGGAAATTCCTGCCTGGTGTTGTATTGATTAATGAGAATTTGCTGCAATTATAGAGAGATAGAGAACAATTATCTACCTGCCCTGGAGGAGAAACAGGAGAGCACTAAAAATAAGGAACTCAATAAAAGAGAAGCACAGATGTAGTGGAAATGAATAAATAACATTTTCTGTTGTGGCACTAAATTAGTTCTCGGTGCTGTGGGACCATGGCAGAGGGAAAAGGGAGAGAGGGGGAAATCAGCGTGGGAAGAGTGAAGGGAAAAGTGAGGGAAGGACAAATCCTCACCTTCCCTGGACTCCTCTTGCTTTTGTTCCTGCTCTCCTGGCTGTGGTCAGGGATGTTGGGATTGGGACAGCACATCCAACACCCTCCTTTTTAGCAAACAAGAGTCCCCTGTGCTCAGCAGGACAGGGAATTCTTCATTTCAGCCGCAGAAGCATCCGAGCATCTTTTCCTGGATTTCTCAGCTCTGCTTATCCAGGACAGCTGCACAGGACTGCAGCACTGGAGGGGTGGAATTCCCAAATCCAATCCTTCAGTTCTGCAGTTTCCCTCCTTGTGTGGGCTCAGCTTCAAGGGCTCTCAGGTGTGACCTCCCCATTCCCTGCCAAGGAGGGTTGGTGGCTTCTCTCAGAGACAGACAAACAGTTGGTAAATTGCAAATCCAGGGTATTTTCCATCTGTGGGAATCAGGAAGGAGGATAATGTAATCAGAGTGGAAATTGTGGGTTTGAGGTTTTGGCTGCAGCACACAGAGAGAGAATGAACATTTTAGGTCCAAAACCATTTTAAATGAGAACGAGTCCTATTTCAGCTGCAAGAAAATGAGACTGGGGAGGGCAGCAGGGCAGATTTCCCTTCTTTATCCTATTCTGGAGATGTCAGGTTGGGGGGGGTTGATATCAGACTGAAGTGTGAGGATACTTGGAGTTTCCATCAGGTCTTAATTGCTGTTTTTCACAGAGGTGGAGTAAGAAACGGGGTGGAACTGGTTATGGGGTGGTGGAGTAACTCTGGAGTTACTTAGTAGTTTCAGTGAGGTTCAGCACCAGGAGAGACTGATCTGGGCAATCTCCACAGTTTTTAAAGGAAAGGTTGGACAAATGTTTCCCAGACTTCTGAGGAAAACAACATCAAGGAGCAAATTGCTGATCCTCATCCTCTCTCCTCTGTTCCAGCTGGAGGAAGCGGGGTTGGAAAAAGGGAAAAGCAGGAGTTGGGTGCTGGCAGTGGCTGCTTGTGGGTCCTGCTCTCATTCCTCAGGAGTATTCCTGGAAATGAATCCCAGTGCTACATTTAAGGAAGATTTTTGACATCTTAACAGCTCAATCCCAAACCAGTGGGAAAAAGACTGCACAGGGGAGCTGGTGGAATTTGGCAGGACAGTGTTTTCTCTCTGGATATGAGAGAGGATTTAGGGATGAATCAAATAATCTCCTCCTCTCTCCGAGCTTGATGTTTGCCCTTGGACTCAGCTTTCCCCTCAGGCTTCTCCTTGTGGATTTGCTGGGATATATTCTGGAAATCAGTCTATGCCTTGGGGTGGGTGTGACCTGTGGGATTTGGGACCCTTCCAGCTACGACTTTTGGGGTTTAATTAACTCTAATAATTCATCTTCTCCCTTGGGATTATCCAACCTTGCACTAACCAAAGTTTTGCAGTTATATAATAATACTAATACTGATACTAATAATAAAATTACTCCTTGGCTTAAACAGCTGAACTCAAGGATTTGGAGGGAAAACACAGCCATAGGAGCTAAATTCCTGTAATTCTAGAGAAAGGGATCTCCTGAGCTGGACTCATGAGATTGTTGTACATAAAATACAAGGTGTGGTGCAGAACACAGGGAAAACACATGGAAGGAAAAGATCTTTCCTGGCTCATTTTCCTGTCCCAGAAAAATAATGGATTGATCTTGGTTGATATCCTACTTCCAGAAAATGTTTCCTGATAGAGATCCCACGATCCTCCTGCAGTCTCTCACTGCTACTCGTGCCTAAGGAAAAAAATTTAATTTTTTGGGTTTCTTGGTTTGGATCAGAACCATGAAGCTGCTCCTTCCAAAGGTGCTCCAGGAATTGCTGGGAATTGCAGCTTGCTGCAGTGATGACTCAGTGCAGTGAGATGCCAAATTCTAGTAAATTAAATATGTATAAAATTCCTCATTAAAGTCATTAATGATGCCCAAATCCCAACTGCATTGTGGAAATGAGCAGATAAACCTGGCTACACAATTCCCTTCTGACTGCAAAGGGATTTCACAGACATTTCCCATTATTCCCCTTGGATTTTGTGGATTGTGGTGGATTTTGGTGGTGTGAGCAGGGCAGAGGATGTGGGAGAGGAAACATCTCCTCAGCCCTGGCGTGACTGAGCCATGGCTCCGTGCGCTGCCGGCTGGAAAACATCCCTGTAAATCTCATTCCTTGGTTGGCTTTCCCAGCGGAACGGGGCCATTATGGATGTGTCAGCTTGGAGAAGGGAAGTCCAGGAGGCTGAGGTGACAGATGGGGCCATCAACACCTTCAGGACAGGGAATGGTTGTCCATCAGTCTTGGGTAATGTTCTGTGTCCGAGCACTTCCAGGACTGAGAGCTCATTCCCTGCTCCACATGAACGATCCCAGGCAGTTTCTGGGATGGTTCCACCCTCTCCTGGCTGATGGGCAGGGACAGAATATCAGAAACAGAAATGGAAAAGTCTTTAGCACTTAATTCCCCTATGAGATTGCCCCCAGGGTATTTTTATATTTTAATACTTTCATATCAGTTTTTTTCTCTGTTAGCAGGCAAATCCCAGTGTTATTGATTTGCCCCAGGCACTGGATCCATGGATTCTTTATGGAGAGAGTCAGGCAGCCGTGGTTTTAAATTAATGGAATAATTTTGCCTTTACAATCCTTTCATGAGCTCTTGGAGCTGTGTTTGGGATGTGACAAACCTCCTGTTACCTATATTGTTTCAGCTAATGGCTCCTCTGTTATAGGATAATTCCGAGGTCCTGGTCTCTAATGCAGCTGGAATGGGATAATTTTTCTGCACTTGGCAGAAGGGATGGCAGCTGCCTTTTCCCTGGAAATGTATTGCTTTGGGCACAGAGGGAAAAACTCGGAAGCTTGGCATCAGTGTGGGGAGGTCAGAGAGAGGTGAGGAGTTCCCATCCCTGGAGGTGCCCAAGGAATTCCTGGATGTGGCACTCAGAGCTCTGGGCTGGGGACAGGGTGGGGATTGGGCACAGAGGGGACCTGAGGATCCCAAAGATCTTTTCCAACCTCAACAATTCTGCGAGGGAGATGTGGCACTCCACCATTATCCTTCTTCAAATTCCAGCACCCAAAGCCCCCTGATCCAAAGTTCTGGACATGAATCCTCACCAAAATTGGGGGTCCTTGTTCCCCTCAAGCTCCAGCCCTGGGTGCAAACATGGTGCTGTCTCACAGCAGAGGTGACCTGGAAGGGCCTGGAAGCAGCAGCCTGGAGGGAAGGTGTCCTTCCTTCAAGGCCACATCTTCTGGTGCACCAATTAAATTTGGTGACCGAGCCATGTTTCCACATGTGACATCCACACCGGCCTCTGTTAATTCCAGGCTGGATTTTTGCTCCTGATTTTTGTCCTTCAAGATGCTCTTACTCCAGGAATATCTGCCCTGTGTCCTGGAATTTGTGTGTGCAGTGAGCACAGATTCACCCGTCAGCTGAAGGGAGAATTCAAGGGCTGTGTTTTGGAATGCTTGGGATCACATTTGGGAGGGAGACATTTTCCTGCTGTTCAGCCTCTCCAGTCACCTCATCTTGCTGTCTCTAATTTACCTCATTGTCCCCTAAAAGTGTGACAGCAAATAAACACCATGACAGCAGCTCTGTTAATGACCAGACTGTGAGGTAATTCACATTGTTTTGCTTTTTGAACTTATTTAACCTTCTTATTTTTGTCTTTTAATAGTCTCAAGCAGTCCAAAAATCCATTTCTGTTTCCCCAGGAGCAGCGTGTTGGATCTGCGTTGGACCTGTGACTTGTGGTCACCTTGTTACCCCTGACTGGACATGAAACCTTCTAAGAGGGGGATGTTCCTTATCCATTCTGGGGGAAGCTCAGGGCTGGGTTTCCCAGGGAAAAGATTCCTCACTCTCCCATGAGTGAAGGATGAAATGCCAAAGGCACAAGCGCTTTCCATGGTTTATTCCTTAAAAAAGCTTTTCCTGGGTGCTTGGGAGCAAAGCTGAGTTCAGCTCCAGCGAATCCATTTCCCTTCTCTCTTAAAAAATTCATTATTTTCCTGTTTTTTCCTCAAAGATTTCTACCCAAAAAGGGTTTCTAGAAAGAGAATTCGGAGTTCTGAGGCTGGTCTAGTGGAAGGGATTTGGGATTGAGAACTTTAAGGTCCCTTCCAACCCCCCAAAATCTGGGATTCAATGGGAACAAGGTGCAAATACACCACTCATGAGCTATGTAGCTCTGATCACCTGGGATGTGAAATTACAGGATCAAATCAGGTCAAAATGGGATAATACTTATTGTAGATTTCCTTTGGAGCCAGCTGGGCCTGGAGAAGGTGGCTTTGTGTGGTTTTGGGATCCGTGGCTGTGGGATAAATCCTGCTGCTGGAGCCGAGGGCTGATGGGCCATGCTGGGAAAAATGCGCGGAGCAACAGCGACAGAATTTGTGGAGTAGCAGCAACAAAATTCGTAGAGCAGCACCAGCCACACACTCCGAGCAGCTCAAATTTGCCCAAGTAATTAAAGTGTCACTTCAGGCTCTTGGAGAAGCGTGACTTTCCTGCAGCTGCTGGCTCTGGGACGCTGCTGACGGTAATTCCCCCTCGTCAACGCTCCAGCCCCAAGTTCTGGGCGCTCGGTGACCTTGATTAAACAAATCGAGCGGTTCAAGTACATAATTTAAAAGTTCTGTTCAAACACCAGAATCTGATGCTATCGCCGCTTCCCTGGAAAATGAAGGATTTAATGCTCCCATCCTGGCTAAATGGACTCGGTGGCGCTCGGGCTGAAAGGACGGCACGGTGGATTAGGGAGCTGTTGTGGGAAGTGTCATCGGGAGTCTGTAATTTTCCTGTCTCTCCCTCTTTCTTCAATGTTCCATTTCCATGGCGAATTTCAGGAGACAAATGCATTCGTTCAGCTGGGCAGGGAGGATTTTGCTCCTGGTGTCTGCAGGATTTGGGGTTCAGCACGGGAATTTAAGGTGGAAATGTGCAAACGGAAAAATCATTGCCCAGCATGATGGGTACCTTTAAATATTGGGAATTTACAGCTGGTTCGGCTGAAACAATGTTTTTTATGATGATGATTGCATATTAACCTAAAGGCTTGTGGGTTTTAAGGTTTTACTGAGGGTTTTTTTGGGGTTTAACTGACTCCAATCATTCATCTTGGACAGCTCTGGCAGATCCTGATCTGTCCATAAAAAATATCCAACAATCCATTAACCGCTCAACCTGAAAGCAGCCTGTGAGAATATTATTGAGTCCTTGCTTTATTATAAATTTAATGGGATGAACACTCACCTTACAAAATATGATTGACTTCCTTTTCCCCCTGCTGAACCGAACCATAAGCTCAGGGGTGTCTTGGGTTGGGTACTCACCTGGCATGTTCACGATGAAATTTATCAATTTCCAGCCACTTAAACTCAGATTAAAGCCAGGCTGACTCATGGTGCAGTAATTAAGGTTCCACACAGTGTCCCTTTATAGCCTTAATTATATAATTATGGCTGGTCTCTGCTTTGGGGTTTCTATTTTTAGTTGTTGGTGGGAAGCTCATGCCTCATCCCCTCTGTGTCCTGTGAGGAACTCTGGCCTCTGGAATTACATTTTTTTTGGCTTTGC
Organism: Passer domesticus; assembly: GCF_036417665.1. Lineage (NCBI taxonomy): Eukaryota > Metazoa > Chordata > Aves > Passeriformes > Passeridae > Passer > Passer domesticus. The sequence continues at coordinate 1,655,408 of NC_087479.1, read as the reverse complement.
GATCCTTTATTCCTGAGAGAAGGTTTTAAAAAGGTTGTTTTGAATTAGTAAAGGCTGGGATTTCATAGAATCAGAGAATCCCAGGACAGTTTGGGTTGGTTGGGACTTTAATCCCATCCCATTCCACCCTCATGCCATGGGCAGGGACACCTTCCACTGTCCCAGGGTGCTCCAAACCCCATCCAACCATGGACACTTCCAGGGAGGGGGATCCCTGATTTACAGGAGCCCCTCTAACAGCAGCACTTGTGGCCTGGCTGCTGAGAGATGGTGAGAAAAGCTTTGGAATAAAAAGCTCTTCCTTTTTGGAGACAAGCTTTTATTGAGAGCTGGGGGGATTTCTGACAGATCCCTTTGAAAATAAACCTGAGAGGATTTGGGATGAAAAGCGGACAGAACTTTCACTTAACCCCAAAAGCTGAGAAAAACATTCATGCTGCAAATGAAAACCTGAGAAATCAGAGTGATTCCTGCCCCTCCCAGTTTGTTGCTTTTCTGTCCTCTCTGAATTCAGTCTGCTCTGAAATTTATGAGCAAAGGGAACGTTTTCCCCAGAGAGCCGGTGCTGCTGGGGGTGGGTGCTGTTCCTACAAGCAGAGCACATTCCCCACTGTACTCTGATGGATTCCCATTAATGAACTGGAAATATTTCTGCCAGGCGGATGAAGAAGCTGACACTGATAAATGGCGCTGGCGGTGAAAACCACTCGCGACTGCCGAGCAGCCGCCGCTGTTCCACCCGTCCTCTGTGGATCCTGCTGCTCCGAGGAGGAGCTGGAAACTTTGGGAAGCTGCTAATGCAGCCTGGAGACCATTTCCTTCTAGTTACATTTAATTTTATATGGATTTTCCAAGGATAAGATCAACCAGCCAGTGTCCAGTATCCAGCAAGCCCAAGGTGGCTTCTGCCAGTGCCTACATCCCTTGGGAAATGGGTTTTTAGGGAATTCTCTGGAGAATTTCAGGATTATAACATCAGAGAATCACAGAGAGCTTTGAGTTGGAAGGGACTTTAGGGATCCTCTCATTGCATTCCCTGCCACGGGCAGGGACATCTTCCACTGTCCCAAGTTATTCCAAACCCCATCTACCCTGGCCTTGGACACTTCCATGGATGAGAATTTTATCCACAATCCTGAGGCCTTGCTCGGGATGGCTGCAGGAGGATTCTTTTCTTGAATTCCTCTTGAAATTTGGGCACCAGAGTGACTTTGCAGCCTGGTTAGTGAAAAATCCATATGTTAGAATAATGCAGGGGGTAATGAATGACTCCTTAATAGCTGGGAAATAAAGCTGCAGCCAGCTCAATAAAGCTCTGGATCCTCACCTTCTCCTCCACGGCCTTTTAAAATAAACCATAAATTCCTGGAGTTTTACTATAGAGAGACTTAACTATTCAAGTAGGCAAAGTGAAATTTATATTGGATTGGGAGAAAATGAATGCCTGAGCCTTCTTTATAGTCAGAGCAAGGCTGAGTGTGGCAGGCTGCCCTTTTGTAAAAGGGGAAAAATATTAATTTACAATTTAACTGGGGATAAAACACCCCATGACCAGCGGCTGGTGGTCACTGCTGGAATTTCTGCTCCACAAAGAGTGTCAGGGGGGCTTGAGGAAGAGCTGAGTCCCTTCCCCATCTTTTATTCCAGGGCTGTAAAATAACTTCATCCCCACGTGTCCCATCCTTTTCCAGACGCTGGATTTCCAATCCCCATTTCCATATTTTTCGTGGGCTCTGTTAGAGAGGGTTTGGTTTTGAAGTGAGACAATCACGTGAGACAAAGAATTCTCCTGCCATGAATCCAGGTAAAATCTGACTGCTCCCAAAACACCAGGAAGGCTCCATGAGGTGCATTTATAGGGAATTTGTGAGGATTTTTGTGAGATTGTTGGGGTGAGCAAAGATCAGTCCCATCACTCTGCCCCAAAGAGTTATGAGGCAAGGTTTAGGGTCAGGATATTTAATCCTTTCCCATCCCCTCTTGGTGAAATTCTTTGAGTTTTTTGGGTGTTGTCTTTCTTTCTGAAATGGGATTGTTTAATCCCTGGGTTCAGGGTGAGCTCACAGAGGGAGGGAAGTGCAAAGGGAATTTAGATTTGGGCCTGGTTATGATTGCAGGGCTTTACCCCCCTTTTTCCTGGGATTTACCAGAGAGAAAAATGCCTGATAATGATGAGAGCTGAACTTGCTCAGTTTTGGGAGGGTTTGTTCCATTGGGCACCCCGTGCATGAGCCAGTTTTAATCTCTGGATTTGATTTGCGCTCGCTGCAACTAGGGAATGGACAGGACATTTATTTTCTGGAAGGTAAAGTGGTTAATAAATATGTTAATCTCCTTAGAATGCTCCCATTTTATGTTTATATTAATTTTTTTAAGCTGATGCGTTGAAGGACTCACAATTAACTGGGCTCCAGCATTTCTAAGGCAGTTGCTTGATGGCCTTTTTTTACTAAATGTGATTTTATTAATGTTTTTCGTGGAAATTTGGATGAATCCCTCTATTTTTCTTAGCCTGTAAATTTTCCCAGTTTGGAAAAGAAATGCACTTCACTCAATGGCTTCATCAGTGAGGTTGTTCCCTTGATGGCATTTTAATGTCACTTGGTGTCTAACGATGTCACTCCTTCATTTAGACAGGAGGGACATGGCACATTCCAGGAGGTGGGAGCTGAGCTTGGATAAATTGAACCTGGCAGTGGTTAAAAAGTGGGAATGATTAATCACAGGGATCACTGCAGAAAGGAAAATGGTAAATGGATCCTTAAGGGAGCTTTAAAATCATGAGGGGATGTGTGCTGGCTCATGAATGATTTGGGAATATTTGTGTTCCCAGGGAAGAAATTCCCACTCCTGGGGCGATGTCTGTTGTGTGCAGGGTCCCTGGTGAGTTTCTTGCTGTGTCTCTGTCCTGGGAGGCCAGAAAGTTCCTCAAATCTGATATTGTTGAACTCTTCTGCTGCAAAAGGAGTGATTCCGAAATTTAAGTGGAAAAATCCCGAATGGTGCTTCCCAGCTTTCCCTTTTTCCCTCCCTACACCCAAACATCCCGGGAAATTCCCAAATCCGAGCTGTGCCAAAGTGGGTCACACAGAAACTTCAGGAATCTGGGAATGGTTCTAATCCATGCCTGTATTTGCTTGCCCTGGTTTTTCTTTATCCACATCCCCTTAAATTACCTGGATTTTGTGTCCCTGAGCCGCACAACTGCTGTTGGTGTTTAATTACCTCCAATAAACCCAAATTCCGCGCTTGTTGTTAACGAGGGATTTGTTCGGTGGCACTGGCAGCTCCTGGCTGCTCACATTTGCTTCTGATGAACATTTTTGGGTTGGATGAATGCTTTTGGGTTGTCCCTCTCCAAGTGCTGTCCCCAGGTGCGTGGAGAGCAGCTTGGATCCATGTGCACGGAGCAGAGCTCTCAGCTGAGCTCTTGCAGGGCGTTAAGAGCTGGATAAACAGCTTTACACCAAGGTAAATATTAATCCTTTCCCGTGGACTGTGGATGGAAAAATCCAGGGCAAACAGGAATATTAATAAACCCCAGTGGTTTGGAGCTCTGTGGTCACAGGCAGGGCTCTGTCTGGGCTCCTTCCCGTCCCCTTGGTGCTGGGTGCTCCCCTGGGTGCTGCCATGGGATTTTGGGTGGGCTTGGCTGTGGTTGGGATCACCTGGATGGGTTTCCCAGGCTCCAGTGGGAATTGGGAATTTCCTTCACTGGCTGGATGGAAAGTAATGGAAAGAGTCTGGGAGAGCTGGGAATGTTCCCTGGAGAGGAGAAGGCTCCAGAGAAAGCTCAGAGCCCCTGGCAGGGCCTGCAGGGGCTCCAGGAGAGCTGCAGAGGGACTGGGGACAAGGCCTGGAGGGACAGGAGCCAGGGAATGGCTCCCACTGCCAGAGGGCAGGGATGGGTGGGGGATTGGGAATTGGGAATTGCTGGCTGGGCTGGAATTGGCAGAGCAGCTGTGGCTGCCCCTGGATCCCTGGCAGTGCCCAAGGCCAGGTTGGACACTGGGGCTGGAGCAGCCTGGGACAGTGGGAGGTGTCCCTGCCATGGCAGGGGTGGCACAGGTGGGATTTATGATTTCCTTCCAACCTAAACCATTCTGGAATTCTGTGATGATGAAATATCCCCTAGAAGAGGCTGGGATAAGGTGATCTGGGCAGATCAAAGGACCGCTTCCAACATGAACATTTCCTAACTCATTTCCCCTTCCCCAAAACCCGAAGTAGAAATGAAAACCTCGTTAGAAAACCCCATTAGAAACCAACCCCCTCTTTAACCTCAACCAGCAACCTCAGGTGCTTCAGGTGACACTGGGCTCCTGGGACAGCTTCGGTTGGACCTTGGACAGCGCTGCCAGGACCTCGGACAGCGCTGTCAGGACCTTGGAGAGCACTGCTAGGACCTGGGACAGCGCTGCCAGGACCTCGGACAGCGCTGCCAGGACCTCGGACAGCGCTGTCAGGATCTTGGAGAGCACTGCCAGGACCTTGGACAGCGCTGCTGGGATGGAAACCGGTGTGGAGACTCCTCTTGGAAGGGCAGAAATGTTCATTGGTCATTGATTTGCTGCTGCTTGAGCAGGGATGTGTTCCTGACAAAGCTGCTGTGGCTGGTGCCAGTCTCTAGGTGACAGTTCAGGGCTTGTGCCACCACAGAGGGGACACAGGGATGCCTGAGGTTTGCTGGATGAACTGAACTGCCAGGGAAAACCTGGATAAATGGCTCTGTAATCCTTCACTTTCAGTGAGAGCTGGGTCAAATTACAGCTTCATTTAAACCCCAGATCAAACAAAGTCTGGGCCTGGTTGTGAAATATGAGATGTTTGGCTCCGTGGCTGGGAAATCCTTTCCATCATTGGTGTAAAAACGTCCCTGAGCTCTTTGGGAAGCACCCCGCCACTCCTCCCATGTTTAATTTTGCTTCCTGCCCCATTGGGAATTAATTTCTGGGTCAGCCCTTCCCAACCTTTCAGCGCATTAATCGCCGTGTTGTAGCTTTGATTAAACTGCGAAGTGTTCCCTTCCTAATTTAGCTTCACTAATTAATGAGGGGATGACTGATTGGGCCCAGGCTGGCTGTGATTTGCTGCTGTCACTTTTGGGGGAGCGGGTAAGGCCAGAGTCGTTTCCTGTTCCAAAAGGAGGCAGAAAAGGACAGGAAATCTGAGAAATTCTGGAGTATTTGGGCCTGGAAACTTGGTGTAGCACCTTCATTTTAGAATGATATTAAAATTAAATTAAATTAAATTAAGTTGTCCTTTACATGAGCAGTTGGGGTAAATTATCTTTTCCTTAGGTGTGCATGGAGAGCATGACCCTGCACCTCTCTGCTCTGCTGTGTAAAGTGATGGATGTTAGAAATTTTTTCCTCAATCTGTAGATATTTTAACCCTAAATTTAAAGCAATCCCAGTCTGTGATCCAGGCTTGAAACACAGGAGGAAGATCTTTAACAAAAAGGCCAAAATATGATTCCTTGGGATAATGTATATATTTCAATATATGCATTATTTATGTGCACTGAAATAAAAATTAATAATGGCTGAACAGTGTTCATTTTACCAGGATTTTGATGTTGATTTTATAAGAATTTTAACATCAATTTTAGAGGGATTTTGATGTGGGTTTTCCAGGGATTTGATGTTGATTTTATAGGGATTTTGATGTTGATTTCACTGGGATTTGACGTTGATTTTACTGGGATTTTGATGCTGATTTTACTGGGATTTTGATGCTGATTTTACTGGGATTTGGCATTGATTTGACAGGGATTTTCATGCTGATTTTACTGGGATTTTGGGACCGGGAGCCCTGGAGGAGGGAGCCCTGGGCTTGGCACAACGTTCCTGTTGGGATCAGCAGATTTCATCACCCATCAGCTGGGCAGGATGCTCCAAAGGGTACCCTAGGAATGCACACCTGGAAATATTTAAATAAAGCCCTGCAGCCTGGGTGGCTGAGAGAATTTAAAACATATTTAAATAATTCCCTGAGCCTCGTGGGCGCTGGGCAGAACCGAGGTGTGCAGAACATGAAAAATCCCCGTGTTTTTTAGGATTGAAATGGTTTCAGTTGCTTGAATAAAAAAACCTTTTTTTTTAAATTTTTTTTTTTGGGGTGTTAACAACAGCGACTGAAGGTGAGCCAGAGCTGCTTCCTGGTGGCTGGAACTCGATAACTCGGGGGTATCAATCAGCCTTCCCGAATTAGCATTTCCCTGATAGGGATGCACAAAGCCTTTTAATGAGCACTTTCAAGTCCCCCCAGCTCTGGGGTTTTTTTGCCTGCTCGTTCCTTAGCAACAGGCAGGATTGGCAGGGAGCAGGAGTTTGATGTGTTTGAGCATAAAGGGTTTACAGGGCTGGAAATTGCATGCGAAAAATGGGGATAATTGTGGTTTATTGTTTTGGCACGAGGTTCAAAGATAAACAAACAACCTTTGGGCCCTCAGAAGCTTCCTGGCGTGTTCTTCTTCCTTCCTCAGTTCTCCTGGAGAACTTCTCCACCAAGCCTGGAGTTGAAATTAAATAGACTTTTGTCTGGTTTCTGGAAATTAACACATCAGAGCAGGAAAAGCAGGAGCTGCTTGATCTGCATTAGAAAGGGGAATTAAGGAATGTTGGGTTGGAATGTGTGGAAAGGGAACAAACAAAAATGGCAGAGCTGCAGCCTGGGGGTGGTGGCACCTTCAGCCTGGAGAAGAGAAGGTTCTGAGGTGACCTCAGAGCCCCTGGCAGGGCCTGAAGGGGCTCCAGGAGAGCTGGAGAGGGACTGGGGACAAGGCATGGAGGGACAGGAGCCAGGGAATGGCTCCCAGTGCCAGAGGGCAGGGATGGGTGGGAGATTGGGAATTGGGAATTGCTGGCTGGGCTGGAATTGCCAGAGCAGCTGTGGCTGCCCCTGGATCCCTGGCAGTGCCCAAGGCCAGGCTGGACACTGGGGCTGGAGCAGCCTGGGACAGTGGGAGGTGTCCCTGCCATGGCAGGGGTGGCACTGGATGGGATTTATGATTCTTTCCATCCCAACCCCTTCCAGGATTCTGGGATTCCATAATTCCATACAAAGGAATGCCCTGGGAATGGGACCCTGCCTGGTGCTGGGGTGGTTTGGGTGGGAAGGGCCCTTTAAAGCTCATCCAGTCCCCCCTGCAGGGGCAGGAACACTTCCCACTATCCCAGGTCACTCAAAATATTTTCCACACTCACCCCGTGCATCAATCCTTTCTTTTTTTTTTTGCTTTCCAGGCACAGCATCACAACTATTCCACCCCAAAATCTGCTGTCAGAAGCTGGGAGAGGATCAGGGTTGAGCAGACACCCTTCACTGGGGAGCACCCACCCTCTTTCCATGGGATCCCACCCTTGAGCTCCTGGAAAGCATCAAAGCCCAGTGCAAAGCAGATGAGGCCAATTAAGCTTTTCTTTAACGAGCTTTGGACTTTGCTGCCTTCCTGCTCAGGGCAGATCCCCCCATATCCCCTTGGTCTCTGCTGAAGCTGGGATTGGTGCAGGCTGTGCCAGGGCTGCTGAACACCCTCACAGCTGTCCTGGGATGGGGACACCACCCAGAGCTGCTGCAATGAATCCCAAACCTGGAGCCTCCCGCCCTGGATTTAAACCCAGCAAATTCTCAGGGATTTTCATATTCTACATGATAAATACCAGAAATTTGGATGTTTTCACTCTGGACACCCTCCTGGGCACTCCTTCTCTCCCAGGTCACCTCCAAGGGACAGGTGGCTCACAGCCTCATCCAACCGGCCTTGGACACTTCCAGGGATCCTGGGGCAGCCACAGCTTCTCTGGGAAAGCTGTTTCAACACCCCACCACCCTCCCTGCCAGGAATTCCTTCCCAATATCCCATCTGACCCTGCCCTCCGGCAGTTTGAAGCCATTCCCTGTGTTCTGGCATTCCAGGCTCTTGGAAATAATTTCTCTCCTTGTTTCTTTCAGCTCCTGCAGCTTCTGGAAGGTCACAATGAGGTCACCCCAAAGCTTCTCTTGTCCAGGCTGAACAATCCCAGCCTTTCCTCACAGCAGAGCTGCTCCAACCCTCGAATCCTTGGCCCCCTCTGGAAGAATAAATTCAACAGAAGGAGCGCGAAATTCCTCACTGGGAGCCACCCACCCTCCCTAGGGAGTTCCACCCCTGCCATGGGTGCTTTCCATGAGATGCCCTGGATTTGATGTGGGGTTGAGTCAAATTTAAGGTGTGGGGCAGGTGCCTTGTGGTGTTTGCTCTGCTGTTGGGTCCATGCAGGGTCAGAGCTGCGGTTCCTCCTGCTCTTATCCCACCTTCCCTTCTGCCCAAATCAGCCCAAATTCTTTAATTTAAAAACACACCACAAAGAGAGAACCGTGAGAAAACCTCTGCAAACAAAATTTCTTCCTGGTGATTTTATGGGCTCAAACCTGATTTTTATTCAGATCAAAGAGGAGGATCCTGATCCTTTTACAGCAGCAGCAGACACCTGGTACCCTCAGGTGAATCCCTCCATCCCATCCCATCCCATCCCATCCCATCCCATCCCATCCCATCCCATCCCCTCCCATCCCATCTCAAGGGTTGAGTTTCTCTCACGGAGCCCCTCCAGCTCTCACTGAAAGCAGATCTGCCCAGCTTAACCCTGCCCAATTCATCTGCAAAGCTAATTAAGAATGATGACTTATTTAGGACTTCCAGGCTGTTTCCTGGGGGAATTTTGGCACGCTCAGGTGCCGGGGAACAGATCCCTGCTGTTCATAATTCCCAATTCCCCGGGCTGAGGTCAGAAGGGGTTTCTGCAGCCAAGATTTGGCTCAGCCTGTGCTGCCTGTGGCACCTCTGGCAGGCAGCACCCGAATTCCCGGGGGATGCACTCCTGGAGCTCTCTGCAGCCTCCTGTTTGCAGCATTCCAGAGAAATCCCATGGATAAGGAAGGGATGCACCTGTTACCTGCTGCTGCCAGTGGGTTGTGCCACTCCACTGCATTATGTGCCCGGCTGGAGCTGCAAACACCACCCAGCTCTGCCTCACACCGACCCGTCTCCGTCCTTCCCAGCCTGTTATCCAAGGAATCTTCATCTCCAACCCCCTCCTTGTCCGAGGGGAGGTTTCCAGGTGTGAATTGCAGTGGTGCCGTTCCTGGTGGTGAAGCTGGGTCGCTCAGGAGTGGCTTTAACACTTAAAGAAACCTCAAAGGTGTCAGCAAAACCAGATTTAATTTAAATTTAACAAAGCTCAATTTCAAGGTTCACTCTGTTGCTACATAAACATGCAAAAGAAAATCAGATCAAAATCAATTTAATCTGATTTGCACAGAGTACAAAAGGAGAAGAGTGCAAAGGGCAAGGGAGACCCTCCTGCTGAGCTTCTCCTTACCAAGCTCAGCCTAAGATTTGATCGATGGCTTTATGCCTGAAGGATTTAGCAGCACTTAATCATCGAGTAATTTAACACTTGTAGTAAATTGTACTGAAGCTCTTTGTGAGCACAGCAGCAACTGAACTGCAGCCCTGGCACTGCTCCTGCTGCACTTGCTGAAGGTGTTGAGAACAATTCCCACACGGACACAAAGGAGGTCATGGAAAGGTGAAAATTCCTTCCTTGGGAGCTTTTGAATCTCTCAACTGGAGGTGTCAGCCCAGGGCCCATCTCAGCTTTTGTGCATGGTGCTCTGAAATCTCTAAAATCACAAATTTCTGGGTTGGTGAGCTCCAAGGGGTGTCCATTCTGAGGCATGTCCCACTCCCAGGAATGCCCCACTCCTAGGGATGTCCCTCTCTCAGGGATGTCCTATTCCCAGGTTGTCCCACTCCCAGAGATGTCCCATTTCCAGGGATTTCCAGCTCCCAGAGATGTCGTATTCCCAGAGATGTCCCACTCCCAGAGATGTCCCACTCCCAGGGATATCCCACTCCCAGATATGTCCCATTCCCAGGGATTTTCAACTCCCAGAGATGTCCCACTCCCAGAGATGTCCCACTCCCAGGGATATCCCACTTTCAGGGATGTCCCATTCCCAGAGATGTCCCACTCCCAGATATGTCCCATTCCCAGTGATTTCCCATTACCAGTGATTTCCCATTCCCAGGGATGTCCCACTCCCAGAGATGTCCTATTCCCAGAGAGATGTCGAGGTCCAGGAGGCTCCAAGTGCCTCACACAACTTCTCTCTAAAGGCTCGTGAGCTGCTTGGCTTTGGCCACCTCCCAGTCTCCCGGATTTTTCAGGAAAGTTATTTTGCAGGGTTGTAGGGAATGCTGGAGTTTCTCATCCCCACCTTGGTGAGGCACCAGGAGCTCAGACAGCGCCATCCTCAGACTGGTTGTGCAAGTTCCTGATAAGGTTTGGGGAAGTCTTATCACCCAAATAGTTCCAATGCTGAGGGTTTATGAGAATTCCTGGAATTCTGGAGCAGCCTGAGGAGTGGGGAGAAGGGAAAATCCACCTGGCCCTGCTCAGAGCTACCCCAGAGTGGAGGCACTGAGTGCCTGTGGGAATGGGATACAGTGACAGCAGGAAAGTGTTCCCCATTTTCACTCCTCAGCTTTAAAATCCTGATGGAAAAGCAGCGCTGGTGGCGTGGCCTTGGTCTCCCCTGGAGTTGAGCTGAACTGGGTCTGCTGGAATGGTTGGAAATATTTTGGGAGCACTGAGGAAGATGTGACCTCCTGACATGGAACTGGAGCTGAGGGATGCAGGAAATGCATTCCCAGGTTTTTCCCACCAAAGTGGGAATTCTCAGTGAGTGGCCTGTTCCCACAGGATTGTCCCCTCATGGTGTGACCATGTCACCATCTCCATCTGCTCCAAGGAATCCTTCCCAGGGAACAACAAACATCCACTTTTTTTTTTTTTTTTTTTAATCTTTCCTGGGGGGAAGTCTTTGCCTTTGTTTTCTTATTGTTGAATATGGATATTTCCTTTTCCATGTGTGGTGGGCTGGAAGGTGACTCGTGGTCTCATGGAAGGAATTCCTTGGGCCGAAGAGTTGGAGTGAGATGACTTTGAGGTCCCATCAACCCAAACCATTCCAGGATTCCATAAATAGCATCACTATTAGGATCTGTTCCCTAGGATGTTCCCAATATTAAAAGAGGCAGGAGAAAGGCACTGAAAGGAAATATTTTCCTGGGAAAATAGAAAGGGAATATTTTCCTGGGATGGAGGTGCTGGTGCCTCACTGAACCTGGTTTGTGTTTGCCCAGGACACCCAAGAGTCACCCTGAGACCAGGTCACCTCCACACCAGGCTTGTTCCCAGGAAATGCGTCTGCAAGGGATGCTCAAAGTCACTTTGTTGGCAAAACCTTTGGATCGTCCCTCGGGGCTATTGGCAGGAGATCAGCGATGACAGAATTCCGTAAAAACCTCTTCCAGTGCCGGGGAAATTGGATTATTGGTGTGAGAGTCCTGGGCAGCTCTGGCAGCCTCCATCCTAGAGATGTCGCTCCCATATTGTGGACAGGCCCGGCCTTCCCGTGCTGCTCCCCATTTTTAACCTTTATTGCCTTTTTTGGGGTGTAATTCCTGCTGACACCCAGCATCCTATTCCAGGATTTTTACCCCCACCCTTTTAGCTCCTGCTAATCTGTGCTCGGGCTCAGGCAGGCAGGAGTCCCCACGCCAAGGTGGCTGCCACAGAAGTTGTCTGGGCCTCATTCCAGCTTGGGATTGTATTTCTGGAAGCACTTCCAGAATCCCAAAATGCCCCGAGGAGTTTCACGGTGACCTCACAGCCGCTTTGCGCCCGGGGTTTTTGAGGGTGACGCTACCTCAGGAACTGGGGTTGGGTTCTGCTGATTCCATGGAACAGCTCTGTGGATCTGGGACTGGGACAGGGTGGGTTGCTCCCAGTGAGGAATTTCGTGCTCCTTCTGTTGAATTTATTCTTCCAGAGGGGGCCAAGGATTCGAGGGTTGGAGCAGCTCTGCTGTGAGGAAAGACTGGGAAAATTGCGGTTGTTCAGCCTGGACAAGAGAAGTTTTGAGGTGATCTCATTGTGACCTTCCAGAAGCTGAAGGAGCTGAAAGAAACAAGGAGAGAAAGTATTTTCCTGGAGTGCCAGGACACAGGGAATGGCTTCAAACTGCCGGAGGGCAGGGTCAGATGGGATATTGGGAAGGAATTCCTGGCAGGGAGGGTGGTGGGGTGTTGGAACAGCTTTCCCAGAGAAGCTATGGCTGCCCCAGGATGCCTGGAAGTGTCCAAGGCCGGTTGGATGAGGCTGGGAGCCACCTGTCCCTTGGAGGTGACCTGGGAGAGGAGTGCCCAGGAGGGTGTCCAGAGTGAAAACGTCCAAATTTCTGGTATTCATGAGATGGAATATGAAAATTCTTCCATGCTGTCAGCAAGGATCCATCTGGAGCCTTCTATTTAGAGCCTTGTTTTGTTCCAGTCTTTGCTTTTCATCAATGACAGGTGAAAAATGTCCTTTTTTTTTTTTTTTTTGATGTTCTTGAGATCCAGGCATGTCCCCGAACTGCCCACTGCTTGTTTGACTTTCATCCGACAGGCAACTGCACAGCAAGTCCTTGATCCATTATTCCAGGGTGGTTTTTATTCCAGTTTTTATTCTGCTGGTTGGTTTAATGCCATTTCCACACCTTTCAGAGCACAATAAGTCACCAAGAGCCCGAACGCTCAGCAGGTTCCTGTGGCTCTTATCACGGCAGATAAAACTGATGTGTTCCAGAAGGCTGGGCTGGCTCTGTTTTCCTTCTTTCCCTTTACAAAAGCAGTGTTGTTCACTAAATATTTATTTAATCCTGCTGCTCCATCTTTCATTGTCTCCACATCCATGGGAATAAACGACACAAGCCCAGAAAGAGAACAGCCCATCACTGGTGGAAAAATCTTGTAGGCAAATCTGTTTATTCTACACTGAATTATGGGATATCCTGAGCTGGAAGGGATCCAGGGGCTGATCCCATGAGGAGTAAATCCATATAAAACCAGCCCTATTCCCTTCAGTGCAATATTTGTGTTGTGTCCAGGTCAGCAGCTCAGTGGTTTTACAGCAGGAAGGAGAAGGAGATCCAGTGGCAAAGAATTCCATGGAAAAATCCTTTTGGAGCTGTTTATTGGTGGAGGCAGTGAGGCTGTGCCAGGGACACCCCTTGGGACAAAAGGCTCCTTGCAGCTGGTGCTGGGCAGGTCTGGGAGGAAGCTGAGCCTTCAGGAGTTTCTGGATCCCAAAAAAGCTGCTGGGAATTACTCCCCAGGCACATTAAAGGTGGAGTTCACCAAAATGTGGAATTCCAAAGCTGGGGGTGCATCCATCCCCTCACCCAGATCATCAGGAATGGTGTTCAACAGGACTGGTGTCACTCTAGGACATGAAATAGAAAGACGTGGACACTGGATTCTCTAAGGTGAAAAAAAGGGCAGATTTAATTCTGACTCCAACATTTATAGATTTCTAGAAGTGACAGTGGATTTGGGGGTGACAGTGCCACCTCTCCAATGACACCGGACAAACGAACAGTCCATCGAATTTCTCCTCTTCCAGAAAAGAATGTGAAACAATTAATTATTTACATGAAGTCTGTGAGAAAGTTTGTTACAACAATGTAAACATCAGAAGGCTTAGAAGAACTCAAAAGAGCAGGGCACCAGACTGGCCCCAGGACTGAGCCTTGGGAGCGACCAAGCTGGGTTTAACTCCATCCCCAGCACTTCCCAGTATTTGCTCCACACCTCCAAGGCAGGAGCAGGCGGTTTCTCCAGGAGGATTCTGTGGGAAACAGTGAGCAGTGGTTTTGGTTTGCTAATTTGGGATTTTATGGTTAATGTACTAATGAGTGTGGTGGGTTTAGTGTTGGCTAATCACCAGTGCACTCACTGGAGTGAACTTACTTTTTTCCTGTTGTGAGATGGGATTAGGAGAAAGGCAAAGTAGGCTCAAAATGTTAAAAGGGTATAAAGAAAAAAATATTAACAGTAAAGGAAAAGAGTCATAATAATCAGAACAAAACCTTTAGGACACTTCTTCTCCCTCTACAACCTTTTCTTTCCTATTGACAATATAAAGAAACAAGACCTAAAATTTCAGTCAGTTTCCCACCTCTAAAATAGTCTCTCTTCAGTTTACTTCGGGAGAGAAGTCTGTCTTGTTAGTTTATGGAAACTTCTCTACAAGAAAACAGTTCTCTCGTGGCTCTTTCTATGAATAGCAGCTGCTCGGGGAAATATCTACAATTTGAACATTTTAATCTCCCCATACCTTCATGTGTTACGGGGAAAAAGATTCCCACCACAAGTGGGAAATCCTTTATGAAGTTCAGGTAGTCACAGGCAGAGCTTTTCCCTCATCCACTGAGCAGCTTCTGGAGATGAGGATGGTGAGGCAGACCCTGCCTTTGGCCAGCCCAGACTGGCCGGGACTGATCCCTGGTTTTCCTGGCATCCAGGATGATCTGCTCCATGGCGCTGAGCTCAGGCTGACAGGCCTGGAGTTCCCCAAATCCTCCTTCTTGTCCCATCTGGGATCCTGCAGTCCCCTGGACCTCCCCAGCAGCAGAATGATGGAGAGTGGCTCCGTGAGCACTTCCCTCAGAACCTTTTGGGGATCCCATCCTTCCCATAAATGTCTGTGTATCCAAGTGCTGCAGCAGCTCCCAGAACACTTCCCCTTGGATTAGGGGCTCCATCCTACTCCCCATCCCTGTTTTCCAGCTCAAATACCTAGAAAAGGAGTGGCTTTGCTGTTAAAGACTGAGGCAAAGAAGGAACTCATCCTTTTCCTCATCCTTTATCCCCATGCTCTCCACTTTATCCAATGGAGGTTTTCCATGGCTTTCCTTTCCCTGCTGTTGTATTTCCAGAACCATTTTTCTTGTCAGCCAGATTAAGTTCCAGCTTGGCCCAAGAAGGATGGTACCAGCCTATCAACTTTCTCCAAGGTGCTTTGAGTAAAATAACCGAGCAGGGAAACCTCTGGGGCCTCGATTTCTCCAAATATTGAAATCGTAATGGAAATTATCCAATGCCTGGAGCAAAAACCTTATGAAATGTCAGGGTTGCTGTGGGTTTAAACACACAAGCAATCAAAGCTTTGTCAACTCCGACTGGAATTTTAGTCAGCCAAAGAAATTGTTGCTTCACACAGAGATATACACACGGGGCTTTTTTTTAAGGGTAAAAAACCAATGAACTTGCTCCTCCAAGCCCTGCAATTCCTGACTTTCAGCAACATCCACAAAGAGAGCCTGATAAAATCTTCAGAGCAAACCCACCTGGGTGTGGGGAGCTTATTTATGGGCGAGGATTTGAGTGTATCAAGCGATTTCTGCTGCTGCATCCGGTTGTATTTTTGTCTTGGTGTAACTAATGGAGCCAGCAGCCGAGCGTGAGGGGGGAACATTAAAGAAGCACAGACTGGCTTGATCCAAATAATAGAATTGAAAAAAAAAAAATCCAGCTGGGAGCAAAGCTTTGAATACAAAGCTTGTTTTGGAGTGGGTTGGGATTCAAAGAGACAAATAAACCGTGGCTGCTTTTCCTGAGGATGTGCTGGGGCCACACTCCGAGGCTAAACCACACCAGGACGTTCTTGGGAAGCTGGGTGGGATTTTAGGGAGCTTCCAGGAGCAGTCACCATGAGAAGGGATAATTTGGTGCTGCTGCAGTCGATGATTAATTCCTGAATCCCAAGAGAACACAGAAGAAACGGGATGAGCCACCTCTGGCTCAGCACCATCCTCAGCACATCTGGAGATGGTTTCTGGGGTGCTTTCCTCCTCAGACTGTGTCTGGAAAAGCAGCAGCTCTCGGAGGAGATTTTTGATGGCTGTAATTAATGTAATGGAGATTTTCAGTCTCTCCAAATACTTTTTCCCTGTTGGAATTTTCCCTTCAGCCTGGAGAAGCGGTGGCTCTGGGAAGGCCTCTCTTTGTAGCCTTTGAGGGGTTTAAAGGGGGCTTGTAAAAGAGAGGGAGGGCGACTTTTCCTGGTGAGAGGAGAAGGAAAATGGTTTTAAACCAAAAGAGGAGAGATTCAGATGGGATATTGGGAAGGAATTTCTGGCCAGGATGGAATTCCCAGAGAGCTGTGGCTGCCCCTGGATCCCTGGAAGTGTCAAGGGCCAGGCTGGACATTGGGGATTGGAGCAGCCTGAGACAGTGGAAGGTGTTCAATGACAGAGGGAATGGGATGGGATTTAAGGTCCCTTCCAACCCAAACCATTCCGGGATTCTGTAATTCCCAGGATCTGATTCAGAACCTTCCTGGTAAGGCCATGGTGGTGATGCACTTCCTGTTGAACAGAAAATCCCTGGATTATTTTTCTTTGCTCATCTTTTCCTTGAATTGGGTTTTTGCTTCCAACCTGCAACACCATCCCCATCTCTGAAAGGTCTTTGCTGTGTGGGGATCCAAACAAAGCTGGTTCAGATTTCCTCATCTGTTTAACATCTCTAAGGACTTTCTGCATTCCCAGCTCCTTTTGTTTGGAATTGTTTGAGCCCTGTTTCTTTCCAGCCTCCCATCCCCAGCATTCAAGGGGTTGATTTAGTCTCCTTTCCTTTGTGTCCTTGATTAAAAGGGAGCAGAAGAGAGACAAAGAAAGGCTGCAGCACAGAGGAGTCAGCAGCACAAAATTCTGCTAATTCAGTCTCATTCCAAGCCAACTGCAGTGATATTTTTGGGATTCTCCATCAGGAATTGTCTTTCCTGGTGTGTCTCTCATGCTGTGGGCCGTGCAGGAAGCTGAGACCACTGGTTTAGTTTAAAATCCACCTTTAAGAGTTTAAGATATCATCAAATTAGTCCAATCCTTAAAATACAAACACTTCAGCCTCTCACTGTCCCAGCAGTCCTCCAAAATCCAGAGGAGCCATCCCTTGGGATAGAAGGGACCTTAAATCCCATCCCATTCCACTCCCTCCCATGGGGCCACTGGGGAAGGCCCTGGAATGGAACTCCCAGAGGAGCTGTGGCTGCCTCTGGATCCCTGGAAGTGTCCAAGGCCAGGTTGGAGCAACCTGGGATAGTGGAAGGTGTTCCTGCCATGACAGGGGTGGGAATGGGATGGGATTTAAGTTCCCTTCTGTCCCAAACCATTCCATGGATAATGAGGGGATGTGGAGGAAAATTTATAGGAACCTCCACAAAATGATTTTTTTCTGCAGGGAAAAGGGATTTGTTTGGAAAAGAGCTGGCAAAGCTTCCGTGTGCCAGGGCAGGGCTTGGGCAGCACCACCCTAAACCACCCTGGGGATGGGATGGGTGCATCCTGGGGGATTTTCCTGAATTCCAGCCCTTTTCCAGGAGTGTTCTGCACGGTTGGGGTGCAGGTGCCTGTCTGGGTGGGTTCACCTGGGAAAGGGGGGAGTGGTGGGCTCTTGGCTTTCCAGATTTGTTGGGATGGGATGGGGTTGTTCTGTGGATCTTTAGGCTGGGACAACTTCCAAGATTCACTACAGAGCCCAAAAATTCCTAGGAAAATCTTGTTTGAGAATGGAACTCAAATTCTGCCTTCATTTACAGGAGCAGCAGAAGGTGCCCAGGAGGTGGGGGAAAGGCGAGAAAGGAAAAAAGGCAGGAAGGGGAAAAAAGGTGCGAAAGGGGAAAAGGTGGGAAGAGGTAAAAAAGGTGGGAAGGGGGAGAAAAAGGTGGGAAAGGGAAAAAAGGGGGAAGGAGGCAAAAACAGTGTGAAGGGACAAAAAGGGAGAGGAAAACGGGAAAAGGCAGAGGAAAAAAAAGGAGAAAATAGGCAGGGAAAAGGGGGGAAAGGCAGGGGAAGTGAGGGAAGGGTGGGAAAGTGGGGGGAAGAAAATGGCAGGAAAAGGGAGGGAAGAAAGAGTGGGAAAATAGTGGGGAGGGGTGGGAAGGCAGGGAAAACTGAAAAAACCCCGAAAACCCAAAATTACATCTCCTACTATCCCAGGGTGCTCCAAACTCCGTCCATCCTGGCCTTGGACACTTCCAGGGATCCAGGGGCAGCCCCAGCTGCTCTGGGAATTCCATTCCAGGGCCTCACCACACTCACAGGGAAGAATTTTTTCCTAAAACCCCAAATTAAACTGAGTTTTGGGAGTTTTGAGCCATTGGCCTGCTGAAGGAGGTGAGTGCATTTTTACCCATCTCTCAGATTTTTGTCTCTTTGGGTTCAAATTACCCCTCTCAAACTTTTAAACATCACCCACATTCCATGGGATCCCTGAAGCAGAATGGGAAAACTTGGGAACATTTTTCCAACTCCCTGCTCAAGAAGAGGAAAGCAAAGCAAGTTCCAAAAGAAAGGCTTGAAATAAATTAAAAAAAATAATTGGGGTGTTTATGTGTCATTTATCTCATTTTTCCCTGCTCAAATTTTTCCAGAGTCACACATGGATTCTCACCCAGGGGGACGGAATGGATGAGGAATAAGAGACATCATCACTCCCAAACAAGGCTATTTACAGCCCAAACAGCAGCTGGGGGCACGGAGTCACCAGAAAAGCTGAAATATAGATCTGACTCAGGGCTCGTGGTGTTCCACTGGCAGAGCATTCCATCAAAATCAAAAAACCCGGATTTCACACCGGTTTTCCTGGAGCAGCAAGGAAAAAATCACTCTGCTGTCAACCCTCAGGTAGCTAAAAGTAAAAGGGAATGAGCTCCAAAAACTTTCCTGAAACGGAAAATGGAAAATCAGCCGGGCTTGCAAGGGGGAAATAAATAAAAATAGAAAAAAGGTGAATCCAGCACAAATCCTCCCCTGGCTCTTCCCAAAGAATTTCCCGTGGGTGCTGTGGGAGTCTCCACTGGCCAGATGTGACACTGTGCTGGTCAGAAATGCCCTTTTCCAGCTGTTCCAGTGGCCACTGGAGCATCAGTTATCCCAAGGAGGGTCCTACACCAGGAACAGGAGCTGAAACTCGGGAAGGGGAAAGCTTTGGCTGGGAAGAGAAGAAACTTCCCAAACCCATCCTGGTGGAGCTCTGATTTTATGGATTTTGTCAATGCTGTGATCCCTGTGCCAGGTGATGTTTGGGATGAACATGACTCTTCCTAGGAAAAGACACACAAACCCTCACATCCAACCCTCTGGATCGCAGGGAAAAATTAAATTTTATATTAATTTATTAATAAATAAAGTAATTAACAAATAGTCATTTTCTTATGGGACTACCCTGAAACAAATTTCTCTTTATACAAACCACACATTTCATCCAAGATGTCCCAGCATGGCAAAACATATCAGGGTGAAGGTGCTGATGCTTAAATATTCCATGGAATGTGCAGAAACAGGGAATGACCTTCCCTAAAAGCTTTCCCAGCTGGAAGAATGCTCAGGCAGGATGAGCAGGAGCTCCTGGCTGGTTCTGACCCCATTGTCCCATGGGGGATCAGCATCCCATTTTCCCAATCTGGAATGGATTTCTGTGGATCCATGGGGTGGTTCCAGGCAGGGAAATGGGCACTGAGATTCTCCAAGGAAAAGGAGAATAGACATGGTCAGAGCTTCTGGATGGTTAAAGATCCAGAGGTTGCTTTCTTCCCTTCCCACTGGAACGACAGAGAGCCATCCTCATGGAATTCCAGACTGGTTTGGGTGGGAAGGGACCTTAAATCCCCTCTCATTTCACCCCTGCTATGGGCCGGGACATTTTCCACTATCCCAGGCTGTTCCAAGCCCCATCCAGCCTGGCCTTGGGCAATTCCAGGGATGAGGTGTCACTTTTAATACGGAATTCAAAGTTTTCCAGAACTGAACACCTCCTACCCCATCTGGCTAAAGGATGACACGTTCACAGATTTTCCACTGTTTTTCCCCAGGCCAGGAGAAAACCATCCTTTATTATCATTGTTATCCCATATCTTATTCCCAGCTCAAGGAATCCCAAACCACGTTTAAGCCTCTGCCCTTCAGTTCAGCCAGGAAAACTCCTCAAAATCCCCTTTTTTATGAACAGCTTTGCTCTCACATCTGTCCTCATTTCACCACCAAACACTCTGGAGACAAAATCCATCTGCTGTCTGCAGCTCCCACCAGGAATTCCAAGTTCTGGGCTCCATTCCTGCCCACCAGGATTGCTAATCCATCACCAGAAGGGGGTCTTTTGCTCAGAGCTCCCCCAAATTCAGCAGGAAAGTTCTGGGGATCCACGGGCGGCGTTCCTGCTGCTGCATCCACGCCATGCATCATCGGGATGGAATTTGAGAAGGATGCTGATGAATCCCAGGCTATTTTATTGTATTATTCCTCATTTTTGTTCTCTGATTAATCCCTCTCAGTGTCTGTGGCAGCAGCCCCAGGCTGATTTCCTTGGAAACACCAGCACTGGGAAGGAGGAGGGAGCACCATCCCACAGCTTCTCCCACTGGGCTGGCCATGGAAATGTGGGATAGCAGTGGGATCCTGGATGTTAAAACAGAATTTAG
Organism: Passer domesticus; assembly: GCF_036417665.1. Taxonomy (NCBI): domain Eukaryota; kingdom Metazoa; phylum Chordata; class Aves; order Passeriformes; family Passeridae; genus Passer; species Passer domesticus. The sequence continues at coordinate 1,635,054 of NC_087479.1, read as the reverse complement.
GCACTCAGATCTAAGGGCAAGCAGCAGGAACATGAATATTCCAAATTTCTGAGCACCCCAGAAATCCCACAGCTTTGTGGGGTATCCAGCAGGCCCCACTGGAGCAGCAGGAAGAGCCATCCTGAGGAAAAGACAGAGCAGGACTGAGGGATTTTTGTCATCACTGCTGTTATTCCAACCAGCCCCACCAAATTTCCACAGTCAAGCTGGAAATATCCTGGCCAAGACCAAGATCAGGCAGCACTTCCCAGGAAGCTGATTCCCAGACTCCCAACATCTCAGGAACACCTCAAATCCCAGGATTTGCACAGAAATGGCGCCTGGGAGCCCCTCTGAGATCCCGACAGCTGATGGGCACAATCAGCCCCAAATGCCACTAAAATCTGGGGAAAAATCAGGGAAAATGCAAAAATACAGGATGTGCTGTAAATAATTTATGTCAAAAAGTGATCTTAATTAAGGTTTGAAAGGACAGGTATCAAAACTGCACTGCAGAGAACCCAGAGCATCCTCCCAGCCCCAACCCCAAAATCTTTTTCCATCTGTCCCAGCAGCAAAACTGTTGCCATTCCCATCCTCCAGAGGAATCAAACTAAACTAAACTAAATGAAACTAAGCTAAACTAAACTAAAAAAAAAAAAAAAGAATAAATTATCCCTGATTAAACCTCTGAGGATCAATTCTCTGCTGGGAGCTGCCCACCAGAAATCAAGGGAGCTGCAGGGATTTTCCTCACTTCCAGCTGGATTCCAGTGTCCCATCCTGCCTGGGGATGCAACTGGAGCTGTGGAATTCTCCCAGCATTCCAACTTTACACACAACACTTCATTTGACTCCTATTGAAGCAAAATCAGAGGAAACAATTAATTTTAAAGACTCTGATTGCTCAAATAATATTTCTGTTTAAGCCCATGCCAAGCTCAGCCTCGTTAATTACTTCTTTGGTCATTATTATTAGAGCTGCTAATCGTAATCACAGATTAATGAGCGTGGATCCCATTGAGAGCCTGCCAAGCCTGAGCCTGGGTTTGGAACTTTGAGCCATCCTTGCACGTGGAGCTGGAGTCAGGTTCAAGTTTTGATTTTCATGATAGGCTGGGTTTTATTTGCTCAGTGACTTCACACACAGGGAGAGGAGAGGGAATTCTGCCTGTCCCACAAACCAGATTTCCTAATGAATTTCCTCATGAATCCCTCATTATCACATGGGAGCTGCTGGCACTTCCAAGCCCAACATCCATGGCTTTGCAATTAACCTCCTTCTCTGATGGAAAAAAGGAAAATATCCTTTAATAAATACCCTTTATTTATTTCCTATAGTAAATCCTTTCTTTATATCCTTTATTAAATATTTCTACAGTTGACTGTGGCAATAATTAGAGCTCATCCCTATAAAAAAGAGGGAGGAATCCTCTCAGATTCCTATGGCACAAAAAGGAATGTTCTGCCTCAATTGCAGCAGCTCTGGATCCTTTAGGAATTAAGAATCCATAAGGAACCAGGGAAAGACAAGGAAGGGAAGGAGGCAGCAGAGCAGCTCTGGAGGGGGAGCCTAAGGAGCCAATTAACTGAGCAGGGCAATTTATTCCTCCAGCTCCAGTCGATATATCCTGATTGTGGTTAATGGGAAGCCCTTGAGCTGGAAATGCAGGATCTCAGCAGTCCTGTTCTCCGAGCAGACCCAAATTAGCAGTTTAATAGTGCACAGCAGGCAGTGGGAGCACAGAGCCACAATTTATTGCCCACTCTGCCTCTCCCACAGCTCAGCCCTGCCTGGCCAGCACCGGCTCAGGCCAGGATTGACAAATCCAAAATTATCGACCAGTGCCATCGAGAGACTCACACTTGATTAATTTCCACCACATCAGCTGCGTTTTGTTACCCTTTGAAGCTTGAAGCCTAAGTTCTCACAGAATTCCAGGCTGATTTCCACATTAAATCCCATCTCATCCCACGGGCAGCAACTCCTTCCACCATCCCAGGCTGCTCAGAGCTCCAGCCAAGCTGGTTACAGAGAAAATTCCCAAATTACCACCTTAAAAATGAGGAATCAGAAGACGGGCCCCTGATTCTTTTGAAGTGACAGATTTCAAACACACACTCAGCCACCAGACATGTGACAAATGGATCAGTGACAGGAGACAGAGCATAAATTCAATATTTTTCACTGATAAATTGTTGCTCTTCCATTTCTGTCAAGTCTTAGTTTTCCATTTTAATTCCCTGTGACAAAGCAGCAGAATTTCAACATTCCCTTCCTCCTCCAAAACCCTGCCCACAAAGCTGAACCTCTGCTCTCTGCACAGCTCCAATAAAATTCAGAAATTATTATTAATCCTCAGGAAGCAGCTGCATAAAACTGATGGAAAACTTTATGACCACAACCAGGCCTTGGTTTGGAATGAAACCCTCACACCAAAGCTGGAAAATCCACATTTTATTTTAGTGAGAGTCTTGATGGGTTAAATCAGGATACCAAGGTCACACAGGGTGAGAAATCAGCACAATTACCCACCTTTAAACCCAAAATCCCAAATTATCCCATCCTCTCCCCAAAACACCCTCAAAGCCACCGCGCTGGGGATGTTTTGCTGAGCCTAAGAGCCCCTCAGCTCATTAAATATTCAATTTACACTAAAGAAACACGGCCCCCATCCAGCAAACAGCAGCCAGAGCCAGCCCAGAACGCTCTCAAACACATCTCTGCTAAGAGAAAGGATGAGTGCCAGGACTGAAGAGTGCTCGTGGAGAGCCTGCTGGGAGCAGAGGAGGATGTCAGGGATAATAGAGCAGCCCTGCTGCTGGGGAGCTGCTCAATTACCACGGCTTTGATGTGGGAGGAAAACAAAGAAATGGGGGGGGGGGGGGAAAGCAAAAAAATAAAAAAAGAAAACACTCCATATCTCTGTTGAGCTGGCAAAGCCTTCACACAGCAAGCAGTGCTTGAGAGGATAAAGCACTGGTAGGTTGTGAGCGTGCAGGAAATAAAGGCTCACACAAAAATCCAGCCTGGAGGGGCAGCAGAGGAGGGGGAGCACTCCAGAGGGGAATTAGGGAGCTGTGGCTCCAGCCAGGAGAGATCTCCTGTTGGAACCCTGTATACTGAGAATTTCAGAGTTTCTGTGCTGCCAGGCTCTGACCCCCAAGAGAACTCTGCACTGACCTGAGGTGTGGAGAAGCTTCCAAAATGGAATGACAAAACTGGGATTGTGGGTGTGGAGTTTGAATAGAAGTGTGTGATATCACAGAGTGGAAAACATAGAATTTAAACTTTTAGAATATAGTAATATATAAAAAGCAAGATAGAAGATTTAAGGCAGAAGCTGGTCCTTCTTCACCTTCTTCTTTATGGGTTTGGGTGGTTTTGTGTAATTAAATAAAAAAAGTCGACATTGTGAGCCACGAGTGGTTAGTTATTAAGTTAAAAGTAAAAACAATTTAAGTTTCATCTCTTAATTAGACAGTTTATCCTTAAAAGGCCTTATAGAAAATGAAATACCACTCCATTTTTAGTTTGTTAAAGTACTGTACTCACAGTTTGTGAGACTGTAGTATAGATAAGAACTAATAAACATCTGAATCCAAACAAAAAATACCATCTCACACATTTAACCCCAACCCTAGCAAGGAAAACAAAAAAGAAAAAAGACTCCACAGTCTCCAAATGAAGGGATTTTCTAATCCCACTCTTTGGGACTCAGATCTTCCCCAGCCCAGCAAGAAGGGAAACCAGGAATGCAGGGAGGGCATTTCTGCCTCCAGACTTCTCCCACAGGATGGTGGCTACAAATCCCACCTCAGGGAAGGTAGGGAAGCAGGGAAACCTTCCTCTATCCCAGGTTGCTCCAAGCCCTTTCATCCCATTTTCTGAAAGATAACATGAAAATGTGAATATTCCTTGAAGGAGCAGCTGTTATTTTACAGGGTCAAGCAGCTTTTTGAATGGGGTAAAATAATCCTTAAAATATTTGACAGGCAGATCCCAAAATATTGGTATTAATGGAGAAAAAATAAATGGCGCTTTTTTTTTTTTTCCCCAGGCTGTGTTTATTTGTGCCATTCTTGAAATAAATGTGGGTTAAAGCAGGAGCTGTCACATCCAGCCTGCCAAAATCATGGAGCTGATGGATGAGGAAATGGTGTGTGAGCTGGGAATGGTTTATTTGGATTAAACATTCCAAGAAGGAACCATGAGGGCTGGAGGTTTTCCCGTGTTGTTGGTGGTGACTTCCAAGGGAGGAAGGAGAGCTCCAAAGCCACCTCAGGGATTGTCCTGCTGCTTTTCCATGGCAAATCCCCCAAGATTTCACAGAATTCACAGAATCCCTGGGTTGGGAGAGACCTTCAGGATCGAGTCCAGCTCAACCCAGCCCTGGCCCCCAGTGCCACATCCAGGCTTTGTTAAACACCCCCAGGGATGGGGACTGCACCACCTCCCCGGGCAGCCATTCCAGAGCTTTATCACCTTTCTGTAAAAACCTTTTCCTGATATCCAGCCTGTATTCCCTTGGCCCAGCTGCAGGCTGTGAGCTCTGGGTGTGTCAGTGCCTGGAGACAGAGCCCAGCCCCAGCTGAGCACAGGCACCTTCCAGGAGCTGTGCAGGGTGAGGAGGGCACCCCTGAGTCTCCTTTTCTCCAGGGGAGCACCCCCAGCTCCCTCAGGGGTTCCTCTCAGGGTTTGTGCTCCCAGCCCCTCTCTAGCCTCGTTGCCCCCTCTGGATGTGCTCCAGCCCCTCATTGTCCTTCCCAAACTGAGGGGCCAGAGCTGGGCACAGCACTCAGGTGTGCCCTCCCCAGTGCCAAGTACAGGGTAAGAATGACCTCCCTGCTCCTGCTGACCTCACCATTTCTGATCCAGACCACGAGCCATTGGCTTTCTTGGCCACCAGGGCACACTGCTGGCTCATGTTCAGTTGCTGTTGACAACCCCCCAGGTCCCTTTCTGCCTGGACACTGTCCACACCATCCCCAGCCCATAACATCGCAGGGGTTATTGTGGCCAAAATGCAGGACTGGGCACTTGGACTTACTAAACTTCATCCTGTTAGATTCAGCCCATCCATCCAACCATTCCAGGTGTCCCTGCAGGGCCCTCCAACCTTCCAACAGATGGACACACTCTCCCAGCTTAGTGTTATCTGAAGATTTACTGATGAAAGACTCAATCCCCTCATCCATGTGTCTTGGTTTGAAAAGCCAGGTGTCTGGTGAGGAAAGCAGGAGTCTCCCTTGAAATGGAAAATGTAAACCCCCTCCCCTCTGAATTATTATTACAATTTTTAAATTAAGGGGCTTTCAGGTAAAGATACGGAAATAGGAATAACAGTTCTTCACTAGGAAAATTAAAAAAACAAATGAAATAGTACCAAAAAAAGTAAACAAATCACTGCCAGAGTCAGAGCAGGCCCTGACCCCCTGAGGGTCAGGGTGGTGGCACAGCCCCATCCCATGGGGGCTCAGCCCTCCTGCAGTGCCAGCTGTGCTTCTGCTGGAGCAGGGATCCTGCACAAGGGGGGAGCTTTCCTCTGCAGCTCCAGGGCTGCTGGAGATGGGCCTGGTGTTCCTGTGGGAATGCAGGGCAGGAGAAAGCTGCTCCTCTGGGAATGCAGGGCAGGAGAAAGCTGCTCCTGTGGGAATGCAGGGCAGGAGAAAGCTGCTCCTGTGGGAATGCAGGGCAGGAGAAAGCTGCTCCTGTGGGAATGCAGGGCAGCAGAAAGCTGCTCCTCTGGGAATGCAGGGGGCAGAGGCTGCTGTGCTGTTCCAGGCTCAGATTGTATCCAGGTAGGAATGCTTGGCTCCTGCCCTGGGCGGAGCATCTCCCCATGGGATGCTGGAATTGGATCAGCCCTGCAGGGACACTCAGTGGCCATGGACAGCAGAGATCTCCTGGAGGGAGGATTGGCTGTGGGAGAGAGAAAGAAAAAACTGCCCCATGGACAGAGAGAACTGCCCCAGCTCTGACAGATGGAATACACACCTCCAGGCACATCTTTCAGCTAAGACACCGCGTCATTAATAAAAATATTGAACGGAGCTGGCCCAGCACAGAGCCCTGAGGGACACGACTGGTGACCGGCCACCAGCCAGATGCAGCACTGTTCACCACCACTCCCTGGGCCTGGCCATTGAAATCCTTTGAGGTAACAATGGGATTGGAAATGCTTTTCCATCCTACATTTCTAGGAAGGGGATGTTGCCTGGGAAGAAAACACAATTTTGAGATGCAATTTTCCCACTCTGCTCCTCATTTTCCTTAACCCCTTTTATGACCCAAGCATCACCTCGAGGGGTTTCAGCATTCCCTGTGGATTTGAGGCTGCTGGAATTTGGGAATACAATCAGCTGGAAATTCCTAAGGAGACAGCTGAAAGATTTCTGTGTGTGGATCCTTCAACATCATCTGGGAAGGGGATTTTTCTCAGATTTTCCCTGCTGGAATCACCATTTTAAGCATTCAGCTTCCAGCTCCAAAATATTTATGGGATCTCATATTGAGGGAGCAGCATTTGGGATAATGGGATGGAGGACATTTTATTTCTTCCTGGAAGAGATTTGAAAGGAATAATAAATAACAATTGGATATCAAATGCCAGAATCAGCTGCAAAAGGTTTTAAATGCTGCAGTGCAAGGGACAGTTTTATTGGGACATTTCCAGGTCAGGCTTGGATAAAGATTGAGAATTAATGGTAATAATAATTGAAGAGGCAACTTTAAAAGTAAATTTGAAGAGGTTTGAGCCCACAAACCTGACTGGGAGCATTTAATGCTCACACCAGCAGCATGGAATGATAAAATCTGCTGTGGTGATACCAAATTTATCTTCCTTAATGGACCCCAAAATTCCTTGGGTTAAATTTTCCATCCCACTCTTTACTCCTGACTGGGGTTAATGAGGATAAACCCCACAAACATGAAGGTTTTTTTTGCTGTCACCCTTCCAGGCATAAACATGTGGATTTCATAAGCTGGAATTGTTATTCTGGAGAATCATTAATTTTTTTTTCTCTGAAATTGTAGGAAAAAAATCCTACAACTGATGAATGAGTGAATTTCTGGGTGACAGAGGAAAAACCAGCAGAGATTTGTGGGTGCAGCTTCAGTTTTCACAGAGAGAGTCTGGCCCAGTGATTATTAAAATTCAGCATGAGAATTGGGGGTGTTCAGGAGAAAACAGCTGGAAAACTTTTTGGGAATGTGCCAGGCAGAAGCACAGGGTGTATTTGAGTATTCCACTAGTTATTGATTTAAGTGGTTCTGTGATTTTTGTTAGAATTTAACATTTTGATCACTTGTGGCTTGGCAAAATGAAAACAATTCTGAAGGAAAATATCTTAAACCAGGGATATTTATCTGTGGTTACAAACAGCCCAAGGTGGAGGAATCAGAGGCTGGTTTTAATCAGTTCCTCCACATTTCCTCATCCTGATTTATCTGTGGGATTGTCCCATATTTAATTCCACCCCCAAATCATGGGTTAATTTGGTTATAAACACATTTTGGAGTAAGGGAATGCTGAGACAGAGCTTTCCCAAGGGTCTCCAAATTTCTGCCCTTGTAAGGGCTGCCTGAAATTCCCCCAGTTTCTCTGGAGCCAGGTATTCCCACCTAATTTTCCACCTTCTCTCCTGTGTTGTTCCCTCTGGATTTGCCAGATTTTGCTGGATTTAGGCTTTGGCTCAGAGCAGGATTTTGGAACATCCTGGATTTTAAAGGTTATTTCAGTAATATTTTCACTACTCTCAATGTGTTTCTTTGCCAGATCAGGAACTCCAGCACAGAATTCATCAGGAAAGAGGCAAGGGGTAGAATTAAGTGGTTGGAAAAAAGGTTTGGGATAAAGAGCAGTGCCTTGTAACACATTCAAGTGAGCATAGGGATCAGAGCTGGCTGTTTTAATTTAATGTAAAAAAAAAAAAAAAAGGAATATGTTGAGATCAGTTTTAGGACCGAGTTAATGTAAATTCCTTAAACGAGCTGGAAAAAATAGCATTGATTTCACACAATCCTTCCATGCAGCAGAGACAGGGCTTTGTTTTAGGCAGATTAAGACATTTTAATATTAAAACTTAGAAGTGATCAAAGAACAAATTCTTACCCATGGTGTTTGAGCAGGAAAAGATGTTCCGGTGAGGTGGAAGTGGCAGCAGCTCCGCCCTGAGAGCCACAGGAGGAGGAAAATTCCTTGGACAGGAGAAAACAGGGGAAAAAATAGTCCCAAACAAGCTGGAATTTATTGAAGGATGCAGTTTAAGGACTAAATTATCCCTGGATGTGTCCAAGGCAACCATGGGATAGTGGAAGGCACCCATGGCAGGGGTGGAATGGGATGAGCTTTGGTCCCTTCCAAACCAAACCATTCTGGGATTCTAAAACTGGTATTTAGGGTGACTTTTGTCACCTCTGTCACATTGAGAGGAGTTAAATCCTCCCCCTTTCCCTGTTTCCTTTGTCTGAAAGTGTTGAGGAAAGTTTTACTGAAGTGCTTTAGCAAATTCATGGTCTATTCTTTAAGAGCTTCCAACTGCATCTTCTGTCAAATTTTCTGTTCTCCAGAAATGATTTTCCTACTTGGAGTCAGCAAATGAGCAATAATTTAATTTTGGAGAAGCAGCCAGCAGAGAGAAATTATGATCTGATTAATTGAAGCTATTCAGTGCTGTGAGAAGTCTTTTCCCCAAACTGAATGCAAATCCTTGGTGAGGCAGAGTTAAAATGCTTGAAATTGGAAAATAGGAGTGAGTGCAACAAAACAATGACACGGTTACGGACTGAGACTCCTCCCTGGATAAATCACCCGATTTAAAACAAAAGAGGGCAGGAATTACAGGTCTGGCTTCTCACCAGGTCTCTTCTCTTGTGAAACATGTTGATCTGTGCCACCTGAGAAGGTGGAGAAAGAGAGAAATTGGGGGATTTAGGGGAGAGCTTGGAAGGGAAAGTGGGGGAAATTCTCCACCTTCATTTTGGGGTCACGTTTGTGTTGTTTTGGAGGTCTGGGGTTGAAAGAGAAGGTGCCAATTTGGGAGTCCTTTTCTTTAAAGGATTCTTTTATTTCTGTATTCTTTGGTGGAAAAATTATTTACGGAAGAGATCAAAACAGCTAAAAATGTCATTTCAATCCCTCTGTTTGCCAGGACATGTGGGATCAGGGCCTGGAATGGTGGGGCCTGCAAAGCCATGAACCCAGGAAGGAAAACAAGTGGAGAGGGATTGGGACAAGGGATGGAGACACAGGACCCAGGGAATGGCTCCCACTGCCAGAGGGCAGGGATGGGTGGGAGACTGGGAATTGGGAATTCCTGGCTGGGAAGATCCTGGGCTGGAATTTCCAGAGCAGCTGTGGCTGCCCCTGGATCCCTGGCAGTGTCCAAGGCCAGGTTGGAGCAGCCTGGGACAGTGGGAGGTGTCCCTGTGTGGCACTGGCTCACTTCAAGGTCCTTCCAATGCAAAGTTCATGATTCCATGAACTGTATAAAGAAATAATTATAAAGAAATATCCTTAAGCAAATGGGACAGGATTTTCCCACCAGTTTGTCACTCCAGGGCAAATGAAGGATCCTGATGAGCCTCATCTTGTTTTTGGTGCCCTCTCCTTCAAGGATCTCAGGGGGGAATTTCCTGGGATTTGCATCCCAAACCCGGCTGACAATGAAATTTTGGGGGATGTTTTTTCCAGCCCTTTGAGTCCTGCAGTTTGTGCTTTTCCTCCCTTGGTGAGAAATCAGGATATTGCAGAAGCACAATTAATTTGAGTAGGTGCCCGCTGGGCCCTTCTGTGGTTTCAAGGAGTGTTCAAATAACTTTCTTAGCTCTTCCTAAAGACATTTGGAAGTGAAAATTTCCAGGTAAGAAAGAAACTTTAGAAAAGATGATTCCCTTTTGTAGACTCTTAACAAAACCATATTTCCCCCTTCAATTACATGTGGATCCAAAGTTATGCTGTCTGCTCCAGGATTCCTGCACTTCCCATGAAAATTGGGAACTCACAAATCCCTCAGGAAGCATGGAAATGTCCCTGAAGCCTTTGGGTACTGGCAGAGACCTGATTCCCTTCTGATTCCCTTGGCTTTGGAGAGTTATGATTTAAAGAACATTTTTAGACCAGAAATCTGTGGATATGGAGAGGGAAAAAGGAGGTGCTGGGGATTTATAACCCCTTGGAGGTAGTGGGAATGCAGAGAGGGATATCAGAGGCTGGGTTTGGTTAAATATCTATATATATAAACAAACAAGCAAACAAGTATATAAAAAAATGAAATATAAAATTAAATATATTATATAATAGAAAACAATATATAAATATATAATAATGTGTATTTATAGAATTAATTATAAAATTATATATATATATATATGTGTGTGTGTGTGTGTTTTGTCCCATTTGTTTTGATGCCAGAATCACTCTGCACTTTAAATATACATTTTTTTTTCCATGTTAATGGAGGTTTGAGGTAATTTGGGCTGTGTTTTGTGATGAAAAACAACAGAAAGGTTTGTGGTTGTTTAGAGTTAAAATGAGGTGAAGGTGAAGCTTGGCAGAATTCATGTGATGCAGGGAATCAGGTGTTCAATTAAAAGTGAATTATTTTGAGCTGAGACTCTCTTGAGTTGTTGAGATGCCCTTTAATGGTCTCTCCTTGCCGCACACCGAGTGGAAGCAGAGGTGGTGTCCTGCTCCTTAAGGACATTGCCAAAACCTTTCAGAGCTTTCTGAAGTTCAAGAAACTCTCCAAGGCACACCTTGTGCTTGACCTGAGCTGTCTGCAGGGATGCTGCTGCTCGCTCTGGAGCCCGCTCTGACACCTCGGGGTTTGGTTTTGTATTTTTCACATTCTGTGCTGTTTTCGTGTGTACTTCTGAGCTTCACGTTAGGGGATGGTGAGCTCTCTGCACAGAGCAGGGAGACAAAACAATTCCTGCTCCAGCTGGGCACCAAGAACAACCTGTGGGGATTTTTGAAGGAGTTTTGAAGGAGTTAGAGATGGGACCTCTGAGTTTTTTAGATGATGTGGTTTATTTTCTTATCTTCTACATTAACAGGAAGGGTGAGTTCAGCTCACATCTTCACTGCATGGTTCAGAAGGTCACAAAATCCAAAAGCTGCTCACTTTGGAGAGCCAAATAATCCAGCACCAAGTGCAGAGGGAAGAATTTTGAAAGCCACAGCATGGCCTTGCCCGGGAGTCCCACAGCGCTCACTGTGCAGACAATTTAGCAAATCTGGGACTGCAATGTTTGACATCTTTTACCCTCCTTATTTAATCCAAAAATTGTCCTCTGCCTTTTCTTTGCAAAGCTGCCCTGAGTGTGTAAATTGAATTATATGAATTGACAGAACAAACCACGGGGGGCAGCCTCCAAAGCAGCTCCTCTGGCCTCAGCCCTGCAGGCCCGGGGCGAGCAGGGGAAAACACGCTCAGGTGTGAGGAGGAACAAAGCAAATCCCCATTTCCTGAGGAAATGAACCCATTTTCGTGACACCTCTGGGCTAATCAAGAGCAGTAATTAGCCCAAGAAACAGAGAGAGGAGATGCTGCAGTTTCCTCCCCAGCTCAGGGATGTGCTGGACTGCTCTGTCGTGCCAAAGCCAGGATAGGCCTGGACATTCCCACCTTTCCAACTTTAGGAACCAAGAGGAGTTAATGGCTGAAAATTCCCATCAATATAAAATCTTTGCACCTTTCTGTTTTTTTCATGGCTCTTCCATGAGCCAATTCGGTATTTCTGAGGCCAGCAGGGAGGATGGGGGTGGAAGCTGTGCTCAGGTTTTAGGGTGGCTCCATGAAATCCTTCCTGCTGCTTCCCTCAGGAAGGACTTGGAATGTACAGTCCTGGAATCCCAGAGCGGTTTGGCTTGGAAGGAACCTAAAAAGGTATCTTTTTTCACCCCCTGCCATTCCAACTCAAACAGAAAAAAAAACCCCCAAAAAACCCCAACCCAAAACAAATCCTTTAATGTCTCAGAGCCAGCATAAGGTGGGAAAAAGATGCTGCAGGAATTCTCCCACAGGATCTTAGGGGGGACAAATCCAGAGGGTGTCCATGGGTTTTGCATATTCCAAGAGAATATGGAGCAATGGCAGTGCTGCTTGTTGGCATCTATCCTAAAAATTAACACTTGTCCCTTCAAAACCATGCAACTCCAAGCATTGGCTTTCCCACACTTTTGTGTTCTCCAGGACTATCCTATCATTCAGGATAAAATTCAATATTTAGGTGATAAAATTCAGTATTTAGTTGTCAAATGGTTTTGGCAAGGCAGAAAACCACGATCCCATGCTGTAATTCTCTTGGAATTACATCCTAGTGGTAGAGCTGATACCTCGACCATGGACAAGGAATCCAAAGCAAGGTGTGGGATGGTTTCCCTCCAGGAATATCTGTTTCAAAACTCAGGAAAATGGGTTTTCTTCTCCAAGCACAGATTGTCCTCCAAAATTTGGGGGTAACTCAGCCCTTTTGATGGCCAGTGAATTCCAGAGGAGGCCAAATCCATCTCCTGGAGGAAACCTTTTGTGGGAAAAGGCTTTTTCCCACCATCCCTTTGGATAATGGCTCATCAATCTTTGTTTTAGCAGTTGATCCAAGGCCATGTTTGTGCCAACAGCCCCAGCCCCAGGTTTGATTTGTTTAACATAAAATTTAGGGCTGCAGGGGCCTCCATAATGAATTTCATGAAAGAGAAAAATTCTATAGTGTAGCATTTTATGATTAATTAACCGGGCATAAAAATGGTAATTATAATTATGCTCCTAATTCCACTCTTGTGTCATTATCATAATAATTGATCAAAATGTTTTACCCCACAAGCATTTTAAAAGGAGAAAAAAACCTTTTAAAGGCCAAACCAGATCCCTGCATCTGAGGACTTTTAAAAGAGAAGCCTTTGGGGTTGTAAGGACCTCAAAGCTCATCCCATTCCACACCTTTCCCAAGTCGTCCTTTTTTGGGAATCTGATAGGATCAGGTAGGAGGTTCAGAATCACTTTAGGATTTCCTCTTGGCATCAGGAAATTCCATTTTCTCTCCTCAGAATTTTTGGGCAGAAGAGATAAATTTAAATTATGAACAGATTTTGAGCTGGAAATGTGGGTGGAAAGTTTGGGAATGTCAAGGCTTATGAGGGTGACCACAAGGCATTCCTGTGGAGAAAGTGAGAATGGATGAAGGAAGAGCTCTGGATGTCAAGCAGGGCTTGAAGAGGATCAGTTTGGATGGAAGACAGCTGGGAATATCTGTGGAGCTTTGAAGGATGAGCAGCTCCTCAGCTTTGCTGTTGGTCCCTGTCAGAGAGGGAAAAATTCCTACGGATACAAATCCAGGGGATGCTCAGCTGCCTTGGAGCCACTACCCACAATTATTGCTTCTGGAAAAAAAAAATCAAAGTTCTGAGTTAAAATCTTGTAGGAAATCCTTATTTATTTATTTATGGAATTCCATTAGAGGTGAGGCTCTGATTTGTTGTTGGAAAAGCCAAGGGAAATGCTGAGTTTGTGTTGTGGAGCCCAGTGCTGAAATCCCAATATTTTCCAACCTATCCCAAGAAGTTGGCCATGGAGAAGGATTCTGGCACCTCCTGGTCTGCAGCCAGGGTGGGATCAGCCTGGATTCTCAGCCTGGAAATTCCTTATCTTGGGAGTGGAGAGATACTGGAAGAGGTTACTCTGGCAGGTTGTGGAATCCCATCCCTGGAAGTGTCCAAGGCCAGGTCAGACAGGGCTTGGAGCATCCTGGGAGAGTGGAAGGTGTCCCTGTGGGAGGGAGTTGAGATGATCTTGAAGGTCTCTCCCAACCCAAACCCTTCTGGGATTCCATGGATCCATCTCTGTGATGGGAGTGAGCACAGGCAGCACCCACAGGACCATTCCCATAAAACCCCACAAATGCTGAGGACAGAGGTGGGACCTGGGGCTGGCTTGGCAAGGTCCTGGCAGAACTGAGTTTATTAAATACCAGTTTTACTGGACAGGAGGAAGTTCAGATGGCAGTGGACACACCCTCCACTTTCTGGGATGCTCTGGGAAATGTCTTGGATGCAGCCCTGGATGGGGATGTGTGGGAAATCCAGACCTGCCCACGTGTGCTGGAATATTTTCTTGGATTGTTGCACTGGAATTCTTGGTTTTTAATGGGAAATCTTTCCCAAAACCAGGAGAATATTGAGTTATAAGGAATCCTGCTCTCCAGGGTCAGGGTGTGCATGCCTTATTCAGGGAGTAGGTACTACAAGAGAAAATCTTGGAATATTTGTGTGGGAAGGGACCCCCAAGGATCATCCACTGCAATTCCTGGCCCTGCACAGACACCCCAACAATCACACCCTGGGCATCCCTGGGAGCATTATCCAAATGCTCCTGGAGCTCTGGCAGCCCTGGGAATATCTCCTGGAGCACCCTATCCATGAGGAATGGTCACCTGTGGATGGAATCACAGCCCAATCCATCCTCAGTGCTCTCCTGGGAAGCAGGAGAAGGATTTGTGAAGAAGATTCTCCTTCACAAATATTTCTAACAACCCAACAACTCCTTTTTGACAAACCACTTGGGGTTTCACTTTTAGCAGCTCTGCTGTGAAAGCTCCCTCCCCTCCCTCCCTGCTCCGTGTTTTCCCTGTCACTTCTGGCAGGAAGTCAATAAACTTCCAATAAGAGAAATCTCGGAAGAGTTTCCTCGGACTTCATTAGGTTGACAACATGAAAAAATGTGTTGCAGGTTATATTTAAAGCTTGCTGCATCCTTGTAGGAAACAAACTCATGGATATTCCCAGGGGAGGGATTAAACCTGGAGATTGGGAGTGTTCAAAGGTGCTCTGGGCCATCCTCCTGATCCAAGCCAGGCTTGGATCACTCCCAGGAAGAGCTTCCTTAAGGAATCTTGGAAAAGCAATATTTGGAGACTCTCCTAGTGCAGGGCTGGAATAGAGTGGGATAAAAGCAAAACTAAAGCTTCTGGTGAGCCCAGTCCTGCCTGGATACCTGTGGGAGAAACACAAAAACTAAAATTGCAACTAATTCTTCAAGGAATCCTATAAAACCTGTGGAAATTTCAAGGCCACCTAGGACGGGGCTTGGAGCAGCCTGGGAGGTGTCCCTGCCCATGGAAAAAGTGTGGAATGAGATGGGCTTTAAGGTCCCTTCCAACCCAAACCCTTCTGGGATTCTAATGGCAGCCAGAGAAATGAAAATGTATTAAAATTCCTAAATCAAGTAAGATGGGATGAATTATTAGGGATAGGTTTGCTTTTGGGGTGGTGTGAAGCAGAACCTCACAGCACCTTGTGGTCCTTTCTGATTTCCAGCATTGATGAGTGCCTGGTGCTTCAAGGTGGTCTCTGTTAGAGGCAAAAAGTTGAGTTTTTTCTCTATTTCTGGAGCTCTGTGCTAGTATTTTGGCAGTTAATGGGCACCAGGGTGGTGCTGCAGGAAGGGAGTGTTTGAATTCATAGGCAGACTCAGGGATTTCTGGAAAAAAAAATGCACAATATTGTCAGAGAGAATATTCCCAGAATTGATCATCAAATCCTAAGGGACCTTAAATCCCATCCAGTGCCACCCCTTCCATGGGCAGGGACACTTCACACTGTCCCAGGGTGCTCCAGGCTGGCCTTGGATACTTTCAGGGATTGGGATTCCACAGCTTCTCTGGGCACCCTGGGCCAGGTTTGGGTCCTCCTGGTGCTGACTCCATCCTTCATCTGGGCAGTCCATGTGGGTTAGAGCATCCCAGGAACCCCATGAGGGTGCTCAGGAAAGTGTTGACATATTTTAAATTTGTCTAAATTTGACACATTTGAAAGATATTTAAATGCACTAAAAGAAAATAATTTTATTTTTAACTTTAATTGCCCTCCAAACAGCAAAATGCTTTAAATATCCTTATTCTCACCAAAACTCTCAGTAGGTTTTAAACCTTTCCCAGATTTATTTTGGCATGGGAAAAAAAATAACTTCAGGTTAGAAATCTTTGCTTTCACAAGGAAATTAATCTCCTGAGCAGGGAAGCCTGACTGAGAACCCTTTTATGTGAAGCCCAGGACTTTCTGATACTCCTGGTGTTGGTGACTTGGCAACTCTTAAATCATGAAAGATTTACACGAGGGCTGCAGAGCCGCCGATGTTTTCTGACATGTTCATTCACACTAAATCAGACTCTGCCTTTTTAGAAGTTCCTTTTCAGACAGTTATGCAAATGCAGAAAGACAGGGATGGATTTAAAATGATTTTCAGTGCTGGAGGATTAGCAGGAAGTGACAGACTGCCGTGGAAAACTGCTCCGGTGGAATTCCAGCCTGGGGAGGGGTGGGATGGGCAGCAGTGAGTTGAGGAGGGAACCTACTAAAGGGTTTAGTTTTATCTTCACTGCTGAAATGCTGATGTGCTTGGGGTGCTCGGTCTGCTTTGCAAGGTGGCTGTGACAAAATTAGAATTTAAAGGGATTTTATAGGAATTTAGTGCAGGGTTTGGCTGTTCCCAGCGCATAACTCCTCATCCCAAGGCAGGAAACTTTTCCCTTGGTTTTGTGCAGGGACTGGATCCTGCAAAGTCTTTAATGTGATAATTATCTTAACTATCTCTTGTTTGTTTGGTTGGGTTTGTCCATCTGGACATGGAGGGATGAACCAGCTTCAAGGTTGAACGGGGCTTGGAGCACTCTGGGGGAGTGGAAGGTGTGGGGTGGGAAGGGGATGGGATTTTGGCTGCACTGTCCAACATCCCATGGTCCAGAGGAGAAGCCAAGGTCAGTCTGGGATGGGAGATTTTTGATCCCTTTTCTGCAGACCCTGCTGATGATTGTGGTACCAGCTCTGTCTCCTGGGCCAAATTTCCCACCCCTATCTTATGTGGGTGTGTATTTTATTGCCGTCTGTCAGAGTTGGGGCAGTTCTCTCTGTCCATGGGGCAGTTTTTTCTTTATCTCTCCCACAGCCAATCCTCGCTCCAGGAGATCTCTGCTCTCCATGGCCACTGAGTGTCCCTGCAGGGCTGATCCAATTCCAGCATCCCATGGGGAGATGCTCCGCCCAGGGCAGGAGCCAAGCATTCCTACCTGGATACAATCTGAGCCTGGGACAGCACAGCAGCCTCTGCCCCCTGCATTCCCAGAGGAGCAGCTTTCTCCTGCCCTGCACTCCCACAGGAGCAGCTTTCTCCTGCCCTGCATTCCCACAGGAGCAGCTTTCTCCTGCCCTGCATTCCCACAGGAGCAGCTTTCTCCGGCCCTGAATTCCCACAGGAACACCAGGCCCAACTCCAGCAGCCCTGGAGCTGCAGAGGAAAACTCCCCCCCTTGTGCAGGATCCCTGCTCCAGCAGAAGCACAGCTGGCACTGCAGGAGGGCTGAGCCCCCATGGGATGGGGCTGTGCCACCACCCTGACACACAGGGGGTCAGGTGAGGTTCTGACTTTGGCAATGATTTGTTTTGTATTACTGCATTTTTATTTTATTTTTATTTTTTTCCCTAATAACATACTGTTATTCCTATTTCCATATCTTTGCCTGAGAGCCCCTTAATTTCAAAATGATAATAATTCAGAGGGAGGGGTTTACATTCTCTATTTCAAGGGAGGCTCCTGTCTTCCTCAGCAGACACCTGGCTTTTCAAACCAACACAACCCCAAATCCTGACTTTGGAGCTCTGGAGAGCTGTGATTGCTTGAGCTGATCCTACGGCACTTGGGAATCCTTTCCACATCAGTGGTGATTAACCAACCCTTCCCAGGAGCTGCTGAGGTGGAAAATGCCACGATTACTGAGCTGATATCCTGGGATTGCTCCTGAAAATCAAATGGGGCCATTTTCCTTGGGCTGATTAGACCAGATGTGCAGGACATGTTTAATAAACTGCACAACAATTGGGATGATTTGACAGGAAACCTGTGGGGAATGGATTAAGAACTGAAAACTCCAGGAAATGGAGTCTTTGAAAGGGGTGTATTGTGGCAGGGGGACTGAGTCCTGCTGTCCCTGTGCTGCAGGCAAAACCTGGAAGATCCCAGTGACCTCCAGAAGAATAAACCCCAATCCAGTGTTTGGACACTGCAAATTCCCTGGATTTGTGCAAGGATGGAAATGGTGCTGGTGGGATGAGGGCATGGGGGTGCAGGGGGCACTGGGGTGGTCAGGGCATCACAAGAGGTGCTCAGCATGGTCAGGTGGATGGAAAAACCTTCTTAATTAATGCACTGGTGCTAATTAAAGCCATCATTGCATCTACTGCAAATTATATAAGTCGGGTTGGATGTGGGAATGGGTGGGAAAAGGTTCTGCTGTGGGGCAGGAGGGCTTTGCTCCCTTCCTTCAAACTGGTCCTGCTCCTGTTTATCCCTTCCAGACTGGTTCCAAACATTCCCGTCGATGCTGGAAGTGCTTTGGTCTGTTATTAAACTTTGATTTTCCGAAGGGAAGCAGCCCAAGCAGAGCAGGAATTCCAAGAAACGCTGCCACAAAGCCAACAGCAGGACTGGCCAACCCAGCCACATCGGGGAGGGGGATTAAAGAAATTAAATTCCATGGAAGCTCATTAGGAGGGGCAATTAGTGAGGAGCAGCATCGTGATCTAATGATCTCTAAATAAAAACGAGCGCTGACATTGGGGTGATTGGAGCAGAGGCTGTGGGTCAGGCCCTGAATAATTCATTTATTTCAGAGTCTGCATGCAGAAATCAGGTGTGTGGAGGATATTAAAAAGCTTTAAAATAGAAAAGTCTGGCTTTTCCAAGTGCAGGAAAATCCCAATTTTCTGTGATCTGTCTGAGCCTCCCGGGCTGGTGCCAGTTTCTTCCCTCCACGACCTCCCTGAGGAATTGTTCTCTTTTCCTTGGGTTATCTTCAGATCTTATCAGGATTGAATGTTTAAATCACCACAATACTTAAAATATAAAGAAATTCTTGTTTAGCAGCAGTGGCCAGGCAGGATTTTCCTGGAGAATCCCTCCTGAGGTCTGGGAAGCTGCAGGAGGCTGGGCTGAGTTCAAGGAGTTTCTAATTCTCTGTCCATGAGGCTGCATTTCATTTCTGGCCTTCAAAAAGAGGCAGAGCACCACAAGCTCCTGGTTTTGAATAGAAAAACAGCATCAGGCTCTGAGTTTTTCCAGGTATTTTTGTGTTATCCATGCAGGAAGAGTTGCAGGCAGTTCCAGAGGAGGTGAGATGGGTTCTGTGCTTTTCCAGAACTGTTATTCCCAGGATTTCTTCTTGCTTTGCTAAAAAAAAGTCCTTTTTTTTTTTTTTCTTTCCCTATTATTTTTCCTGCCTGAATGCCACTTCACACTCTTCCTTTCCAAGCAAGGATTTTGCCAGGGATGTTTTTGTCTCACTTTTTCTGTTTTCACACTGACTTTGCAATGCAAAACTGACTTTTCAATATATAAAATACAAGCAGGAGTTCAGCCCTACCACTTAAGAAAATCCCCACTCTTTCCTAAAGTCCTGCTTCCCTCAGTGATCCAAAGCAGAGTCCAGGAAAAGAGAGAAAGGAACAACCTCAAAATATTATTCCCAGGCTTCAGGAATTTGCTAATTGGGCATTTCCTGACCAGAGATTGGTGTCTAAGTAATTTTTTAGCAGGAATTTTTCATCTTTCCTGCAGGGAATGAAGGGTTGCCATGGATTTAGTTCACCTGGTTCTCTGGGAAAATGCAGAACACAAAGTTCCCCTGCTCAGGAGGGGATCCCACTTCCAAAACAATCCCAAATGCATTTCCCAGGAAAATAAAAGACCACACAAACCCCATGGATGCACTTGCAATGCTCTGAGCTTCCTGCCTGCTTCCCCATTCAGCCCCACTGAGGCAATTCCAAAGTTTTGAAAGATGTGAGAAATACTTTGGGAATGTTTTAGTGGGATTTTTTTCAATCTTTTCTGCAGGGAATGAAGGGTTGCCATAGATTTGGTTCCCCTGGTGCTCTGGAAATAAACCCAGAACACAAAGTTCCCCTGCTCAGGAGGGGATCCCACTTCCAAAACAATCCCAAATGCATTTCCCAGGAAAATAAAAGACCACACAAACCCCATGGATGCCTTTGCAATGCTCTGAGCTTCCTGCCTGCTTCCCCATTCAGCCCCACTGAGGCAATTCCCAAAGATCTGAAGGATCTGAGAGACACTTTGGGAGGTTTATGGGTTGTTTTAACAACCAAAGTATTTGTCAGTGTTATTTCTTGTGCAGAGGAGAAAATGAGCCATAAAACCAACTTGATTTTAGTTCACGATCAGTTTGATTTCCACACATTATCTGTGTTCAGTTGCCCTTCTGGGAATTCCTGGAGTTAAAACGCAAATTATTTCTTAGGAAGTCAAGAAGAGTTTCAGGGTCCTTTGGTAGAGGTGCTCACAACTCTCTCGCTTGCTGGATTTTGCAGGAAATTTTGATTTTTCATAGAGTAATGATGATTTAAAGCTGGATGGGGCTTGGAGCAACCTGGGATAGTGGAAGGTGCCCAGGGGCTTGGAATGAGGGCTTTGAGGTCCTTCCAACCCAAGCCATTCTGGGATTCTTGGGAAGGGACAGCTTCCTAAATTATAAGGCGAAAATTAATGGAAGTAAGAATTGGGAACAACTCCTTTGAATCTGAGAAGATCTGAGAAGTTGCCTCCTTGAGGAGCTGTCCCAAATCCTCTAGGAAACTCTGTCCAAGGCTGGTGCTGAGCCCAGGGAGGTCCTATCCATGATCCAAGGACAACTTCCTGAATTATAAGGTGAAAATTAATGGAATTAACAGAATTAAAAGTTTGAGAGCATTCCACTGAATTTGAGCAGTGCAGGAATTGTCTCCTTCATTATCCCAAATCCTCTGGGAGAGCCTGTCCAGGTCCTGAGCATCCAAACCTCAGTCAGGTCCTATCCATGATCCAAGCACAACTCCCTGAGTTATAAGGTGAGAATTAATGGAATTATAAATTGAGGACAATTCCTTTGGATTTGAGAAGTTCAGGAATTGCCTCCTTGCAGGGCTGTCCCAAATCCTCAGCGAGATCCAAGGCTGGTCCTGGTTATCTAAACCCGAGGCAGGTCCTGTCCATGATCCAAGCTGAGGGAATATGGAATTCTTCCCATGCCTGTAGAACCCAAGGAAGTAATTTCAGGGCTGTTTTATGGTGACTTTAAGGAACTCCCCACGTTCCTCCTTCTGCACATCACAATTAAAACTTTAATTACCCCCAGTCCAACTCTGCAGGGCTGAGAGGGTCTTAAAATTAATAAATGTAAAACATCTCCCTCTTTTTTTTATGGATCCACAGAGCTTGGCCATGGGCAAGTCACTTAACCTCCCTTCCTCGTTTTTGTCATTTATAAAATCCATAAAATCCATAAAATCCGACTAATCATCACATCCGAGGAATACTGGGGGAATTAATGTGCTTTGAAGGTGAGAAGTGGGCTATGAATAGTGAGCAGAGCAGAGGAGAAAGGGAAAAAAACAAAGAAAACCTTCCCCAAACCAAAAATGGTTTGATCTCTGCTAATGGAAGTGCTGGCATGGCGTTATGGAAATTTAGGATAGGGAAAAGGTTTTTAAGGAGTCATTTATTAATTTGTGTTTTCCTTGAATTTCTAGTGGTTTGTGCTGCCAGCCCCTCTTCGGAAGGGTTGGGCCCTGTGTTTGAAGAGGTTTTTTTGGGAAGAGGTTTAGGTTGGACACTGGGGAAAATTTCTTCATGGAAAGGATTGTCCAGACCAGGCACTGGTGGAGTCCCCATCCCTGGAAGGATTTAAAATCCACCTGGATGTGGCACTTGGGGACAGGGATCAGTGGTGGCCCTGGCAGTGCTGGGAATGGTTGGACTCCAGGATATTGGAGAGCTTTTACAACCTCAATAATTCCATAATTCCTGCAGCTCTCCATCCCTGATTTCTCAGCTGTGTCATTAAACCCTGCAGTGCCAAAAATTCAAAACCATTCCCATTTTTTGTTGTGTGGTGGTGTCCAGGATAAGGATCCCAGATGCTGAGTTTTTATTTTGATTTTTGAATTTATTTTAATTTTATTTTTATCTTTATTTTGGTTTTTCTTATTTTGATGATTGCTTTTTATTTTTATTTTGATTATTGATTTTGATTTTAATTTCTGATTTTGTGTGCTACAAAGTCATTAAATAGAGAGGGAACTGATGAAAGTACAAAATTTTGGGAGAAGCTGTCTAGAAGTGTTAAAAAAATGAATGGATGTGGCACTTCAAGGTATCCTTTAATAGGCATGGGGGTATTTGATCAAAGGTTGGGTTTCATCTTGGAGATCTCAGAGATCTTTTTGGTTTTGACCTTGGAGATCTTTTCCAACCTTAATGATTCCATAAGTTCCATGCTGGAAGAGAAAGCTATTAAAAAAAAAAAAAAAAGAGACCTGAATTATCAGCCTATTTTCCATTTTCCAAACATTCTTTGTGAAGAAATAAGGGAAGGACCAAAATTCCTGTGCCATAATATTTCCTGCTCCTGCTATTCCCAGTCATGGGCAGCATGCTGAGTCTTTGGAGAAGAGAACTTCCATGTCTTCCTGAAGAATTCTCATGGAAACACGGCACAGTTAGGGGGAGAACACGGATCAAATACCTCTGGAAGAAAGGGAAAAGGGTGACTCACGCTCAGATCCCCTCCCACAGCACATTTCCAGCCCTGTCTCTGGTAATGACGTCAAAAATCTGAATCATTTCTGCCTTAAAAAAAGCCGAATTTGGGAGCTGCCGGCGCTGCCTTTCCGGCTGTGTCACAGTGAGTCACCGTCACCGGGCTGTCACCGGCATCCCGCAGGAATTACATCCACAGCTACCATTCCTGGCTTGGATAACCACTCACCATTAAAAAGCACTTCAGAGAGTCACGGTTTGGGTTGAAAGGGACCTAAAAGATCATCTCACTTCCATCCTTGCCACGCTCAGGGACAACTTCCATGATCCCAGATTTCTCCATCCAGCCAGGCCTTGGATACTTCCAAGGATCCAAGGACACTTGCCTGGGTCTGTGAGTGAGGAAAAATTCAAATTAAATCAAGTTAGTACTGGTATTTTAAAATATTTTTAATGGTGTTTAAACACTATGGTGCCCTTAGCAGTGATTTCCACTTCTATCCCACTTTTTTTTTTCCTTTGGAAAATGATCTTGGAGCTTTGGGAGCCTGGAAAAGGCTCTCCATGTTCATCTGTGGCAGCACAATGCCCTCGTTCAGGGGATTCTCTGAGGCACAAAGGGAGGTTGGGATTTTCAGAGGTGCTGAACCTCCCAGACCTCGTGTGGGCTCTCAATCAGATCCAAATATTTAGGGCACACCCAGAATTCCTGGGAGAATTGGAATATTGGAATAGAAATCCAGGAGTCCTGACCAGGATGTTAAAGCTGGAGCCGTGTTTCCTTTCACAACCTGTAGGGAAATCTCCTTCAGCTGAATAAAACTGAAGCCTCAGCAAAGTTCCAGTTCCAAACTGAGATGATTGCCTGGAGGTCACAGGATTGATGATTGGTGATTTCCTGCAGTTTGGAAGTGGCAGACTTGATCTGTGCACTGGAAGGGGTGTGGCAAACACATTCCCATGGTTTTTCCAAGGAATGCTCCATCTCTTTTTGGTGCTAAATCAGAAATAACCCATTTTTGGGCAGTAAAGCAGCACCAGGCTGGGGTTTGGACACCACAATGAGCAGCTTCTCCTTATGGAATGTCAGCCCATCCCCACTGGAAATTGGGACATTTTCTTTTCCATTAGGGTAAATTTTGGGATAGGGAAAGGGACTGACAACGATCTGCTCCGAGCATCTGCTGGAGCTGGAAAATTGCTGATGGTGGGAATGTCCCACCTCCTTCTCCAGCTGATTCTGGTGAAGGGTTGGGAATAATTCTCCCAACTGCTGTGTTGGGAAAGGCAGAGCTGTTTGTGGGTACTTTCCATTAACATTTGATTTCCCAACGGGATGATGCTGTGTGGAGACTCCAGGCAGCAGCAGGAATTGTTGGATAGTGGGATATTCCTTGCATAGCTCATGGAATCCAGGAGGGATTTTGTGTATTGAGCATGGAAAACTCCCTTCCATGGTCCATAAATTCCAGGATTCTCCCTGGAATCCTGGACCTGAAGCTCCTGCAGGATCATGAGCTGGACCTGCTCGGCTTGGAAGGTCCCAGAAGTGATGGACACGGAGCATGGCTTCTCCTTGGGGTTTTGGGATAAATGGGAAGCCAGATGAGGTCTTTGGAAGCACCACTGGCAGCAGTTGGGATCCAGCCATGACCCTACTGAGCAGCCTTTGGGACTGGTTTCCATGCAAACCCCCGAGGGTTTTCCACTCTTTGCCATTTGGCCTCAGGTTGCACCACGGGAAGTTCTGGTTGGATATTTAGAAAAATTCTTGTCTCAGACCTAAGAATTGGAACAAACTCCTCAGGAAAGTGGTGGAGTCACTGTCCCAGGAAGTGTTCAGAAGTGATTTTTTTTTTTAAGTTGTGTGATGGTGTCCAGAACAAGTATCAAAGATTTGGAGTATTTAAGTAGGTTTCGATTTAAAATTCCATAAGGTCATTAAATACACAGGGAAAGTGAAAAAAAAAAAAAAAGAAAATGAAAGTAAATGGAAGTAAAAAAAAATAAATTTGGGACTTCGTGCTATGGTTAAATGGCTGTGGGGGTGCTGGGCCAAAGGTTGGACTCGATGATCTCGGAGGTCTTTTCCATCCTTAATCATTCCATGCTGGAAGAGAAGATGGAAATGGAACTATCATTCAATTTTCTCCTTTCCAAATGTTCCCTGGGAAGAAACAAGGGAAGGAAGAAATTCCTGTGCCATCAAAAGGTACAAAATCCTGGTAATGTTTTTCCTGGTTTGAGATTCCTTGGAGTCATCTAATCCCAGCTCCCTGCTCCAGCACGGCCACCCCAGAGCTCAGGGCACAGGATTGTGTCCATGTGGCTCTGGAATATTCCAGGGAGGAGACTCCACCCCTCTCTGGGATCTGTTCCACCTGCCCAGGGCAGAAGTTCTGCCTCCTGTGTCCAGGAATTCCTGGGATCAATCCCTGCCCCTTCCTCTGGTGCACTTCTATCTCTGCAGACAGGGATAGAAATAAATTATTTGGGATTTTGGAAATGCCATAGTTAAGTGGGATCAAGGAATCATCAAGAAATCAAGGAGAGGCTTTGGAATTGGAGGGGAGCATTGCAGAGCCCTCAACCCTTCGTATCCCAAGCAATCCATTGTTTTCTTGGCAATGCCACATCCAAAAAGGGATAAATCAGAGGGAAATTATTCAGTAAATCAGATAAAAAGGGAGAAATCAGAGGGAAATTATTCAGTAAATCAGATAAAAAGGGAGAAATCAGAGGGAAATTATTCAGTAAATCAGATAAAAAGGAACAAGTCAGAGGCAGGTTATTGTGAGGAGAGAGAATTCCCAGCATCTGGAATTAGCAAAGCATCTCTGAACGGAAAAGAAATGAGGAATGTGAATTAAAGCTCGGGAATGAGGAGGGATTTGGATGATATCAAAAGATAAGATCCCCCATTAGCTGATAAATAACCTTTGGGTTCATCACCTCTGGAAGCCAGGTTTGGATTTTAGGATAATTCAATCTTTCCTGGGGCATTTACCGAGGAAAAAGCCCTGAAAGTTACAATAAATGAATTATAATAATTATAATAAATTGTTATAATTAAACTTGAGGATGAATTGAGGCTTTGTGGACAGAAATCTGCTCATTTCTGCCCAACTGTAACATTTTGTTAGCACAGGATCCGCTAATTTATATCAATTTATTTCCCATAAATTTATAATTTATGGGAACATCACCCATTATGGACATTTCCTTTGGAATGAAACAAACAATCCTGACAATAACGGAGCAAGGGGCAGGTTTTGATATCCATGGATGAGACTGAGCTCTTAATGAAGACAACTTCAGTTAATTTAAGATGCCAGAGCTGCTTGTAATGAAAGGAAGGAAGGAGAAAAAATGAGAGAAAAGGATGAAAATGTGGAAAATGGAAAAAAAAGGAGGAAAAAGGAGCATAGAGGAGAAAAAAGGAGAATAAAGAAAAAAAAGGAGAAAGAAGCAGAATAAAAAGAGAAAGAAAAGGTGAAAAAGGAGAAAAAAGAATAAAGGAGGAAAAATGAGAAAAAAAGGAGGGAAAGAAAAAGGAGAGGAAAAATGAGAAAAAAGGAAGATATGGAGAAAAAATCAGGAAAAGGAGAAAAAAGGAGAAGAGAAGTAGAGGGGGAAAAGAGGAAAAAATGAGAGAAGGAGAAAGAAAAAAAGAGAAAAGGTGAAAGAATAGGAGAAGAAAATAAAAAAAACAAGAAAAAATAAGAATAAACAGGGGTAGAAGGAGGGAGAAAGAAGAAAAGGGATGAAAAATGGAAAAAAACCCAAACCAGTAAACCAAAATAAACCCAAATATTTGTGCAGAGAAGGAGTGAGGGACACTTGCCAACCACATTGGCTGGGATTTGGTGTGTCCAGAGAGGAAAAAGAGAGGTTTGGAGCAGGGAAATGTGGAGCTGACAGCTGGGAAGGGCTTTGGCATCCCAAAATCCCGGGATTCTCATGTGGCCATAAGGACCCTGCAGTGCTCCAGCTCCAAAAATTCCAAAAAAAGAGGGAAAAATCCAAAAGACAGTGCAAGGAATTAATACAAAATCCAGGGAAATGTGGATGGGAAAGGACACAGAGATGCAGCAAATCCTGTGTGGAATAAACACTAAAATGTCATTTTTGGCTGGGTAAAATTGGAGTTTTCTAGGCAAAAAGCAGCTGGAGAATTATCCAGAGGGTTCTGCTGCTTGGGGTTTTAATTAACCTTCGGTGCCCTGGTCCCAACTGCACCTTTCCTGGGCTGGAATTCTGATCCTGATGAACAGGATGGGAAGGGAGAAGTTGCCAATTTGTCTCTCCTCGTTTGCCATCAATTGTTTCTTTTTAATTTAGGGAAGGGAGAGAAAACCTCTCCCTGTGAAGGTGGAAAAGCTCATTTATACAAAGGTTTAATAAAATAGTGCCTGATGTAAGGAGGGAAAAAATGATTGCATTCCAAGGAGCAGTGGGACAAGGAAAAAGAAGAGGAGAAAAAGTGGAAAAAAGAGGAAAAAGGGAGGGAAAAGGAGGAAAAAGGAAGAAAAATGGAGGAAAAAGGAGAGGAAAGAGGAGAAAAAGGAAGGAAAATGAAAGGAAAATAGAGGAAGGGTAGACGAGAAGAAAGGAGGAAAAAGGAGCAAAGAGGAGTAAAAAGGAGAGTAAAGGGAAAAAAAATGGGGAAAGGAGAAAATAAGAGAAAAAATGAGCAAAAAGGAGAATAAAGTTGACAATTCCAGGACGTTTTGGTGTCACAGGGCCTCAGCCCTGCTCCTCATCCCGTTGGGTGGGGACAGCTGATCCCAAGGGATGTCCCACACCCCAGGGGCGTGGTGCTCAGCACAGGGATGAGGAAAAAGGAGGATTTGGGAGGAGTTTGGAATGGTGTTTGTCACTCGTGCCACCCTGGGGATGGCTGAGCTCCTGCCTGCCTGGGAAAGGGGAGTGGAATCCTTGTCTGGCTTTTCCTTTCCTAATAAAGCAATTTTATCTCAATGCATGATTTTGGTCACTTCTCCCCTCCCAGCTCTTTCCAAATGCCACCAAAGGAGTCCGTGAGCAGCTGGATGGGGCTGAGCTTCCTCCTGGAACTCCACCACGGCACAGGGGATACAGGAGATGATGAATTCTGACTTTAAATCAGTAATGTGGCCAGATTTCACTTTTCCTGCCATAATTGCCTCAGTTCTCCTATAATTGTAATAGCTCTCTTATTTATTTCTATTTCAGTTCTCGCTATTATTTATTTCTTGCACCACCCCAAGAGCTCGTTAGCACAGCTTTGACACCTCTGTTATTAATTACAACAGCAATAATTAATTGCTTTTCTTTAGAGCTGCTCCTCGTGCAGATGATTCCTCTTGGTTGTGTTGGGCAGTGAATGAAAAACTGGATTTTCAGGGATCATTTTTCCAGGGAGCACCAGCCCCACATGGAACGGAGC
The DNA here is from genome assembly GCF_036417665.1 of Passer domesticus. Classification (NCBI taxonomy): domain Eukaryota; kingdom Metazoa; phylum Chordata; class Aves; order Passeriformes; family Passeridae; genus Passer; species Passer domesticus. The sequence continues at coordinate 1,607,057 of NC_087479.1, read as the reverse complement.
CGAGTGAATATTCCTGGGCTGGCAGTTCCTGCTGGAAGCTTTTCCCAGGCTTATTTTTTAATATTCCAGTGCCTCGGGGCATCATCAGGAGCTCTCACTTCAGCTTTGTTATTTGAACTCTTCAGGGACGCGGGGCATGATGGAAAAGTCAAAATGATAAAGCCAGGCCTAAAAGCAGAATGAAAATGAGCCTTGAACAACGCTGGCCTGCAGGAAATGTTCTGCCCTCATCAAAAGCAGAGGCATCAGGACAGCCCCAAGCTGTGCCCGGAGCATTTCATCTCCCTGAAAACTTGGGATCCAGTTTATTATTCCAATTGGGATGGAAACTTCCAGCGGAATTGTTTGACTTTCTGCCGGCAGGAGATGGAATTTCAGCCCCGTGGTTTTGTCAGCTGAAGCCACAACCCAATTTTTAGCAATTTCTTTGTATTTTGGCCTTCCCCTCTCAGCAAATGATTGTGATGGAAATTCGGGATAATCGCGGGAATATCATCCCAGTGCTTTGATCCCAGACTGCAAAGGAAATGATCATGCACTTAATTACGCCCTGGGGGGGAAAATTCCCTGGGAATTGGGAACATTCTGGGAATATCAAAGCTTTGCAAACCCCTGGATGCACCTCTAGGGAGGGGTGGGAAGAAGCAATTTAATTTGTGGACTCTGTTTGATGAGGTTTTGGGATGGATTTTTGCTCCTCTGCAAAACTGAATTTAATCCTGCTTTATGTAAATGGATTTTTCTCTCCTGCACTTTCTCTTCTTCCAGAATTTTCCATGAATCCCTTCTTTTTCCAGCCCTTGTCCAAAGGCATCCATCCCACAGGCAAGATCTCTCCCTGTGTTGTCCTTCATTTATTCTTGTCCTGAGCCTCATCTTTCAAATCAGGACAATGGGAACGATGTGACAGGGAATAAAAGAAGGAAGTGCCAGAGCTTCCTGCATTTGGGATTTGTCCCAAATTCCCTGCCCAAATCAGGACGGGGGGGGGGGGGGGCACAATGGGAAAATTGTGGCAGGGAAAAAGGGAAGGAAGTGCCTGAGCTTTCTGCATTTGGGATTTGCCCCAAATTAGCATCACTAATGAAGGATGTGGTTCTCCATCTGGAAGGAGCATCCCCTTTGTTCAGTCTCCGCAGTTGTTTTAACTCGGATTGACACAAATTAAGCAGGAATTTCACCAGGAATTTGCTGCCCATTGATTTTGTCAGCGGGGGCTTTCCCCCCTCCCGAAGTCATCTTTAAAGACTTTACTTTTATTAAACGAAATGCTGCCAGTTAAGTAAAGTCTTTGTTTTCCTGGACTCAGGAGAACAGATCTAACATAAATTAATCATGACTTAATTGACTGAGCTAATTCAGGTTCTCTCCAGCCCAGTGCACAGCAATATTCCTGTCTTCCCAAATCCTGGAATTGAAGGATGAATGGGACATTGCCTGAACAGCACCAACTTTTTTATATCTTTAACACAACGTTTTGACTGGGAACAAAAGTTTTAATTTCCTTGGGATTAAATCCAGGACACATTTTCACAGTTGGCAGCTGAAGGGAACACCCCTGTTTGTAAGGAATATTAGAGCTGACTCCCATTTCTCCCTATTATCCTGTTTTATTTTTTTTTCTCCACGCTGCCTGGAGTAAATGATTTATTTGGTTTTGCTGTTTCAAAGGCAAGCCAGGCATTAATTCAATTTACAGCAGGATTCTCTCAGCCTACAGAGGGAAAATGAAATGGGAGGAATGGCTGGTGTTGGGATGGATTTAGGAGAGCTGGCTGGATCTTGGATGCCAGGAATTCTCCTCTGTCAGGATCCACCGAGCCCAGGACACAGATTTTGGGTTGAACTCTGCAGGAAGTCGGGAGACAAATCCATCACTTGTGTCTCACATGTTGGAGCAGCAAATTTGGGGAAATTTGGGAGTTTCAGGCAGGTTCTGGCTGAGTTGAGGCAGCAACTCCAAAGAAAACATCCTGGGAACTTCCACTTCCCTGTTGCATGGGAACAGACCCAGCTCTGGCTCGGGACGTTGTGGCTCCCCCATCCCTGGAAGTGTCCAAGGCCAGGCTGGAACAGCCTGGGATGGTGGAAGGTGTTGCTGCCCATGGAGGGGTGGAATTGGAACAGCTCTGAGCTCCTCCCAAGCCAAACCATTCCATGATCCCATGATTTTGGTTTCAAAGCTCATCCAGGCTCCGGACACAGCAGAGTCAGGGTGTGTGTGTGCCTTGCACTCAGGAGGCATTAAATGAAATGAATCCATGACACCTCTGTCATCATCAGAGCATCCTTCATCCCTGGAAACTCATCCAGGGAAAACACCCTCAGTGTGTAAAACCCCTCTGTGGCACTTCCAGAGATGCATAAAAGCATTTATGCATTAAAAACAAAAAAAAACCCCATTAATGTCCCCAGGGCCTGCCTGCTCTACAAACTGAATTGGATAAAAAACCAACTCCCAGCAAATGGGAAAGGTCTGCAGGAGAAATGTTTGTGGTGTTCTCCAGAATGGAAGTGTCATGCCAAGGTGGAGCTCCTGATGGGCTCAGGTCACTGATTGCTGATGGAGGTGACGGACGAGGCGATCAAATTACGGCTCAAAGAGGAGAAATTGGAATTTACAAAAGCAAAGCAGCTTTCAAATATCTCTGATGTGTGAACTGTCAGCACCATGGCCTGAAAAAGCTGAAATTGGATTGTAATGTAATAAAGGAGATCAGGTTTTAATTGAATGTTGGGGTTGTTGCCTTGACTGGGAACATTGCAGCTCTTTAATTATGTTTTGTTTAAGAGGAGAGCAAATAAAATCCATTTATTTCCTGCCAGTGGAAGGGGAGCTCGTATTTCTCAACAACCCCCCACACTCTGAGCCAATCTGTTACAATAATGTGCTCAAAGCACATTTTTAATTAAAAGTGCTGCTTTTTTATATATATCAAGGAATTCTGCAAACCCTCACCGCCTGCTGTGTTTTAGGTGAAGGCAGATCTACAAATTATGGGGAGAAAAAGCTATTTTGGGGTCCCTTTTTGCACAAAAGCTTTATTTCCTGCTGGAAATTTCCTCCTTGGCAGGTTCTGTCCCAGAATTATCCAACCCCAGGATCTCTGTGTTCAAACCTCCCAAGTTCAGCCTCCTGACCCCACAAATGGAAAAGAAAATCCCTGGAGTTTTCCATGTTGACCCTGCTTTGTGGATAATGACAGCACATCCCTAAAAATCCCTTTTTTTCCCCCAGCTTTGCTGCTCCACCTCCTTTCCCTGTGGTTTGCTGCCTTGATCCAAATTCCAGGATGAAATTCTGGAGCTGTCCTCAGCTGGAATAAAATCCCATTTAGTGAGAAATTTTCATGCCAGCCTTTCTTCAACACCCGAATCCTCTGAAATCCTGGATTTTTTTCTCTTTTTCAGGCCTTGTTGAGCAAAACATTCAATGTTGGGCTTGTTTTGATCTCCTTTGGAAAGCTGGGAATGGGAACACCAGAGATAAACTGGGAATTATCTTCCCTTGCATTCTTTCCCTTTGAAAAGTGATGATGTTTCTGGTTTCTTTGGCTTTTTGCTCCTTTTTTTTCCTTGTTCTGCTTGCTCTGGGCTGGATTTTGGCATCAGAACAAAAGGAAGGTGCTAAAAAATTCCCTTATCCCTGTCAGGGAGAGAGCAGGGAAATGACAAAGGCAATAATTCCTCCTTTCCATCACACTTTTCTGCTTTTTCCCTGTTTTTTTCTCCACTGGAAAGATTAAAATGGGAATTAAGGAGAGCAGGTCCTGCTTTATTCCTTTTCTGCTCCTGACAGACTTCCCGGGAAATCCTGGATTTCTATTTAATGGGAATTTGGATTTTTTTCCCCTGCACTTTCTGCAGTCTCTGCTGTTCCTATTGACTTTGGGACACAAAGCCTGGAAAGAACTCTGGAATTCTGCTGGAAACTGGGCAAACTGGGCAAACTGGGCCCTCAGAGCTTCCAGGAGGACTCTGGATGGATTCCACCGTGCCAGGGATATCAATTTTCTCCTGAAAACCGGGAAGGAGGGACTTTGTATGGAATAATTAATTCCTATTTCAGCTCTGTTTGCAGGAAAAATGCCCCAAATTCCCATTTATTTCCAGGACTGGAGCATCCTTAGGGACAAATCCTAGGCTGGATTTCTTGGAATATCAAAAGGTGACAGCTCCAAGTTAATGTAGCTCAGAGAGCCTCAGGAATTTTGTCTGCACAGAAGAAATTCCAGGAATTTTGGAAAAAAAAAAATTGGAAACCTCTGGATTTTTTTCCTATTTTTTCCATCATATCTTAGCAGAGGGAGAGCCCATGGTTGCTGTTTGTGTTGGAAATGAAGGAATTTTCATCCCAAAACTGCCACTGAGCTCTTGTTTTCCTACAACCACAATTTAAAGGTATTTTTCCTAATAATAATAATATTATTTTCCCTTCTCTCCCTTTACTTAAAGCCCATTTACTTCTTCACTTAAATGCATTTTGCCTAAAAAAAAACAATTAAATTTAAACAAATTGTTTTGACATAGAAAACATTTTCTTAGCTGATTTCAGTCGGAACTCCCTGTTGAATTTGACCTCAAAACAGCTCCAGTTTCACCCAAAAGTGACTCCTTGGTAAATATTCACCAAAAAGAAACCTTAGATTTAAATTTATTGCCTCCTTTCTCTCACAGGAATGTGCTGGATACATCCAGGAGGAGAAAATGCCATCAATTCTGCTGAACCTAAAGCAAACGTGGAAAGAAAATCAGGATTATCCTACATTTATAGGGAAAAATCAAGTTCAAATTGACTTAGGTGTAGAGCAATATAACTGGGGATTTGGGAGAATCCTGGAGCCAACGGAATTTTCTGGAGATCACCAGGAATTTTAAGAATTCAATTAAATGGGGAAAGGCCTCGTTATGCTAATTAAACCTAAAAAGAAGACTGAGGAATAATTGAATTTAAGAAATAAGCCATTAATTAAAGAACATGCACTCCAGTCTCTCTGATGTGCTCCCTGCTTGCCAAGAAAATCCAGAATATTCCCGGCTCTCCCAACCTGGCTGTGGAAAAGGGAGCCCTTGGAGCACCCGAATCCTGGCTTCCTTTTTCCAAGCCTCTGGATTTCTCTCCTCAGCAGTGTTTTAGTGATAAATCTCAGATTTTTCCTGGAATCACAGGAATTTCATGGGAATTTCCCAGGAAAACTATCGTCCCAAAAAAAGATCAAGATTTATTTTCTTTCAAAAGAAAATAAATGAGGCAGAGCCAGCTGTGAAGAAAACTGCTGGGAAAATGAGGATGGGGAACAGCAGGGAAAGTTCAGGAAGGGCAGGAAAAGGCGAGGAAGGGCAGGAAATGTCCAGAAGGGCCAGGAAAAGTTCAGGAAGGGCAGGAAAATTCAGGAAGTACAGGAAAAGAACAGGAGGGGCAGGAAAATACAGGAAGGGTAGGAAAAGACTAGGAAGGGCAGGAAAATTCAGGAAGGGCAGGAAAAGGCCAGGAAAAGGCCAGGAAGGGCAGGAAATGTCCAGAAGGGCAGGAAAATTCAGAAGGGAAGGAAAATTCAGGAAGGGCAGGAAAAGGCCAGGAATGGGAGGGAAATGCAGGCAGGGAAGAGTCAGGGCTGTGCAAATTTAGGGCTGAGCTCAAGGGCTGTCCCCAGCAGTGGCAGTCCCCCGTGGCCTCAGGGGGACCAGGACAAGGGGGTCAGGTGGGCAAGGAAGGTGGGAATGACCCAGGAAAACAGAGCAGGGCAAGTGCAGGTGGAAAATGCAGCACAGGGAAGGGATCGGAGGTTTTGCCAGGATCACGGAACACCAGGATGGGTCAGGCTGGAAGGGACCACAGTGGGGTGACCTCGGGTCACCTCCCTGCTCTGGCAGGGCCATACCAGAGCACAAGGCAGGGGGTGTTGCAGTAAGGGAGAAAAATCATAAGGAAAGGCTTCATAAAATCAGGCCTGCTCTCCTAGAATCAGTGGCTGGCCTTGTCAAAGCCAGCCCTGTGCAAGTTCCCTGTGGAAGCAATGCTGGTGTGAGCAGTTTGTTAGCACAACAATCTATTCCTGGGTGAAAGAGCACTTGTATAAACTGTTTGCACACTGTTAGATGGAAAAATGAAAACTATCTCTCACAAACAGCTTTTCCTGCAGTACCCACAGAGAGTCTGAGTGACCAATCCATACAGGATAACAGTTTGTTAATAACCAATAAAGTGATTGGCAAGAAAGCTCCTGAGTAGTGGGAGTCACCCACGAGGTCTGTAAAAATGGATAAAAAGGAGTTATGTGAATAAAGAATGGCCTTTTTAACCATGAGGAAAATAGAGTCCCACCTGATTTATTCCCATGTGGGATTGTGTCCAGAGGGGTCTGGAATATTCCCAGGGAGGAGACTCCAGCCCCTCTCTGGGATCTGTTCAGGGCTTGGTCCTTTATTTCCTGGGAATGCTGGAGTGTGGAAGTGGTGACCCATGGCAGACTGGAGGTGATGGAGAAATGACCTCTGGAAACACGGGAACCGGGCTGGGACCTCACAGACCACCAGGAAGTTTGGGCTGGAAATCAGGGAAAGGTTCCACCATTCCAGAGGGTGCTGGCACTGCCCAGGCTCCCCAGGGAATGGGCACATTCCCAAGGCAGCCAGAGCTCCAGGAGGGTTTGGACAGTGCTGCAGGGATGGGATGGTTGGGGTGTCTGGGCAGGAGCTGCAATGATCCCTCTGGATCCCTTCCAACTCAGGATATTCCATGATTCCAAGTCTTGGCTGTCAAAGAAACCAAGGAAAATCATCCAGAGCCAACATTTTACAGGCAGAAGGAGCTGTGGTAGAACCTCCCCATGGATATTCCAGGTTCTCCAAGAGTTAAGGAGCCCATTCCTGCTCCCAGAGAGAAACTCCAGCTGGGACTCAGAGTTTAGGAAACTCCCTTGGAAATCAGGACATCCCAAACTGCTGAAGCTGTTGGTGCTGTTTGAGCTTTGGTGCTTTACCCGAGGCTGGAATGCCTTGGAATTCTTTGGTGTTCATGAAACTGGAGAATTTTACATTTTAATTCCATAATGATCGTAATTACTCTGCTCATAAGGACCGAGCTTTGCTAAATCCAATGGATTCAAAGCCCACATGGGAATATTTTATCACTGATGCCATAAAGATTTCCCTGTAAGATCTAAATTTTTATATTCTGCAAACAGCTTTAGGAATTACCAGAAAAACGCCATAAAAATGCTCCTTAAATTAAAGATTGCATGGACTCGGTTTCCCTCTTCTCCTAGACATTCCAACAATAAATCCACGCTGATGTTTACAAGGTTTCCATCCCATAAACCACTCATTTTTCATTACTTCCCCAATCTCAGAATGTGAAGTTGTGTTTATCTATAACTCACGACATTTTAACAAAAGGCTTGACATTTATGGGAGTGCTGATAGGAAACAAGCACAGAGAATGGTTTATAAACAAATTAATGATGTTACTGCAGGGAAAATTAATTGGAAATAAAAATGGGATCTATCACAGGACCACACTGACAGGTGTTTGGAACCTGCGGTGCATTTTTCCAGGAGTTTTTAAAAGGAAAATTATTTTAGGGCTTGATCAGAACTGAAAATAAAAATTATTCTGACACCAAAGTAAACACTGAATTTTTCCCCAGATAATTTTGCATCTCCTGGATCTACCATGGACTATTTCAAAAGGCAGGAGGTCTGGAAAATAAACTTTATTGTTGTTATTTTTTTGCTGTGACAACGAAGTGACCTGAAATTGTTTGAACAATTTTAAATGGAACCAGAGGAATTCTGGATCTCTGCAGGACAGCAGGCGGATAAATCCAAATAAAACATGATATCAAAATGGGAAGGATCATTTTGATTGAAGATGATGAAAATATAAAATGATAATGAAAATATTAATCCATCCTTGGAATGGGAATATTTGGGATAAGTTTAGGCCAAGGGAGCCAGACAAGTTATTCAACAAGCAAAACCAAACACAGACATTCCTGAAGCCATTTTTTACTTGGATTGTTTTTTCAATTTTTATGGAAATAAAGTTGCCCAGAGCAGCTGTGGCTGCCCCTGGATCCCTGGAATGTCCCAGGCCAGGTTGGACACTGGGGCTGGAGCAGCCTGGGATAATGGGAGGTGTCCCTGCCATGGCAGGGGTGGGATGGGATGAGTTTTAATCTCCCTCCCAACCCATTCCATGATTCCATGATTTTACTATGCAAAATCAGCTGTGTTTCCCTTCCCTCCTCCCAAATATATTTTGCAGCAGAATTAAAGCCATTAAAAACCCAGAGTTTTTACTCTGAACACTAAAAATATTCAGCTGAGGTGGCAAAATCTGTCTCGCCTCCAATAAAAGCCATTTTGAGGATGTGGGGAATGGGAACCATGTCACTCAAGCTTAGCTGGCGAACAATATCTGCCAGTTTATTCAACAGTTTGGGAAACTAATCCATGAAATGTACTGGATTTATATATTTACATCCAGGAAATTCAAAGGGAAAGTCCCTTTCAGCTGCCCACGCTCGGCTTTGCTGAGCCCCATCAGGAATAAAGAGAATTTCAGCTGAGCCTCCAAAAAACCTGGAAAACACTGGGGGAGAAATGTTCAGGCATTTGGGAAATATGGGAATTTTGTGCTCTTTATGGAGGTAAAACTGAATTTAAAGTTTCCCTGCATCCCAAAGCTCAGCCCAACTTCTGCTTGCAAGTTTTCCCGTGGAATTTCTCCTGGAGCATTCCCAGATAAGGCATCCTGCATATCCCAGCTGGAGTTTTCCTAAATATTCTGTGGGAAGTGTTGATTTATTTTCCTTCTGTCCCCACTTCTTCCTCCACCTGGCCATAACAAAAAGCTGTTCCTGTTCTGCCTTTTCCCTCCAAAGCTGAGCTTGGAAAATCAACAACTATCCTTTGATTTTTAGCATTAAAACACTAATTTAAGTGGGAAAAAAAAGTCCTACACTTTTCAAATATCCATGGCTGTTTTGTGGGATAATATGGGAGAATCCTACTGGCATTTTGGGGTTGTTTTTTAAAATAAAAATTTGCTCCTTGTTTTCTAGGAAGGGATTAAAGAGCTTTTAGATCTTCTGGAATAAATAAATCCAGCCTGACCCTCTTAATTCTTAGGATAATTGCAAAGAGATTTGAAATCCTTAATGGATTTTCAGTTTTCCCAAGGCTGCATCAACATTACGGAATTTGGAAGGCATTTTAATTTCTTTAATTATTATCTTAATTCACGGTTTAATTCTTATCTTAATTCAGGAGGTTTCTTCAGAACAATAAGAAGCCAATGAGGAATTTGGGGAAAAAGAGAAATTTTGTGTTCCCTTTTTCCTAAGGAAACAAAGCTTGGAATGTTTGGGTCTTTCTTTTGCTTCTCCTAAATCCAAACAGTTTTTAAACACATGGGCCCATTTTATTTAAATATGAAGAAATGGAGAATTGTGCTGCTTATTCTCATTATTTTTCTACCTGGGAGTGATTGGTGCCACCATAAAAGTGGGATTTGTAACACTGGGATATTAATTATGGATTAATTAGGAGGAAAACCAATAAATCAATAACCAATAGAGGGTAGAATATTAATTAAAGAGAATGATGTAATTTAGAAGCAATAAACATTCATTTTTCTGCTAAAAATATAGAAATAAGTGAAAAAGTTTTGTGTTGGTCACACACAAACCCTGGCAAGGAATAAACTCACAACTTACTGACCCGAAAAACACATAAAGGGTTGGATTTATCCTGAGGAATTTGGAGGATTTGGGAAAAAATCCGTAATCAAGGAGCTCAAGGAGATGAGCCTGTGGTGGGAAATGTGGGGAAATTCCATCTGCCACAGCTGCTGGAAATGAGGAATTCTTGGGACAGGGAATGGGTGATGAGGATGAATCTTTGGGATCCCAGATGGAAAAAGAGCAGGAATGCAGTGCTGGGAGATCATTCCCAAAAATTGGAGAACTGGATTTTTAAAAGTGGCTTTTTTTTTTACAGTGGAAAGAGGAGGGAGTTGTGGTTCATGGTGATAAAAATGAGAAATATTTGGTCCAAGTGGAGCCTAAAAATACTGAGGAGCTTGGGAACTGAGGCAGTTGGGAATTTTATTGGATAGAAAGTCCAGCCTGGTAAATTGGACTGTAGAGCTCTGGGTTTTCACCTTTGGAATGTTCCCATTTTATCCAGGGTTGTGCCTGATCCAAGAGAGATCAAAGACAACCTTTGGATGCTTTCAAATCAGTCCTGGTGGTTGTTGCATGTACAAAAATCCACTTTTTTTTTTTTTTTAGCAGCAAAAAAGGTAAAACTCTTGGAGTTTTAATGGATTTTTTAAGATTTCATGGTAGAGACACACAGGAAATGCATCCAATGGACTTGAAAAGGTTTTGGAGGCTAAAAGTTGAATTTTTGGGCTTCTTTTCTAGTGAGAAAAAGGAGAGAGACAAAAAGCCCTGAACTTTTCCAACTTCAGACAGGAAGGCATTGTTAAATTCCACAAACCCTTCCTAAAAATCCCCAAATGCTTCCAGAATTTAAATCTGGTTAAAGCCAAACCAATTTTAAAATTCAAAATAAAATTTGGGGGTGGTGGGATTGTGCTGCCAAAGAAAATCCAACTTCATTTTCTGTATCACCCTCAAATCATGGAGCTTAAAAATATAATTTAGGATAGAAAGTTGTTTTAATATTTGGTGTTAATTAAAATATTTAGAGGGAACTGATGAAGTCCCAGGCTCTGGGAGCTGCCATCCACTCAAACCCGCAATTATTTCATTATTAAAAGGATTATTTTTCGTTTAAGTTGTGACACTTGGGGACATGGGATAGTGCTGGGGAGTTGTTGGACTCCCATCTTGGAGCTTTTCCAACCTTAATTCCAGGATTCAGCTTGGAAGAGCATTAAGAAACAATGAGAAAATTTGGATTTAAGTGGAACATGGGCCTGGCTGGAATTTTGGGACAAAACCCCACAAAATTAAAATAAAAAATGGTGGAGTTGTTCCCCAATAAGAAACCCAGGATTCCTTTTCCACGTTTTTCCTGGAATGAGGATGGCCCAACAATCCAACACCTGAGGAGGTGCTGCTGCAATCAGGGGATAAATGGCATTTTAATCATCTCCCTCATCAAAACCCCATTATGCTCTGAGTTAACGAGCTGCTCCAATTAATCCCGGGCATTTTGTAACAACCCTGTGTTTTATTAATTAATTAAACACCAATCGCCATCATCTGGAGCTGCAGAAATGCTCAGAGCTTGGGAAAAGGAGGATTTAGGCAGAGCTGGGATTGGATGTTTAAGAAAAAAACCATTCCAGAGTTCCTTGGAAAGATAAAAATGTTGGGATTCTTGGCTAGAGTGAGGTTGATCTTTGAATTAATACTGAGACTAGACTTTAGGCTGAGCTCTGGGTTTACTTAAGCTGCAGATACTGATGTGAACACCTCGGGGTGTTTGCACAGCTGAAGGGGAGTGCTGGAGCTGGGAAATGCAAAATTTACCATTTTTACATTCCTGAAAACATAAAGGAGAGGAGCTCTCAAATCTGCTGGAATTCTGCATTTTGCAGGAATAATCAAGGCTTGTTTTGGAAAAATCCTGCATTTCAGCAAGGTCTGGAGTTGTAGTCCAAGATATTTCCATTTAAAATTGATATTTTTAGGTGATTTCAGTTTTATGGTTTCGATGCTGCAATCTGGAACTTGTGGGTAAATTCAAGTTTTTTGTGTGTGTGCAGGAATGCAGCTTGGCATTTTGGGGAATAAATCAGGATAATACAGAATTCCAGAATGGATTGGCTGGGAAGGATCTTAAACCTCATCCCATTCCAGACCAGCCATGGGCAAGGACACCTCCCGTTGTCCCAGATCCTCCCCAAAATCTGGCACTTGGCTTTCCAGAGGATTTCTGCTCCTGGTGCACCCCCAAACCTCCAGCACAGAAATCCACTCCCACTTTTTTGGGATTTTCCAAAACTGACACTTTGCTCATTAAGGACAATTCCTACAAATTTTGCCAACTGGGACTTTCCAGTTGACACAAATCCAAGTCTGTTGATTCCAACTTCATCCAGAAAACCCCTGAATATCCAAACTTTGACAGGCAGAGTCTGAGCTTTAAAAATTAAACCTCAAAGCTGAACAGAAACTTCTTTTTTTCCCCTTTTTTTTAATCTGCTTTTGCTCTCAGTTGCTGAAAAGAAAACGGAGCCGTTTGTCTGCTCCAAAAAAATGATGGTTTTGACACCGGAATTCAGCGGATTTTTGGGCTGGGGCTTTATTTGGAAGAAATGTCTAAATGTAGGCTGGGATTAGCAGCCTAAGACTGAGTGAAAGCAGGTTTTTTTTCCCCAATTTTTTTCCTTCCTGGTTGACATAAACCTCTCCTGAAAATCCCTTTTCACCCTCAGAGCTCTGCATGTGGAATTTTTAGGCCCTCTCCAGTTCACATCAAAGAAATTTGGGGATTTGATTTTCATCCCTGGAACCGCTTGCTGTTAATTTGGATGCTAATTCCAACAAATCCAAATACCTGATGTCTTCTTTCTGGAATTCATTTTTCCACCCAAATAATAAACTTTACACTTGGTGCCTCTTCCTCACCCTTAGGAAAATCTGCACTGGGGGACTGCACAGGGACAAGATCGATGGATTTGGGAATTCTGCAGCTTTTCCAGTTGGTTTAAAAGCACAAAACCTCACCTTAAATGTTTTCCAGGCAGGAGAAATCCCAAAAGGGAATTGGGTGTCTATTTCTGGGGCATGAAATGAAAGTATCCCTTGGAAAAATCCTAAATAGAGTTAAATATTGACTATATATATATATATTTATATACAGAGTTAATTTTATATAAAAATATAAATATAAATATAAATATAAATATAAATATAAATATAAATATAAATATAAATATAAATATAAATATGTTTAGTTAAATATTGACTTTATAGGTGAATTTTAAATTTTTCAGGAAGTTGTGCTGTTGACTGATGCTCACAATTCTCCCATATTTAGTTTAAAACTAAATGGATTTGCCAAGATTTGTTTTCCAGGAATACCCAGGATAATCCAGCAAGGAATCCTACAGCAGGATCTGCAGAAAAAATTGAAATCCATAGGAAAGGGGAATTAATGGAATGTGGGATCAGGAGTCAGAGCTGCTCTTTGGGGAACAGGTAATTTCCAAGGACTCATTATCTTGCTGTTTTAGGAGGAATTTTCGATACTTTGAGGTATTTTATTCCCAGATTCCCACATGATTCCCTCTGTTTCTGGAATTTTCTCCCAACTCCTGTTGCTCTGTGTTGTTTTAGTCACTGAAATTTAGCCAGCTGCGATTTTATTTGAATTTATCCTGCTCCATTTTAATTTGTGTACATCAGCTGAGACCAAATACGTTTTAGAAATATTTAGGAGTAAATATGTAGGGATAAATATTTATATTTTAATTTTAACATTTTAAATATTTTAATAGATAATAAATATTTAGATTTTAAAACAGATTTTGTGATAAATTTTATACATTTATAAATGTCAAACTTGTGTCCCCTGAGCTCCTCCATTAACCTGAAAACAAAGATATTAACTCAGGGAACAAAAAGATATGGGAAAAAAAAATCTTGATGGATATGGGAAAAATTCTATGTGCAGGCAAAATTCTTATTTAAACACTCCCCAATTTGTACAACCCTTTCTCTTTATTCCTGTATTTTTTTTTCCAGCCTGGAATAATCTAAATTTATCCTAAAACTGGAGCTGGGCAATTTGGTTTATTGGGGATTCCAATACGAACAGGCCTCAAAATTCCAAGGAATCAGGCTGTTCCCAGCAATCTCATTCTGCTGCATTATTTTACTTTTTTATGCAGTAAACAATAATAAATAAATTAAAATAAAAATAATTTATTCTGTACCAAAAAGCTGCTTTAAATAAAGAAATTGTTAAAAACCAACCTGGCCTTGAGAAGTGAATTATTAATTCTGTCACTCTTCTGCCTCCTGAGCTGAAATCTTCTCCCTTGTAATGTTTGGAGGCCTTTGACTTTACTAATTATGATTTTAAGTAATTAAAATAGAATTAGAGGCTGCTAATTCTGGATCTCAGTGCACAACAGGACTGGGGAGCACGGCCCCAATCGGCCTTCCCATAAATCCTCTTGTTGGCAAAACAAATCCAAATTATCTCAGCATGGAGAGGCCTGGATGCAGAATTTGGGATTTAAGGAGGGATGTGGAAGTTTGGGAGGTTCTGCCAGGAAGGAACTGATTCATTCAGGGAGTAAAAACTTCCTGGAGAAATTAATGGAAAATGTCACAGAGGATTTAGGGTTTTGTTTGATTTGCTGTTGATATCTCACCAACGGATTCCAGAATCATGGAATGGTTTGGGATGGAAGGAACCTTAAATCCCATCCCATTCCAGGCATTCCTTGGGCAGGGACACCTCCCACTGTCCCAGGGTGTCCCAGTGTCCAGCCTGGCCTTGGGCACTGCCAGGGATCCAGGGGCAGCCACAGCTGCTCTGACAATTCCAGCCCAGCCAGCAATTCCCAATTCCCAATCTCCCATCCATCCCTGCCCTCGGGCAGTGGGAGCCATTCCCTGTGTCCTGTCCCTTATTTCCACTTGTTCCAGGGCTGGACAACCATTCCTAGAAAAAATTTCTCCAATATCCAACCTAAACCTCCTCTGGTGTTATGACCTCCCCTCAAATCATCTGACATTCCCTCCCAGTAAATTCCAGGTTTCTTCCCTGGAAGGGTCATCAGGCATTGGAAGAGGTGGGAATTCCCATCCCTGAGGGATTTTAATCCCTGTGGATGTGCCACTTGGGGACTTGGGGCAGTGGTGGCCTTGGCAGTGCTGGGGATTGTTGGACTCTGATCTTGGAGGGCTTTTCCAGCCTCAGCAATTCCATGATTGTGTAGAATTCCACGTTTTTTGCATAATGAAATTTTCCTTCTGTTTTTAACTGCAGGGTTGAGACCTCCCCTACAACCCTTTCCTTGACCCTTTCCTTATTTCATTCCAGTGAAATAAACACAAAAACATTGGAATTTTGTGCACTTTGAGGGTGAATTTTGGGATCCAGGTCAGAGCTGAGCCTTACTCCAAAGTGGGCTCATGTAAATTCTGTCAGTATTGACCCTGGAACAGGAATTGCTTCCAAAGGCAGCTGCTTTTAGCAACCATTCTTAAATTTCCCAGGACTTTAAAGTTTCATTTTGGCTTTTCCAAGTGCAAATGTTCCATTATCCCATCTTTCTGCTCTGAAAAAAGCAGTTATGGAGACATAATTGCAGCTGAATAACCTGGGGGCTTGGGAAGTGCTAGGAAAAGGGGAAAAAATGGGATTTTTAGAAGGAAGTATCTCTGGAAAGATGGGGCTCTGGGAAGACACCTGTGAGACTCCAGCTTTGCCCAGGGATTTAGTGGATAAATATCTCTCATTTTCCCAGCTCCTTCTCCAAGATCCCAGCTCTGGGATTGGTTCCCATCCTTCTTTTCTGCTCCATCCTCACTACACCCAGCCCAACTGCTCTCCCAAATCCCTCCAGGAAAAAGGAGTGGAATAAGAGACAAAAATCAACACAGAATTCACCAAAATCCTGCCAGGACACCACCTCTCCTGGATTTCCATGCTTTAGGCAGGAATTCTTTTCCTCACCCACCCCAGGCCAGCACATGGCTCAGTCACGAGCTGAAAGCACAAAAATGTGTAAATCCAGAGCTAAAACCCAGAGCAAACCACACTTAATTAGCCTCAAACACTCCGCTTTTTCCTTGGTTTTTATTTTTCCCTGTGCATTTTAATGCACGTTGATCCACTGGTAAATTGGAAATGTTAACCCTGGGTCAGAAACGGACTGTCAGGAAAAGCAGATTTGTGGGAACTGAAACTTCACGGAATGATGCCCTTTTATTTTTATATTCTGTTGTTTGGGTAGGCAAAAAATGAACGGGAGAAATTCCCTTTTTGGAGATGGAGTTTGGAGCAGATGCAGAGGGGAATTCTGAGGAGAGAAATGGTTTTAATGAGGAAAGTGAGGTTTCACCTGAGGAAAGCGAGGTCCAAGATGGGTGGTGTTGGGCCCAACCAGAACTTCACGGAATGCTGAGCTCTGGGCTGGCCCTGCTGGTGGCCCAGGTGACCTCCTGTGGTCCCTTCCAGCCTGGCAGGTGACAGGACAAGGGGGCATGACTTGGAATTGAAAGAGAATTGGTTTAGATGGGATATTGGGAAGGAATTCCTGGCTGGGAGGGTGGGGAGATCTGGGATGGAATTCCCAGAGAAGCTCTGGCTGCCCTTGGATTCCTGGAAGTGTCTAAGGCTGGGTTGGAACAGCCTGTGATAGTGGGAGGTGTGGATTTCAGGGCTGGAACTGGATAAACTTTAACATTTTTTTTCCATTCCAAACTATTTTTAATTTTTTTAAAAATTATTTTCCTTAGGATTAGCAGGAGACACCTTATTATTCTGCATTTTCCCAGACCCTTGAACAGCCCTGGAGTGTTGAGCTGTGTTAAAATTATCCAATACATTTTCGAGATCAGCTTGGAATTCTGCCAAGCCACTGAACACCAGGAATCTTCTCTGGGAGCCACCACAGGTTGTTTGTCCCACTTGGATCGAGCCAGCAGCTGGATTTGCCACCTCTGGATCTCAGCTTGCCCCAAGGTAGGGGTTTGATTCTTGGAGAAGGATTTTCCTGGGATTCTTCCTGGGACAAGCCTTTTGTTCATTTCCAATTCCATTTGATAACCATCAACAAAAGAAACGCTGTTCAGTCCTTAAAAAAAAATCCTTCAGTCCTTAAAAAAATGAATATTTAAGTGGTTTTCCAAAGGAGGACAAAAAGCAGGGAAAGAAATATGATTGGGAAGACATTAAAACAAATGGCCAGCAATTACTGATTCATTTTTTATTCCCTGCAATCACGATTCCAGAGGGTTTGAACACGTTTTTAAATGGAATATCTAGCTCAGGAAATCTCTCCCAAATTTCCCCTGATTGCAGGCTGTGCCGGGGACGGATGATTCAGGATGGAAATGCCAATTTTTTCTGTGGATCTGCACCCGATTGTTCAGGTTTGCTGCTAGATGAAGAGACCTGTGTGAGAGATTTGCTGCCTTTCTCTTAGTTTTTATTTTTTTTTCCCCTGCTTTTTAAAAAAAGATTGGATTATGGGGAGGTTACCAAAGGTTTCCGAGAGAAATGGGAGCTGTTGTTTCCAAAGTAAATAGTGGCAGCCCCCGGTGTGTCCTCACCTGCAGGGAGCTGTTTATGCACTTCACAGCTTTGTTATTTATTATTTTCACAGAACCCCAGGGCTTTTTGACCCAGGGTTAACATTTCCAATTTACCAGTGGATCAACGTGCATTAAAATGCACAGGGAAAAATAAAAACCAAGGAAAAAACGGAGTGTTTGAGGCTAATTAAGTGTGGTTTGCTCTGGGTTTTAGCTCTGGATTTACACATTTTTGTGCTTTCAGCTCGTGACTGAGCCATGTGCTGGCCTGGGGTGGGTGAGGAAAAGAATTCCTGCCTAAAGCATGGAAATGCAGGAGAGGTGGTGTCCTGGCAGGATTTTGGTGAATTCTTTGTTGATTTTTGTTTCTTACTCCACTCCTTTTTCCTGGAGGGATTTGGGAGAGCAGTTGGGCTGGGTGTAGTGAGGATGGAGCAGAAAAGAAGGATGGGAACCAATCCCAGAGCTGGGATCCTGGAGAAGGAGCTGGGAAAGGTGGGAGGCAGAGGGAGAAGGATGGGCAGCACCAGCAGGAGCCTGTGTTCTCCTGAAGCTGCAGAAATGCCAAGCTGCAGAACAGGACTCTTGGGAAAGCCTTGGAAGGTCGTTTTGTCTCCCAGCTGGGAAATTTCATTATGCAAAAATGTGGAATTCTACAGAATCATGGAATTGCTGAGGCTGGAAAAGCCCTCCAAGATCAGAGTCCAAGCACTCCCAGCCCTGCTAAGGCCACCACTGCCCCAAGTCCCCAGGTGGCACATCCACAGGGATTAAAATCCCTCAGGGATGGGAATTCCCACCTCTTCCAATGCCTGATGACCCTTCCAAGGAAGAAACCTGGAATTTACTGGGAGGGAATGTCTGATCATAGAATTCCAGGATGGTTTAGGTTGGAAAGGACCTTAAATCCATCTCATTCTCTCATCCACGGACAGAGACACCTGCCATTATCCCAGTGTGCCCAGCAGGGATAAGCAGGAAATTGCTGCTGGTCCATCCTGATGGATCCCTTGGGATGAGGTGGGGCAGATCCCTTGGAATTGCTGAGGGAAGGAATGGAGCTCCTGCACCAAGGCAGAGCTCCTGAGCTTTGCTGGAGGCAACCAACAGGGTGGGAGCTCTTCCTTGGCCTAAAAATGGGAATAGGGAGGCAGAAATTGGGAGGAAAAGTGACTCGATCCGACTGCAGCAGAGCTCTGGAATAATTAATGGATAATGTGCATTGACCTGGTTAGGGGGTTGTTTGCTGCATGGATGCATGGATTGAACTTCCGAGGGAGCTGCAGGGGGAAAGCCCAGAACAATTGGGAAGGGAAAATAAGGACTGGAAAAAAACCTTCATGTCCTGATTAAAACTTGAAGCTTGTTAAGAGACAATGTCAGGACAAGCGAATGTGCAGGCACAGTTCATTTGGCAAGAGGGGACTATTACATAAGGAGAGGGAGAAGTGAATTCCAGCATTTCTTTTTCCACTGGGATGGCAGGGATGGATGGGAGATTGGGAACTGGGAATTGCTGGCTGGGCTGGAATTGCCAGAGCAGCTGTGGCTGCCCCTGGATCCCTGGCAGTGCCCAAGGCCAGGTTGGACACTGGGGCTGGAGCAGCCTGGGACAGTGGGAGGTGTCCCTGCCCATGGAATGGGGTGGGATGAGATGGGCTTTAAGGTCCTTTCCAACCCAAACCATTCCGGGATTCTGCAAAAGGATTCCCACAGTGACATGGACGTTGCCATCCTGCAAATGTGGGAAAATCCACATTTTCCATGCTCTGAGCTCTGCAGCCACAGATTTGGTTTCACTTTAAGGTCCATGCTGTTGGGAATGTGCTGCTGCACCTGGACTCCAATTCCTTGGGTGTAGGCTGGTGCTTCTCCCTCACAGTCAGGAACACAAATTATAATTTAAATACTTAAACCGTGGTTCCTGCTTTTTCCTCCTCCTTATTTTCCTTCCCTGCCTGGCTTGTTTCAAATGTGTGCACCAGTTAATCACTGGTGAAGCCTCCATTCAGCTGAACAAAGCTTCCAAAGATGTTTTTCCTCATTTTTTCCTGCTGATTGGCTGGAGCAGAGGCCCACGCTGGCTGCAGCAGGGGGGATAATGAGGGATGGGAAATTCCCTGCTGTTTTTTAGGATTATTCAGCTGCTGGGGTTAAACCAGCCCTCAGTCAGGCCAGGGTGGGAAGCTCCTCACTGCTGGGAATGGAGATCATGGAATCACGGAAGGGATCCACAAGGGTCATCCCAGCTCCTGGCCCTGCACAGGCACCCAACAACTCAACCCTGTGCATCCCTGGGAGCGCTGTCCAAGCCCTCCTGGAACTTTGGGAATGTGCCCATTCCCTGGGGAACCTGGGCAGTGCCCAGCACCCTCTGGAATAGTGGAAACTTTCCCTGATGTCCAACCTAACCCTCCCCTGGCACAGGTCCAGAAATGTCAGCCGATGGCTTGTGGAACGCCCATCCTTGGCTTTGCTCTTTTCATGGGAGCATCCCTAAATTCCACATCTCCAGGGATGGTTGTCCTCACCCACAAGGGCTTCTCTCCCCTCACAGGTGACTCTGCTGACCCCAAAGCCGTGCTCCTATCTCAGTCCATGCTCCCATACCAATCCATGCTCCCGCTCCAGTCCATGCTCCCATCCCAGTCCATGCTCCCACCCCAATCCATGCTCCCACCCCAATCCATGCTCCCATCCCAATCCATGCTCCCATCACAGTCCATGCTCCCATTCCAATCCATGCTCCCCTCCCAGTCCATGCTCCCATCCCAATCCAGGCTCCCATCCCAATCCCTGTTCCCGCTGCTGGGCTGATCCCATCCCTGCTCCTGCCTGACCTCAGCCATGGAAGAGCTCCAGCTGTCCCTGGGGGCACAGCCAGGCTCTGACTCATCCCCTTTTTTGTAGAAAAAAACTTTTTATGGATGGATCCAAGTCTTCCAAGGGGCCTGCAGGGAATGACTCATTCCAGTGGAGCCGGCAGGACAGGGACAGGCTCCCCCATGGCACAGGGAGAGGAGAGTTTTCCTCTGGAATTCCAGGCAGCACCCAGATTCCGTGTGTTTATTAGTGAAAGTGATGTCTTTGTAGCCTGCTGGCTGCTTTTCCCTAATTTTTTGGGGGATTTTTTGGGAAAATCCTGGGTCTCCAGGGCAGGAAGAACTCAAAGTGTCACCTCTGAGCTGCTCCATGGGGAAATCTGAGCTGAGTTTCGTGTTAACACCAGGAGGACGATGGCAAAGTTTTCCTTCTTCCCTTCTTTTGGTGTCCCTATGGAATTGTGCCCTGTCCCAGGAGGGTTTGGCTTTGTTAGGCCTGGCCCAGCTAAGCTGGGGATCCTGCAGTGTAGCAGAAGATTCCTAGGGCACACAGTTCGGGAGACTCTGGATGCTCAAGGGTCCCTCAGATCCACCTCAGGCTGGTGGTAAAGAAACAAAAGCAAAGTTTTAGCTGTAATCAGCATTTCTGCTTTTTTAACAAAACTATTTTTTTAAAAACCCCAAAATAATTAAATTTAATGCAAAGGAAATAGTTGGTTTTCAGGAAAGGAATTTGCACCGAGCAAAACAGAGCTCGTGGGGGCTTCCTCCAAGGCAGAAAATGCTCTGAATTCCCTGAGAATTCCTTAAAATCCAGAAGAAGTAGCTTGATTTTTCCAAGGGGTCTTCCTAAGGTTGGGCTGCTGCTGCAGTTCTTCCCAGGGAAACTCCAGGGAAAACTTTTCCTGTGCCTTGTCCTCGGAGTTCTTGCTCAGAGCAGCTGCAAGCTCAGCTTTTCTCTCTTTGGATGAGAAAAGTCTCAGGCCTGGGACTTGAGCTTGGCCTGGAGTCACAACAGGTTGTAAAATCAGGGATCAGTTCCCATCGAGTGGGAATTTAGCACAAATGGAACTTCAAAAATGGGGCCCAGGAATCTGCTTGGTCTGCAGGAGCTGAAGAAATGTGACCTCTCTCCTTGAAATCGAAACCGTATTAAATAAGATTTTCACATCCATGTTTTTCCCAAATTATCCACATTTGCACCACCAAGGAATTCTTTATCCAGAAGACATAAAATATTTACATTTCCCGACCACACAGCCAGGAAATCCAGATATAAATATAATTACAATTCTATTTTCCAGCCCTTAGCAGACCTGGAAGCGAATCCAGTCCCAGAGCAGGCAATGAGAGGGTACAAAGCAGAATCCAGGTGTTTTCCCTCCTCCCTTTTCAAAGGGATGATGTTCCCTGCCACTTCTCTTGGTCATGGTGAACTACAGAAGAATTCCAGAACTTCCCAGAATGGATTTTCCACTGGATTTCCCAGCTGGCAGAGCTGTGCTGACAGCAGTAATTCCCTGGATTTTCAGGAATAAATGGAAGCAGAGTCCTGTCAGCTTGGTTTTGGTTGTTGCTTCCAGCTTTTTGATGGATCCACAGCGTCACAGGACACAAATATTCCTTGAGTGGGGGTCCAGGGAGTTGGTGTCCCTGTCTGAGATGTGCCTAGATCGTGGAATCATGGAATGTTTTGGGATGGAATGGACACAAAGGTCATAAAATTTCAGCCAAAGGTCATAAAGGGACACCTCCCACTGTCCCAGGCTGCTCCAGCCTGGCCTTGGACACTTCAGGGATCCAGGGACAGCCACAGCTGCTCTGGGAATTCTATCCCAGGGCCTCCCCACCCTCCCAGCCAGGAATTCCTTCCCAATATCCAACCAAAACTTCTCCTCTTTTTAAACTAAATGACTTTTGGGAGTGTTTATGCCGGAAAAGGATTTTCCAACCCAAAAAGGCCATGCTAGGACAAGGAGCAGAATTCCTGCAGGGAATGCATGGAGCCAAAACAACTACAAGGAAGTAGGGGTGGCTCAGTGTTGTGAAGAAAAATTCCCTTTTATAAAATATTCAGTTTTTTCCCATCCATCCAAGAGCCTTTCTCCTTCACTGTTCTTTTTTTTTTTACATAGCTCTGCATTCCTTTGATTTTCCCCCTCTATTTTTGAAGGAATTGTCTAACAGAAATAGTTGCTCCCACTCGAGTGCTCGGCCTCAAAGGGCAGCGTTTGGATTCTGGGCACAAAGAAATCATTCATGGCCATTTGTTAGGGCCTGAAATGCATCCCTGACCCCTCTGGAAAGGGCACAAAAAGCCATCTGCTCATATTTGTCCTTTTTTCCCCCCACTTCAATCCTGGGTTTTTTGTCTTTATTTTATTAATGGAATCACAGCCTGGAAACGCTCTGGGAAGAAGAAGCTGTGGGTGAAGATTCCTTTGGAATTGTCCCTCTTCAAGAAAGGGGGAAAAATAATTGTGGGATCATTCTCTGCTGCTGCTGCCGAGCTCAGGGAAGAGTTGAAGCCCAGGAGATGCGATCCTGGCAGGAATATGTACAAGGAAAAGGAGGAATTGTGGAAATTTTGTGGATAGCTTTACCAAGAAGATGGGGAAGCTCAGGCAAACATTCCCAGAGCAGCTGCGGCTGCCCCTGGATCCCTGGAAGTGTCCAAGGCCGGGTTGGACATTGGGGCTTGGAGCAACCTGAAATAATATAAATATTATTTCATTAAAAATATTCTTTATTATTTATTTAGTTATTTATTCTTTTATTATTATATTTTATGTATAATATTTTTTGAATTCTTATTATTTAAATAATTTTAATGTTATTTAAATTATTAAAATTTATTCAAAATATTATTTAATTTTAAAATTTAAAATATTATTTAAATATTATTTCAAATATGATTTAAAAGGAATTGGATGGGATTTAATTTCTCTTCCAACCCAAACCATTCCAGGATTCCCTGACTCGTGGACACCACTCAAACTTCCTTTTCCTTTGCAAACTTCCTGTGCAGTAAAAAATGTGGAGTACAAGTTTTTCAGCCCAGCTGAGCCTGGTTTTTCTTACTTTTCCTAAAGATTTGGGCAACTCTTCCTCCTGTTATCCTAAAGCAGAAAATTCTTTTAAGATCACAGGGGTTAAGGAGATTTTTGGGAGTTTTTTGGGGGGTTTTCTTTATACTTTTTGTTGATTTGTGATTTTTTTAAGGCCAAACTTAACATAAACTCCTCCTCTGCTGTGACGTTCATCCTTATGGGATGACTCAAACTGCCTTAATTTCCCAGTTTACCATTCCCACTACATTTGCGGAAGATTTTTATGAAAAAGGACATAAAAGAAATCCTTATTTGTACAAGCAACACTTTTCTCGGCATATTTTGGAGCATTCAGGGCATAAAAAAGGAATAATGCAGGAAATTGAAGCCACTCAGAAGTGCTAAAAGCCGTTTTTTTAGGGGCTGGATAAACACATTGAGATTTTTATTGGCAGCAAAATCATCTTTTTGGGACACTTGAGAGTCGTCTAATGGTAGGAGCAGAAAGAGTCTCGTGAGTTTTTATTAGGACAGGATCAATCTGAAAAAATATTGGAAGTGAAAGGGATTTATCCATATTTTCTCTGGAAGTTTCCTGGGTATAAAGGAATTGTCAACATCTTTTTAAATCCCCTCAAATGCAGGCAAATTTGTGCCTTTGGGGCAATAAAAATAAAATGTGGTAATGGATCCATCCATTTTTATGGACTTATTTACAGAGATTGGGTGAAAGCCTTTTTGTTACCTTTCATCAGGAAAAATGGGAGGCATTGGAAGGCTCAGACCACGGGAAGATTTGCAGGCACCTCCTTCAATTCCTGGGATTTTTAAAGGTTTTTAGCTGGGAATGAGGAAGAGGAAGCTTTTTGTTGGAGGAGTCTCTTCCTCTGTTTTTAAAGAGAAGGAAATTCATCTTTTTATTCCCATTTCACACCTGCTGAGGCGGCAGGAGGGAGCTCTTTTTATCAATTTTCTCTATTTTATTTATTCCTTTCATCCAGATTTGTATTTTATTCCAACATGAAGTGGGATCAATCTCACGGAATGCTGTCAATATAAGGGAGTAACAACAGGGTTTATGGGATTTATTCTGAAGGTCAAGGTGCTTGTGGCTTTTCTGGTGCGTTTCCAGCCAGGAAAAAAGGGCCTGGTTGGCAAAATCCCACCTGGAATTATTTTCTACATTCTGTGGGATGGGCAGGGACACCTCCCACTGTCCCAGGCTGCTCCAGCCCCAGTGTCCAGCCTGGCCTTGGGCACTGCCAGGGATCCAGGGGCAGCCACAGCTGCTCTGGCAATCCCAGCCCAGCCAGCAATTCCCAGTTCCCAATCTCCCACCCATCCCTGCCCTCTGGCACTGGGAGCCATTCCCTGGGTCCTGTCCCTCCATGCCTTGTCCCCAGTCCCTCTGCAGCTCTCCTGGAGCCCCTTCAGGCCCTGCCAGGGGCTCTGAGCTCTCCCTGGAGCCTTCTCCTCTCCAGGTGAGCATTCCCAGCTCTCCCAGTTTGAGGGAACTGCAGCCACCTTGAGCTCCTGCAGCAGGTTTGAGTGAAAACTTCCCAGACTGGGAACACTGGGATTGTTTCCAGTACTAAAAACCCACAAAAGCTCCACCATGGAGAGCCAAACACTGCCAAGGATCCAGGGGCAGCCACAGCTTCTGTGGGAATTCCATCCCCGCCCTTCCCCACCCTCCCAGCCACGAATTTCCAATTCCCAATCTCCCATCCATCCCTGCCCTCTGGCAGTGGGAGCCATTCCCTGGGTCCTGTCCCTCCATCCCTTGTCCCCAAGTCCTTCCAGCTTTTTTCCTTACTGGTTGTCACAGCTCCAAACCCCAAGTGAGGCTGACATCACCCTGATTCCTGCATAAGGAATTCCTGGAGTTCATTGGACCAAATTCAATCTGGAAATGATGAAGTGGAATTCCTCTTATTCCCACCTTTTGAATTTTGCTGCCTGCTGCCCTGGGAGTGCTTTGGATGGATTGTGGGATAACTTGGTGGTGGAACAAGAGATGATTCCACATTTCCCCACCCTCTTTTGTCCATTAGTGGATCAGGAAAAATGAGATTGGATGTTCCTTTCTGGAAAATGAGGCAGGATCAGACAAGGAAGGAATAACAACGTGGCAGTGCCAAGTTTTAGTCTGTGGTGCCTGGAACTGCTTTTTCCCCAGCATTTTTCCTTGCTGGCTGTCTTGGATTCACGGCCTAAGGGAGCACCCCACTGCTGGCATCATCATGACTCCTGCAGAAGGAATTCCTGGAGTTTGTTGGGAAAAATTCCATCTAGTAATGATGAAGTGGAATTCCTCGTTTTCCCACCTTTTGAATTTTTTCCCCTGCTGCCCTGGGAGCCTTTTGGATGGATTGGGATAACTCAGTGGTGGAACCGGGGATGTTTCTAGCAGCTCCACCCACATTTCTCCACCCTCTTTTGTCCATTAGGGGCACAGAAAAAATGAGATCGGATATTCCCCTCTGGAAAATGAGGCAGGACCAGGTAGGGAAGAAATAAACAATGTGGCAGTGCCAAGTTTTATTCTGTGGTGTTTGGAATTGCTGTGTGGAGCCATCCCAGGTTAGACTGGGGGAGCTTGGTCTGCAGGAGAAGGATTTTTCCAGCCTCCAGTTCTGGAATGTGGAGCTGGATGCGGGAGCAGGGAGAATGTTCCCTCTCTTTCCTTCTTTTTAATGAGATGGAATCAAATGTGGGAAATAAAGAGTCTGCATTTAGTCCCTGTTTGGATGAGATGGAGACCAAAGCAGAGCCATCAAAAATCTGTGCAAATTCAGCTCACATGGAAAAGAAAGGATCTGGAATGGGATAACAATGTCATCCCCGCTCTTCCCAAACTGATCCCACAGAATGTGCTCTGTGTCCATGTGCTGAGGGTTTCATCATCCATGTAGAGGCCTCACATTTCCTCTTTTCCAGGATTTTTTTTTTGTGTGAAATGATCTGTAAAATTTAGGGATTTTCCGTGGAGGATTTTCGTTGAGGAAGAAACCAGGCTTGGAAATTCAGACTCAATGTCACATTTGTCCTGGAAGAGAGGATGAGGATGGGATGAGGGTGCCAGAAAATAGGGATTATCAAAAAAAAAAAGAAGAGGAAAAATGAATTCAGGGCTTGGCTGCCTGGAAGGAGGAGCTGTGCAGGTTTCTGGCAGTGCCAGAATTTGGGAGACCTGTCTGTGGCAAATCCCATGGGAAGTCCTGGAAAACCAAAGAGCTGCAGAAGGATCCCAAGAAGCAGCAAACTGGGAGGATTGAAAGCCACCAGTGCCAATTATTTAGGATTTTTCTAGTTAAAACCATGTGGAAAACCCCAATGATTGCCTGTAATGTCTTCACCAATACTTAAAATTCAGGATTTATGGAAAAATGTCTGATTTCTATTTTTTAATTTATTATTATTTTTATTGAAAATGGAAAGAGGTATGGAACCTGTACATTCATTCTAATATACGAAATATGAGGAATTGCTTCTTCAATTTTAACAGGCAATATTTAAAAAAAAAATCCTGTGTAAAAAACCCCACAAGTTTTGAATTTTATTAAAATCCCATTATTATAATTTAACTGTAAAATAAAATAATTTCAAGGTCTTCCCTTTATTTTTCAAAGTTAGGACTTAAAAAATAAAAACCATGGAATTATTAAGGTTGGAAAAGCGTCTGAGTCCACCCATTCCCCAGCAATCCAAGGCCACCTCTGCCCTATGTCCCCAGGTGCCACATCCAGAGGTACATTGAATCCCTGCAGGAATGAGGATTCCATCATTTATTATCCCAACGAATGGTGCAAAGGAGAATCTTAGACCAGCCTAAGAATCCTCCTTGTGGATTTGAAAGGAAATGCCCCCAAAACTCAAACCAAGCCAAGATTATTCATAAACGAGCTGATTTAACACTCCTAAAACCCAGAGCTCGGCTTCTCCCAAAGATAAATTACAATTATTGCAATTCCTGCTTTTTTCCCCACTCAATAACCTGCAATCAGTTATCCAATAACGCTCCGGGCAGGCTGAATAATTCATTCCCATCTTTCTCCTGATGCTGGGAGCCTTTGGAGTGGAACAAGGAGCCTTTGGAATGGGATAAGCCTTTGGAATGGAGTAAGGAACCTTTGGAATGGGATAAGGAGCCTTTGGAATAGAACAAGGAGCCTTTGGAATGGGATAAGCCTTTGGAATGGAGTAAGGAACCTTTGGAATGGGATAAGAAGCCTTTGGAATGGGACAAGGAGCCTTTGGAATGGGCTGATTCTCATCTCCTGGTCCAGCCATTCCGGCACCATTTGACCCCACCCAGCCTCCATGGCAGCTCTGTGCTTCCCAAAGGATTCCAGTGAGGAGAGAGCAATGCATTCCTGAAGTTTTTAGCCAGGAATTCCAAACCAAAGGAAAGCAGTGGATTGAAATATTTTAGGTTAAAACCCTTCATTAGTTTGGGTAAAAACTCATTGTGAGGCAGAGAGCACAGGATCATTCATATCCCAAGGATTTATCCATGTTTTTCTTGGAGATTTGACCCTAATTATTGGTTTTTTCCCTATTTTTACCTCACACCTTGGCATAAAACTAAAGGGGATTATGGAAATGGGCCTTTCTCCTCAGTATTCCATGTGAATTCCCAGTTTTTGAGTTCTCTTTGTGTGATTCCTCATCAGGTGGAGCCGAGGAATCTCCTGGATATTGGAAACATGGAAAACATCAGGAGTGAAATGGACTCCTGGCATCCATCAGGGAACAGAGATTTCCCTGGGTGATAAATGTTGGATCCAACGTTGGACATCTCCACCCTGAGCCTATCCCATCCTGGAATTCTGAGGGAGTTATTGATGTCCTAGTGGGAATGGAAGGCCTCACCCAGCTCCCTTTGCTGTTTGCTCCTGGAGTGATCCTGAGCCAATTTCATCCAGGGCTGAATTCCACTGCAGCCCATTCCACAAATATTTCCACCACAAATTTCCTCCTGCACAGCGGGAGCACAAATAACCTGCAATCAGAGCAGCCTAAAAAATGCCATTTTTTTGTTTCACTCCTGTTTTCTCCCACAGAAAACCTTGAAAGCTTTTGTTTCCTGGTAAATTCTCCTGTTTTGTGACAATTCCAACAAAAGGATGAAGTCAAAATCTCCCCGTTTCTGACCCAGCTGGGTTTAAACAAAGCAAGAACTTCAGTTTTTCTCTGTGTTCTCTGCAGGCCTGAGCTGTGTTGGCGTCCCTGTGGGAGGTGAAAATCAGATTATTGTTATTTTCTTGTAGCTAAACCGAGGCGGTTTCACTGCGAGAGAAAACAAAACCCGGTTTGCTGGTTGTGTTGAAAATGAGATTTCAAAGAAAAACAGATCTGAAACAGGGAAGTTTCTCTTCTGCTGTGGCGGGGTTGGAGTTTGGCTTTTGACACGTTTTTGGTGTAGGGAAGGAGGATGGTTTATAATGGAGAATTTTCCTTGGAGTGTTGTTTACTTCAAAAGCCGTATTTTCATTGGAAAGTGGAGTTGGATGGTAAATCCTGGATCCTGGAGAGGGAATTTTTACAGGAGTGAGGAGTGATAGGAGAAGGGGGAATGGCCTTAAATTGAAATGCGGGTAGGGTTAGATGGGAGATTGGGAATTGGGAATTGCTGGCTGGGCTGGAATTACCACAGCAGCTGTGGCTGCCCCTGGATCCCTGGCAGTGCCCAAGGCCAGGCTGGATGGGATTGGAACAACCTGGGACAGTGGGAGGTGTCCCTGTCATGGCAGGGGTGGCACTGGGTAGGATTTAAATTCCCTTCCAACCCAAACATTCTGGAATTCTGTGGAGTTTTTCCTGAGCTCCAGCTCTCAACCCTGCAGCATGCTCAGGGGGTTTTAGTGATGGACATTTCTCCAAACACCCAATTTTGGGAACAGGAGCAGCTCCGTGTGTTTGTGTCCCCCCCTTGGGGACAATCCCTTGCTCAAAGCTCATGAGGAGGAAGAGAAGAAAATCAGAAGAGGGGCCTTGGCCTCCAGAGGAACCCCAGGAGATGATTCCTTTTCTTCTGAAACCCAAGGAAAAGGGAGAAGTGTCTGGATCAGACAATTCCTTCCTTTCACGCACGATAAAGACACTGAGAGCTTTTTATGTCAGCTCCTCCCCTGTGCTCCCCCACAAATTCCAAATGAATAAGATAATGAGGGCCATTAAAATAATTTTTATCCAGGATAATAAATGAATAAAACAATTGAACATCTCCAGGATTAATCCTGTAGGATGTCCACTTCCCAAGGATGCCTTTAAGAATCCATAGCTGCCCTTGGAAAATCCCGGCTCAGTTGGATTCTCTGGAAAAGCATCACATCCCTGAAATATTGACGTTATTTCAAGAAATGCAGGGACACATTCCCTGCTCCGTGTCCTACTTTATGTGGCATTAGTGGCTTGGTCACCTCGTGCTCCATGAATAATGGAAATGTGGATTCTGCAATGTTTACAGGAATAAAAGCTTGGGAAAAGCGGATTCTGCAATGTTTACAGGAATAAAAGCACAGCATTAATTTGGGCTGTTTGTCCCCCTGTGGGAAAGCTCCCACAGCCACCAGCTCTTCCCAGGGATGCTCTGGAGCCTGGCATGACCTGCATGTTGAAAATGGATTTTCCCAAATGGAATAAGCCTTTCCTTGCTGTTTTTTATTCTGGTTACAAGTGATTTAGGCGATGCAGAGAGGGAGCTGGGCTGATTCCATGGATTTTGGCAGCTGGCTGGGGCTCAGACACAGGGAAAGGAGTTGTCCAAAACCACAGCGTGGGCTGGAAGTTCTTTCTCCGAACTGGTGAATATCCAGGGCTTTGGGAAAAAGGAATGTGAGCAGCAGGTGGAGGGAAGAGACACTCCGCCTCTGCTGTGCTCTTGTGGGATCCCACCTGGAATGCTGTGGACAGATGTGGTGTCCCCACGAAAAGAAGGACATGGGGCAAGTCCAGAGGAGTTGGTAAAGGGACTGGAACATCTCCCCTGTGGAGGAAGGCTGGGAGAGCTGGGAATGTGTGGGAATCTGAAATGCAGGGAACTCTCAGAACTTTGGGCCTGTAAGCTAAAGTTTAGAATTAAACCCAGGATTTGATCTGAGCCCTTGGAAAAGGCTCCCAAACTGAGGTGCCAGAAGGGAGAATGTGGATTTATAGTTTAAAGCAGAGACACGTTGAGCTAAGGAAAGGAAAGTTTAGAGTTTTAGAGTTTAAGATGCAGAAATAAAAGTAGTTCCAGAGGTGAACAAGGAGTTTAGAATGCAGCACTGTGGGTTTGTGAGCCATAACATGAGTGGCTAAGGAAGCTCACACTGTAGCATGGGTCCATAAGATGAAATACTTAAGGATTGGGTGAAAAACATAAATATCCTTGTTGGCTGTGTTTTATGGGTCAATAAATCCTTAAAAAGTCTTGTAACTGGGGTCTTGTGACCTTGTGAACGATGCAGTGAAGATGTGAGCTGAACTCGCCCTTCCTGCCTGTGTAGAAGATAAGAAAAATAAATCTCGTAATATACAACAACTCAGAGGTCCCATTTCAAATTCCCCACAAATTCCCCCCAGGAATGTTCAGCCTGGAGAGGAGAAAGTTGTGTGGAGACCTCCCAGCACCTTCCAGGGAGCTGGAGAGGGACAGTTCATCAGCAGGACACAGGGAATGGGTTCAAACTGGAAAAGGAGGAATTTAGGTTGGATATTGGGAAGAAATTCCTGGCTGGGAGGGTGGGGAGGTCCTGGAATGGAATTCCCAGAGAAGCTGTGGATCCCTGGCAGTGTCCAAGGCCAGGCTGGATGAGGCTTGGAGCACCCTAGGATAGTGGAAGGTGTCCCTGCCCCTGGCAGGGGGTGGGAACTGGACAAACAAAAAAACCCCAAAACTTTGGAAACGGCAGGGTTTTAAACCATAAAGAATGCATTTTTGGAGGATGGGAGGTTCAGGGATGCAGAAGTCCCTGGAACACCTGTGGGATATGAATCGTTGCTCTGCAGTGCTCCCATGACCAAAAGCTGTGGCTTCTCTGTGGTGACAACGAGGAGATCTGTGTTCAGCAGAAGGGCCCAGGGTTTGTGACACTGGGCTGGAGATCAGACAGAATGGAGACAAAGAACTCCCTGGATTTCCAACCTGGGGATTTCGGCTCCCAGAATAAATTTAGGAGCATCTGCAGTGCCTGGCTGGGAGTCCTGAACTCCCACTGATGGGGTGGCTGGACTGATTGACCTCTGGGATTTTGGGAGCAGAAGGTTGTGGAAGGATGAGAACAGAGCTGAGAAAATCCACCGAAATAACCCAAAAGGCTCAAACATCAGCCACAAACCTAATTTCTGCTCTGGAAACAGAGCAGGGGCTCAGGGAGCACTGAACACCAGCAGGGAGAAAACTCCAGGGGCAGATATTGACAGGATAAAGGGGAACATTCTAAACTAAAATATGGAAGATTTAGATGGGATATTGGGAAGGAATTCCTGGCTGGGAGGGTGGGGAGGCCCTGGAAGGAGTTCTGGCTGTCTCTGGATCCCTGGCAGTGTCCAAGGCCAGGCTGGACAGGGCTTGGAGCAGCCTGGGATGGTAGAAGGGGTCCCTGCCCATGGAAAAATTTGGTCTTTAAAATTCCTTCCATCCCAAACTATTCCATGATTCTTCTGAGCCGGGATGATTCCTGGATTATTTTCCCACCGAGGAAATGATTTCTACATTGCACATGGATATAAGAGCCTAAAATGCGTCTAAATCCTTGTGCAGCCCCAGCTCAGATCTGGTTTGGAGTGTGATTTATTAATTAATTAGTAATTAAACACTTCCAATAGGTGCCTCCCCTCTGTGGCTTGAAAACTGCCTGATCTTGCTGCTCTTCCTGGCTGGCTTTGCTTTAGAGCAGCAAAATCTTTGATTTGCTCCCGAAGATGTGGAAAATATCCCCAAAAAGCTGCACTTTGCTAAGAGGCTGCCAAGCACCACCTCCCTGGGAGTGAAAAGCTGAATCATTCCAGAAACTGCTGGCTTGGAACCCACTCCAGAGCCTCATTAATTAAAAACAAAAGCTGGAAATAACTCGAGCCCCTCAGGATTTTTTCCCCCCTCACAAATGCCCATGTTCAGCTCTTAATTCCTCTGGAAATGAATAACAGGACAAGGAACTTCAGTTTGGTTGTATCCTGCTGCCAGTGCATCCAGCTGGGTTTATTCCATGGAAATAAATGGACCAAAAGTGGAGAAATTGGAGTGGGGAAGAGGAATCGTTGTCATGGCTGGGTGTTGGGAGCCTCCTTAATTCTGAAATCCTGTTCTGGGTTTGGTGGTTTTTTTGCTCACACAAACCCTGCTTCCCTGTGCGCATCCCGGGATGGCAGAGCACGGAAAGCACGGGAAGAGGGCTTGGATTTAACTCCAGCTGGGATGTGGAGACTTCAGGGAAGCGCTCCAGGGAATAACCATGGATGGCTGAACTCCTGAGGGAAAGGGCACAGCAGAATTCCCTGCCCTGGGTCACAGGAGTACCAAGGGCTGATTCCAGCAGGGGGGATTCCATGGATTGAAGGGATGTGGGGTCATGGAAAAGGGTTTGGAGGCTCTTGGTTGTGGGGCAACAACTTCAGCTGCTCAGGAATGACAGGAATAAAATCAGGGGAGCTGCAGGAGTGAATCCAGAGGAATCCATGAAGCTGCTCCAAGGGCTGGAGCCAGGCTGGAGGAACTGGGAATGTTCCCTGGAGAGGAGAAGGCTCCAGGGAGAGCTCAGAGCCCCTGGCAGGGCCTGAAGGGGCTCCAGGAGAGCTGCAGAGGGACTGGGGACAAGGCATGGAGGGACAGGACTCAGGGAATGGCTCCCAGTGCCAGAGGACAGGGATGGATGGGAGATTGGGAACTGGGAATTGCTGGCTGGGCTGGAATTGCCAGAGCAGCTGTGGCTGCCCCTGGATCCCTGGCAGTGCCCAAGGCCAGGTTGGACATTGAGGCTTGGAGCACCTGGAACAGTGGGAGGTGTCCCTGCCCATGGAATGGGATGGGATTTAAATTCCCTTACAACCCAAACCATTCCAGTATTCTGTGATTCTCTGAACCTTTCCTAGCCCAGTTTCTGGGAGCCGTAATTAATTTTTCATTTCTATTTTTAAAAAATTAAATATATTCAAATTAAGATTTGCAAGCACCTCAGGAAAGCAGAATTCTGTTGCATTCTTGGAAAACAAAAACCATTCCCACCAAAGAGGGCCACAGCAAGCCAGAGCTGCTGAGCCACTGAGAGACTGGAGCCATCATTTTTTGGGAGGTGCTGGAAAAGTGGGAAGATGTCCTACTGGTCTGGATATTCCATAATGAGCCAAATGCTGATTCTTGCATTTGCCATGAGAATAATTAACCCTTCTCCTCCTGATTCCATGTTGATTCATTCCTGATGGGAATAAATTGTCATTATTACAGGGATTGAGCATCAGGGATATCTTGAAGGAACAGTACAAGGTTATCCAATGCTGACTCTGTTCCCTGACTGCCAGGAAGGAATTCCTGCCCAACCATTCCCTCTGCTTGTGCTGGAGCTTTTGTGGCTCCCAAACTCCATCCTTTGTTGGTGCTGATTGTTAAAATTAACATAAGGGAGAAGGGGTTTGGACATTCCTTGTTCTGTTTCCTGCCTGGATTGGAAAGCCCTGCACCCTTGGGATCTTCCAAGGGTCTTTTAAATTGCAAATGTGGGTATGTATTCTATTGCCATCTGTAAGAAGTAGAGCAGTTATCTTCTGGTCTTTGGGCAGTTTTTTTTCTCTCTCCCACAGCCAATCCTCCCTCCAGGAGATCTCTGCTGTCCATGGCCACTGAGTGTCCCTGCAGGGCTGATCAAATTCCAGCATCCCATGGGAGATGCTCCGCCCAGGGCAGGAGCCAAGCATTCCTACCTGGATACAATCTGAGCCTGGAACAGCACAGCAGCCTCTGCCCCCTGCATTCCCAGAGGAGCAGCTTTCTCCTGCCCTGCATTCCCACAGGAGCAGCTTTCTCCTGCCCTGCATTCCCAGAGGAGCAGCTTTCTCCTGCCCTGCATTCCCACAGGAGCAGCTTTCTCCTGCCCTGCATTCCCACAGGAGCAGCTTTCTCCTGCCCTGCATTCCCAGAGGAACACCAGGCCCAACTCCAGCAGCCCTGGAGCTGCAGAGGAAAACTCCCCCCTTGTGCAGGATCCCTGCTCCAGCAGAAGCACAGCTGGCACTGCAGGAGGGCTGAGCCCCCATGGGATGGGACTGTGCCACCACCCTGACACACAGGGCTCAGGGCCTGCTCTGACTCTGGCAGTGGTGTTTTGTATTACTGCATTTTTTATTTTATTTTTTAAAATTTAAATTTAATTTTTTTTTTTTGTAATAAGGAACTGTTATTCCTGGTCTCATATCTTTGCCTGAGAGCCCCTTAATTTCAAAATTTTAATAATTTGGAGGGAGGGTTTCGCATTTTCCGTTTCAAAAGAGGCTCCTGCCTGTCTTAGCACACACCTGTCTTTTCAAACAGAGACAAAGGGAAGGGAAAACCAGGAATGATCTGCATGGACACTGCACTGAGCACACCCAGCAGCCCCTGAGGATGCAGAGCTGTTGCACTGGAGGGACTGGGGCAGGCTGGGAGCATCTGCTGTTGCAGAAAGATGGATGAGGGAATTTCAGGAAGCAGCACAGGGCATTCCATGGGAAATATCCACTCATCCTGAACCAGGGCAGCTGTTCTGGTCGTGTCCTGACAGGAGAATTTGGATCAATTGTGCTCCCACCAAGCTGGACCACCCAACATCAATCACTGCAGTGTGGCTGTGCCGGGGCATGGCCTCGCTGGCAGCACTTAACGAGTTTCCTGTGCTAATTAATCATGTTTATCAAACATAATTGCCCTTTGCACTCTGCCTCTGCCAGGCTTCCTTTTCCCCAGTGTTTTTGAATAATTCATGTGGCTCAGGACGCTGCTGGGTGAGTTTGAGGGGCACAGAAACCTGTGCAGGTAAGAGCTGCTTACCTGGGGAGGTTTAGCAATAAACCTTTGTTTTAGGTGTTTTAATCAACAATAAATGCCCTTTTCTGCTCTGATCGATGTCTGCCTGCAGCTCTTGTCTCCTTTTCTAAGGGGAAATGATTCTTATTTCTGTGGAAG
Organism: Passer domesticus; assembly: GCF_036417665.1. Lineage (NCBI taxonomy): Eukaryota > Metazoa > Chordata > Aves > Passeriformes > Passeridae > Passer > Passer domesticus. The sequence continues at coordinate 1,571,788 of NC_087479.1, read as the reverse complement.
TTTCAAATCTGGAGCAGCTCCAGCTGCTACAACTCAGGGAGAAGGTTTTAAGCACCAGAATCCTCCTAAATACAGGGAATGGGGTCCTGGGAATGGGATATCTTCTGCTCTGGGAATGCAGCCCCAGCCCCACCTTGTGCTCAGAGCTCTGCCTAAATTCTGGTTGGGAATTAAAGTGTGCAATAAAACTGGGATATAAAGAGCTTAAATGGTGAGCATGGAGGATAGGAAGTAACAGAGATTCTGGAGGTACCGAAGGGAGCTCCACAGACAAAGGAGACAATGGGAAAATTGATAAAATATTTGGTTCATCAGAGATGGAAATAATCCCAGAATTCCAGGATGGTCAGGCTGGAAGGGACCACAGTGGGGCTTGTGGTTCTTGTTCCAGCACAGGATTGTGTCCAGACACCTCTGGAATATCCTCAGGGAGGAGACCCCACCCCTCTGTGGGAGCTGTTCACTGTCCAGGGCAGAAGTTCTGCTCCTGTCCGGGGGAATTCCTGGGATCAATCCCTGCCCGTTCCTCTGGTGCCACTGCTGGGCCCCTGGAGCAGAGCCAGGGATGAGATCCCATCATCCCAGCACTGCCAAGGCCACCGCTCTCCATGTCCCCAAGTGCCATTGTTTTTGTTAAATCCAACAAATATTTGGAGATCCAACCTGTGTTACCCCCTGAGGGGAGTGTGGAAAACTGTTTTCCTGTTAAAATCTCTGAGATTCCATAGAGCTCATGAAATTCCCTGACAAGACGGCTCCTGGACAGGTGGTTCAGAGGGTTTGCATCTGAAATAAAACCCCAAGCCCAGCAGCTGGTAATTAGAGATAAGCAAACACTGGAAATAAAAATCTCTTCAATTATCCCACACTGAGCATGAGGAAATGTGGGAATAAAAACATCCCAGCATTTCCCTGGAGCTGCAGGCTCCATGTTCCCAGGGATTCTCTGAAGGTGCTGCTCTCTCTGGGCTGGTTCATTGGACCATCATTAATTTACACCTTTGTTTGGGGAATTACAGAAAAATCCATTTTTTTTTCTTCCATCCTTACAAGGATGAATGATTACCAAACAATTCCCCTCTGGAAAATTAGGGAAGTGTTGCCTTCTTCCCTGCAAAAGAAATTTGTTAATCCAGACATTTATGATGTCACACAGCCCAGAATGGTTTGGAAGGGACTTCTAAAGATCCCCCTTTAAAATCTCATTTTTCAATCCATGTATGGATTTGAAAGGAATTTTGGGATCTCTTGTCTAATATACCTGGAAGTGCTCAAAAAAACTGTGGATATGGAACTTCCTAATATGGATTAGTGGTACTTGTTCAATGGCTGGATTGATGATCTTGGAATATTTTTCAATCTTAATGATTCCATGATTTTTACCTGGGAGGGAATCAATTCAGCATTTTTAAAAGCTGTTGTCTGGAAAACCTGAGCAAAAAGGGTTTTTCCTACAGATCCTACAGTAACAGGAAAACCTTTCCCGCTTTTGATTGTAACCAGGAGCTGGCTTTAGACAAGAAAAGTGCTTTCACCCATTAATTCCTACCATTCCCAGGTGTTTTTGGGATGGTCATTGAAAATCTGTGCAGTGATGGGGTTGAATGGGATCCTGGGGTGTCCAATCATCCCAGGTACCACTGGAGATGCTGGAAATGGGAAGAGATGGGAAAAGGGGAAATGGGAAATGAATTCACTCCTGTTAAGGACCTAAAGAAATCATGGAATTGTCAGGGTTTGAAAAAACCTTTAGGATCATCAACCAGCATCACCACTAAACCAAATCCTCAAGTGCCACACCCAGACATTTTTTGGACACTTCCAGGGATGGGGATTCCATCACTGCTGTTCCATCTCCATGCTTTCCACGGAGAAATTTTTCCTCATATCCAGTCCTGCCCTGGCATCACTTGAGGCCATTTCCTTTTGTCCCATCACTCAGGACAGTTCATCTTTAGCTGAGAACTTCTTTTTCCAGATATTTACCAGGCTGGCATCCACAAAACTTGGAAATCTGGAGGGATTTCAGCATTTGAAGGTATGTTAGAGCAGGTCTGCAAGAAAATTAATCAATAGAAATAAATTGATTGATTGATTACCCCCACTGGTAATAGTGAGTATCTGATTTGTAGTTTGAATTTATTCGTGCCAGATTTCAGAATGTCCTTAAAATGTAAGACGAATCATTTTTTATTGCATTTTTGTTAAAGTTGAGGTGTTTTGGGCCACAATCAAGTCAAGTAATATGAATCAGAAAATCATGGAATGGTTTGGGTTGGATGAGACCTTAAAGATGTTCCAGTTCCAATCCCTTTCCTAAACTGCTTAAATTTTCCTCTGGAAGAAAAATATCTGGGACCATGAGCTGTGCTTTTACTGAAACCAAACCTACTCCCAGGATTGGAGTATTTATCTCTTAAAATGTCATGATCTGGGTTTAATAAGGCAAAAATAGAGAATTTTGATGAAGTCAGCATCTTAAACAATACAAATATTCCCAGACTGGAATGAGAAGCAGGATAATGTTTCATGTGGACATCTAACCTGACATCCTCTATTTACACCAACTCTTAGCAACTCTGCCTGCGTGGAGCTCAAAAGATTCTGATTAAAATGGAGCTGTATTCTGGAAAATCAGTCTCTCACCAGCCTGGGAGAGCTGGAGAGTTATCCTGTCTTCCTGCTTGGATGCTTTTCCATCAAAAGCGGGAATGTTGCTCCCTATTTCAGTTTTTCTGTGTTTTTCCAGCTCTGAATTTCTTGGCCAGGAGACAAAAGCCTGCTTTGCCTGCTGGGTGTCTGCCGCAGGAGGTCGGGTTGATGGAGGCACAGGAAGAAGTTGAGGAATTTGTCACTGGAATTGGGATTGGCACAAAAGAAGGGATTAATCCCAGTTTACAGGAGAAACCAGTGCCACCCCCTGTCATGGCAGGATCACCTCCCACTGTCCCAGGCTGCTCCAAGCCCTCTCCAGCCTGGCCTTGGACACTGCCAGGGATCCAGGGGCAGCCACAGCTGCTCTGGGAATTCTATTCCAGCACCTCCCCACCCTCAGCCAGGAATTCCTTCTCAATGTCCCCCCTAAATTTTCCCCATGTCCTGTCACTCCAGTTCCTGAGGATTTGTCCCTCTCTGGTTCCCTGTCGCCACTTCAGATCCTGGAATTTGCTGGGAGCTCTCCACACAACCTTCTCCTCTCCAGGCTGAGGAGAGCATTCCCAGCTCTCCCAGCCTTTCTCCATAGGGAAGGTGCTACAGTCCCTCCAGCAACCTTGTGGACTCCTCTGGGTTTGCTCCAACAATTCCATGTCCTTCTTTTGTTGGGGACACCACACCTGTCCATGATATTCCATCTGGGATCTCATGACAGCAGAGGAGAGGGGCAGAATCAAGCTCATCCAGGTCAACCCAGCTGATCCTGCTACTTCTCCTTGCCTGCCTCTTTAGCCATGAAGGATCGAGGAGGATGGAGGAGCAATTCCTGCCAAACCCCAGCAGGAATTTCTGCCTGGACTGGGAGGTTTGTCCTCCCCACAAGGGCCCTGCTCATGCCATGGTCCTGGGGAAAGTCACCCTGGGAATATCGGGAATCTGACTCCAGTTCCAAGAGCCTTGATGGTTCAATAAGAATTCCTGGTGGTGCTTCACCAGCTCTTCCATGGCTCTGACACGGTGCCTCAGGCAGGATGGATGACATGGGCTCCCCTTTCCAAGAGGGAATTGCGCCGGGAATACGGATGAGTCAGCGGAGATCCCACTTCATCATCAGCCTGATGCCTAAAACTCCAACCTTGAACTCCCTCAGCCTGTCTTTTTCCACGAGCCAGGGTACAGGATGCTGCTGTTGCCTCCTGGAAGGGCTGACACCTAATCCTTCACGGAAAATCAGATTTAATAAATTCACAGCCGTGCTGCTTCCTTGGGGAAGCTCCGGAACCTTCACATAATCACACGGAACCTCCAGGGATGAGCAGCACCTTTTATGCACTCCTTTCCCTGAGATCTGTGAGTTCATCCCAAATAAATCCTGGGAGAAGGTTTCATTTTTCTTCCACGGGGTCGATACTCGGCTCGTGGGGAGCGGATCCATCTGTTTATTTTCCTCATCCCTTTTCAGGATGGATGGAGCACAAGGCTGGGAAAGGGATGCTGTTATTTCCTCTTATCTCAGGCTGTGATTTTTGGAGTAGGCTGACACAAGGTTTAATAAATATTCCCTTAAAAGGGAAGTGAAATGTTCTCTGGAAAGCCTCAGCTTTTGAATGAAGAAAGAAAAAAGTAGGGAAAAATCCAAGATATTTCTGATTTCGAGGGTGGCTTTGTTAGAAGAAATGGGATGGCTGTTCCTGGATTAAAATACCAGGAATGGGTCTGGAGCTCAATACAAATTAATGACAGAAAGAATGATTGATTTAATTCCTCACTAAATTATCATCAGCATTCCAGGGATAAAAGTTAGGGATAAGACTGGAGTTCACCCCTCTACCATGGCAAAAACCAATTTAATAAACACCAGGAGACTTATTAAGTTGTTCCAATAAATCCCAAAATCCCGTTCCTTAGGTAAAGCTGTTTTTTGCTGCCCTGACACATTCCAATTTCCTTTGTGTTATGGAATCCCAGAATATTTGGGATCTTAAATCCCATCCCGCCCCACCCCTGCCATGGCAAGGACACCTCCCACTATCCCAGGGTGCTCCAAGACTTGTCCAGCCCAAACCATCCTGGGATTCTGGGATTCTGTGCTCTGAGAATCTGGAAAACACAAGCACAGTCCCGGGAATTCATGTGGAAACACCTCCCTTGGCAGAAGGAATTGGGAATCCGGGCACGGCTCATCTTCCAGGAATCCCATTCCTGGAATTTGGCTCCTGGGATGGAGGAGCCTGCACCTGAGGGTGTCTGTGTGCAGGCGAGTGCGTCCTGAGGGTGGCCCTGGCAGGGAACTGATGCCTCAGGTTTGAACTTTTCTATTTTTCAGGTTCTGTGCTGCTTTAGTGTGTGGGGCTGGGCTGCACACCAGGGCATGGTTCTGATGGTGTGTAGTTCTGAGCTCTGTGCACAGAGCAGGGACACAAAACAATTCCTGCTCCAGCTGGGCACCAAGGACAAATGATCCCAATCTCAGCCCAGGAGCACAAAGCCCGTGGGCTGCAGAGAGAAAAACAAGCAGGGTGGGACTGCAGGGGCTGCAGCTGGAACTGGACACTGAACTGCAATGTGCACATGGAGCAGAGCTGAGCCCAGGGAGAGACCCCGGCAGCGCTCGTGCATTTTGGGACCATTTGGGTTCATCCTGGGGGCAGCCCTGGCTGGGCTCTGGCGCTGCCCAATGTGGATCCATGGAGGAGATCCTTGGAATCAATCCCTGCTTTATTCTGGAACTCCATCCAGCCTCTGCTCCAGGGCAGCCTTCTCAAGCAATGACCACATTCCTTGCCTTTGGTGCTGGGTGGTCCCACAAACTCCGGCCAGTTCCAATCCCGAGTTTTGTCCATTATAATTCCCAGTTCCCTGTGCCTTGTGTTGCCAAGGTGATGGATTTGAAAAGGCCAAACCCGTGCTCGCTTTTCAAAGGCTGAGTTGTTCTTTTTGATCTGCAAGCCAGGGGCAGCCACAGATCCAGGCCTGGCTTTTGTGCTCCCTTGTTTTGTCTCTGTGTTACAACCAGAATGATCTTGGCAGCTGAATTCTTTGGGATAAACACTCAGCATGGGATCTTGTGAGGGAGATGCTGAAGTCACTTTGGAACTGCTGAGGTAGTTGTATAAAAAGACATTTAAATACCCAGCCTGTGAATTCCTTGGTATTTCAAATTTGCGGACAGAATGATGGGATTGGGATGACTCCCGAAGATTCTCCTGTGCTGGTATCCATGGGCATCTTTTGGAAAGGCCATGGGACACAAACAATAGTTCTGGATCCTGTAATTTATTAGGAGAATTCCGTTTGGGACCAGCAGGAGAACAAAAATGCAATTATTGCATCTCTAACCTGACTCAGGACTTGGCACAAGGAATGACTTGTGGATTCCTGGTTTTTCCCCCTGCTGGGATTGAAATTGGCTCACAGCTTCTTCCTTGGCCTTTTTGTTGACTCCTGAAGTTAAAGCTTTTAATCCTGAGCTCAGGAGCAAAACTCCTGACTCAGCTCTCACACCCCAGGGACCAGGCAAGAACTTGCACAGCACAGGGAGGGAATTCAAGCTTATCTTCCCCAAATTCTGCAGGAATACAATAACCCCGACCCCTGGAGCTGGGATTTTGCAGATATTTCTGTCAAACACATTTCACCTCCACACAGCACAAGTGATGAATTAAGCAGACTAATTCTGTTTTCATGTTGCTCTTTGACACCCTGAGCCTGGGCATTCCTGATCGTTCCCATTCTGCCAGGCCCTCAGGTTTCTCTTTTAGGGAATGCTTGATTATTTTGGGGTCCTGGAAGAAAGATTTCTCTTTTTTTTTCTGCAGAAATTGGGCCCTTTGGGAATAATCCAAGTTGTTTATTTTCAGCAGACATCGCTTTTATTTACCTGCAGCCTTTTGCATTACCTGGTAGGAGCTGAAACAGGATGGAATTTTAGCAATTTAACAAAATCTGACACTTCCAGCTCCTAACTGCACCCCAGTCTGTGGAAAACATTGGGAATTCATCTTTCCCTACACCACAATGGGAAAACATGGATTAAATATCTTTAGTCTGCACAGTTCTGGGCTGAGCTGATGCACCTGGACAGCTCCTGCAGGGAGCTGATGGATCATGGCTGGGATGCTTAATTAATTAATAAAATAATTAATTCTTGTCTTCCAGCCTGGAGCAGGAGCTTGGAATTCATTCTGGAAGTGCCAGCAATGTGATTAATGCCCATCTGGGTGGGGCAGATGTTGCTGAGATCCAACCTGTTGGAAAATGGATCTTTCCTGGAATATCCTGAGCAGGAAGGGACTCCCAGGGATCGTGGAGTCCAACTCCTGACCTCTTCACGCTGTGCTGGCTCCAAACTGTTGGCACCTGATGCCATCCCTGCACATCTTCCTGGGAAGCTCCAGGAAAAACCCTCAAAGTCCCCCAAAACCCTCCCCAAACACCCCCAAATCCCCAAATCCTGGCAGGATTTTCCAATCACACAATGGAGTTGCTGGTGTGGAAAACCAGGGGAATTTCTGCCTCCTTCAGCAGTTCCCCCATGGAAACCTCGTGGAAAAACTCTTGGTGTGTTTTCTGTGCACTGTTTCAGTTCAGTGACACATTTGTTCCAAACCCCCTGATTTTTCCTGCCTGGAAATTCCCCTGCTGGCATTTCCTTGTCCTGCTCCTACCAGGGGACATCTTTCAAACTGGGAATGGCCGAACCAGGATGGGAGGAGATAATATGGAAAAGCCAAATTTAATCTCCTCAAAGCTATGACACAGCAGCTGCTGAGGGAAGAAATCCTTCAAAAAGGGTTAAAAACCAAGTCTGAGATTTCTACCTGCAAATACAAAGTGTGAAATGCCCTGGGCAAATCTGCAGCATTCCCAGCACATCTGGAATTACAAAGACCTTGGAACCACTTGGATTCTGCCCTCTGCCTCCAGCTCCAACCCTGGCATAGACAGATCCCTCTCCTTGAGAGCTTTGTGGGGTGTCCAGTGCCTAAAATCCCATTTTTCTTCTCCCAGTGATGCCTTGAGAAGGCTGCCCTAGAGCAGAGGTTGGATGGAGTTCCAGAATAAAGCAGGGATGGATTCCAAGGATCTCCTCCATGGATCCACCTTGGGCAGCACCAGAGCCCAGCCAGGGCTGCCCCCAAGATGAACCCAAATGGTCCCAAAATGCACGAGCGCTGCCGGGGTCTCTCCCTGGGCTCAGCTCTGCTCCATGTGCACATTGCAGTTCAGTGTCCAGTTCCAGCTGCAGCCCCTGCAGTCCCATCCTGCTTGTTTTTCTCTCTGCAGCCCACGGGCTTTGTGCTCCTGGGCTGAGATTGGGATCATTTGTCCTTGGTGCCCAGCTGGAGCAGGAATTGTTTTGTGTCCCTGCTCTGTGCACAGAGCTCAGAACTACACACCATCAGAACCATGCCCTGATGTGGAGCCCAGCCCCACACACTAAAGCAGCTCAGAATGTGAAAAATAGAAAAGCTAAACCTGAGGCATCACAGCACTCCAAAGGTTAAACCCCAGGCCACAGGTCTGACTTTCCAACTGCATTTCCCGGGAAGTCCTCACCTTTCCCAACCAATCAGGCTCCAAAGGGTTCAGCTGTCACGGGCTGTTGGAAAATGCATCAATCCCGAGGAATGAGCCAGCAGGAGAGTCTGGAACAGGGCTGGAGAGAGGGAATGTCCTGGGATTGGAAGGACACGGAGAAAATGCTGAGTGCCCACCACAGCCAGCGAGGAAACCTTCGGTGTCACCTCCAGCTTCCCAAATTCCAAAGGCTATGGATGAACTGCCCTGGTTTACTGGATCAATAACGCAGCGATGATCTGTCACTCAGTGCCACCACAGCACTGGTTGAAGGTGCATTTATGGCTCTGGTACTTCCCAAATCCTCTTTTTTCCTCCTTCCCGTGGGCTAGCAGGATCTGGGATACTGCCTGGTCTATGCTGAACAACCTACCATTCCTTTTCTTGGGATACAATGGAATTATTTTGGTCAGAATCCCAGATAATCATCTTCAAAATAAAAACCTGCTGGAGAAGAAGGTGGCTTCCACTTTAATGCCTGAAATGGAGAAATATTCCTTTATGGACAGGTTGAAAAAACCCTGGAATAGGTTTCCCAGAGAGGTTGGTGTCTCAAATCTGTTGGAAAATGGCCTTAATAATGTGTTTTAACCCTTTATCAGCCCTGATGTGCTCAAGGAGTTGGATTAAATGATTATTGTAGGACCTTTCCAATCAAAATATTCCTGTTTTTTCTTCTTTTCCACACCCCACTGGAAGAAAAAGCCTTCACGAAGCAAACATGAAATGTCACAATTAACATGAAGGAACCACCAGTGACAGCAGGAATCCATCAAGGGTCCCTGGATGTGACCAGTTTTCCAATAGATAGGAAATCCATAGGAATGGGTGGATTGGAAAACAATATGGGTTTTCCTAGAAGAACAGCTGACATTTAAACGGGAATATAATGCCTGGTCCAGCTTTTTTTGTGTTATAGCCATGCCATGAAGGATTCTGGAAAATGACATGCAGAGGGGTCTGGAAAATAAAAGAGACAGGATTCTGGAAAACAAAATTCAGGAAGCTCCCAGAATTACAGAGCCTTAAAGCCCAACCAGCCTCTGTCTGAAGATGAAACAATGGAAAAAGCAGGGAAGAACAAAAAGCTGCTGCAGAGCCTGGTACAAATTCCAGCTTTTTTGCAAATATAGTCCCACGAGAACAAGAAGTTAAAGAGGAATAATTGTAGGCAGAAAATCTGGAAAGGAGGGGTGGGGGAAATGATTTGTTTGGAGCTTCAGCCTCTGCACAAGCCCCAAAATACAAATCTGAGAGACACCAGGTAGAGCTGGGAGGGATTTTTCCAGCAACACTGCCTGGTTTCCATGGCATTCCTCCCAAAAATAATATTCCCTGTTCCAAGCCAGGCCACCTCAAAGTGGTGGAAATTTCCCCAAAATCTGGCTAATTCCGAGCTCAGGTCTGGAGACTCGGTGTACAAACATTCCTTGTGGGATGACCCCACGACTCTGAGATCAGCCCCAGCCTTGTCCCTGCCCTGCAGACATTACCAGGCAGCTGCAGGAGGTTCCCACAGGAAATCCAAACACTCATTTGCACCTTTCTACTCCTTAAAATGAGCTTATAAAAGGAGGGAGAACAATTCTTTACATGGGAACAAAGTGCTAGGAGAGGAAAGGTTGGAAATTGAAAGAGGAGATGCTTAAATTGGATATTTGGAAGAAATTCATGGCTGGGATGGAATTCCCAGTGCAGCTGTGGCTGCCCCTGGATCCCTGGAAGTGTCCAAGCATTCCTGGTCAGGCCATTTTGTCTAAAACAAGTGTTTTGTCTCCTCTATTTGCCAGAGATGGGGTAAAGTAGGAAAAGACTTTGAAGATCTTTCAGTCCAACCATCCCCAGCACTGCCAAGGCCACCTCTGACCCATGGGCCCAAGTGCCATATCCACACAATTTTTAAATTTAAATTTTTAAAACTCCAGGATTTAAAACTTCTAGGTTTTCTGGGCACCTTTTTCCATGAAGAAATTTTCCCAATATCCACCCTGAGCTGCCCTGGCCCAGCCTGAGGCCGTTCCCTCTCCTCCTGTCCCTGTTCATGGGAGCAAGTCCTGGATCCCACCTTCCTACAAACACTGCTCATGGATTAATCTCCTTTTAATTCCCTGCTCACCTCTTGTTTTCCGTAGTTCCCTCATTGTCCCAGGGCAATTCACAGCTTAAAACATAAAACATTTCCTGCTTTTTGTTCCTTTTCACTTTTTAATTCTTTTCTCCTGTGAGGAGATTTAAAGTGAGGAGCTTTTTTCCCCACATGCTTTAGAACAACTCAAAATATTCAATTTTTAATATTTTTTTTTGCACCTGTCCTCAAATCCATGGAGGTCAGGCGATCTTTGCTGCCAAGAACTTGCTGACTCCACAGCTCTGAGTGTCTCAGTAAGCAAATTCAGCTGCTTTTTCTTTTCTTGCCTCTTGTTGAGCGGAACTTGGAGATTTTCAGGGTAGCACCACCACAAAAGCAAAGGATAAAAAAAGATTCCTTTGAAAAGAAGTGGCTTGATCAGCTCATTCTGGCTTTCCTCGGATGATGAAAGAGGAATTGTTGTTTTGGAGACACAAAGCTCATCGTTTTTACAAAGGGAGTGGCCTCAGGGAGGCTCGTCTTGACTGAGGGTGAAAAGGTGCTGGAAAATGTGGGGTTGGGTTAAAATATGAGTTAATGACCCTTCTGAGGGCCTTGTTCCTATTAAAAAATTCCAGGATAATTTGGGTTAGAAGGGACCCTAAACTCATGCCATTCCACCCCTGCCATGGCAGGGACACTGCTGTATTTGTGGGGCTCCCAGATGAAGGAAGGATTGATGAATCTGACTCCATGTTCTCAGAAGGCTAAGTTATTATTTTATTATCTATATTTTGTTAAAGAATACTAAACAAAACTACACTAAAGAATACAGAAAGGATACAGAGAGAAGGCTCAAAAGATAATAATGAAAACTTGTGACTCTCTCCAGAGCCCTGACACAGCTTGGCACTGATTGGCCAAAGAATGAAAACAACTCAGCAGAATCCACTGAAACAATCACCTGTGGGTAAACAATCTCCAAACTCATTCCAGACAAGCAAAACACAGGAGAAGCAAATGAGATAAGAATTGTTTTCCTTTTCTCTGAGGCTTCTCAGCTTCCCAGGAAAAAAATCCTGGGCGAAGGGATTTTTTCAGAGAATGTGAATGTGACAGGACACCTCCCACTGTCCCAGGGTGTCCCAGTGTCCAGCCTGGCCTTGGGCACTGCCAGGGATCCAGGGGCAGCCACAGCTGCTCTGGCAATTCCAGCCCAGCCAGCAATTCCCAGTTCCCAATCTCCCACCCATCCCTACACTCTGGCAGTGGGAGCCATTCCCTGGCTCCTGTCCCTCCATGCCTTGTCCCCAGTCCCTCTGCAGCTCTCCTGGAGCCCCTTTAGGAACCCTCAGCTCTCCCTGGAGCTTTCCCTTCTCCAGGTGAACATTCCCAGCTCTCCCAGCCTGGCTCCAAATTCCAGTTTTTTTCCTGAGCCAGTCCTGGATTTCATCCTTTCTCACAGCTTCTATCCCTCCCTGCTGAGTGGCTGTAATTTTGGGAATGCCATTCTTGTTTTGTGCATGGATTGTAAAGAAAAGCTCCCTGAAAGGTACAGGAAAAACATATAAATTTCCAGAGCCATAATTTAGGGAATTATCCAGCATCCTTGGGCAGTGGGAGGAATGCAGATTGTGTTTGTTGTGGTTCCTCTGCATCACAACAAACCTGGGTGTGATTACCTGCAAATAATTCTCACTTGCAGAGGAGAGAAAATGCTGCTTTAATTTAAAACAGGATAAAAAAATCCGAAATCCAAACCTTTCTGTGACTTCAGAAGAAATTTTCCCTTTTATATCTTGTTTTTTTTTTTTTTTTTTTTTTCCTTTTTTTTTTTTTTTCTCTCCTTAACCACTCACAGTTCACAGGATTCCTCCATCCTCTCCTTCCTGGTCCATTTTGGGAAGGAGGAGAGGAGAAATTACTCTCACTGGGATTAATTTTGTTCCATTCTTTGGGAATCACTGGGAAACCCTGGAATTTCAGACATGGATTGTTTCCTACAGGAATTCTTTACTGGAGAAGTGCAGAGACAATTTCCACTTTCCAGTGTGCTCTAAGGTCTCTCCAACATGGAATTGAATTATCCAGGGATGGGACATCCATGGTTCATCCTGGAAATCTGGGCTCTCAGAGATGTATTATTAATTCCTGGAGATTCCCTAAAATACTCTGAAAGAATCCCTTGAATAGGAATTAAAATCCTAAATTTATTCATCAATGAGGTGCAAAATGGAATGAAGATTAGGAAATGCACCTTTAACATAAATTCCTTTGGTTTTGGGGGAGCAGGAAAACCCCAAAGCCACTAATAATATTTCAAATTAAATTATCACATAAGGGAATATTTCTATAATTCCATATGTGAATCCAAACATTGTCCTGGTAAGAGGATGTCAGAAACGGCTTTGGATTACTGGATTTTTCTTCCTTTTTTTTTTTTTTTTTTCTGGGTGGGAAAAATAATATTAGGAATGATCAACTTGTCATGTTGGAGATTCAATTGTCCCCCCATTCCATGAGGAACAGAACTGTAGGAAATGCCTCCATAGTGGTGCGTTTGGAAGGAGCAGAGTTTTGGAAATTTAGGGAAAATATAGCTGGGAAAAAGGGAGAAGAGTCTCAATTCCTCTGTTCCTTCAGCTCCTTCCTCCCCTCTACCTTTCCCTGAAGGCTGCATTCCCTAGCTCCTGTTTTGAGCTTCATTCCTAGATTTTTGTTCTGGATCAGCACTGAGCTGATCAATCCCACAGCCAGCCAGTGATTCCCTGCAATTCCCCTGCTAAAGGGCATGATGGCTTGGGAAAAAAACCCAAAAATACCCAAGGCAGACTTTTCAAAGCAAGATCCAGTTGGATGTTGCTCAAAGGAAAAATCCCAAGGATTTGCTTTCATAAAATTCCAACAAGTTTTGATTTGCTGATGGAATTGGCTGTTCCACATCCCTTTGTTTCAATCCCATTATTTCAGTTCTTCCACAATATTGGGAATTTATTTAGGGTTCTGCTGGTGTAGTGTAAAGGGTGTGAAGGGTGTTGGTTTTTCCAGCTCCTGATCCAGAGCTGAGGAGGATTCGCTTCAGAGGGAATCTCAAAGTAAGGGAGCAGAGGGAAGAAAGGGATTTTCTGCCTTTCTGTGGATTCCTGGGATTATTACCCAAAATGGAATCCCAGGATGGGTGAGGCTGGAAAGAACCCCAGGGGGCACCTGGCCCCATTCCCTGCTCCAGCAGGGCCATGCCAGAGCAAAAATGTAAACTTGGGGAATATCCTCATCCCTGGAAGTGTCCCCACCCCTGAAGGGATTTGAAGGCCATGTGGATGTGGTACTTGGGGACAGGGATCAGTGGTGGCCTTGGCAGTGCTGGGAATGGTTGGATTCAACCTTAGAGGGCTTTTCCCACCTTAATAATTCTATTGTTGGATTTTGTGATTCTACGGATTTGAGGACAATGCTCCATGGGGAATAAAGGATGGTGGATTTAGAGTTGGGCAAGACTGGAAGGGTTGCCTGGGGAAATCTCCCTGTGGTCCTGTCATGGGTGGAGTGGGAGCTCCAAAGGTTTTTAGGGAAGCTTCCATTGATTCAGGAGGTGCAGAGAGGATCCTTTTGCTTCCTAAACTCCTTGGGGTCACCTGTGGTTGACTGGATCCAATCCCAGTCGATGGTTTAAGTTTTGCCACTTCATGGGTTTTAATGATGGATAATCAGATCCATTTATATAAACATGAATTATTTATCACGACAAATGATTAGAGGAAAGATCTTAATTAGAATTATTGAGTGCGCAGTCTAATGCAGTGCAATAAAATAAAACAATTCTATTCAAGCAATTTTATTGAAGGCAGCAAAAAGAAACAATTATTAAGTCGAGATTGATAAAACTCATCCCCACCAACACTCCTGGGCAGGGCTCTTCCTCTTAACCTTGAAGAGAATCCTTGGAGAGCGTCCCCTTCCCAAAGGAGGAATCCCCCCACATTCCAAGAAGGAATACGACAGGAAAACCTGCACTAATCAGGGGTTTTAACTTTGGGCTTGCTGAGCCAGACTGGTTTTACCCTAATTCCACTCCAAACCCAGCTCCTGATGCCCCTCTCACCCCCCCCATGGATGTTCCAAAAAAGGCATTGTCCAAGCTCCTGCACCACATTCCAGGGATAGCGTCCTGCTCCAGGCTCCGGATGCCCAATTAACGAGTGGATGAGTTTTGAGGACACACCGAGCCAGCAGCAGCAGCTCTCAAGATGAGATTTGCTCATTCCCATGGAAAATCCCATCAGTTTGGCCAACCTCCCCCTTGCCTTTCAGTGTGAAGATTTATCCCAGCCTAAAGTGGCCACTTTCATTGGACTTAAAGCTCTTCCCAACCAGCAGGAGATAAATAAAACATTTGGGATGAGCTAATAGGGGATTATCCCTGGGGAGTCTCGCACTGGCTTAGGGAAACTGGTTTAAAAATTACCCCTTAAATTAAAGCAGCAGCACTTCATAAATTGAGGAGCTCTGGACGGCAGGATGGGGAGGGATCAGGCACTGGGTGATCGATGAACAGAATATTTTAGGGAGAGGTGAAATCTTTGGGAAAGACGTCTCTCTCTTGTCTGAGGACATTCAGGGAATGTCAGTGGTTTTGTAGGGATATTTAGAGGTTAATTTCCATCTCTCCCACCTTGGAAGATCCAAGATGCCAAATAAATGATGCACTTTTAACTGACACCATTTTCAGGTGCATTTTTTAGTGCTTGAAATCATTTTGAAGGAGGAATTTGAGCAAATAAACCCCATTGTGCTCATCCTCAAGCAATGTTTCCATTTAATGGCTTTGTCAAATAAATACTGGGAAAAGTTTCCAATTAATAAGTGATGTCCATGCTCCCATATTACTCTGCCATGGAGAATTTAGGAATATTTGGGCAATTTACTCCTATGCTTCCCAGTCCCCATTAGCATATTAAGCTGCAATTATCATCTGCTCATATTTCAAACCTTCTGAAGTTTTTATCATGGAGAAGTGGAATTCTTTTCCATGATGCCTGCAAAAAGAAAAAAGAAAGGGAAGATCATACTGGGTTTGAAGAGAGCTGAATCTGCAATTAAGGAATGAATATTTGAGAGTCTTGCATTAGGAAATGGCAGCTTTAAACCAGAGGGATACAATTCCTTTAAAAAAAATTGGAAAATTATTCTTGTGTAGAATGGGCTGATATGAGTGATGGGTCTTTGTTAATTAAAATAAAAGATTTCTTGACGTTAATAGGAGGAAATAATTAGTCTCAAGACAGTGTTGTGGGGAGAAAGAAGATTTTTCCTCCAAAATTCCCAGTGATTTGCTAAAGAAGGTTGGAAACGTGGTCTGAACATATAATAATGGAATAAAATCATCATGGAATGGCTTGGATTGAAAAGGATCTTGAAGATCACCCCATTCTACCCCATCCCATGGGCAGGGACACCTCCCACTATCCCAGGTTGCTCCAGTCCATGTCCAAGCTTGGATTAAACTGGAATATCTAAATGAATTCTTTCCCCAGCCTTTCCTGTCTCCAGCTCTTTTGGATTCAAAGACTTTTCCGGCTTTGGAATTTGCAGCAATCCTTGATGGATTTCTCCTCGGGAACTCTGCAAACCAAAGAAGCCTTTGGAGGAGGGGATTTTCCTCTTTCTATTCAGGACAAGAGGAAACAGCCCCAGGTTGTGCCAGGGGAAGTTTAGACTGGATATTAGGAAAAAATCCTTTATGGAAAAGGTTGTCCAACCCTGGAAAAGGCTGCCAGGGCCAGAGGCAGTCCCCATTCCTGGAAAGGTGGATGTGGCACTTGAGGACATGTTTTAGTGGTGGTGCTGAAGTAATGGTAGGACTTGGTCTTGGAAGTCTTTACCAGCCTCAGCCATCCCATGATTCCATGATAAATTATTGGAAAAATTGAGGGAAATAAATGTGACTCTCCACTACTTCCAGTTCCTGTTTTTCCAGTGCTATTCCTGCTGCACCAGTGGGACAAGAACTGTCCTTTCCCCAGAAATACAGGTGATTTCACCTGAAGAGGCCACACAGCACTGAGGAGCTTTCCCAGACCTTTTTCCAGAGAAGAAAGGGAATGGGAACAGAGTGAGGGCACAATGGGATTCTGGCTCCAGCCTGCTGCCACTTCTCCTCAGGAATTTCCCAGCTAGGGACAGAAAAAAGGGATGAGAAGAACAAGGCTGAAGGATTCCAGAGGAGCTGCAATGTTCCATCCAAAGGGATTCGGGTTTGAATCAATTTCCTGGAAATCCTCCCCAAAAACACCAAGGAAAGTGTTAATAAATAATAATCATCACTGGAAAGGGAAAAAGTCATGCAGCAAAGTGGAAAGTGGATTTTGCTTCTTTTCCAGGGCATGATGACAAAAGATTGGTGGGACAGCAAAGGCATAGAAGCACTCTGGGACAACTGGTGGGAAGTGAGGCTTAAAATTCAGCAAAACTGGAAAAATCTGTGGGATTTTAGGGTTTTCCTGGTTCAGTATCAGGACAAAACTTACTGGAGATGGTTAAAAAATAAAAGGAAGTGAGTTAGGGTAGGAAAGGGCTGGGAGAGAAGCCTTGAGGGCCAAACTCTCCAAATATTTGAAATCAAAGCTGCAGCTTCACTGGGCACCCTGGGGGTGGCTCTTAAAAGGATCTTGCCCGAGTAGAAAGGGGTGGGAAGAGCAGGAAAATGGGAAAGGTTGAGGAAAGAAAAGCTCTGGTGGGAAGAGCATGAGGAAATTCCATGGGAATGAAAGGCAAGAAGTGCTGAGAGGGGAAAACAAAATGTCTTTTCTGCAGTTCATCCTCAGCCTATAGAACCAAAATACAATTAAAGCCAGGATCAGCATTACCCAGTGCTGGCTAATTAAAATAATTCCAATTCTCCTAATTAAAGGTGAAAGGGAATCCCCTTTCATGGCACTGAAACCAATCTCCAGCTTTTGGGATTAGCTGGAAACTCATTGTCAGGAGCAGATTATTTCACCTCCTCCCTTTTCCAGGGAGTTCCTCTCTCCTAAAACTTCTCCAAGGAACTGGGCTCTCTTCCAGACCTGGAATTTCCCTGCTCCTGCCTGCAAATTATCCTTGGGATAATTGAGATGTATCCCCAGTGGATGGGAATTATCCCTGGGCTGTGGGAATCCCTGCTGCAGATCCAGGATTTGTGTTGTTGTGTTTTGGTGTTGAAGTCGTGTCACGAATTTGCTCCTTGGGATATTTCCCAGGATTAATCAGTTCACAGGAAAAGGTGAATTTAATGTTAATTTAATTTAATTGTGCAGCTCAAGGAGCAAAGCATGCAGAGAAGTGTAATCATAATTTGATATCGACTTCTTGCTCATTAATTTATTAATATTTGGGTTAACTTTATTGATAGATTTTATCCCCGATATCCTCAACCCCCCACAATTTCTGATCATTTGTTCCTATCCAGCAACTCTTTTAAAAAGAGGAATATTTCTCTATGGAATTAATTTTAGAGCCATTTTTCTTCATCCTATTGTGGTGCTAATAAGGAGACAAATTATGCCTGCACAGTGCAAAGACAAAGAGATGAAGAAATTAAATATTGTAAAAATTCCTTTGAAAAGAAATTCGAATTTTTTAGCTCACTTTGATAAAAAGTGGCTTTTGTTATTTGTCTAAAGTGTTTGCACCTAGACACAGACTTTGATTCCAAGAAAATTTGGAATTGGTGGTAGGACTAGGTTGGACTTGGTCTTTAAGGTCGTTTGCAACCTTAATTATTCTATGATTCTCTGAATTACACCACAAATAAGGAATTTAATTCATTTACTAAAATTATATCCTGGTGTTCTACCAATTTACATCCCTGCTCAGGATGGGGTCATATGGATATTTAATCATGGCAAACCTCCTGGAAAAATGCTGAATCCAAAGCTTTACCTTTCAGAAGAAGATTTTTTTCAGTGCAGGTCAGGAAGAAAAGAAAGATTTTCACCTCCATTTGAACTCTAGGTTTGGTTTTCTTCCCAATTATTTTAAGTTTTCAGGACGTGTGGATCAATAAAGCTGATTTGCAGGTAGTCCTTTATCCACAGCTTCCAAAGAATTTTCTCCTAGTGGGAAAATCTGAGGTGACGAAGGGCAACAGGGAGATGTTGAATGAGCTACAGAGGGGAAGATCTTTAATTAATTTACAAGATGTGTCTTCCTATACATGAATGTTCGTTCTTTTTATTATTTTCTTTTTAATTCCCATTTTTGTGGCTTTTGAGAGGAAATGGTGACCACGAGTTGCAAATGGTTTACAGGAAACGGGGATGAAAATGGCACAGAAAGTTTGGATTATGCCATTAAGTGCCACCATGAAAGAGTGGGACATGCGAAGATAACTAATTTTTAATTAAATTAAGAAGAAATTAATATTTCCCAAGGTCATCTCCTGCTGCCTGGAGCACATTTGGAGCATTGGGAGTAAAGCAGGAGGAAGAGCAGAGGAGGGAAAATCAAGAGGACAAAATGGCCTCTTTTTTCCAGGTCTTTCCAGCCCCTTCCAGGTCCTTCCAACCCAATCCATCCATAATTCTGACATCAAGGGAAGACAAGGTCTAGGAAAGACAGGAATTATAAAGAAATCATGTCAATAAAGACCTTAAATTTCTCAGTTTCTATTCCTGATGTACAGCTGGATTCATGGGATGTTTTTTCCTGGTTCCTTTCCGTTTGTATCTCCATAACGGATTCAGACATTGCTTGTGGCAGGAATTGGAAAAGGACACTCAGGGCCATGGAATTTTGTCTTCAGTACTTTCAGGTGAGCTGGGAAAGATCCTCAGAACCTCCTTTCCAAGCGTCACGTGCTGCAAACCCCGTTGCTCCAGAAGGAACAGGACATTCCAAAGTCCTTTTCCAATTTCCTGCCTCCCAGATTCTGCAAAATAAGGAAGAAAAGCCATGGGAACACTGAAACAGGTTTTTCTTGGAGGAAATATCCCTCCCTATCATCTGTTCCTGTATCCCACATAAGCCAAGGTGACCAATCCCGTTTGGCATTCCAGAGGTAAAATGTGGGCCAAATGAATCGGAGTCATTACAAGGTCCTTGTAGGAGAAACATTTGGAATTGTATTTAAAGATTCAACCCCTTTTCCCATTTTTTTTCTTGCAATTTGTCCAATCCTTGCTTTTAGGCAGAATCTGCACATTTCATATTATTAATTTTAGTTACATTAATGAATACCCATCACAAATATTAAAAATAAAACATTAATTCCTAATTAATTATTTTAGCAGCAGAAAATCTGTTCAGCATAATTTGGCAGGATTTCTGACAGAATTTCTCCTGTAATTGTGTGAGTTCTGTTTGATATTCCCTGATGGAATTGTAATTGCTGAATAACTTGCCTTAAAAAAAAAAAAAAAAAGAAATTCCAGCCTTTTCCATGGTCTAGTCCATCAAATTGTGTCGGGAAGGAAAATGCCAGGAGCAGTGGCCAAAAATTTCCATCTGGACATCAATGATGTCTTGCTCATATCTTGAGTGATTGGCCAGTGTTTTCCAGATCAAAATATGGATGTCAGGAAAAAAAATTCCAAAGATTTGATCTGAAAGAAATGGAACCCAACAACTCAGAACAAAATATGGAAGGCTCTTAATATTATTTTAGGGATTAAGGTGTTTGTGGAGAAAATGGGTTTGAGGAAGCTCGGGAGCTCCTGGTCCTTGAGGATGCAGCAGCTATGGATTCATATTGGGAGCTGGATTTCAGGTACATCCATAAAAATAGATTAACAAATATATTCTGTGACCTGGAGCCTGCTGGGTGCTGCAATTGGAATGGTTTGTGTCCTGAAACATTCCAGGACACACCCAAATTCAATGGATGCCCTCAATGCACCAGTGCTTTTCCAAGGGGAATGTGCATTCCGTTGTCTCTGGGATCCATCGGAGCAGCAGATGGAGAGCAGAGCCCTGGAGGAAGGAGCTCATCCAGGAAATTTCTGTTTCCCTCATTGCCATCCCAAAGAATCTCAGATTGTGGATGCTTACCCATCCTGAACTATCCCACCTTGAATGGTCCTTGTGGGTCCTTTCCATCTCCAGGATATTCTGTGGAGGTTCTACCGATGAGGAGTTAGTTAATTCAGGGAGCAACAACTTCCAGATGAAGTTCATGGAAAATTTACTGAATTTTTTGGTTTTGTTTTGTTTTTTGATACACTGTTGGTATCTCACCAAAGGATTACAGAATCCTGGAATAGTTTGGGAGGGAAGGGACCTTAAACCCCATCCCATTCCCCCCCTGCCACAGGCAGGGACAAATTCCATTGCCCATGTTTGCTCCAATCCCTGTCCAGCCCGGCCTTGGGCACTGCCAGGGATCCAGGGGCAGCCACAGCTGCTCTGGCAATTCCAGCCCAGCCAGCAATTCCCAATCTCCCACCCATCCCTGCCCTCTGGCAGTGGGAGCCATTCCCTGTGTCCTGTCCCTCCATGCCTTGTCCCCAGTCCCTCTGCAGCTCTCCTGGAGCCCCTTCAGGCCCTGCCAGGGGCTCTGAGCTCTCCCTGGAGCCTTCTCCTCTCCAGGGAACATTCCAAGCTTTTCTCCCTCTTTCTTGTCTGTCCCTTTACATCCAAGGGTATTTTTGTAATATTATTGAAATGGTAATAATTGAAATTTTGTAATATTATTGAAAGATTCCTGGAAGGAGTGGATTTTTTAGGTGGATCAAATCCAGAGCCATCAACTCCTCCTTTTTTTTTTTTTTTTTGCCAGAACAAAAGGAGCCTTTTGGAGTTGGCTCCAGATTCAGATACAATCAGTTTTCAACAATATGCCTGTCGGAATATTTTTATTTTCCTGGATAATTCCCTGTCAGGAGGATCAGAGAGCAGCCTCCAGGAGAAAGCAGAGTTTTGCTGACATCCTTCCTGTTTAATTTTGGTTTTATCTGAAATGGATCCTGCCTGAAATGGGGACTTTGGGAAAACACACTCTGGGATTTGTCAGATTGGAGAATCCTTGTGGAGGAACTCCCAGAAAATTTCCTGGGAATCACCAAAATCATTATTTGTTCATAGTTTTAATTCTATTTTCTGTGAGAAATCAGGGAAAAGTCAATTTTGGGACACAACAAGGGAAAATTTTTCTTTGTGGTGGCAGTGACAGAAGTCCTGAGGCCAAGGAGCTTTGCCCTATCCACAATAAGCAGCATCCCAACCCTCTGGATGATTGATGGCTGTGTCACGGGATCAGGTGGAGCTCAGAAGGAAAAAGAGCTGCCAAAATTTTGTTTTGGGGAAAAAAAAGACCCAATTAAGGATTTTCTCTGCATTTTAGTTTTTCTTTTTTTGGGGTGATAACACGAAATCCAGCTGTAAAATTCCAAATTAAAGGAACTTTGGTGTCGGAATTACAACTGATCCCATCTCATGGTGTTTTCCTCTCCATGCCCACAGCTCAAGGAATAAGGGGATTTTAATCAATAAAAGTTGGGATGAGTACCAATATTTGGGATTCTCAGTTCCAGGGCTTGGAGAGTTCAGCTTTGCTGGGGCATGGGGCCGAGTGTTTCCAGCCTTGTACAAAGGTTGATTCCTGATACCCAATTAGGGAAGATTGGCAGTTGGAATTAGACTGAAAAAGAGAGTTTTTTCTCCACAAATTTAGCAAACACTGGAATTGAAAGTTGTGACTCAGGCCCCAGCTCCCTTAATTTGGATAACAAACTCCAGAGTGGTTTTTAAAGAATACTTGAGTTCTTTTCTTCCATATTTTCCAGTTCTCCACTTAAATAAAACTTGGATGTTTGAAGCAGAATTGAACCCAGAAAAATAGTAATTTGGTTTTCGATGAGGGCTGTGCTCTAGAATTACCTTTCCAGATAATTCCAATGGAATTCATGGGAATGGTTTATTCCTTTTCAGCTCTCCCCCCCTTCAGAACACATGTGCTGCAAAAAATTCCTTTGAAGTTCAGGAAAAGAAGTTCCTCTCTATTTCCACGTTGTCTGGATTTTCATCCAGGCTTTACTTGTAATTTTTTAACAGGAATAAAAAATATTCCAAGTCTTTCAAGCCCTATTTCAAGGCTTTCTGCTTCCCAGGTTTCTTATTTTCCAAGCCACAAAAGAACGAGGAAGACTCGGGCTGGTTTTCAAAGCTTTTTGCTGAAACCATTTGCATTGGCATCAAATTTAATTCATTGCGCTGAGCTCAAAACCTCCTCAAATCAACTCCTCTCCTGTCTGCAGTGTCCTAATTAATAAAGCTGCTGCTTATTAAAAGAAATCCATTTATTTGAAGGAAGAGAATTACAGTCTTGGCATATTTTTCCCTCAAAATCAATTTGCATTCACTGCTCCTCGGGATAAAGCAACTGTACTTTTAAAGCTCTGGCAGGAGACAACTTCCAATGGAAAATTCTTTCGGAAACATTTTACTCTGACAGCTTTATTAGGCCATGAATAGAGACTTGAGGCTGGGTTTAAAGTATTGATGGGTTTTAAGCTGCTGCGTGAGCAGAGGCTGCTGAAAGCAATTCCACGAGTCTGTCCCAATATCCCGGAGTTTACAGATTTACTGGAAGTAACTTTTGCTCCATTCTTTAAGTAACTTCTTTCCATTTTAGATCTTTTCCACCTGTAGGAAGCTTCTGTTACTTCAGAGGGACAAAGAATTCAGGAATTGAAAGTTAGGAAGTGAGACATGGAGGGGAAAAACTCCAAACCCAACATTCAAATATTCCTTGTTCATCCCCATTTTCCATACAGGGTCTGTGATGATCCATGATTTATTTATGTGCCAAAAAGTGATATGCTCCTGGTGGTACTGGTGGTAGTGGCTGGAATACCAAGGAATCATGGAATGGTGTGGGTTGGAAGGGATCTTAAATCCCATCCCATTCCTCCCCTGCCATGGCAGGGACAACTTCCACGATTCCAGGTGGCTCCAAGCTCCATCCAGCCTGGCCTTGGACACTTCCAGGGATCCAGGGGCAGCCATGGCTTCTCTGGAAAACCTGTGCCACACTCCCAGCCAGGAATTTCTCCCAAATATCTACAGGAGTTACATCTCCCCTCCTTCAGTTTAGGGTGTCTTCTTCCTCCATATCCTTGTGAAAATTTCTTCTCCAAATCACATCCAGCAAATGGAAGTGAATGGAGCCCAATGTCCCTCCTTGCAGGGATTTCTGCAAAGAACAAGTGACAGGATGGAGACTGTGGCATCAGAGGACCTGAAAATCTCCACAAAACCTCTGGAATATTCAAACAGCTCCATGCTGGCTCATTCCCACAAACACACAAAGCCACGGGGACAATTCCCTCAGGAGTATTTACCTGGAGTAAACCAGCTGTGACAGAACAGCTGTACTTTCACTGCTTGGAAAAATCATACAAGAACCGTAAAAGCAACCCCAGAAATATCCAACATATTCCAATTCTTCATCCATTTAGTGGGAACAGCTTTATGTGGAGTTTGCATTCATAATCCAGTGAAGGTTAAATACATTTTTAAAATAAATGTTGGTTTCTAGAACCAAAATGCACCTGAAAGTTCACAAATCTCATTAAAAAATGGCTTTTGTGACAGGGAGAAAGTGCCAAGCTCTAAATCTTGCCTGAAATTCCTGAGATTTTTAAAATATTTTCTCCAGACACCCAGCTCAGTTAAGGGAATCCTTGTTTTCCAAACATTTGTGAGTTTGGAAGGGAGAGGTATCCATAATGATGATCCAGTCTTGACCTTGCATGGAAGACACTGCAGAATTCCATCTCCTGCTTCCTTCCCTGGTGTCCTTCCAGGGAAAGAGGAAAATCCCTAAATCATCCAAGGCAGGAAAAATCTTTCAAACATCATCTGGTGCAGAGATCTCCAGATCCATCAAGAAACAAGGAGCATCCTTTGGATTGATGCTACTTAATCCCCTGGGGTGCAGGAATGCTATTTACAGATAGTTTCCTAGGAGCCATAGTGGTGCAAATCCTAAATTATAATATTGGCAAATCCATGTGGGTTAAGGCTGGGGGGATCATTTCTTATCCATGGCCCAGCTCTGCCACAGGCCATTGGAATTCCCAAAATTTTCTCCTGCTGATGCTCCATTCCCAGCTGGGATGGAAACACCTTCCCTCCTCCCAGCTCCTGGGATGAATCCTTGATCCAACTGGGAGACTTCCCACTGTTCCCAACCTTTCATTCCAGTTCCTCCTTCATCAGATGGATTAAAGGAATATTTAACAATTCAGGATCTCACTGCCTCTCAGTCTGGCTGCAGGGAATTTGAATTCTGACCGCTGGAAAGTTTTTCCAGACCTTTTGTTCCCTTTTTTATGGTTTCCCAGCTGTCTTTTGGAAATAGAAGTGCCAGGACTGTGCTCAGGATCTCTGTGGAGGCAGGAACAAAATTCCTAGTCCAAGGAATTCCTGGATGCGGCACTCAGTGCCAAGGTGAGGATTGGGCACAGCTTGGACTTGATGATCCTGGAGCTCTTTTCCAGCCTCCATGATTTTTTTTTTTTAGATGATTTCTCTCCCTTTCCACCCCAGAATCATTTCTTTGAACCTTTCCCATTTTTCCTGGCTGCAGGGAGCCAAAGCTGCTCCCATCTTTTAGAAATAATCCCCTTCTCCTGTTCCCTGCTGTCCTCCGCAATTAATGCAGCTCAACTTCAACCCTTGATGAGCAGCCACGACATTTTTAATGCCTGTAACAAAAACTCCATCACTTCCACCCAAAGCTCCTCATTCACCACATTTGTAAGCTCAGAAAAGAATGAAATCAGATTTGTCTGACACGACTTATTTTTCATGGAATGCTGTTGACTGAAATTAATGATATCCTTATCTTTTAATCCTTATTGATTTCCATATCAGCTTCCTCATTATTTTGCCTGGGACTGAGGGCAGATTAAGGAGCCTGGGAGTTACTTGGATCATCACAGCAGCTCTTTTTTTTATTTATGAAAGTAAAAAATTCTGACTTTTCCAGTCTTCTGGAACATCTTTTTTTTTTTTTTGTCACACTTACTAAGACTTTAGAGCAGTGGGGAGAGACTTTCTAGAGTAACTTTTTTTTCAGGATTCTTGACTGAAATTTATCTGGATTTGCCTAAATTTCCCATTATATTGCCTTTTAAAAAATGAGCTTTTTTGATCTGAAAAATATTTCATCAATGATTTGGGATACGAGAAACCTGGAATAATGGGAATTGTCCCTGTCCATGGGTTAGAATGAAGGAGTTTTGGATCCCTTCCAGTCCAAACCATTCCCTGATTCTGTAAATATTTAATATTTGTGCTTTTCCAAAGCTGTCTTGGGGTGCTCCCACCCCACATACAAATTTTCTGCAACCCTTGGGGCATGTGATCCCTTATCCCACTGCCCATTCCAGGGATTTCCCTGTCTATATTGTTGTGGAATTGGGAAAAGTGGCAGAGGAGGAGCATGGAGAGGTGGGAGTGAGGTGTTGGAAAAGCGTGATCCTCTTCCCACGTTCCCACAGGCATTTCCCTTCCTTTCCTTCCCTATAATCTGGCTGTGCCAGCCATAAAAAGCAGGATTTCATGAGTGGGTGAGGAAACCTTGCTCAGATGATTTAATAAATACTCATTATTGATAATAACATGCTATTAGTGGTTAATTTTAGGGCTTTGTCTCCCTGCATTCTCCGGGATCCAACACTGACAACTTTCTCCTTGATGTAAGTAGGTCATTCCTGCTCCTCTTCCCACTCTATAATTACAGGAGGAAAATTAGAAAAGATACAAATTTAATAAAAGTCCCATTTTCCTTTTATTCCCTGGAATTTTTGCGTTGATAAATCTGAAACTTGCGTTGTTTATGTGTCACCCAGCCCAGTGGCAGTGACCCACTGATGGAGTTGAAAGTTCATTAGTTCTGGTAGATTAAACAGCGTTAATTAGCTAAGATTAAACATTCTTTTAAGCCAGCCTAAAGTGGCAGCCTATTAAAGAGCATTTTCTGGTTGTTTGTTAAAGCAGACTGAAGTGACAGCGGAATTATATTTGTCCCATCAAACACAAAGGTCACTTGACGAGCCGGATGTTTCCTGCTTAATTACAGCTGGATTATTTCATTGATTAAAATACGAGCTCGTTAAACCTGTGCTTGGAGCTGAGAGACATCCAGGAATCCTGGGAAAGCAGGAGAGGGATGGGAAAGAGATGATTTTACAGGTTAATTCCATTCCTTCCTGCTCAGAGCCTTGGTGTGAATTTCAGCACTTCCCAATCCCTGGAAGTGTCCATGGCTGGGTTGGACGGGGCTTGGAGCAGCCTGGGAGCGGGAAAGGTGTCCCTACCCATGGAATGAGATGGGATTGGATGGGATTTAAGATCCAAGTAAGGTCAGTGATGCCCTAAACAAAGTAAAAATCAGGCAGGTTTTCAAAATAATGGAATTATTAAGGTTGGAAAAGACCTCTAAAATCATCCATGTCATTGGTTTGGAAAGCATTCTTTCTTTTAAAGAACCAAGGATTTAAGGGAAGGGGACAAAAATTCCATTTTCTCACCTTTTCACTCGAGTTTTTGTGAATTCACTGGCAGAAACAAGCTCTGGGATCCTTGTTTGACCATGATCCATGTGCTGTGCCCCTGGCTCTCCGGGCGTCCGTCTGGAGACTCCAGGTTGGAAGGGACACAGGGTGACACTGGCAGATGGCACAAAGGACTTTTGTCCCATTTATTCCCTTCCCTGCACACAGAGCGTTTTTTTGGGATGAAAGGACTTTGCTAATTGAGTGGCAAAGGGGGATAAATAAACACTGAGGATCCCCAAAAATCCTGGGAAGTCAGGGAATGAAGATATTCCTTCTCCCTCCATAAGCCCCAGATCCTGTCGGGATAAGGATGGTGATGAGAACAGGCGGAGTGAGGATTGCAAATCCCCTCGGAAAGTCACAGTGCCTCGTGCAGGGCAAGCCAGCCGTGAAAACATGGGACACATTCCAGGCTGGAAAGGCACAGGGCCACGGAAACGAGAGGAAAAGTGCCAAGGGTGCCAAGGAAAAGCTCAGGAGCAGCATCACAGTCGCCTCCACGTCTTCCAGCCTTGGCAGCCACATCCCTGTTGGGAAAAACCATTCCTGCTCTGATTTTGAGGGTGGGAGATGTGACAGTCAAAGCTGGGAGATTGTCCTGCCAAAAGCTGCTTCCTCTCTTGGAATGCTTTGGAAAACACCTTGGAACACTAGAGGTTTAAAGTTTTTATGGGAAAAGGTGGAAGCCTCCAAAGTTTCAGGCAGATCTTTCTGTTGTTGTGTCCTTGCCATAAAAACAAGTGTCAAAGGAGAAATCCTATTCCATTTAACAGCCCCAGAGAAATCCATATTTATGGATCTGGGGCTGGAGATGTTAAAATGCATAAAAAAGGGAAGATTTATGGGGTTTGCTATGCTGGCCTTTCCTTACAGACACTCATTAAAGGTTGTTCCCTCCCAGGGCGTGATTGTCTTGTCATCTTTCAAATCCTGCCTTCCTTCTGGTCTAAATCCCAGAATTTATGGCTCTCACCCCCTCCAAACCCAAAAATCCTCCGGCTTTCAGGGCTTTTATTCCCATGGATTTATGGGCATTGACACCCAGGAGCTGCAGAACAGATCAAAGGCTCCTGATCCTGCACTGCTGGGTCTGCCCATTCCTTTTAGCCACAGGTCCTGTGCCCTCTCCCAAGGTGAAGGAATTCTGCATCCAGGACAATCCACAGCTCCCTGTTCCTTGATCTTTTTCCAGGTTTGTGCCTCAATAACTCAGCTCTGACAACATTTGGGGTCATCAAATCCGGGATGGGAAGAGAATGGATGGGGAGGAGCCCTGGGAAGGACTTGAAGGTGCTGGTGAGTGAGAGGGAGATTCCAGAGGAATCCATGGAGCTGCTCCCAGGGCTGGAGCCAGGCTGGGAATGCTGGGGGTGCTCACCTGGAGAGGAGAAGGCTCCAGGGAGAGCTCAGAGCCCCTGGCAGGGCCTGAAGGGGCTCCAGGAGAGCTGCAGAGGGACTGGGGACAAGGCCTGGAGGGACAGGAGCCAGGGAATGGCTCCCACTGCCAGAGGGCAGGGATGGGTGGGAGATTGGGAACTGGGAATTCCTGGCTGGGAGGCCCTGGATTAGAATTCCCAGAGAAGCTGTGGCTGCCCCTCACACCTCCAACATTCCCAGAACTGGCATTTGGAAGTGCCTGGTATCCACATTTCCCTCTGTTCCTACAGATCCATAAGGGATCCCTCTTGTCGTACTTGGTGTTTCCATGTTCTCCAAAGTGGGATGACAGAATTCCTTCTTGTTTTATTCAACTCAGTGATGAATAAAGGATCACATTTGATGAGTACATGACACCTCCAGAGCTGCATTTCCTTTCATTCCCTTTGTTCCTTTGGATACTTTTCCTTTGATTTCGACAGCAAATGAATTAATGATGAATCCCAGCTCTGCCAGGCTGAGATTGGGGGTGGGACTGATTTATAACTGGGAATTCTGCTCCCATCCCCTCCCTGTGCCAACCTAGGGGCATTTCCAAAGTTCTTCCCACATTTCTATGGGCAGATGTTATTTTCCAAGGTCAAAAATGTGTGTCCTGGAATAACTGGAATTTTCCTTTCTGAGACAATGTGAGCGGCTGTTGGGGAAACAATGAAAAGGCAAATCCTGGATTTCACCATCAAAATAAACAGCCTGGAAGTGGAAGAGATTCCTGGGAAATAAGTCTGGAGTGAGAAGGAGAAAAAAACCCTTCAGATACTGGAGAAAAATGTCACAACATTAGGTTTGGAAAAAACCTTAAAGTCCATTATGGAATGGTTTGGGATGGAAGGGACCTCAAATCCCATCCATTCCCACCTTCCACTCTCCCAGGCTGCTCCAAACCCCAGCGTCCAACCTGGCCTTGGGCACTGCCAGGGATCCAGGGGCAGCCACAGCTGCTCTGGGAATTCCATTCCAGGGCCTCCCCACCCTCCCAGCCAGGAAGGTTGTGTTTTGTTTTGCTTCATTTTAGGAATTCCTTCACAAAACAAAACAAATCAAAAAATCTTCCTAAAAATAGTAAAATCAAGCTCAAAAACAAACATTAAAAATTCCCAGGTCCAGCTGAAAAATAACCTAATTATTTATTTAAAGGTGTGCTCTAGGATCTGGAAGCTGCTGTAGGAATTCTGGATGTCTGGGGCTGCATTCCCTTCATGGAATTGGGGTGACAGCTCTGTGCCTCCCAGCAACAGCAATGAATTTGTATTCAGGCAGAAAGTTTGGCAGATACATCAATTTGGAAGCTCCTTGCGAGGATGATCCAGTATTTACTCTGGAATGACTGAAAAGGCTCCAAGTGGAACTCTAATCCATTAAATACCTCTTGAATGATGTTGTTATAAATCCCAATGATCCCTGACATGCCAGGCTGCAAATGAAGATTTCCGGGGAGGAGAAAGCCAAGGCTGGTGTTGGGATGCAGCACAGTGGATTTGGCTGGGACAGGGGAATTGCTGGGATTTTCATGGAATAACACAAGGAAGAGGTTTCTGAAGGGAATTTATTTGTGTTGGAGATACCCTGACCTAAGGAACAGCAGGGACACCTTCCACTGTCCCAGGGTGATCCAAGCCCCAATGTCCAACCTGGCCTTGGGCACTGCCAGGGATCCAGGGGCTCCAGAGCTGCTCTGGCAATTCTGTACCAGGCCCTTCCCACCTTCCCAGCCAGGAATTCCTTCCCAATATCCCACCTAAATCCACCCCTCTTCCAGTCTGAAGCCATCCCCTTGTCCTATCCCTCCAGTTCCTCTTCCCTGTATCCCACTCAGATCCTGGAATTTCCTGGGAGGTCTCCACACAACCTTCTCTTCTCCAGGCTGAACATTCCCAACTTTCCCGGCCTGTCTCCATAGGGGAAGGTGCTCCAATCCAATTATTCCTCAACACCTTGGTGTGGTCTTTAAAGGTTATTTTTGACCCAAACTGTGCTGAGGTTCTGTAGCTCCATTGTTATATTGATGTTTAGATTTATTTATATTCGTTTATATTCCTGTGCCAAGTCAATATGATGTGGCCAATGAAAGATCTTGCCCAGAACACAAAGATGACTGAGAGTCTGGAATTCCAATCCCCCGTGGATTGCCCCACTGGCACCTCGGGATTTTGGGTTTAATATTCATTTCTGATGAACATAACCAGGAGCAAACTAGCAACCCCCCCACCCCCACCGTTGGTTTACAGACAATATTTGCACAAGTTTAATCCGTTATTCTGTGGGGAAATTACCCAAAATAACATGGAAACGCAATGTTCAAAATTCCAGACCCGTTGGAAATGTGGGAGAGGAGGTGAATCCCTCGATATGCTGGAGTGGAGCATCTCAAGGTCATCATTAAGCAGGAAGTGGAAATTTGCTGAGCTTGGCTCTGTTTGTGAATTCCTTTGGGTTCCCAAGGTAATGTTGGAGTGTTCTTTTAGCACAGCACAATATTTGGATTTGTGGCTTTAGTTGCAGAGGGATTTATATGGAAAAGGCACACGGATCCCAGGAATTTTTGTTAACCCTGTGTTAAGCCAACAAAGGAAATTCTTTGGCCTTTGATAAGAGGCAGCAAAGTGCAGCCACCACAAGGATTCGTTTTTTTTTTGTTTTTTTTTTTTTTTTTTAAATTCTTTCTTGCATTCTCAAGGCTGGGGCTGCAATTCCATTACAAATTCAGAGCAATAAAATTCTTGTGGGCTGAACAAGACAAGATGGATTTCTTCTGATTTTATTGTCGCCTGCTCCTTAATCCGTGTTATCAACCCTGTTAGGATTCCAGAAGGGTTTGGGGTGGAAGGGATCTTCTAATTCCATGGGCAAGAACACCTTCCACCATCCCAGGGTGCTCCAAGCCCCATAAAACCTGGCCTTGGACACTTCCAGAAGCCACTGGAACATCAGATGGGAAGGATGGTACCTTGGGAATTCTCTGGTGTGAGAAGGCTCAGGATTAAGGTGCTGGGAATTTGGGCAGAATAATCCAGAAAAGGGGCAAACAACAGTTAAAGATCTGTGGGGATAAAGGAGAACCGGGAGAAAAGGGAATTGGGAAGAGGATGAGGAAAATGGGAGTTAAACTAGAGAGTAAAGGGGAATTCACTTTCCTTGTGAGAAGAGGATGAGGAAAATGAGGATTAAACCAGAGAATAAAGGGGAATTCACTTCCATCAGCAGCTCCCAGAGCAAAGGATGCTCCTTCCTTCCACAGCAGCTCCAAGTCCATTGTGGTTTTGGGGGATTTATGTCCCTTTTTCCACAGATCCCATTAACCAGCCCCTGAACAATTCCATGAGCTGCACAATCCACTCTCCATCCAGCCAGGCAATTTTCTCCCTGTGTGTTCCCTAAATTCAGTTGGTGCCGTTAACAGGAAGGTGAGAATCCCCCGAAGAGCAGCTTTGGCTCCTAATTAACCCAATTAGAATCGCTTCATTACTCAGCAGCCCCCTGCTGTTTCCTCAAGGATCCCATAAAATGCTGAATATTGTCCCTGTTCCTGGAAATCCTTGGGAGCTGTGCACGGAGACAGGAGGTGCTTGGAGCAGACCAAGTGGATCAGTGAATTTTGAAGGATTTTCAGGGCTGGTTTTGTTCAAATTCAGATCACTGTGGGTTTGTTGGAGTCACAGTTCAAGAAGCTGCAATTCCACCAGGGAAACCCTGGAATTCAGGAATTCCCAGATTCCCAGGGATGCAGCAGAAATATTGGTTTTGATGGAAGATGTGGGACCTGGCGCCTCTTCCCACCGAGATGAACAGGCAGAAGATTTTTCCCTTCTCCTTTTGCTTTGGTTTTCCACAAGGATTTTAGGATGATTGTTCTGCTGTGCTCCGTGAGTAATCAAAATTATTTCTCTGCAAGTCTTGACTGTCTTAAATCCCAGATCCCAGAGGTTTGAAAAGACTCCAGGATCATCGAGTCCAACCTGTGGCTGA
Organism: Passer domesticus; assembly: GCF_036417665.1. NCBI lineage: Eukaryota > Metazoa > Chordata > Aves > Passeriformes > Passeridae > Passer > Passer domesticus. The sequence continues at coordinate 1,539,538 of NC_087479.1, read as the reverse complement.
TTCCATTTTTTTGGAACAAAAATCCAGAAGATCCCAACAATATGGAAGATGATTCAAAACAAAGCCATTTTCTTTACTCTAAAAATTCTGCAGGAAAAGTTTGTGTCCATTGTAATTTCTGTTTTTCATGGGAAATAAAATCAATCAAGAACCACTGAAAATGAAAATGTCTCTGGCAATTATAATTCAGGAATTAAATTCTGCTTCATTCTAACTTTAGTGGGAATTTGGGAAACTGCACAATTTTGGCTGCTGATTTTAAGGTTCCCTTGTCTCCTCTTAAAAAACAAAACTTCTCATTTGGTTCTTGTATTGAAGAAGAGGAAAAAATAGATGAGAAAACATGGAAATGAGGTGGTTTTATGAAATTCTGTACCTGGATTTATGCCAAAGGCCATTTTTTTTCCTGTGGAACAAGGAAAAGAGGCTCTTCCAGCAGGATTTATGGCATCAGGGACTCTGGGCAGCTCTTCAGGTTGGGATGGGCACTGAGGTTGGTCTGGGGGATGCCCCAGTCTGCCCTTGATGGGCATTTGCCATTTGGGTTTTCCCCTTTTATTTCTGAGTTTGCGTTGACTCCTTTCCCAGGGTGAGCTCATCAAGGATATCTCATTCCCAAGGGAACAGGGAGCTCAGCACAGATTTTTTGTTTGTAGACATGAATATTAAAATCTTGGTGAGAGCATCAGCGGTCCTTGATTCCCAAGGACTTAAAATACAAAACCACATTGGACAGGAATCCTGCACACAACGATGCAAATTCACCCTTTTTCCCTGGAAGTTTCTTCTTCCACAGGGTTGGGAGGTGCTGTGATGTCTCAAGTAGGAACCACAGAACCATTAAGGTTAAAAGACCTCCAGGATCATCAAATCCAACCTTCGGTGAAGTTTTTTGGACACTCCCAGGGATGGTGATTCCACCACTGCCCTGAGCTTGACAATCCTTTCCCTGCAGAGCTTTTCCCAAATATTCAACCTGAGCCGCTCTGGTGCCATTGAGGCCGTTTCCCTTGTCCTGTTCCCTGGGAGCACAGCCCAATCCTCCTTGGCTCCATTCTCCTTCCAGGTGGTTGTAAAGAGCAACTCCCTGGAGTAGCAACAACCTCGCCCCACCTGGGAGAGAGGAGCAGAGCTAAAGATGAGTTTTGAGCGTTTATTTTGTGTTTCTCCTCACAGAGATGGAGATGTTGTGCTTGAAGAACACAAGGGACTCAGCTGTTAAAATAAGGTTTTAGGCAGCAGATTTTTGTGAATTTTATGTGATTTTATTCCTCTGCTGACTCAGAGAAAGGGGGAGAAGACAGGGATTACCTCCATGATTTCAGAGTGGTTTTCCTCCCTGCTGTGCTGTCATTGCTGTCAGATATAAAAACAAAATCAAAGAGCTCTTAATGTGCTCCTTGTGTCCGTTCTCCCAGCCCCTCAGGGACTCCACATCTTTGGGATGCAGTTCCACCCAGCTGAACAGGAATTATTGGGATTAAAAGAAGGTGAAATCCAATAGTTTCTGTTCTGTGGGGCAGCCAGAAAAATGATTCAGGGACCTCCCTCTGCTCAGCTCCAGCTCTGGAATTCTGGGATTCAAATCCCACTGGATTTACAACCAGGAACAGAGCCCTTTTTTCTTTCATCAGTCTTTTCCCTTCCCTTGAGTCCTTGACTTTATTTTCTTTAACCATTTCTGGCCAGGAACCCTGAATTTTCCTCTTTCATCTCCATGAATCCCAGTGATATAAATCAAGGCACTTCATCTTTTTTTTGGTTTTGTGTTTTTGGTTTGGTTTTTTTTTTTCTGGGCTGGATATTGTTCACTTGGAAGTCTGAGTGTTTTAGAGGGAACAGCAAAGTGGAAAGATCAAAAGGCAGAGGGAGCAGCAGAAGGGGCAGCGAGGGCTGGGAGAGATGAAAAGAAGCTGGTGACAGATGATGACAACTCGTGTGTGTCCCCAGCAACGTGACACGAGTGTTGCTCTCAGCAGGATTTGAGGGAGAAAACAGCTTTGCTCAGAGCAGACAAAACAAAATGGGAAAAAAATTGATAGGGAGAGAGAGCGAGAAAAGGAAAAAAGGCTGGAGCTGTCAGTGAGTCATGTTGTGAAGGAACTGCAACATTTCCAGGGCTTTCATTCACAGATCAGGCTCTTCCCTGAGTGTGCTCCCTTCCCCCAATCCCTGAGTTTTTCCCACTCTAGGATAAGCAGCTTTTCTCTTTTCCAAGCCACAGCTCCCCTCTCCAAGGCCGTTTACAATCGTGAGGCTCCTCAGAGCCCTTTCTGTGCTGTATCCCGAGTAAATCCTACCACGAGCAGCTCTCCAGGCCCATCTTCCTGGTTTTGCTGGAGGCTTCCGTGCATCCATTCAGATGGATTTGTCTGTGCTTTCCCAGCACTGAGGATTTGGATCCAGATTTTTGTGACTTTACAACAATTCATTTAGGAACATTTCACTCTGGAGCTCATCAAATGCTTAATTGGAGTCTGACTGTTCTGGAATTGGTCCTAAACTATTTAATGGGAACTGGTTTTTCCAGCATCTCTCTCTCCCAGCTCCTCAGTTATAAAAACAACCAAACAACTCCTCTGGTGAAGCAGCTTCAAAAATTCCAGAAGTCTAAAAAAATTCTCAATTTCCATCATTGAAACAGAGCAGGAAAACTGCCCAATACCCAGGATGGGCACCTGGAATACAGGAGAGGGAATATGATGAAGAGATTTTGGGAAGGTTGCTCAGTCCATTGGTTTAGCAGGGACAAGCAGCCAAGTTTTTTGGAGGCAAATGCAAGTTTGTAGTTTAAACAAATGGGTTTCTCCCAAGAAAGTTGTGGGAAGTCCTATTTAGAAGCAAAAAACCAAAAAAAACCCAAAAAACAAACAAAAAACCCCCACCAAAACAAAAAAAAACAAACAACAACAACAACAAAAAAAAGAAACCAAAATCAAACCAAACGAAAATAAAACCCAAAACCCCCCCACAAAATAACCCAAACCCCTTAGGTTTGTCTGGCATTTCTTCAGTACAAAAGGATTGTTAAAAAACAAAGACTAAAGTTCTATCATGTAACACCAAAGGGAATTCTGACGGGATAACGAGTAGGGATACAGACAGAAGAAATTTTGGGATAGGATCGTGGGAGGATCCTTTCCCAGGAGGAAAGGATGACTTCATTCCATTGCTGGTTTATTTCCTTAGGCTGAGCACAGCTCGAACCAACAACGTGAAACGATCCCAGTGATTCTTGCATTAATGAGTTTTATCATCCCCGTTTATGATCAATTCCATTTTTGAGTAGTCCATATAACGGAATTGTGGGTAAATATTATCCATAGAAACCCATGCCAGAGAAGGAAACTTGCTGCCATAAAAACTTAATGCCATAATTTTACCTTTGGTGCCGAGCGCTGCAGGTTCCCTGCTGAGCTGTGCACATTCCATGGTTGGAACACTCTCAGAACTTCCCAAATTATTAATTTCTCCTGCTTCTGGGGAGAGTTACATGGAGTGGAGCCTCATTTCCTTCCCTGGAAAAATCAAAATCTGGGAACAGCAAAGAGAGGGAATAAAGAGACTTTGTGACATTTAATGGGAATGGAAATAGGACAGCACCAGGAGTAGCTGGGACAATCCCTCCTGCCTATCCACTGGAGAAAAGCTCCTCTGGAAGTGTCCAAGGAACTCCTGGAAGTGGCATCCACTGCTCTGGGCTGGTGACAAGGTGGGGATTGGGAACAGCTTGGACTCCATGCTCTGAGAGGGCTTTTCCCACTGGAAAGCTGGGAAAAGCTGGAAGAATAAAGGAGATCAGAGAGCAGCAGCTACAGCAATAATCACCTGCCACAGATGAAAAACCAAATCATTTTCCCATCATTTTTCCCTTATCCCTCTTGGATCCCCATGAGAAGGAGCTGGGATTTGCCCTGTGACCCCGTGGCAGCCTTGCACATGTCTGGAGCATCCCCAGCTCCATATGGAATCAGATCCAGAGCAGATTAATCATCCCAATTAGGCTTCAAATGCTGTAATTGGTGTTTCAAAACTCCATACCTAGTGAAAGTTTTCAATTCCTGAGCTGCTCTCAGTCTGTGGAACCAGCGTAGCTTCCCCTGGGAAATGGAACAGGAATGTGCTCCAGCTGATTTGGGAGCAGATTTTGAAGATCCCACAATAAACAAGGAGTGAGATGAGGCGCTGAACAATGCTGAAAAGCAAATTATTGATTTTTCTCTGATGAAGGGAGCAGCCTCTGCTCTGTGTGCGAGGAATGAGGCAGAGGAGCTGAGAATAACAATGGAATGTGGTCCTGAAATTAAAGATCCCATCAGGAGCAGCTCCAGCTGGAGCTGGACCTGCCTGTGCATCTTTATCTCTTTTTGTTCCTTGATTTCAGCTGCTGATTTTATCTCATCATCCATTTTCTCCCTGGTAAATAAGATGCAGAGCTGTTCTCTAAATCAGCACCTTCTTAATGCAGCCTTTTGTGGTGACCACAGCATTTGGGAAGCTCTTGAAGGCCTAACGAGCCTCATCAGCTGAATTATTTTAATTAACAGAAGAACAGGACCAGCTTTTGCAAGAGGGATTTTTTTTTTCTCTGAAGTGCTTTTCTCTTTTATAAAAATTTGGGGTTGTAAAAATTGGGTTGTTTGCTCCAAAAATGAAGCAAAGGCTCCCATTTTAGAGGAATAATTGAGATATCAAGCCAGTTTTTAGTAAGACAACTTTTTAATCTTTACCCTGTTAAAGGTTTTGGTGTTGGGCAGAAAAACCCATTGAAGTCCTGGAAAAATCCTGCTGGAAAGAGAGATTCCTGCTTGGCTTTGGCCAGAGTGGGCAAATCTATCTGTGGAGGTGTGGGGTGCTCATCACTGCCAAAATCTGGTGTGGAGGGTGAAAGATAAAAAGATTTTGAAATTCCAAATTTTCCCCAAAGCCTCTCAAATACATCCATGGATCCTACAACCAGAGAAAAGCTATGGGACAATCAGTGATGCCAAAAATCACTTCCCCATGGGTGCAATTCCATACAAGTTCCTGAGATTTGGGATATCCTGGATTTGGATACCTGCACACTTGGATCTGTTCTCCTTATCCCAATCGAACATTACTAATAATTCCCATATATCCTTTAATTTCTCCTCGCAAACCATCTATCCTTCTCTGAGGCATTAAGAAGAAAGCAAACATTGATTAAAACAGGTGTCCAGTGTACCACGTGTCAGTCCAGGAGCTGAAAATCCTCCCAGGAGTCGAGCTAATTATGGAAAATCCAGCTAATAAAGGTAACTTCTCCACGAGCACTTCATAAATATCCAGGGAAAGGCAGATGCACCGTCTGGTTATTCCGCGGCTGAGCGCTGGCTGCTGATTGATTACAAAGCTCCAGTCAGGATTTTATCAGCTCAATAACTCTGTAATCAGTCCCTTATCTCAGTTTTGCCTGATTAAAATTGCTGCACAAGTGGCTGTTCTTTCACACTCTCCTTCCCCGAGGGAATTTTGATGGACCACAGCAACGGGAGATGTTTTTAAATGTCCAAGGTTCGCTCTGTGAGTTGTCTCCTTTGTGTTTGGAGGTCTGATCTGGATGTAAAATCGGATTGTGGAGGCGATAGGGAAGGTGTGCTGATGCCTGTACAAACAGTTAATGGGTGAGGGTGATGCCTGAGGTTTGGCTTTTCTATTTTCATATTCTGTGCTGCTTTAGTGTGTGGGGCTGGGCTCCACATCAGGGCATGGTTCTGATGGTGTGTAGTTCTGAGCTCTGTGCACAGAGCAGGGACACAAAACAATTCCTGCTCCAGCTGGGCACCAAGGACAAATGATCCTAATCCCAGCCCAGGAGCACAAACCCCGTGGGCTGCAGAGAGAAAAACAAGCAGGGTGGGACTGCAGGGGCTGCAGCTGGAACTGGACACTGAACTGCAATGTGCACATGGAGCAGAGCTGAGCCCAGGGAGAGACCCCGGCAGCGCTCGTGCATTTTGGGACCATTTGGGTTCATCCTGGGGGCAGCCCTGGCTGGGCTCTGGTGCTGCCCAAGGTGGATCCATGGAGCAGATCCTTGGAATCAATCCCTGCTTTATTCTGTGATTCCACCCAGCCTCTGCTCTAGGGCAGCCTGCACAAGGCATCAGTGGTACAGAGTCCCTTTGTCACACACTTCCCAATTAACTGGTCATTATTAATTAAACCACACCATAAAGTGTGGGTAGGGCAGCTCGTGTCACCTCCTGTTAGCACCAGCCTCAGAATCAGGAAAATTTGGGACTGGGAAGGAGGCAGTTTCCAGGTTTCCAGGTCTAAGGCATCTCCACTCTGCCCTTACCATTCAATTTTCCTGCTGATTTCATGGAGTGAGGCAGGAATGCCACCAGCAGCCCCAAGTTGTGTTTCTAGATGGGAGCTGCTCTTTCGGACTCTTCCACATTTTTCTTCCACATTTTTTCCATCCCAGCTGACTTGCCCAGAGTTGAGCCAATATTTTGTTCTCCATCCAAACCTGCTCCTGAAGCAATTCCCAAATTCCTCTTCCATCTTTTCTTGGGGTTTTGCTGTTTCAAGGTCACAGAATTCACTCTGCTGCAGTGCTGGTAATTTATTCACTCTGAGGATTTTTAGAGCAGAGGATTTGAATAAAGTTAAAAATTCCACCCCTTTTTCTGTAGCACTTTATTAGAACTGAATCCTCACCGAGCATTCCCCCCCCACTTTTTATTCCCCAATTAAATGCACTTCTCCCTTTCTCAAGCAGTTTCAGATTCCTCCAAAGACAGGAATGGAAAGTATCAAACCCCTGAGAAATTCAGGAGCTGTCACATAATTGGGAAAGGGATTAAAATATTGCTGGATCTACCTCGATTGCTCCACTATGTTCTTGGAATTTGCTGCTCTGGAAGTTGCTGCTGCTTAAACCAAGAGAGAAAGGGAAACTCAACTTTGATTCCAAAAACAAATGATAGGAAAGCTTTTCCTGGGAAAAACCTTGGACATGAGAAACAAGGGAAGTCTCTAAATTGAGAGTCAAGTAAAAACTGGTAGTTTTTTCAGTTAAAAAAAATTAAAATCTGAAGAGAAACTTTCTGATAATTTTTAAAATGTTTTATTTTAAATAAATCCAAGACTTAATTTGGAGAGCAGGAAGAACATGATAAATAAATAGTATTTTTCTCACATTTTGCCTTGAGTTGAAGCAGTGAGGGTTTTATAAGGGAAATAATTTCCTTGAGCTCTCAGAGTTTTTCAAGCTCTGTGAGAAGATCCAGGGAATGCTGTGAAATCTGGGTGCCTCTTTCCAGGGAATTCTGTTGTAAGGGCACTGACAGGTAATGATCCAATGCTCCCAAAGTCTGGTGGAACCATCGCCTTCCAAAAGATTTTTTCTACTTCCAGTTCACCAAAAACTTGAATTTTTTGATCCCTTGGCCAGCGCCAGGCATGATGTCCCAGATGCACCTTCCTCCTACGTTTTCCATGGATTTTGGATCAGAATTCCAAGGCAGGTGGGATAATTAACAAAGATCAGCTCTTCAAATATCCACAACTCCTTATGGCCTCAATTCCTACTCCAGGAGAGCTTCCAAACCTCTTCCCTTCACATTCCCTCACTTGGAGGCATTCCCTGTGCCTTGTGGGACTTCATGGAATGGTTTGGGTGGGAAGGGACCTTAAATCCCATCCAGCCCCATCAAAGACTCCTTGAGGTCTCAGCCACTGATTTGGGTTGAAGGAATCTGTTGGGTTGAGGTTCTCCTCCCTGGGGCTGGCAGTGGGAACAGCCTGCATCTCCCGCCGCTCTTCCCAGTCATTCCCAGGTTGGAGTGAGGCTTGGCATGCAGGGAGGAGGTGTCATTGGAATATTGTCCTCCAGGAAAGCCTTCCTGCCCCTCAGGCTCTGCTGGGATGGGAGGAGCCAACCCTGACCCCTTTGAAGGTGCTCTCATCCTCCTTTTTATAAATAAATGGAATATTTTCCCTAATCCCTCATAGAATCCCAGAATTCCAGACTGGTTTGGGTGGGAAAGGACCTCCAAACCCATCTTGTTCCACCCCTTCCAGGGCAGGGACACCTCCCACTATCCCAGGCTGCTCCAAATCCCTTGAACACTTCCAGGGATGGGACACCCACAAAAAGTTTGACATTCCACGACATTTCTCTCCACTGGTGTTGGATTCCTCAGCTGCTCCATAAATATCAATTTGTGGGAAACACGGATTTGGGAAACCAGCAGAGCTCCCCTAAGCTCCCCTAAGAAAGGGGCTTGTTCACCCCACCTGGGGTTTTCTCCTGGGATATTTATTCTCAATGATCTGGGGATAAAAAAAATGGGAAAAGGTTGAGGCAGCTCTGTGGATCCCCATCCATATTTCCCATCTTCTCTGAATTATCCTGGCATTAATCAGGAGGAGAAAGAATACTTAATGATCTTCTTTCTCCCATTCATTTATTAGTTGATTAATTCAGTCCCACAGAAGGCGTGGAACATTTCTCCTGGAAAAATGAAAGGCCTTGGATGTGGCTGAGGAATTTTTGCTCGCTCTGATATTAAATTTATAAACAGCTTTTCCAAATATTTGCAGCAAATTGTTCTTACAACAACATTATCTTACCTCCTCTTGGGGTTAAGGGTTGCAGCCAGTGGGAAAAAAGGATGGATGTAAAAACTTGCAGATTGTATGGAGGAAAACAAAGGATTTAAATAACTCATAATTTTTTTTTATATTGTTCTTTCTAAAGCCAAACCCCCTCAGTTTAATAATAGAGTTCCCTGGCAAAGTGAGTCATGCTCTTGGAATGAAACCCTGAGCTGATTTTAATGCTCAGAGCTCCTTGGTAATTTTGTTTTAAAGGTCCCACATGTTGCAGTTTTTGTCAGGAAAAGTTACTTATTTTAAAAAAATAATCTGATTAGTGATGTTTCCAAAGGATCCGTTGGGCACCTCATCTGGGAATTCCCAGTTTTAAACAAATACAGGGATGACCCCGTTGTTGTGACCATGATTGAACAGACTCTAAATTTCATGTTCATGTTTATTTCAACATCTGGAATTGCCAAATAAATCCTTTAACTTCATCTCATCTTCACCAGGAAAAAGAAAATTTTAAGGATCATGTGAGTCAGGAGTTTTGGGATGTTGCTCAATTGCTGGTTTGGAATGAGGCATGGAATTTGATGCTTTATTTTATAACATTTTCCAGGGATTTGCACACCAAATAAAAACGGAAAATCTTTCTTGGAATTGTGGTTAGAAGGAATTTTGGAGTTGGAAAGAATTGTGGGTTTTTTCCAGTTTCTAAGTTTTTATTGGAAATGGCTGAAACAACAATTAAAGCACATTGCCTAAAATTTATTTATATTAAACTGTTAAATCCCAGTTTGACATTTGGTTTTCCTCAAATGAAAAATATACTTCCATGTTTTTATTAATTTGGAATTTGATTGTTGGTTAAATAAACCTGAATTTCCAGGTCTGCAGCTGGTGTAGCAGCAAAGATGGAATTGCTGCTGATGGGATTTGGGATTTTTACCTGTCCCAAGGGAAAGGGATGAACCCTGTGTTACCCCAGCCCTGATAAGTGTTATCATTTTAAGCAGATTTTGAGAAAAAAAACAATGCCTGAGGGCAAGAATTACGATTTGAGTTTTAAATATAGATTAGAAAAAAAATGGTCTCCATGTCCTCAAGACAAACTGATAAAACACAAGAAGAGATGGAATAATGAGGGATAAACTTCCCAGAAATCTGCGTGTCATCTGCATAAAACCAGATCTCTGATCCATATCTTGAGATTCCCTGAGACAGAGGGAGGGGGAAGGGAATAAAGAAGAGCCCAGGGAGATGAAGATGAGCCCAGAGAGATGAAGATGAGCCCAGGCAGGAGCCCTGAGGGCATCAGAGGGATCTGATCACAGGGAAATTGGGGTGGATCAGCAAAAATGTGGGAATGTGAGGGATGTAAGGAGACAAGAGGCAGTGAGGAGTTCAGGATTGGGCTGCTCATGGCTGGATCCTCAGGGGGGTTCTCAGCCAAGGGTTACCTGTAAATCACAGAGTAGGGAATCCACCAGGAGTGGGCTGAAAATGAAACAATGAAGTTCCCCTGGCTGGAAACGATTCCTTTCTATCCCTCCTTCCCGTTCCTGGAGCAGGGAATAAAGGGAGCAGGGAGCTGCAGAGGGAGTGGGGGAGATTTTGGAGGGTCACACATGGGAGGAGAGGCTGAGGGAGCTGGGAAGGGGCTCGAGAATTCCTGAGGGAGCTGGGAAGGGGCTGAGCCTGGAGCAAAGGAGGCTCAGGGGCCCTTGTGGCTCTGCACAGCTCCTGCCAGGAGGGGACAGCCGGGGGGTCGGGCTGTGCTCCAGGGAACAGGGACAGGAGCAGAGGGAACGGCCTCAGGCTGGGCCAGGGCAGCTCAGGGTGGGCACAGCAGGAATTTCCCCATGGAAAGGGTGCTCAGGCCTTGGCACTGCCCAGGGAGGGTTGGAGTGCCCATCCCTGGAGGCGTCCAAGGAATTTCTGGAGGTGGCACTCAGAGCTCTGGGCTGGGGACAGGGTAGGAATTATTCAAAAGCTGAATTTGATGACCTTGGAAGCCTTTTCTAACCTCAATGATTCTATTCCATGATTCTATGATAAACAAAGTTCCCTGCAGGACCCCTTAGGCCACGAGCCTGAGGAGTTTTCTTCTTTGAGTCTGTCTAAAGAATTATAACTTTAAAATCAGGATTCAAGGAAGCACTTCAGCATTTCAGGCAGAAAATCCCTGTGTAAGTGCTTTGCTGGTTCAGGGCTAAATTAATTTGTAATGATTTTATTAACAATGCCTTGTACATAATTTCTGCATTAAACTCTAAACACTGGGTTTGATGAATTCAAACAATTAGCCCATGCATCAACAGCATTCATTAAAATTAATTATTACCTGCTCACTTCTTATGAATGGGCTGGACTGTGGGCAGATTGCTCAGCTGGAGTGAGTCAGGAATATTCCAGGAGTGGGAGGGAATTAATTTAAAACCTGAGAATCTGAGAGAAGACTTCAGGAATCTCTGGTCCATGCGGATCCCAGATTAAAGTAGGAGCCAAATTTGTTGGCTGGGATCTGGAATAAGCTGGAAACACAAAAATCAGGTGTTCAAAGCCTCCTGCTGGAGGGTTTAATGGTTTCATCTCCTGGCTCCAGCAAAGCCAGGCTTTACCGGGAAAAGTCAGGATCTTCCTGGAAAATGAAATGGGAATCTCAGGAATTATTGCTGTAACTTGTAATTTATTAAGTGCCTGGAAGGGAGAACTCAGTGGAAAGGGGATTTGCATTAAATCCCACCTCATCCCCAGGAGATACTCCTAGACCTAGATGTAAAGCTAGACCTAAACCTATAGACACCTCTCTAACCCCTGTCTTAATTTGGACATAAAATAGTTTATAATTTCATTCACAAAGCTTATCAAACTCCTTCTTCCAGCTAATTTGCCTTCCCACTCACTGATATTCCCTCAGGAAGTCAGCTCCAGGATTTTCCAATTTCTAGCCCCATTCAAACACCAATAATTCTTGTCTCAGCATTTTTCTTTATGTTAAAAAACTCAATTCCCTCCTGGTTTTGGTTGGGTTTTACTTTGTTTTCTTTCCCTCCTGGATATATTCATGAATATTAATTTCCCTTTCATTTCTCAACACCCAGCATCCAAATAACCTGAGAATGGATGGATTTTCCATGTGTCCTCTGATCCCAGGGAAGGCTTCCAAGCATTCCCAGCGCCTTTTGATTCAACAACAGGAGTTATTCCTGATTGAACTGGCTGCTCAAATAATTCACTTAAATCCATTTACAACAATTCCAAGGATCAGGAGGTGCAGGGACAGTGTGGAGCTGGTTGAACTCCGTGATCCTAAAATCTTTTCCAACCTTAATGATCCTGTGTTGGTATTTGCCTTCCTGGAATGGCTGATGGAGGCCGAAAAGGAGAAATTCAATCCCCACACCCCAATTCCTCCCAGCCTGGCCCTGAGTGGCACTTCCCTGGAATTGCTCCTTTCCCAGACCTTGGCTTTGCACATCCCGAGCAGGTCAAGTGCTGCAGTTACAGGATTATTATCCAGGCTGTTCCCTGGAGCAGCCCGTGGAATGGAGAAGCCGGATAATGAAGCAGCCCGGAATTCCCGTGCTTTGCAGGCAGGGCCAGTCCCTGCCTTCCCTCCGTGGGGAGCACTAATTGGAGCAGTGCCTCAGATCCCTGACAGTTTGCCAATTGTGGGCAGGAACTCATTTATCAGCGGCTGGAGTGGCTAAAAAGGATGGATCTGCTGTCATTCCCAACGTTCCTGGAGCAGGGACACAAATAATCCATGGGAACAATGTCCCTGCCCCAGCAGGAGGGGCCTTCAGGCTCCCAGCCTGATTAGATCCCACTTGTTCTCCATTAATCTGCTTTAATGAACTTCCTGACCTTCTCCCTCGCTTCATCCACGAGGAATTTCCTGAATAAATCTCACCCAGTTCTGTAATCCTATTTTCCAAATAATCCCAATAAATCGTGGGTGAACATTTACAAGGTTAGGGCTGAAAAGGAAATGAAATAATAAACACAGAGGCTGCTACTGTGAGTAATTAGTTATGTGGGGTTCCATGATTCCCAGCTCTGATTCATGAGGAAAACTGGGAACAAGGATGTGAGGCAAACAATTAAATCCCATAAAAATTTATGCAGATGCCTCCAACAAATTTGTGCCATCATAAAGCAAACTGGAAAGGTCTTATTTATGGAGCATGGCATAAATCAGGAGATTTAGTGGGATCTTCTAACAAAGGGAGAGTAATTAAATGCCCGGGAATCTGGGATTGGACACCATCCATGAAAAATGTCTGGAGAGGAGCACTTAATAGAGGATGTCGGGGTGTGTTGCTGGAGAAGTTCATGGATGTGATTAAATCTCTTTTTTATCTCTGCCCATAAATCACACTGAGCTCAGGCAGTGAACTCCATGTCTGTGAGGAGGGAAGGGAGAGGGAGAGGGAGGAGTCGTGTCTTGAGAGGTTTCAAGGGAGAGGAGAAAATGGGAAAAAAAAGGGTGCAGGAGGTGCTTTAATGTCTTGGATTAGAGGGGGAAAAGGAGATGCTCGAGAAATATTGGATCAGACAATTCCAGAATGGTTTGGGTTGGAACAACCTTAAATCTCATCACATTCCATCCCCTGCCATGGCAGGGACACCTCCCACTGTCCCAGGGTGTCCCAGTGTCCAGCCTGGCCTTGGGCACTGCCAGGGATCCAGGGGCAGCCACAGCTGCTCTGGCAATTCCAGCCCAGCCAGCAATTCCCAGTTCCCAATCTCCCACCCATCCCTGCCCTCTGGCAGTGGGAGCCATTCCCTGTGTCCTGTCCCTCCAGGCCTTGTCCCCAGTCCCTCTGCAGCTCTCCTGGAGCCCCTTCAGGCCCTGCCAGGGGCTCTGAGCTCTCCCTGGAGCCTTCTCCTCTCCAGGGGAACATTCCCAGCTCTCCCAGCCTGGCTTCAGAGGGGTTCCAGCCCTTGGAGCAGCTCCATGGATTCCTCCGGATCACTCCAGCAGCTCCACATCCTCCTGCTGTTGGAACCCCAGAACTGGAGCAGCTCTTCAGGTGGGATCTCACCTGAGTGGGGCAGAAGGGCAGAATTCCCCTTTTCCTGCATCCCACACTGTGGGATCAGCCCAGGATTGGGGAATTCTGGCTTCACACAGCCAGGCCATGTGCACCAGCCTTATCTCCAAGGTAAAAATTTGGAAAGAAAAGAATTGTTTGGGGACCTTTGAGCAGCTCCAGGAGGAGTTGACCCCATCAGTGGTGATTGGCAGCTGGAGTCGCTGAGGTCAGGCTGACACAAAATCCAGGCTGACCTCGGGGTCACCACTGCTCACCCAGAACCTGCACCTCATCTCTGGCGCCAGAGCAGGGATTTGGGAAGAAATCCAGTTAGGATTTAGTGATGGATTAAAGATCTGTTCCTAAATAGAGTAAATGGATGCTGGTTCTCCAAAAAACACAGAATTCTGCCACAAAAAAAAAAAAAGAAAACAATTCTTCTGGAGAGCAGTGAAATCCCAGGGTGGGGAGAATGTTCCCTCTTTGTTTTGAGCTCCTGTGAAATTCCTGACAGCTTAAAACACTCCATGGAAAGGGAACAATGCAGGGAAGTGTCGTGGGAATGCTGAAAGAGGGGTTTTGGAGAGAATTCCAGAGATGGGAAGTGGAGGAACACGTGGAGTACGTACCCAGGAGAGGAGGTAAAAATAGACTGGAACAAAGGACTGTAAAATTGTCTGTTTGTTCTGCCAAAAAAAAAGGATTTTTTTTGAGTTCAGGACAAAGTTTTGCCTGGATGTGGTGGAGCAGGAGAATCCAGGTGGGAATTCCTTCAGCCTGGCTGACAGGGATACATTTAATAAGGCATTGCTGTCACTCCGTCCAAGCCCTGGGTAATTGTCCCACAATAAAGACCAAAAAGAGATGGAAAAGATTCCTACCTGTGGGACAAATGGAATTTTTGCCCATCCTGTGCTAACAAAAATTCCCATCAAGGAAATCACCAGACCCTTGGCAGAAGTAGGGAAGCAGAGGAGCCGAGTTTGGGGAAAAACTCAGGGAGGAAGAAGTTTGATCCCTCTCTAGATGAGGAATTCCAGTGGCAGAGCACTGGATTTCCATGAAGAAGCCTTGAAAAATCCATTGGCAGCAAGGAGAGGAGAGGCTTGGCAGGTGATTCAAAAATCAGAATTCTGGAGAGCAAAGTGCTTTTCTTGTCCCATTTTCATTTTCCTGTGCCAAGGCTGGAATTTTTCTCCAGACTAATTTTTATTCCCTGAATGGGAGTTTTTATTTCATTTTGCAGCCCCATAATAACAGCACAAAGTCACGTAAACATTCCAGGCATCCCTGGTTCCAAAAGCTGCTTCTCCAGCTTTGTTTTCCCTCAGTAATTTTGGAGACAGAGGATATTTATTTCTGGACTTTGCCAATTCCCAAACTCCAGGAAATGAATGCCTCGTTAGAAAAGAATATTTACAGATATTTATTTTGTTCTCTGAACTCATCATTTCAAGCTAAATCCATTCATGGACAGTGGCAGCAAACAAAATGATGTGGATGTGGTTGGTGGGAATACGAGGAAAATTAGCTGAGTTTTGGTTTTTCTGGCCCAGCTGCTGCTGGGATTCTCCATCAGACAACATGGAAAACCATGGAATTAAAGACAAAGGTGATTTTTTATCCAAAATAAAAGAGCAATCCACTGGTAAAGGTGTTTTGTTAAGAGAGAGGAAAAGAAGTGATTTAATGACACTTTGAAAAATCCTGGACTCCAAAAAATCTTTGGAAAACCTCATTTCAGGAAGCAGGAGCTGTAACGAGGGTGATGGAAAATCTGAGAGATCAAACCTCTCTGGGAAATGAAATCCTTGGATACAAATACAGGGAATGGTGGAAGAGGAGGGAATTGTTCTTCTTGCATTGGAACTGTTGGAATTATAACCAGAATATTCAATTTTTTCCTTCGTCTGCAGCTCCAGGAAAATCAGTGGATTAAACAAGGCTCATTCTGGAATCAAACAAAATTTGGGAATGTGGGAAAAGAGGTACTGGCAGCAACAGGAGAACAGTTTAGGAGGAGATTAAAAGATAGCTTGAGCTGAACAAGGAAGAAACAACACAAGGAACAAAAATCAGGACAATGGGGTAGGGAGCCTTCTAGCCCCATCTGGAAGAAATCCAGAGGCTGGAAGCTGAAATCAGAGAAGTTAAGATCCAGACCTGATGGGGAGAGAGAATTAAACAATGGGAGCAGGGGGTCGGTCCTGGAAAACCTATAAATATAAATACAAATATAAATATAAATAATAAAATAGAAATTAAGCCTTATAAATATAACTATAAATATGAATAAACTATAAAGTGTATGATATAAAAAGAAAATTAAATATAAATATAGATATAAATGACTGAAAATGGGTACATCAGTAGGGGATTATTTAAACCTGGTTATTTTAAGAAGACCTCCTCATTGGTATCCCACTGGTGGTTTTTAGGATAAAAATCAGAGAATCCTGGAATGCTTTGGGAACCTTAAGTCCCATCCCATCCCAGCCCTGCCATGGCAGGGACACCTCCCACTGTCCCAGGCTGCTCCAGCCCCAGTGTCCAGCCTGGCCTTGGGCACTGCCAGGGATCCAGGGGCAGCCACAGCTGCTCTGGCAATTCCAGCCCAGCCAGGAATTCCCAGTTCCCAATCTCCCACCCATCCCTGCCCTCTGGCAGTGGGAGCCATTCCCTGGCTCCTGTCCCTCCATGCCTTGTCCCCAGTCCCTCTCCAGCTCTCCTGGAGCCCCTCCAGGCCCTGCCAGGGGCTCTGAGCTCTCCCTGCAGCCTTCTCCTCTCCAGGGGAACATTCCCAGCTCTCCCAGCCTGGCTCCAGAGCTCTTGGAGCAGCTCCATGGCCCTGTCCCAGGACAACAAGGATCAATAATCCATGATTTCCTGGCTGTCTCATGATCAGAATCTAGAGATCCAAGAACACTTCTAGCTCCCTTTGTTGGAGTAAATTTTGGCCTGATTGGAGTAAATTTTGCTTACAAACCACACAAAGGCTTCAGAGTTTTTCCCAAATTCTTTTCCAAGTCCTTTCCTTGCATTCCCCCATGGAGGAAGGCAGGATGGATTGTTTGGCAGTGCCTCCTTGAACCCTCGGAGTGAGGAGACAGAGGAGCCAACGGGAGAAGATAAGAAAGCAATTGTGGATCTGTCACAGGAACACGCGGAATTGTCATCCTGGAGATTGGCAGAGGTTAATTAAAAGCGTGAATTCCAAATAATTCCATTAAATTGGGACAAATCTCATTTGGAAGAGCCATTTTTCATTCTCAGCCCATGAGCTCCCATTGAGTTCAAACTGCAGGTTCAGGTAACCTCTGGTGGGAACTGTTAAAATCCCAAATTCCTGGATGCCTGGAATGGTGGGAGCGATTCCAGGGGTTCAGTCAGCCAGATCCCACAGTCCTGTGAAGGAGACAGATGTGTGCAATTAATTTTTTTAATTAATGGATCGATTTTGGGTCTGTCTTTCCCTTCTATTCCAATGCCAATGCAAGGAGATTTCCCTGTTTTCCAGGACTGGAGAGATAATTCCTTCTCTCCATTAGCCAAATAAAAGTATTTTTGACAACTTTTGACTTATTAAGATTAATTTTTAATTGTGCTGGAGTGTCAACATTATCCAAGAAATGATTTCAGCTCCTGAAACTTGGAAGCTTCTGTGTCCCTCAGGTTTCTGTGGTTGAAGAGACCCTGAAGAGACCTCAAAAATCCTGATAAAAACCCCGAAATGGGAACTATTCAGAAAATCCTTGGCTTTCCATGAACTTACCTATTTAACATGGACGACTGGGGTGTTAATGGGATTTCTTTGGGATTTAAATGGGATTTCTTTGGGATTTAAATGGGATTTCTTGATTGGTGGTGATTCACAATTGACTTACCCAGTGGCTGCTCCTCAAGAATTGATTTCCTTATTGCCCTACAATAATTATTTCTGGAATTAGAGCTTTTTTTTTTTGTTGGCTGAAGAACTGAAAATCCTCTTTCCTTCTGGAAAAGTGAAAGCCTCACTTCCAGGGCTTTGTGTTGACTCAAACCTGCAACACGTTTCTCCAACAAAACCTTTCCAGGATCATTTTCAGTTCAGCTGAAGTGGACTTTTCCAATCTTCAAATGTCTTGGCTCAAATTGCTCCTAATTCTGAATTTCTGGCCAGCAGCTCTTGGGCTGCTCAATTTAAAGAGAATATTTTGTGTGGGTGAAAGGACAACACAAATTCTCTGTTTAATCCAGTCTTTTTCCGAGCAAGAATGGGAAAAAGGGGGTATTAAAAGTCACCTTTCTTCCTGAAGGAGAAATGAAAATATTTTTCTGTATTTTGGGACTCAAAAGCAACAATTTATCACTGGTTTGATAAAAGGGGAACGTGTTTAATCTCAGTGGAGAGAGATTGAAAAAGGAGATTTTCATTTTATTACAGTGGCAGCATTTCAGCCATGAGAGCTCTGCCAGTCCTGTGCTCACTGAAGAATTCCAATTGGGATTTACTAAAAAAAAATCTGTAAATTAGCTCAGCAATTCTGTGACATGGGAGTCACAGGAGTCTGAGCCTTCCCAGTGGAATGTATGGAGAATTCCAATGTCCCAGCTGAGGAATGTGGCCCAAAGTGTTGAAACGAAAACCTAAAATAGGACAGGATGTGGGGTGATGGTTTTAGGCTGGAAGGGGTGGATTTAGATGGGAGGTTGGGAACTGGGAATTCCTGTTTGGGCTGGAATTGCCAGAGCAGCTGTGGCTGCCCCTGGATCCCTGGCAGTGCCCAAGGCCAGGCTGGACACTGGGGCTGGAGCAGCCTGGGACAGTGGGAGGTGTCCCTGCTCATCCAGGGGTGGAAGTGGATAGGATTTAAGTTCATTTAATGCTGAAATTTGATTTATAACCTTTTTTTTTGCAAGAGTTCCTGCATCTTTCCAACGCTGAGAAGATGAGGATCCAGGACGCTTTGCATTATCCATGAGCATTCCATCAGGAATTAGGGGAAATCCAGCCCTTTTCACCTGGCTGATTTATCCCACATTCCTGCCTGTATTTTGGGCCTAAACCAGGGATAATTTCCCCAGTTCAATCTCCTGGGAGAGGTCAGGGAACCCTGGAGTTCAGGCACTGCATTAACCACAGGGAGAGCTGATGTTCATTCCAAGATCTGATATTGAAATCCATCATGGAATCGATTGGATTAAGCTGCAGGCACTTCATTATTGCAACTCAGAAACCCTGGGAAGAGACAAGAGGTCACAGGAGGTGTCCAAGACAGAAATTCCCTGTTCTGTTCATTGTGCTGGGAATTCTGGGTGTGGATTTCTCCCAGATTTCTCTGGGATTTCTCCAGAGAAATCCAGATGTCTCTGGATTTGCTCTGCACACCAAGACTGAACTAACACCATGGTCAGAGGGAATTCCTGGAAATTCTGGGCATGAATTGTCCCAGCAAACTGTTGGATAACTGAAAATACCAACAAAAAAAAAATAGGGGTTTTTTCCTCCATATTTTTTTTTGTTTTGTTTTCTTTCCTCCATATTTTTTTATTTTTCCTTTCTTTTTCCTGAATGATTGCTCCGGGCAACAAATGAATTGTGAAGGGCTTCAAAATCCAGGGAATTCAGCAGGAAAACCCAGCTCTCCTGGGGCTCTTTAGCTCCTTTTAACGCAGTTCTCAGGTTTGCAAAGGGAGTTTTTTCCTGGCAGGAATTGATTCCTGGGTTGCGTTTGTGATAAATAAAAGCTCTGATCCACCTGGAGCCCCCAGGGCCCCTCGGCGGAGCCTGAGATCAACGAGTTCATTCAGGAGCTTAAATCACAGGCATGTGGGAAGGGAACGAAAATGTCTGGGTCCATCAAAGGGAAAATATTCCTTATTCCTTCTCTGCTCCCAGGGCAGGTCATTCATCTCCTGGTTTAGCAAATATTCACCAGCTCAGTTCCCTGGCATTGCAGTTCAAGGAGTTTCTCTAAAAACTAAATGAAATCTGGAGATGATGATTTAATTTCTGCCTTCTCCTGATGGAGAAATATCGATTCTCCTCATATTTAGACCCATTTTATTTATTTTAGTATCCTCATCCTTTAAATCAGACAATCCAGAGTGGTTTGGGTGGGAAAACTCATCTTGTTCCACCCCTCCCATGGAGTTAAAGATGCAGCTGGATAAACTTCCCTCTGACCATCCATTTTTAAATTTTAATGGAATATTTCCTCTAGGAATGCAACCAGTTAATTGTCATTATTTTGTCTACATCACTACAGAGACTCCTCAGAGTTTCTCAGGCCCATCTCCCCTTGAAACAATAAATTCCATCAGAATGAAAATGCTGTGAAGTGTTAAAATGTGATGGGTGCACACCTGAAACACTGAAAATAGACAAGAGGAGCTGGCATTTGACTGCCTGGGTCACATTTCATTTGCCTGGAGGAAAGAAATCAAGATTTATGACAGTTCTGCTCATGCAGAAATAAAAAGGTGCTGTCTGAGGAAGTGGAGGTTCACAGAGTGTCTGTGAAATCCATGGAAAATATAAATCAGCTGAGCTGGTTTGACATTAATTCCATGCTTAATTTTTCTTGAGTAAACTGTATAAAGAACAGAAAATTCCTAAAAGGGAGGGGAATGGAATCCCATTTTTGTTGTCACTTGTTGTCACTCAAGTACATCGTGATTAAGTCTGTTTGGAATCATTGGAATTGGACTGGAAGCAGAAAAAATGGTTGGTGACACTTTTCCTTCACTGGTATTTGTTCAGGATCAGCTTTTCCGTATATTTGGATTTGGATTTGGAATTTGGCAAAAAGCACTTCAATTAAGCTGCATATTAATTATGCATCAATGAACCTCAATTACTCTGAATTGAGCTGGAAAAATGGCCCCACAATTCTTCCTTTCTTTATTTTCCTGGAACATCATTTTCCTGTGGCCATGTGGCTATTGGTGAAGGAATGTCAACTTCCTGCATGGTTTGACAGTAATTCCGTGCTTAATTTTTCCTGAATAAATTGTAATGAATAAAAAACTCCAAAAAGTGGGGGAGTAGAATCCCATTTTTGTTGCCACTCAAATACATCAGGAGTGAGTTTGTTTGGAGTTACTGGGATTGGCTGGAAGAAGAAAAAATGGTTGGTGACACTTTTCCTCCACGGATACCACCTCAGGATCAGCTTTTCCACATATTTGGAGCATGGTTTTGGAAAAAAACCAATTAAACTGCATATTAATTACGCATTAACAAACCTTAATTACTTTGAATTGAGCTGGGAAAATGGCCCCACAGCTTTTGCTTTCTTCCAGTTTTAAGCTGTGAGTTCCTTTGGATGAGGGTGAGGATAGGTTGGGATAGACTTGGATTTATTGAGCTGTTAAGTGTTCTTGTCACTGCTGTGTTTTGGATGGAATTCCAGACTGGTTTGGGTTGGGAAGGACCTTAAATCCCATCTGATTCCCATGGGGACACCTTCCATTATCCCAGATTTCTCCAAGCCCCATCCAACCTGATATCCAGTCAGATTCATCATTAATTATTGCTTTTTACCAGACTTGGGAAATACTTGTGCTCCAAAATTCCATAGAAAACACAACCCACTGGGAGGAAGGAGCACTGCAAAATTTTCCATGTTCTTGTTGGACTTGAGGGAATGATCTATTCCATGTTCATCCATGGTTTACTGGGAATATGATTTAGGTAGGCACCTACAGCTGGATAAGGACAGGGCAGATCAGATCTGGACCAGTGGGGTTGGAATCAACCCCGTGGAGAGCTGAGAGTGGTGCAAAATCAGGACTGAGGGTACCCAAGGCCAGCTCTCATCCATGTCCATATCACACATTCCTGACTCCTTTTCTGCTGGTTCTTGGCTTCTTTTCTGCCTCTCTTGAGGTCAGGATTGAAGAGCTCAAGATGGTATTTTTGTGTTCGGGCTCAAATGTTTATTATTTCTTATCTATTTACAATCTTTCAAGTCATGAGTTCTACAGCGCTCTACTAACAAGGTACAAAATGGCTGTCTCTCTATAAGGCCTTTTAAGGATAAACTGTCTAATTAAGAAATGACACCTAAATTATTTTCATTTTTAACCCAAGAACCAACCACCCCTGCCTGCAATGGGGACTTTTTATCCAATTACACAAAACTACCCAAACCTGTGGAGAAGGAGCAGCCTCCAACCCTAAAACCTCCATCTTTCCTCATATCTATTACTGTATTCTAAACCCTTCAACTGCGAGTTTCCCACCCTGTGATATCACACACTTCTCCTCAAACTCCACACCCACAATCCCAGTTCTGTCATTCCGTTTTGGAAGCCTTCTCCAGGCCTCAGGTCAATGCCATGTTCTCTTGGGGTCTGTGCCTTTCAGCACAGAAAGCCCAAAACTCTCAGTATCCAGGGTTCCAACAGGTTTCCATCTGTCCCTGGTGTGTTGCTCCATCTGGAGAGGCCCAGGAAGCACCAGGAGCTGGAAAAGTGGGGATGGAAAGCCCAGCAGCAGCTGGGAAGGAGCAAAGCTGGGAGTGAGTTAATGGAGATGGGAGCTGGGGAGCAGAACTCAGCGTTCTCCAATGGCGCCAGGGGCAGTGATGGATTAGAAATCCCACCTGCGGATTTATCCAAGCTGGAATCAAAAACAAGGAAACTCCATTAGTGGAATCCATCTTTCCCACAGCTGCAGGCTCAGGGAGCACAGGGAGCACTGTTTCCCTGCCCTGAGCGTTGCTCCATTAGTGTCATCTTGGATGAAGAGGGAGAAAATGAGGATTTGAAAGCCTCGGGAATCTTGTTCCATGGACGGAGCAGCCCATGGGATGGAGGTGAATCCTGCCATCCCAGCCCTGCAGGGATGCTGTTTAAGGAGCAGGGAGATGTTTTTCCAGCCTTGTGTTTTTGCTGTTTGCTATTAAGGTCCTGAAGATATAAAATTTTCAGGATTTCTCCCTTTCCAATGTTGTCAAAAAAAGTAAAGAGGAACTTTTGTTTTGAGAACAGAGCAGAGCAAACTGCACAGAGAAGATTCAGGAAAACACGATGCCCTTGGCTTCACCCCAGGCTGCTTCACTGGACCCAGCATGCCTGAAAAAACATGGATTCAGTCCTGAACTCTGCCTTGCTCCCACCAAAGTCATTCCCACCCCGGATTGCTGCTGTCCAGCCTTGGGAACAGGCACAGCAATCCTGGAAAAGCCTGGAGGTGGCTGAGCTGAGCAGCTCCATCCCCACGTCCAGCTGCTGGAAGCTGGGATATTCCCTGGAAGCTGGGAATGAGTCACTTCCCACTTCTCCTGCCTCAAGGCCTGAATGGACTGCATAAATTGAAATTCAACATCTTCTGCTCTCTCCTGGTTCATTTTTAGCTCCCAATATTCCAAAATCCCAGCAGGGAATGAAATGGGAGACTTGGATCCTACCTGTGCTCACCCGTGTTTCCCAGGTGCCCAGATTCTTCAGTCTGCTCCAGAGGGAAGTGGACTTGGACCTTCAAGACTTTCGACTCATCCAGAGCTCCAGGAGTGTTTGGACAAGGATTTCAGGCACAGGGTGGATTGCTGGCCAGAGAAACCTGGGAGAAGCAGGATTGGTTAAAAATATCTCACTGGATAAAAGCAGCAAACCCTGCCACGGTCATTGAGAGGTAATTTAGGTTAACCAGGGAATTTTGGCTGGAATTCCCAATATCCATCCTATAGGTACCCTTTTCCAGCTTAGAGTCATTCCTGTCCCTCCATGCCTTGTCCCCAGTCCCTCTGCAGCTCTCCTGGAGCCCCTTCAGGCCCTGCCAGGGGCTCTGAGCTCTCCCTGGATCCTTCCCTTCTCCAGGTGAACATTCCCAGCTCTCCCAGTGTGGCTGTACTGCGATAGTGGAAATTGTCCTTTTCCTTGGCAGCGATTGGAGTGAGATGGGCTTTAAACTCCTTCCCAACCCAAACCATCCTGGAATTCCAGACTTAAAGCTTTTTCTTTCAAGTTCATTCCTAGAACCCCCTTACTTTAATGCTCTGGGGCAGATTTTCCATAATGTTTTTCCTCCCTGTGCTGCCTGAAGACCTAATTTCCATCACAAATGAAGAACTTACAGGGTGCACTGCCCAAATTCCTATTTGTTTTCCTTAAAACTTCCCCTTTCTGAGAAAACAAGCAGCATAAAGACAATTTCCCTTGGGTGTGCTGCAGTCATTGCTACAAGCCGGGTTTTGGTGCGAGCTTTGTTAAACCCTGCTCATGTTCTCCCTTACAGGGCTGGGGTTTAATCATTCCCCGTGCAACTGATGCAGATCCATTTGTCCTGGAAGAGAATTTCCACGGAAAATCAGCAGCCTGCTCTGTGCCTGGGGATATCTAAATATAAACACCCTGGCAGGGGCTGCACTTCATTTTCTCCGAGCGTGGTCGGGCTCAAAGTGGGCTCGTTACACAGAGCGGGGACACAAATAAAGGTCAGCGGGAGCCTCTGGCTTGGAAATTGCTGGAAAAAGCAAAACACATTCCTGTGGTTGAGGAATGATATAGCAGGAAT
The DNA here is from genome assembly GCF_036417665.1 of Passer domesticus. Taxonomy (NCBI): domain Eukaryota; kingdom Metazoa; phylum Chordata; class Aves; order Passeriformes; family Passeridae; genus Passer; species Passer domesticus. Next base: position 1,515,421 of record NC_087479.1, on the reverse strand, counting down.
GGGTTGGTTTGTGTTTATCAGGGAAATTTGGGGTTTTTTTCTGTGTTTTTTTTAATGTTGTCCCTCCTGCCCTCAGCTCTCTTCCTGCTCTTTCCTCCATGAGAGAGCTGTGGGTGCTCCAGGCTGGAGAGCAAAGGTTGGTCCATATGGGATGAAAATTCCTGTCCACATTCCTGAGCCCACAAAGCTCTCCCAGTTTTGGGATCAGTGGTGTCCTCAAGAATTTGCTGTGCTCAGGCACATCCTGGGAATTTCCCTCACAGCACTTCCCTCTGTTTGCCCAGGTGACCTCACCTGGATCCCCCAGGAGTTTATTCAATGTTTGTTCTCCTTTGCTCTGCTCACACTGAGATTTAAAACCTCACCTGGAGAACTCTGTCCAGCTGTGGGAAAGATGTGGAGACCGTGGAAAGATGTGCTCCAAGGGCTGGAACACCTCTGAAGCCAGGCTGGAGAGCTGGGAATGTTCCCCTGGAGAGGAGAAGGCTCCAGGGAGAGCTCAGAGCCCCTGGCAGGGCCTGAAGGGACTCCAGGAGAGCTGCAGAGGGACTGGGGACAAGGCATGGAGGGACAGGAGCCAGGGAATGGCTTTAAACTGGAAAAGGGGAGATTTAGGTTGGATATTGGGAAGGAATTCTTAGCTGGGATGGTGGGGAGGGGCTGGGCTGGAATTGCCAGAGCAGCTGTGGCTGCCCCTGGATCTCTGGCAGTGTCCAAGGCCAGGCTGGATGAGGTTTGGAGCACCCTGGGATGGTGGGAAGTGCTCCTGCCCATGGCAGGGGTGGAATGGTATGGACTTTCCATGATTCTCTGACTCTTGTGATTCTACAATTCCAAGTTGTGCCAATGTTTTACTACCCTCATTGTATCAAACTTGTTTTTATCAAAACGAATCCAATCCAATCCAATCCAATCCAATCCAATCCAATCCAATCCAATCCAATCCAATCTAAAATAATCCAATCTAATCTAACCAAACCTAACCTAACCTAAATTAACCCTTTTTATTTGAAACCATTCCCACTGTACCAACACAGCTAAAAAGTCTGTCTCCCCCAGTTATTGCACCGCTAAAATTGGCTTTTTAAAGTCCTTCCTAACTCAGAAGAAATCTTGGCCCTTTTCCATTTTCCTTTCTGCCAGCTTTGCAGAAATGCTGGAGGCTGCAGGGAGCCAGTCCAAGGTCTGTTAATACCAACTCCAAAATTGCCAGAGGGTTTTCGGTCGGGAATGCTGTTCCCAAGGATTATCTCCTCTGCTGGCCAGGCCATGGAGATGAAATCATCCTGTAGAGATGAAATCAGCCTCCAACATTTGCCCAACCCTGGGCTCCTTCCCATGCAGAGTAGGTCAGAATTTGCATCAAAATCCCCTTTTAAGGTCAGCAAATTCACAGGACAATTGAAATTGGAAGACTCATCTGAGAGAGTTTGGATTCTCCCAAGCATCCATGGGAGATTTGGGAGCATCTTTGTGTAGGGGCTGATCTTCCTGCACGATCCCAAAGCCAAAGTCAGAATTTGACATTTTGGAGGGTTTAATTTGGGCCACAATGACATCATAATTGGTGTAATAATAATAATAATAATAATAATAATCATAATAATAATAATAATAATAAAAAAATAAAGTTTCATGTTGATGATTACTGTGGGGTTTATTGGGATTTATTTAATTAATTAAGTGCTTAATTAAAGAGTGGAAAATCCTTCTACTTGCTGGGAATCACCAGAAAAGCAACATTTATGATTTTTCTTTCTGTTTTCTCTCCTTCCCATTTTTCTTCCTCTTCTCTTACCTCTCAAAAGCGTGATCAGAATTGGCTTCTCTTTGCAGTTCTGCTCTGCCAGAGTTGTGGAGACCAAAATGAGCTCAGACTTCCTCAGAAAAGAAGAGGAACATGAGATTAATTCTGCTTTTCCTGTGCTGAGCTTGTGAAAACAGCATCAGGCTCTCACTGCCTCAGAGATGATAAAAAACTCCCTGCAACACAGAAAAAGGTGATAAAAATCCCCTGTATTGGACAAAGAAAGGTTGAAAATCTCTGATTTTTCATGTTCTGGGTTTCATTTTGGGTTGAGAAATTCTGTTTTCTCTGATTGTGGAGTGAGGGTTGGAGCAGGCTTTGAAATCAAATTTATTCCAGTAAAAGTTGCCCCCCCCAAGTATCCAAATCTGCTCTGGATTTACACCTGATTTATGCTGGTGTAGGAATCCATCTCCCACTGGAATTTGGAGAATTTCCAGGTCCATCCTGGAATGAGGGATGAGGAATGAGGGAAGAGAATTTAATTGTCCATTCCCAGATTCTGGGGCAGAAGGAATCCCCCAAGTGAGGAGCCCCAAATCTGACTTTGCTCACAACTGCTTTGCTGGCCCTGCTATGGGTCCAGCTGATTTCCCAATGAAATTGTGGATATTTCCTATTCATTTGGGATTGGAAGATGGAATTGGAGTAATTTCCTGGGATGGGAAAGAATGGGATAAACCAAGGATTAAAGCTACAGCCCCCTGTCTCTGGGAATGAGGTGATTTAGGGGATGAAGGTGGTTAAGGGGTGACCCATCCCATGCCAGGGCCTGGGATTGCTCCTTCCATTGGATCCTGGAATCCTGGGATAGTATTTCCCCTCTCCCTGAGAAAACATTTTCAGTGTGTTGAGTACATTTAGCAAGGGATGGCTGGAATTATTGAGTTTTCCAAGAACATTCCGGTGGATATTCCATATTCAATAAGCAATTTAAATTTCTCCCTGGTTTTAAGGTTCTTCCCCTGCATGTTTCATCCCACAAATGCTGTGGAAAAGCTTCATTTCCCTGCCTGTTCGGATATTCCACAATCCATTCTCACCACAGGCAAACCTAGGAAAATCCTCCTGGCTGGGAATCCCTTTCCCTTTTATTCTTGGATGCCTGTGCAAGGCTGCCCAGTATTTCTTTCTGCCTGACCATATCAATAAAAATGAATAAATACAATTTTGTAGATTAAAAAAATTCTGGGAGCACCACAGCTGCTGGAATAAAACTCCCAAACATTTATTGAGATGTAAACCCTAAAAAATGATTTATCATGTCATCCCCAATTTCTGACTCTCACTTCCCAGAGCCCCTCCCACGACTGTTTTCTCCTCCTTCTCCTCCACAACTCCTGCTCCTCTCCTGAAATTCCCACCTGCTCTTCCCTTCCCATCCCACCGCCCACCCACCTGCCACGCTCCAAGGGTGGCTTCCCTCTCCTGGCAGTTTATCCTGAGCTTTTTTTAGGAGCAGGAGCCCAGCAGCACCGATTAGTGCCCCAAATTCTTGCAGGAATATAATTAAGCCTAGAAAGAAACTCCTAATTAAATACTCGTTTGTAATTTCCCTCCTATTGTAATGCTCCTGCAGAACTTTCCTGTCTTAAGATAAATTCACAGGGAGAGGATTCAGCTGGAATTTGCCACGGTGGGTTTTCAGGGTTATCCCTCCAGAAAATATCAGGACAAACCCAGGAAAACTTAGGAGAAATCCCACTGTGGTGTCCCATTCCAATAGGGAAGGGAATGTGTGGTGCTGGTGGTGGAAAAGGAATGATAAAAGTCAGAGGATCCAGAAAAGATTCCAGAGTTTATTGGAAAATTTTTAATTTGGTGTGGGAATTGGTGTTGGATTGTTCCTGATCTCCTGGGATGAGCCCATGGAAATGGGGTTTGGACAAAGGGTGGGGTAAAAGGGAAGAGTGTGACTGAGGACCAGTGACTGAACTTTATAATTTGCTTATTTTCTTATTTTAGTTGTGCTCAGTGTGGCACAAATTCCTTTTCCTGATTGTTTCTTCCTCTGAGCAGAGCAAACCCAGTTTTACTCCTTTAGGCTGAGCTTGATTTTACTCCAAGCATTTTTTAATTATGAAAATCATGGGAATTACAAAATGTGGCCTCCCATCCTTGAGGGGAAGGGAGCATCCAGGATTTGTGAATGTTTGGGTGAAAAGGAACGACAAAAGTCAGGGGATCTGCAAAAGATTCCAAAGTTTATTGGTAAAATATAAATTTGGTGTGGGAATTGTTGGATTGTCCCTGATCTCCTGGGATGAGCCCATGGAAATGGGGTTTGGATTAAGGGTGGGGTGGAAAGGAAGAGGGAGAGGGAGAATGGGATAAAGGGAGATCTCCAGTGCTGGCTCCAGTGCTGACCCAGCTGATGGGATGTGCAGGGTCCTGGGGCTCCTCCCGGGATTTGGGGACACCATTTTGGGGATGAGTTTTCCCCATCCTGGGAGAAAAAATAATTCTTGTGCTCAGTTTGCTCTTCCACACCTTCCAGGGATGGGTTGGAGGCTCCAGGCTCTGGGATGGTTTTGATCCTCCTCCAGTCCATTGGCACTTCCTGGCCTCATTCCTGCCCCAGAGCCAGCCCAGGGATGGCATTCCCAGAAAATTCCCAGCTGCACGTGACCCCTTCTCCAGCCACATCCTGTTTTTCCCACTGACTATTCCCAACAATCCTCAGATGGCTCCATCTGGCTTTTTGGGACACACATCCCTGAGCTCCTGTGATTCTCCACCTAGGAAAAACTTGCATTAGCTCAATACAGTCTATATTTTCCATAAATAATTGTGTATAATAATATCTCTTCCTTTCCTGCTCTCTCGTGTCTAAAAAATATGGAAATGAGGAAGCTAAGTCAAGCCTGTTGGTCCCAGGTTTAAGGATAAAATCCCTCTGCATCTGGAATTATAACATGGAATCTTTGGCAAGCAGGAGAAGTTTTCTTGTGCTCAGGATATCAGACCATTAAAAAACAGAAGATATTAATAATCCAGATATTAAATCTTTCAAAAAATGATGAGTTTTAATAAGAGAGACTTCTTAGGTCTGGGTTTTATAGACATTGTTTCGAGAAGCCATAGGAAAAAAAAATGTTCTCCAACATCTCCATCCTCATTCCCATTCCAAAGCCCAGGAAAATCCTTGAATCCCCTCATGCCCGATTATGTTGCCTTGAATTGCTCAGATTTTTAAGGTTTTGAAGGATTTTAGGGAGGTCAGGTCTTGCTGGAGAGATCAAATATTTTCCATGGATGAGAATTATTAACAGCAAAAGAAGTCACCAAGAAACCACAATTTGAATAATTTCTGTGGGTGGCGGGTGCCTTGTTCTGCTTTATGTTTGTGGAAGTACGTGATTATATCTGAAATAAAAAGAATATTGCATGTTCTTTTTTTATGCCCAATAGCCAGTAAAAAAATTTAAAAAATTAATTGTGTCTCAGTAAAAAAGAAAGGAAAAAATAGGAAAAAAATTAGAATTTTCTTAACATTCAGCTGAACATTCTGTATTTATGAAAGGAAATGAAACAATTTATGAGATAAAATCTGCCAGTGTTTCATTTGAAATCCATAAAATAATATAATTTTTATGTTCAGCTCTTGGGTTTTAGGTAATGGATGTGATTCCACACATCAGCACCCCACAATGAGTCCATTTTTGAAGGAAATGCAGCTTTTTCAGACAATCTCCTCTGTTTTGCATTTCTGTTCTGGTGGAGCAGAATTCCAAAGACACAGCTCCTGTCAAACGGAGAGGCCTTTTCATCCTTATCTTCTGAGTATTCCCAGAATCAATCATTTGAATGATTGGGATGAAACATGGAATTAATTTTAATATTTGGCTTCTGAGTGGAAAAGGGGGCTCAGGCTCCGGCAGCCACAATTCCAGGAATCCAACCCAGCTGGCTCCCAATTTTTATTTATAGCCTTCATTACCAAAAATCCCACACTTCAATCCCTTTTTTTTAAAGAGAAAAACTTTGCAAATATTTGTTAGATCTTGGTTTCTGATAAAATCTACAAAGAACACTCTAATTCCCTTCCCTCTGACTTTAAAATAAAACACTGGTGGATAACTCATGTCTACAATCTTCCCACATTCCCATGAAATACAATTCCTTTCCATCTCCAGTTTAAAACACAATTTTAACCAATTTGTTGTGTAAAACAAACTAACCCATGAAGGCAAAAAGGGAAGGGAGAGGCCAATATTTTTATTTTCTTGGTAGCAGAGAGCTCTGTTGAAGGCTATTTTCCCCACAATGTTGGCGATTTTGTGGTTGGGGATGTAAATTCTTCATATATGCAAATTATTATTTTCTTTTTTGCCTCTCCCAGCATTTTCAAGCTCAAAGTCTGGGGTCAGGGAATGGTTCTCTGCCAAGAGCTGTTCCTGTTTCTTCCCTGAGATCCCATTTTCCCTCTTTTCTCTGTGTGCTTCCAGCTCTGCGCTGAACAAACACACACTTAGGTAAAAATGTCTTTTCTAACAATGAGCATGAAATGAAGAATGTTTCATGCGGCTCCAACGATCGTCAGCATTCCCGGGGCAAATTCCAGCCTCACTCCGTGGAAAAAGAGGAATCAAATGTCACAGAAAGGCCTCGAGAATGACCTTGTGTTCCATGAGGCAAATATTGAATTCCCAGCATTGTGTGAGCACTAAATGGAGCTGAAACACCTTTGATTTATCCATTGAAGCTTTGAGCTGTCGCTGCTTTGGAGTTTTTTCTTTTTTCCCACTTTTTCCTCCGGCTCTTTTTTTGGATAAATAGACAGCCAGGCAAAGGTTGGGCACAGCAGGGAAAATCCAGGTTCTGGTACCCCTCGTTAGAAGGTGGGAAAAGGGGAAAAGGCCTCAAGTTGCACCAAGGGAGGGGGAGTTGGGATATCAGGAAAAAATTCTTCTCTGGAAGTGTGGTGAAGTATTGGAGTCACCATCCCTGGAGATGTTCAAAACCATGGGAACGCATTAGAAAAATGGAGTTGGGAAAGGGGCTGGAGCACCAGGAGGGGCTGAGGGACCTCAAATCCTGTGCCTAGATCTGAGCCCCTTGTGAAAAGAAGGACATGGAGGGGCTGGAGTATCCAGGGAAGCGAATGGAGCTGGGAATGGGCTGGAGAACCAGGAGAGACTGAGGGACCTCAAATCCTGGCTGGACATGAGCCATGTGCGCCCAGGTGGGCACAAAGAGGCCAAAGGCTCCTGGGATGGATCAGGAATTGTCTGGGAGCAGGAGCAGGGCAGGGATTGTCCCCGTGCTGGGCTCTGTGAAGGACCTCAAATCCTGAGGGCAGCTCCTGGCCCCTCATGACAAGAAGGACATGGAGGGGCTGGAGAGTGTCCAGGGAAGGGAACAGAGCTGGGAAGGGGCTGGAGCCACAGGAGAGGCTGAGGGAGCTGGGAAGGGCTGGAGAATTCCTGAGGGAGCTGGGAAGGGGCTGAGCCTGGAGCAAAGGAGGCTCAGGGGGCCCTTGTGGCTCTGCACAGCTCCTGCCAGGAGGGGACAGCCGGGGGGTCGGGCTGTGCTCCAGGGAACAGGGACAGGAGCAGAGGGAACGGCCTCAGGCTGGGCCAGGAGAAGTTGAAATTCCTTCATGGAAGGGGTTGGGACAGGCTGGAATCCCTGGAGTCCCACCCCTGCCCACTCTCCAGCCCCTCAATGTCCTTCTTTTCAGGAGAGGCCCAGAGCTGCCCCCAGGATTTGAGGTCCCTCACAATGCCCAGCACAGGGGACAATCAGGACAATCCCTGCTCTGCTCCTGCTCCCACAAAATTCCCAATCCAGCCCAGGAGCCTCTTGCCCATCTGGGCACCCCTGGCTCATGTCCAGCTTCTGTCACAGGGACATTGAACACCTGAGTTGCTTGAAACAGGAGCAGAATTGGGCACAGGGACCTCAGGAGGGCCAGGCCCAGCCCTGCTGCTACAAAAGGTTGTAAATAACTTTGTCACTCGGTGCCAGAGGGGTTCAGGTGGCCATGACCTCCCTGGCTCTGGAAACACAGCACTGATTTTCCACGGAGTTGTTAATAAGATCTGCTTCCCAATCCCATTGTAGATTTGCCCCTTATATGACCAGGAAATCTGGTTTGCTTAAAGTTAATCCTGGCTCAGCCTCAGGAAAGCTTGGGATTATCAGATCTATTCTCCATTGAGCAGTGCTGTCATCACCACAGCTGGGAAATGCTGATTTTTTTTTTCCTTTCATAATGACAAATAAGAAACTGAGTCACAGAAAATATGCTCTTAATCAGAATATTTCCTTTTATAGGGAAAAATCTGAGTGCAAATGCTCAGGCTGCATTCTTAGGTGAAGTATTTAGCAAAAGGATTTATTTATCACCAGCAAGATATTCCCAACATTCAAATGTAATTAAAATAGACAAGTTCTGATATTTAATCATGGTAAGAAATTCCCTTCTATTACACTCAGTTTATGGCTGTTCCATCACCAATATCAGAGCAAGACAAGGTCATCCTGAAACCCCATAATTTCTGAATTTTGGGTGCGTGGAGATAAAGCTTTTGGGGACATAACTGATACCTGCATATCACCCAGCTGAATAATGAGCATTTCCACACCCGTGGCATTGTGTGGCTTTGATGTGCAGGCTGTAAATTCCCAAATTAGCTCTCCAATTTTTATCCTTTCCAAGATTGAATTATATATATTTAAAGGGAGCAGTGAATTAATTTTGTTTTTTTGGATTCAAGCTGCACTGCTTGATCAGGAGTTCTCGGTAACCTCTTGCTGCCTGTGCTGCTCCCTGGATAAAAGGTCTTGGATGGTTGATGTGTTTTGAGTCAATTCCAATGTTGGAATTTGGAAATTCTGATTTATCATCCAGGCTGCTTCTGGAGAATTTGGAATTGGTATAGGATCATGGAATCATGGAATGATTTGGGATGGAAGGACCTCAAAACTCATCTCATTCCATGGGCAGGGACACCTCCCACTATCCCAGGGTGCTCCAAGCCCCAATGTCCAGCTTGGTCTTGGACATTCCAGGGATCCAGGGACAGCCACAGCTGCTCTGAGAATTCCATCCCAGCCCCTCCCCACCCTCCCAGCCAGGAATTCCTTCCATAATGCCCAGTGGAGACCCAGGAGTCCATCAGGATGAACAGAAATAAGAACTGATGGAAAAATGAGCCTTGGGAAGAAGGAATCAGCAGAGATATTTTTATGACCCAGGAGAAACAGGAAACATTTCCCAATTTTCTGCTGGTTGCATCCGCTGGGGCTCCCTGGCAGGTAACCATGGCAATTAAAGGTTTGAAAAGAACCAGACAAATTTGGGTAGAAATTGTTTCTCCTCACAAGCCATATGGAAAAGATGATTCATCCAGGAGGGAATTTAAAAAAAAGAATTCCAACAATGCAGCAATGCACAGGAAGAAACGCCTGAAACATCAGAAACATCAGCCCTTGAGGCAGGAACTGCGCTGATCCCAAATCCCTGACTCTTGTGGGCTCCCACAGCTGAACCCAAAGCCAGGAAGACTCCAGCAAGTTCCAGTTTTTCCCAATCTGCTTTCAAGGAGCAGCTGATCAGAGCACATCAACCTTTTGATGGCACAGGCAAGGGAAATTTTCCCCATTAGCTTGTTAGCACCAATCCCATTGCTCTGCTGGCTTTGGGAAGGTAAATGGAGGCAGACACTGGGACTGTGATCCTGTTTGCTAGTTTGAAGTTGTGTCTGATTTATGTTTCCTGTGTTTTCCATGAAAACTGTGTGGAACTCAGGGGTTAAAGGGCCAAGTGCGACGTGAGAGCAGCCCCTTCAGCTGTTGTAGGGTCTCAGTCCCAGGGGATTCACCACGTGAATAATATCACATTTTCCTCTCCTTGGACTGCAGCAGCTCCCAGGCTCTGAGGACAGCCTGGTATTTTAGGGAAGAAATCCCAACAGCCTGATGGATCCAAACCCTGGGGCTGCTCTGGTCCCTCCCAGGGTTGTGCCTCTGGATGGTTTTGATCAGAGCCTGATGAAATCAGCCACAGGAAACTCCTCGCTGGCTTGGCTGGACTTGGCTCTTTATGGGAGCTTTCTCTGTTTCCAGAGGATTTCCTGGGAGCTGCAGCACTCCCCTCACATCTTCATTAGCATCACTCATTCCAGGGGGTTGGTGGGAAGAGATGAAGCTGTGGTGTCATTCCATCATCCCACCCCATTTCCCGTGGCGTGTACGCGAGCCCTTCCCGTCACCCGCTGGTGTCAGCCTGGGCAATTAAACCCCAACCTGCTTTCCCTGCATTCATTATTTATTGCCCTTCAGCAACCCAGAGCTCATTGCTTTTCATGGGTGAGGTGGGAATGTGCTCGCCCACATTGCCCTTTCCACGAAGGAGCAGCTCCCCTTATCCTCCCCGCTTAAGGTCTGATGTAATTGGCATTAACAGAGCGTTAACAAATTGCCCGGGGGCATCCAAACCCTCTCCATGAACGTGAGGACTTCAGGGTGAGGAACAAAGTGGAATTAAAGGATTCTGGATAAATGTGGCTCCCAGCTTGGCAGGCTGATGAAGCAAACCCTCCTGTCAGAAGCCGCTTTGCCTTGAGGGGAAAAAGTCACTTTGCTGTCCTGGAAATGTCACTGGAATAGAGATGAGCTGCACCTTGTTGAGTTCCCTCTGCAGCTGCTTCTCCAGGAGAAGCTTTGCCCCAGGCAGGACCTGCTCGCTGCTCCCAGCAGCTTTTCCAGCCACTGCAAATGTGTCCTGAGGAAGCCACGTGAGAGCTGTTTCCCATTTTCCTTGAATCCTCACAGCCTGGGGATTGAAATAAACTGGGCAAAGGTTGTGTGCTGAGGAAGTCAGCAGAGGAGCAACAGCTTTGGTGGCCAAAAATGGCCCCAGTTCAGAAGCAAGATGTTCAAGATGCCTTCTAAATTTTTATTTTATGCCCAGAGCAGCTGTGGCTGTCACTGGATCCCTGGGAGCATCCAAGGCCAGGTTGGATGAGGCTTGAAGCAAACTGGGATAGTGGGAGGTGTTCCTGCCCATGGCAGGGGTGGGAGAGGATGGGATTTATGTTCCTTGCAACCCAAACCATTCCATGTTTCTATGAATTTATTTGTGTCCACAATATCTAAAACCCCAGAAAAAGAGGTCTTCTGAAGGCAACAGATTGCAAATCTTGATTCCAGGTAGGATCATATTAGTGGTGGGCAGGCCCTGAAGTTCCAGCCTGGCAATGGGATTCCTCTTATCCAACTCAAGCTGCTTGGATCCTGACATCTTCAGATTGGAGTGTGGGATTCTTGGATTGCTGGAAGTGTCCATTCCCCTGTGCTGTTGAGGGCATCCCAGCATCTGCTGAGGCACAGCCACTCTTCAGTCCATCACCTCCACACAGCTGCACGTAGGCAGGATAAATCCTGTTTTACAGATCCCTGATGCAATTCAACCTGTGTCCAAGGACAGATTAACATATTACCCTCTCCCAAATAATTTTCCATCCCTGTTTTAAGTTACAGGGGATCTCATTATAAAAATTGCAGAGAATATCCTGTTTATGTCATTGTCACCAGCAGTTTCTGCTGTCTCTATTTTTTGTTGGCAATTCAAATTTAAATTATTACAACATCACTGGACCAGCCCTGCTCTGTGCTCTCCTCTTGAAAGTCAATCCTGAATTACAGAGCATTTGGAAAAGCTGACATGGGGAAATGTTGTGGGATTTTTCTGCTGGCATTAGGAAGGAAGGAAAGAGACACACTTTACTTTTTCTCCTTTCCCTTTTCCCTTACGATATCCAAGGAAGCCGGCAAGGCGTCAGCCAGAGCTGTGCCAGCTCACGAGGGCAGCAGCACACGGATAAATGGAAGTACAGAAGATTCCTAGCTGATTCCAACACCATTAATTTCATGCTCAGAAATGAGGAACACACGGGTTCTTCCTGAAGGTTATGAGCTCCCAAACTGAAGCTTAATTAGTTTTGTCAACAGATTCTAGGCTTTTACCACTTTTTCTGTGATTTGACTGTTCACAGAAGCCCGGAAAGGTTTGGGTGGGAAGGGACATTAAATGCCATTCCATTCCACCCCTTTCCCATAGCAGGGACACCTTCCACTATCCCAGGCTGCTTCAAGTTTGGTCCAACCTGGCCTTGGACACTTCCAGTGATCCAGGGGCAGCCACAGCTTCTCTGGGCACCCTGTGCCAGGGCCTCCTCTCCCTCACAGGTGGTATCCAAGATCAGGTTGGACACCGGGGCTTGGAGCAACCTGGGATAATGGAAGGTGTCCTGCCCATGGCAGGGGGTGGATCTGGATGGGCTTTGAGGTTCCTTCCCACCCAAACCATTCCATGTCTCCGTGATTCTCTGATTCTGTCATCCTATGATCCTGTGATTCTTTGATTCTGTCATTCTCTGTTCCTTTGATCCTGTGATTTTCTGTTTCCATGATCCCATGATCCTGTGATTCTCTGTTTCTGTGATCCCATGATTCTCTGTTCCCATGATCCCATTATTCTCTGTTCCCATGATCCTGTGTTTCTCTGTTCCCATGATCCTGTCATTCTCTGTTTTTATGATCCTGTGATTCCATAATTCCATGTTTCTGCATTCTCCGATCCCGTGTTTCTCTGATCCCATGATCCCGTGGCTCCAGGCTGACCTTGCCATACCCAACCAACCCTTGCCCTGTGTTTTCATCCCTGGTCCTCTCCTCCAAGGCCACCCCTCCTGATGGATCCCAGCATTCCCAGCATGGTCACCCCTCGTTCACCACCTGCAGCTCCATCTCCTGGGGGAGTTTTTCCAGTCTCCAGCTCTGTGTCAGCATCTCCAGGGAAATTTCCTGATGGGATATGGGGGGATGGCAGAGAAAAGCCCAAAAATGACGATTTTGAACAAAGAGAAACCTCTGCCCATGCACTGGTGATCGGATTGAATTATCTGCAGCCTGAGAGCAGCAGGGATCTGTTGGATCTTCTTGGCCAAACTTCCAGCTTGTGGCCTGAACCTCTCCACATCTCCACTTCCAGCCGTGTCCCAAAGCTCACTCCTCCTTCCTGCTGGGAACATCCCTGGAGGCCAGGAGGAGCCTTTCACCCCTCAAACCCCTTTGGCAAGTCTTTATCTCCTTTGATCCCCATAGCTGGGGTTGCTCCAATGTTTTGTGTTTCAGCTTTATCTCCTTTCCTACCTCATCCCCATTGTTCACCTCGCCAAAACCCCACGCTTTCATTCACTTCATCTCGTGCCGCAGAAAATACGATGCCATCTTCAAGAAACTTCCCACTGTGCATTAATTTCTTTCCCCATAATTGTATTTATATTTCAACAAATAGGCTTGAAGTGCATTATTATTCTAAAATGAGGGCTAATGGCTTTCAGCACTTTCCCGCAGCTAATTGTGCATTTATTTCCCAGCTTTGATGGCTCACAAAGAATTCCAGTTCTTCATTTACATGAAACAACTGTGAAGGAGAAATTAACTGGCTGCTTATTTCATCTACGCATTTATTTTTTACTCCCTGAAAAACTTGACACAAACTGTTGGTGTCCATCAAATAATTCCTTTCCCAGAGGCAGAGCCCCATTAGGAAAACATTTCCCTAAATGAGGAACACCAATCTTCAGCCACCCCCCAACGGGAAAAAATGGAGGAAGAGCAATTTATTGCTGCTCTTGTGTCACTCCAGAACATAAAAATTCACATTTTGTTCGTAGCAGGGTGGACACAAATTTGTTTTAAGGTCGTAGGATCCTGTGACACAATTTCAGGAGAGTCACTGAAGCCATCCCTGGCTCTGGAGTGGAATTCCAAGGAATTTGGACTGAATGGGAGATTGGACAACAACATTCACAGCAAAATAATTTTCCTTTCATAATTAACAACGTGATTCTTGTATATCCTTATAGACCCCTGGGAGCAGCAGGAGACTTGGACCTTCCTCTAATTCCAGGACTCCATGAGAAGGAAGGAAGCTCTTAATCCACAAATTGTTTCCTTTGGATCACCCAGCCTCTTAAATAACCCCCAAAATTCAGATTTAGAGCATTTCTTAAGCCATAAAAGCATCCAGCTTCCCTTAAAATGCTCAAACCTTCATCAGGGTTGGAATTAAACTGCCTGGATTTAACACTCCCTTTTCCAACCATTTTCCCATTTTCTTCCCAAGGAATCCAACTGTTTCCTCTCAGGTAACGTGGCTGTTTTCCTTATTTTATTTTTCCTGGAAGAAAAGCAGAGAGAAGGAATTAATCCAGCAACAACCTTGATGAGGGGAAGAAAAGTTAATTGAAAAGTGTGATGAGAACCCCGAGCTCATTCCAGCCTGGGCAGAAATGGAAACATTGGTATTGACAAAGAAAAATTAAAATTTACTCCAGAGTTCAAACACTGTTAATAAATGTGGGGAGATGATGCCCAGAATCCTTGGGAAGTAGCCTGAGGGCACATTCCAGGCTAATGCAAATTTTGTGGAAAAGTACAGTATTCAACACTACAAATAGTCTTTTTTTAAAAAAGGAAACTGAGTCTGGGGAACACTTTGACTTAAATTTTACTTCACTTTAGGGCAGTTTTCAGGGGATCTTGGAAAGGTGGAACCAGTTGGGAAGGAAGAACTTTTTTTGTGGGAGAGAGCAGCTTCCCCCGTCCCATGGGATGCACTGTCCCGTGGCCAGGGGCTGCTCCAGAGGGTGTTTGCTTACAGCATGGTGGTCACTATCCCATAAAACAACCCAGCAGAACCTCAGAATTCCCTGAAAATATTCCAGGGGAAAGGAATTATTTCTCCCTGAAGAGGGACATCTAGGCCATACTCTGGTAAAGGCCCAGAGATACAGATTAATTCCATGGAATTCCAGAATTCTTTGGGTTGGAAGGGACATTAAAACCCATCTAATTTTATCCCATTCCATGGTCAGGGACACCTTCCCAGCATGCTCCAAGCCCTGTCCAACCCGGCCTTGGACACTCCAGGGATCCAGGAACAGCCGCAGCTGCTCTGTCCAACCTTCATAAATTGGGATATTCCCACAGGAGTGGTTTCTGTTCCTAGAAATTCTGCATCCTCCAGCAGTTTTGTTCCAAAACCACAAAGGCAGTGAATGAACCATCTCAGCAGAAACAAAAATTGAGGGAATCTCCAAACCCTGCTCCAGGGCCAGTGGGAAATACAGGCAGAGGTGGCAGGGCTGATCCAGAGCAAATCCTGGGGTGAAGCAGCTGCTATTCCCACATGGACAGGGAACACAGGTGATTTTTACCTGGTTCTCCCAGGTGGAAAGAAGGAGTGAGAGGAAACAGCCTCAGGTTGTGCCAGGGGAGGTTTAGAATGGATATTATGGAAACTTTCTCCACAGAAAATGTTGCTAGGAACTGGAGCAGGCTGCCCAGGGCAGGGGTGGAGCTGCCATCCCAAAAACCACAGGGATGTGGCACTTGGAGACATGGTTTAGTGGTGGACACGGTGGGGCTGGAATCACAGCTGGATTGATGATTTTGCAGGACCTTTCCAGCCTTCACAATTCCATGATTTTAACACCACAAGTGCCCTTTGGTCCCCTCACACTCCTCCATGTGCAGTCAACAAGCCCCAGCCCACAGCAACCCTGGGGCTGTGCTGGAGCAATAATTCCCATTTCCCACCAGCTCTAGTCCTGCATCCCCAGTTCTTTTCCTTTCTCATCCTAAATTGGCTTGGAATCACTCCTTTAATTCCCAGGATAAAGCATCATCTGTGATTATGACACACAGGGAGGTAAAAGCCAAGAGCTTTTCCCCACACAACCTCTCCTTGACTCCTGCAGCCTCTGCCTTGGCTGCTTTGTAACCCTGCCCAGTTAGTTTTGTGCTCAGTGGCTTATACAAAGCACAAAGCCTCGCTAAAAAAACCTGCTCAGAAATTCATTAACTTCACAATGCTCTTGGCCTCACTCCAGCCAAATTATTCCATTTCTGTGGTGCTCAAAATAAAGGAAAAGCGGGGTAGAATTGATCCAACCCACACACAGAGATTCCTGTCTGAGAGCCTGTGTGGGAACCCAGCCCTGCTTAATCTGCACAGCCTTTCCCATGGTTAATCCAGACTAGGAAATATTTCCAATGGATTCCCTGCAGGTGACGAATTGGTGTCACAACAGCCCAGCTGACACTTTTAGGGGGGAAATGGAAAATAGCAATTTTTACACTGTCGCAGCTTTGTGCCCCAGTTTGTGCCTCAAGAACTCCAACACACAAGTGCAGAGCCTTTATTTACATTTCATTTGTCATTCCTGCCAAATCTTCCCTTTCCCTTGGATGCTGTCCCCTGTCAGACACTCCTTTGTGATGTCCCTGACTCCCTAATCCACACTTGGTTTCTTTTTCCTCTTAGCTGATCGAAATATCCTATAAAATCATGGGATTTCTGTCTCAGAATCCCACATGAGTTTAAGAGATCTTAAAATCCCAGAATGTTTTAGAAGGGCCCTTACAGACCATCTTGTTCTATACCCTGCCAGGGAGAGGGACATTTTCACTCAGATCCTATTAAAAGAAATGCTGTGTGAATTGTGAATTCCTGATGCCTCCAGGCTTTCTTTCCCCCCTCCTATTTTTTTCCTTTGTGGAAGTGAACCTCTGTCCCCATTAGGACACTCCTGTGCCACCAGCTCTGAGATGTCATTTCACTTGAGCAGATAATTAGTGCAAAGACAGATTGCACTCCATCAAAGGATCTTTTGTGAAGAGAGAGAGAGCAGCAAAGAAAAATCCCTTGCTCTGGGCTGCTCTTCCTTTTGTCAGCCTGGTGGGTTAAAAGGGAGGGAATCATCCCAGTGTAGGGGTGAAATATTCCTTTTTTAAGCCACCCAAATCCCATCCAGTAGAAACCAGTACCACCTGCTTTGCATTTTTGATTTTCCTGCTGTGTTACTTCCAGTAGAAACTTGGAATAAAGAGGTATTTTTCCTGGCCTAACTGGATTTTGCAAAGATTCTTTTCCTGTTTTTACTTAATGTGCTTTGCAGGGCCAGGGATTTGTCCTGGGTGGATTTCAGTGGATTCCAGGTGGTCCACTAAGACTGGTAACCAAATGCCTCTCTTCTGATTAAGAAATTCCTTATTTACCAGTGATGCTCTTCATTCCAGGAACAAATTTTTTGTCCATTCGTGGCACATCCCACTCCTTCAGCACCAGGAGTAATAAATAAAGAGATATTCTTCCTGGTCTAACTGGATTTTCCAAAGATTCTTTTCCTTTTTGGGCTTAGCGTGCTTTGCAGGGCTGTGGATTTGTCCTGGGTGGATTCCAGTGGATTCCAGGTGGATTCCAGGTAGATTTCAGGTGGATTCCAGGCGGATTCCAGACAGCCCAGTATGACTTGTCACCAAATGCCTTTCTTCTGATTAAGACATCCCTTATTTTCCAGTGACCCCCTTCATTCCAGGAACAAATTTTTTGTCCATTCGTGGTACATCCCACTCATTCAGCACCAGGAGTAATAAATAAAGAGGTATTTTTCCTGGTCTAACTGGATTTTCCAAAGATTCTTTTCCTTTTTGTAATTAACGTGCTTTGCAGGGCCAGGGATTTGTCCTGGGTGGATTTCAGGTGGATTCCAGGCAGATTCCAGACAGCCCAGTATGACTTGTCACCAAATGCCTTTCTTCTGATTAAGACATTCCTTATTTTCCAGTGACCGCCTTCATTCCAGGAACAAATCCTTTGTCCATTCATGGCCCATCCCCCTCCTTCAGCAGCAGGAATCCTCAGGAAGGAGCCATTCCCAGAGCACTTTTGGGTGCTTTTCTGAGCTCTGCCTCCTGCTGAGCAACTTCCCGATGTTTTTTGTGCTCCCTGCAGGACCTTTTGTGGAGCTGCTCCTTCATTATGCTGCTCTCAGCCACCTAACTCAGCACATCAGAGCAATTTGGATCGTTCACCTTCCAGCTTATCCTTGGATTTCTGCTGATTCCGGGGCTCTGCTGTCCTGATCTCTCAATGTCAGCAGCTCTCAGTGCCTCCCCTGTGAGAGCAGGAGCTGTGCTAAATGAGCTGGGCAAGGCTGGGGACGTTCCTCAAGGCAGCTTTTTGTTCCTGGAGACTTTGGAACTTTGTCTCCAGCTCAGCTTCAGTTCACAGGCAGCCCCTTCCTTGTCTTTGGGGGCAAAAATCCAAATATTCCATGTTTGGTGTAAATCACAGCAGAGGAGTTGATTTTTCCCCTGGTGTTCCTGAAGCAAAAATCCCAAAACATATGAAGTCTCCAGATTCCCTCTGGGATGATTTCTGCTGTTCCTGTTCAAACAACCTCTGGCTCCATGCTGGCCTCTCCTTCCTCTCCATTAAGGATTTCCCAACCTTCCTCAGGCTCTGACAGCACAGCCTGGTCACACACCTGGAAGAAATCAGCCAAAAAATCAAAGATGCTTCCCAAAAATCAGGGAGAAATGACCCAGAGGAAGTTCAGCCACCTCAAAGGCCTGAGTTCCACAGTTTGTTTCCAAGAGAAAAACCTGGAAGTGCTCAATTCCATGGAGTTGCTGCCTGACTCACCCTCTGCTCCCTTCCCAGACCAGCCTGGTCTCAGTATCTGCCTTTAATGAGGTACTTTTTAATTAAGCGTCATTAATCCCTGTTTCCTCTTGGGTTTTGCTGCTGTGCTCCAAGCAAGCAGAGAGACAAGTGTGGATTTCTGTACAGGACAGAAATAAAATTTCATTATTTCCAAGTTAAAGATTTTGTCCATGTGCAGTTGGAATTATAAACCTGCACGTGGATAGAAAATAAAGCATTAGTGGAAATATGGAATTATTTGAGTTGAAAGGGACCTTACAGATCATCCCATGGGTAGGGACATCTATCCCAGGGTGCTCCAACCTGGCCTCTGACACTTCCAGGGATGCCACAACTTCCCTGGGAATTCTATTCCAGGACCTCTCCACCCTCCCAGTCAGGAATTTCTTCCCAATATCCCATCTATCCCTGCCTGAGAGTGTTGGGTTGTCAAATGCTCCTGGAGCTCTGGAAGCCTTGGGAATATGCCCATTCCCTGGGGAGCTGGTCAGAGCCCCAGCACCCTCACCCGAGGTGACAAATTCCTTATTTTGTGTCAGAATTCCTGCAGAAAGGAAGAAATCTGTGTGGGATCTGACTGTGTGTGTCAGCATCCGTAAATAAACCATGGAAAATTAGGACAATGGAAAAGGGAACCCACAACAAACAATTCCATACAAAGAAAAACATCCAGATGGTCTGGACTGAAAAGAGTTCCCTTGGCTGACTGAGGAGGGATGGAAAATGAAATTATGATGAGGGAGGATGGACAAGTGCTGGAAGACGGGAAAAAATGGGAAATGTTGAAGAAAATGGAACTGGGGTTTGTTAAAAGAGCTCAGGAGGGGCAGATTGTGCTGGAACACAAGTTCCTGGCTCCCAGCTCTTTAAAAACAAGGAAAACAGGGGCTGTGAAAGCTGGATTGGGAATTCCAGTCTGAAGTGCCTCAGCTGAACAATTCCTCAGTCAGGACCTGCAGTTCCTATGGAATCCGTGTTTAACATAAATGTCTTCCATGAGCTGCTTTTAATTCCCAGTCCTAAGGAATTTCAGGCTTTTGCAAATGGGATTCACTCAGTGAGGAATTTCTGGAATGTGAAAGCAGCTTTCAAAAAGGTGAGGAGAAATTAAAGAATGCAGTTAAATGCCTTTATAAATTAATGGAATCATGGAATTGTTAAGTTTGGAAAGGACATCCAAGATCATCAATCCATCAACCAGCATCACAGTGTTCTCCACAAGATTTTACTAAACTGGGCTGCTCAAACAGGAAATTTTCAGGATGACTCCTCCCTCAGCTGTTGGATTTACCAGAGAAATCCAGGAAGCTGCTGGTTTGAGTGGAAAAGGAGATTTTTCCTGAAATGTTGCAAATGGGGAAAATAAATCCAATCCAGGCACGGCACAAAAGAAACTCTTGACAATTCCTGTCTGCTAATCATTGATGGAAAATCTCAGCTCCCAGATAAACTTCAGGAATAAATCTGCACATGGAAATTCGGGGATTGATCCAGCACTGCCGGAATTCAGCACCCTGGATGCTTTGCCAAGTAGATGTTCCATGCTGAAATTTATCCTTTGGGAAAACTCAGTAAATTTATGATCTAGCAGTTTGTGATTTAATCACCTGAGGGATCTTTCCAAGCTCAAGTTGTTGCCAAAATTCCCATTCTGGGATCTTCCAAACGTCCTCAGTCTAGGAATGGTTCAGATTTAAGTCAGATTAATTTAATCTTTGGGAAAACTCAATAAATTTATAATACAGGAGTTTGTGATTTTAAAATTTGGGTGGACTTAATCACATGAGGACCCTTTCTACCCTCACATTTTTATCAAAATTTCCATTCTGGGGCCTTCCAACGTTCCCTGGCCTAGGAATGGGTTGGATTTAAGCCAGATTTAACACAGAATTGTTAAATTGAGCAGGCTCTGGACTCCCATATTCAGAGTTGCCTTCCCTACATCAATTACTTTAAGGATCACTCTCTCCAAATTCTGCTTCCATAGTTACCTCTTTAATATGATTCATCTGCAGGGAAAAAAAAATAAGAAAAAAAAAGAGCAGGAGTCAGCAAATGGAGTCTGGCAAGAAATGAATCAAATAAACTCAGAACTGTGGTCTGGATTAAATTCCATTTGACCAGAGCTGTGCATTGAGAACCCCAGTTGGGAGTGAAAGGGAAAGGATTTGATGACATCAGCAATCCCTGGGTCCATCCCCAGAGCGTGATTAATAATATTTCCTCCAAGTCCTGAGTTCATCCATAGCAGTTTTTAAAGAGTGTGTGCAGCATCTCAGGCCTTCAATTATTCCACTTTGGAGACCTTGGCGAGACAATTTGGAAGGGTTTTAATATTGCTGCAATTGTCTCTGAGCTTCCTGCAAGGCCCAGAACTTATTTAACTCCTTTACTGAACATTTGCATCCTCCTTGAGATGGAGCAGGGAAACCTCTCTTGGAATCTGGGAATTTTTTGTCATTGGATTCAGTGACAACAGCGTTATTTGATTCCTCTCAGCAAATGGAATCTGGCAAGAAATGAATCGAATAAGCTAAAAATCATGACCTGGATTAAATTCCATTTGATTGAGAACCCCCAGTCAGGAGTTAGGAGAAATTATTTGATGACATCAGTGATTCCCTGGGTCCATCCCCAGAGCATGATAAATAATTTTCTCTCCAAGTCCTGAGTTTATCCAAAGCAGTTTTTAAGGAGTGTGTGCAGCATCTCAGGCCTTCAATTATTCCACCTTGGAGACCTCGGCAAGCTGAGGCAGCAGGAGATTTTTGTGGGACAGCCTGAAACAATTTGGAAGGGTTTTAATATTGCTGTGATTGTCTCTGAGCTTCCTGCAAGGCCCAGAACTGATTTAATTCCTTTACTGAACATTTGCATCCTCCTTGAGATGGAGCAGGGAAATTTCCCTTGGAATCTGGGATTTTTTTGTCACTGTACTCAGTGACAGCAGCATCCAGCAGCATGGAGCCTTTTTGGCTTTGCTCATCTTCTTGCCCCAACCCACTTTAATTTGCCAAACTTTTAAAATTTGCTAAAATTTTGTCCTTTTCTTGGTTTTCCCATAAATTTCCAGCTATTCCTGCTTTTCTGCAGGATCCAGATGGACTCATGCTCTGCTCCAGTGTCTGATTTGCAGTCACAGCAGGAGAGAAAAGAATTCCTGCTGCTCCAACCTGGACTTTCAAAGGATTCATTGCAAGGCATATTCCTGTGGACCCAGGAGTTGGAAAAACCTGAGGAAAAGGCTGTGGGAAAATGGGAGTGGATAAAAGGGAAACAAATGCTGAAGGTGCTCCAGCTCTTCCCAGACTTTTTGTTGCCCTCATCCAAATTTTGTAAAACAAATTTTCTCGAGGCTGGAGTAGAACAGAACTCAGATGTTTCTCCTCACAGTGAAGCTAAAATATCAGACTTCTCTGAAGATTGTCTGGAAATTTCAATCCATTGCAGGAATTCCTCCCAGTTAAATCCATGGAACCTCTCAAATGTGTTTGACCTTTTCCTTTTCCTTTTCCTTTTCCTTTTCCTTTTCCTTTTCCTTTTCCTTTTCCTTTTCCTTTTCCTTTTCCTTTTCCTTTTCCTTTTCCTTTTCCTTTTCCTTTTCCTTTTCCTTTTCCTTTTCCTTTTCCTTTTCCTTTCCCTTTTCCTTTCCCTTTTCCTTTCCCTTTTCCTTTCCCTTTTCTTTTTTCCCATTTCCCCCTCCTTTGAACTGGAATAATTTAGGAATCAGCTGTTTCCTAAATCCAGAGGGTTTGGTTTTTTTTCCAAACAGATGCTCTGAGTTTCTTTACACTCTTTCCTAAATTCATAACACTGATGACTGTTTGATTTCTGGGAATGAATTTCCCAAAATTCCCCAGTGTTCCCATGGATCACATCCCTTTACTTGGATCAAATCCAACTTTCCTTGGAGCAGAATGACAGCAAGAAAAGCCTCCCAGAACCCACAACTTCCCCCAGGATTCTGTTCTGACATAACAATCCCAGTCTTTAAATGGGAATTTATTCCTCCTTTGATCCAAACCATTTGATACTCCCAGAAACATAGCACACCTCAGATTTTTCCCAATGTACAAAGAGCTTTTACATTTCCTTTTCAAGCCAAACAGAAGAGTGGAAGCAGCAGCTCCACATTGCTCAGACACTTTTATTTTTCCTAAAAGGACCTGGCAGTTTGTTTCCCTTAGCCAGCTCCGAACCCTTTTTATCCAACTTCCCTCCAAAAACCTGGGAGAAAAACCTCACCCCTGTGATGAAAGCTCCTTTCAATTTTTGATGAAAATGCAAAGAGGAGCATCAAAACAGAGCTTCAGTCTCTGGCAGGGAAAATAAAAGCTTTCTTAGAAGAGGAATGATGAAAATGAAATATTTTCTGCCATGGAAAACTCTGTTTACCAGGGAAACGTTGGATGTATGGAGCTGGAGGACTCAAAAATGTGCCAGGATTGAGGAATTAAGAGAAAAATTATTGTTTTTCCTGAAATCCCACCTGTGTAGTTTGGATTCTATTATTTAGGAGTCATAAATAAATCCAGATCCAGGCTGGGTATATGTCCATAAATAAATACATGGGTATAATTCATGTGGAGCAAACGAGGGCTGGGATTTTGCTATTAACTGGGAATCCATTTCCCTTGCATAATTGTTCTATCACTGCTTTTCCAGCCACACATTCCTTACTCCCATAATTCCACTTCTCATGGAGTTAAATCTCCTTGGACTGCAATTCTTGGAGAAATCCGGTTATTTTTCCATAAAATTGAACTCTTTGATTAAGGGGGAAATTTTCTTGTCATCCTTGATCCATGGTTGAATCACAGAACAGTTTGGGATGGAAGGGACCTCAAATTCCATCTCATCCCACCCCTGCCATGGCAGGGACACCTCCCACTGTCCCAGGCTGCTCCAGCCCCAGTGTCCAACCTGGCCTTGGGCACTGCCAGGGATCCAGGGGCAGCCACAGCTGCTCTGGCAATTCCATTCCAAAACTTCCCCACCTACCCAGCAAGGAATTCCCAATATCCCAATATCCCATCCATCCCTGCCCTCTGGCAGTGGGAGCCATTCCTTTGATGCCTCAAGTTTTGGCTTTTCTATTTTCAGATTCTGTGCTGCTTTAGTGTGTGGGGCTGGGCTCCACATCAGGGCATGGCTCTGATGGTGTGTAGTTCTGAGCTCTGTGCACAGAGCAGGGACACAAAACAATTCCTGCTCCAGCTGGGCACCAAGGACAAATGATCCCAATCCCAGCCCAGGAGCACAAAGCCCGTGGGCTGCAGAGAGAAAAACAAGCAGGGTGGGACTGCAGGGGCTGCAGCTGGAACTGGACACTGAACTGCAATGTGCACATGGAGCAGAGCTGAGCCCAGGGAGAGACCCCGGCAGCGCTCGTGCATTTTGGGACCATTTGGGTTCATCCTGGGGGCAGCCCTGGCTGGGCTCTGGTGCTGCCCAAGGTGGATCCATGGAGGAGATCCTTGGAATCAATCCCTACTTTAACTCCATCCAGCCTCTGTTCTAGGGCAGCTTCTCAAGGCATCAAATGATCCTGGGATTCTGTGACTCCATGACAGGATAATGCACAAGCACACAGTGATCCCATTCCAAGGTACTTCAGCCATGCACCAGGAACTCCAGAACAGGTGAATTGGTCTGGAAGTGGAAGTTTTTATTCACTGGGGGTGATGGAAGCAGCATTTGTGAGGCGTGGAACATCCCACATCCCGTGTGCTCCACTGACCAAGCCAGGATGATTGAGGGGCTGAGCTTCAGCCACACTGAAGGGTGGGATATTTGCAGGAATAAAATACAATACAGCACAGTACAATACAATAAAATGTGGTTCATCCAGTCACATGGAATTCCCAGAAAAACCAAAGAGGCACCGGAACTGACTGCAGAATCCTTTTTATTCCACATTAGAGACTCCTGGCAAGTTCCTGCAGGAAATCTTGGATGTCTGGGTGTGCCTGCATTTGTTTTAACATTCTCTCCACCATTATTTTGGCAGCTGAGGCAGGGGGGAGATGCTGAACCCTATTTCAGCACCAGCAAAGGATCTGTCAGGATCCAAAAGACTTTTCCTACTGAAAAAAAAAAAAAAAAAGAAAGGGAGAAATATTTTGGAGCAATCTGGTTTGCTTTGTTTGGTCCCAGCTCAATCCATGCGGTTATCCCACAAATTGAGTGGATTGCCAGAGAGCGAAAAAAACCACCTATTCCCAAAACTAAGACATCAAATAATTTAAAATTCCATATGAAAAGGTAAATAAAAAAAAATAGAATAAATAGAGCTCTGTTATCTTTTAAGGTGCCCTGGAGGGGTCACTAAGAGGCCCAGATGGTCACTGGGATGATAAATCCAGTTTAACAGAGCCCAGTCAGCTGGGCTAAGCCCTGCTGCACCAGCAAAGGTTCTATCAGGACACAAAAGACTTTTGCTACCTTAAAAAAAACAAAAACAACAAAAAACAAACAAACAAAAAAAAACCCCACAAAAAAAAACTTTGGAGCAATCTGGGTGCTCTGTTTGCGCTCAGCTCAATCCAGAGCAGCTGCCCCGTGCAGCTATCCCACAAAAAGAATGTGAAGACTGGAACAAAAACCCAAAAATAAGACATCAAACCACTTCCAATGCCATATGAAAAGGTAAATCTTCCCAAAAAATGTCCATCTGGAATAAATAGAGAGAGATATGTTCATTTAAGGTGCCCTGGAGGGGTCACTGAGAAGCCCAGATAGTCACTGGGATGATAAACCCAGTTTAACAGAGCCTGGCCAGCTGGGCTGAGCCCTGCTGCACATCCCTTCTCCAGATCCAGCTGTCATCCCTGTCCCTGGCATTTGTGAGGAATCATCAGGTGCCCTTTGAGGATGATTTTCCACCTGTCTTGTCCATCTCCTGCCGAACAAACCGAGTCAAAGCCAGGCCTGGAATTCATGGAAAAGCTAAACTGACACTGTGAAAGATACCCTGACTTGGCTTTGTGCTCATCCGACCTTTGGAATGTTAGTCCAAGGCTGTTTGGAGGGGAAGGTCAGCCTGGGGATTAAAGAAAAACATGAAAAGCTTGGCAGACTAAAATGCTGCAGTCCCTGTAAAGCTTCAGGAGGTGGAAATTAGATACAAATCTCCAAATGCTCCTGACAGTGTGACAGAGAAGCAGGAAAAGTGTGGTTTTACCTCCGTGGTTTTGATGGAATCTGAGCACCAAGTGCTGCAGGTCTGAGATTTCAATAATTTAATATTTGTCTGTCTGAGATCAGAAATTAAAACTGCACCCAGGTTTAGGCAGAAATAGCCCAGTGCACTAAAAATCAGATACAAGGGGTGTCCTGAGGATCCCACCTGGAATTCTTCATCCAGCTCAGAATCCCCAGCACAAGGAGGACGTGGAGCTGCTGGAGAGAACCCAGCGGAGGCACCAGGATGATTCAAGGGATGGAGCAGCTCTGCTGGGAGAGTTGGAAAAGTTCCCCTAGAGAGAAGGAAGCTCCAGGGAGAGCTCAGAGCCCCTGGCAGGGTCTGAAGGGGCTCCAGGAGAGCTGGAGAGGGACTGGGGACAAGGGATGGAAGGACAGGACACAGGGAAGGCCTTTTGAAGGATGCCCTAGAACAGAGGCGAGGTGAAGTTCCAGAATAAAGCAGGGATTGATTCCAAGGATCTCCTCCATGGATCCACCTTGGGCAGCAGCAGAGCCCAGCCAGGGCTGCCCCCAGGATGAACCCAAATGGTCCCAAAATGCACGAGCGCTGCCGGGGTCTCTCCCTGGGCTCAGCTCTGCTCCATGTGCACATTGCAGTTCAGTGTCCAGTTCCAGCTGCAGCCCCTGCAGTCCCACCCTGCTTGTTTTTCTCTCTGCAGCCCACGGGTTTTGTGCTCCTGGGCTGAGATTGGGATCATTTGTCCTTGGTGCCCAGCTGGAGCAGGAATTGTTTTGTGTCCCTGCTCTGTGCACAGAGCTCAGAACTACACACCATCAGAGCCATGCCCTGATGTGGAGCCCAGCCCCACACACTAAAGCAGCACAGAATCTGAAAATATAAAATCCAAAACCTGAGGCATCACATTGACATTGTGAATGACCTCCAAGGTCACTGAGTCCCAGCTGTGCCCCATGCCCACCCTGTCCCCAGCCCAGAGCTCTCAGTGCCACCTCCAGGAATTCCTGGGACACCTCCAGGGATGGGCACTCCAACCCTCCCTGAGCAGTGCCAGGCCTGAGCACCCTTTCCATGGGGAAATTCCTGCTGTGCCCACCCTGAGCTGCCCTGGCCCAGCCTGAGGCCGTTCCCTCTGCTCCTGCCCCTGTTCCCTGGAGCACAGCCCGACCCCCCGGCTGTCCCCTCCTGGCAGGAGCTGTGCAGAGACACAAGGGCCCCCTGAGCCTCCTTTGCTCCAGCCTCAGCCCCTTCCCAGCTCCCTCAGGAATTCTCCAGCCCCTTCCCAGCTCCATTCCCTTCCCTGGACACTCTCCAGCCCCTCCATGTCCTTCTTGTCATGAGGGGCCTGGAGCTGCCCTCAGGATCTGAGGTTCCTCAGCAGTTCCCAGCACAGGGAACAATCCCTGCCCTGGTCCCACTGGTCACACCAGTGCTGGTCCCAGCCAGCATGGTGACAATCTCCTTGGTCCCCTGGCCTGGCTGGTGGCCCTTGTCCAGGGCCTGTCCAGCCCTTGCAGTGACCATTTCTTAACCTGCTTCTCCTCCACTGGTCCCTCAAGGGTGGGGATTCCCAGAATTCTGCCAGGCTTGATGTCCTACACTGGAGACTTTTCTGGGATGCCCAAAATTGATCCTCTGGTCCCAGGAGGAAAAACAAATCCATTTTCTCCCTCAGGATCTCTTCAAGGCTCTTCAGCCTCTCAGATATCTCCTATTGGTGGCTTGTCTCCCTTGCACTGGTGACAGAGAATTTACAAATAAAAAAACCTTCCAGGCTCTTTTTTTTTTAAATTTATTTTTAATTTCCATTACAGCAAATGTCCTGCAGCGCCAGAAAACAGACAGAAGTTTCTGGGTCCAGAGATTTTAGGGCAAAATATCTGCTTGCCATTTACTGGGCACCTGAAGTGGCATTTTTCCAGGTGTTTCCAGCACATCCCTTTATCTTTGTTCACCACAGCAAAGCTGAGCCAGATCCACGCTGATTTTTAGCTGGAGTTTATTTAAGGGAAAGTGGGAGGAAAGATATTAATTATTGGGTCACTGCTGAGCCGTGCTTTGGGTTTGGTTTTGGCTCTGCGCTGGCGTTTTCTCCCCCAAACGACTCTTGAATTATTTTATTAATGGAAATGTGGGCAGATGGACTTGAAAATGTAACTCTTCACTGCCTCCAATGAGGATCTGCAGTAATTAAATATTTTAGAGCAGTCTTAAAGCTTTATTCTGCTGTCTTCAGCCACCATAAAGCAGCTCCCTCTCCCAGTAACTGCCCATTCCATCCATGTGAATGCTCCCAGTGCTCCCATTTCTGACCCCCCCACATTCTCCCACACTTTAAACATCACATTGAAAATGTTTTTTTCCCTGTCCACGTTTTTGGGATTTTGTGGTGTACCCAAAGGCGGTGCCAGGAGATGTGAAGTTTTACCTGGGTCCCATTCTGGGATGCTTTTGCTGGACATGACACAACTTCTAAAATATTTGAAATAACTTAGGGGTTTGTTTATCTTTGCCCAGGGGGAAGGGAATGGGAAGTGTTTCAAGGGTGAGGCTTGGTGAGTTTAACACCTGCACAGATCTGGAGGAGTCAGAAATCCAGAGGAGATAATGACCATTAAAGCACATTAACAAACATCAACTCCAAACTCCCGTGGAATGGCTGGAGAAAATCTGGAGACCACCCCTGGTCTGGGAAAAGAGAGAGAAGAGAAACAAGAATAGGGATCAATAACCAATGGGAAACTGAATATTAAGAACTGGGTAATTTGGGACCAGTGAACATTGAACCAAGGGATTTCTCTGGGTTTCTCATGTAGAAATCTGAAAAATCTCATGAACACCATGTGGGACAGGGATGATTTTCACTGCACAACCCGGGCAATGTGTGGATGAAATTATTTCCATTGCACATGCTGGCCAGAATAAAGGAATGCCTTACACCTCTAGCTCTAAAAATATGTTTTTGGAGAGTTATTATTTTTCCTGCAAAGCTGTGGCTGCCCCTGGACCCCTGGAAGAGTTCAAGGCCAGGTCTTGGAGCATTCTGGGGTAGTGGGAGGTGTCCCTGCCCATGGAAAGGGATGAGCTTTAATGTCCCTTCCCACCCAAACAATTCTGGGATTCTTTGGGTCACAGAAGTCCTGGTTCCAATCTATCCCATTACTGCCCATGAAGAGCTTTGTACAGATTTCCACGTGCCTCTCCCAAGGTTTTTGAGCTCTTCCTTTCTTTCCCACAGCCCCAGATCCTTGCTTGGCTCCTCTCCTCCTGCCATGCATCCAGCTCTCCTCAGCTCCCCGCTGAGTTCAACCCCATTATTTCTGTCCCTTCTGCTCTGCCTTTCTCTGTCATCGCTGCCCCCTCCCCTGGCTGTTCCTCGGCTCTTTCATCCCCACCTCTGCAGGCGCCACCTCTCCTGGTGACATCAATGGCCATCGAGTGCCCTTCCTCCCGCACAGCCTCTCCTCGTGCCAGGCCCACAACCCGGCTCTTTGCAGAGCTGCCACTTCTGATCTCAGCTGACCCATTTATTTTTTTTTTTTCTTTTATGAAGAGATGTTCAATCCCCAAAATTAAAATCCATTCAGAGCCTCCTCTCGTTGCAGCAGGAAAAATCTGATCTGGTACCTGTTAATGCTGCATTATCGCAATCCTCTTCCATTAAAGCCATTGATTAAATGTCTAATTAAAAGCTGCCTGGATATGGATGGGGTTTAAATCTAGTGGAGGGCCGGGGGTTTGATGAACTCATTAATACAAATCTTATTTGTGAGGAGTCACAATGGCTTTGCTGATCAAAGCCAGGTTTACAGGGGAAAAAAGATCAAAAATAGCTTTTCTTTTGTGTGTTTTTCATATTCCAAGTGGTTCTGGCAATCCTGAATTTGCCTTTAGTGTCCCCTTCCTGTTCTCTTTTGGTATTTTCTGAGCCTCACAGAAGTTTTAGCATCATCAGTTGGATCCTGGAGCTAAAGCAAGGATAACAATGGGAAAAGGCTCTCTGGGGTTAAACTCTTGGAGCTCTTAGATTGGAGGGGGGATCCCTTTTCCAAACACATCCCCCATTCCCAGATCCCTTTTCCAAACACATCCCCCATTCCCAGATCCCTTTTCCAAACACATCCCAGATTCCAGATCCCTTTTCCAAACACATCTTGCATTCCCAGATCCCTTTTCCAAACACATCCTGCATTCCCAGATCCCTTTTCTAAGCACATCCCTCATTCCCAGGGCGGGATGTTCCTGATTCATCCCCCCTGGAGAATCCCAGAGCACTCAGCCCTGGGGAAATGAAGTTGCTGCAGGATTTAAATCATGCAGCTTAAGCCAGACCTGGATTTGTCCCACACAGAGTTCCCAGTGCCAAAGAGGTGCCGGGATGGGGGTGATTCCCACTGGATTGTGGGAATCTCTGGAGAGAGGGAAAAGAGGTATTTAAAGGATAGGGAAGATGAGATTCCCATTTGGAAATGGGATTTTGCTGGGTGACATGGCTCGAGGCTCTGATGAGGGAAGAGCAGGATTTGGGATCTTTCCCAATCCTAAATTTTCAGCCCATCCTCTCCATCAGTGCTGGCACCCGGAGGTTCCAGGCTGGAGGTTTCCACAAAGCCACCACTGCTGCGGGTGACAGAGCTGTCACCTCTGCCCTCTGGGCTGGGCACCAACATTTGGACCTTAGGGGGACTTTGGTTCAAATCCAGAGCAGCAAAAATCCCATTAAATATGGATCAGGACAAGAATGAGGTGGGGTTTAAGGTCCCTTCCAGCCCACACCATTCCAGGATTCTGTGATTTCCGTGGAAGCAGGGAGCTTTAAGGGTTGGATGGTCCTTGTGGAATCAGAATATCCTGTGGATCTGAGTTCTGTCTGCTATTAGAACAGCCCTGTCCCAAAATACTGCAGCTGAATTAAAAAATGGGCACCAAAATTGAGTTTGAAAGGGGAATTTTCTGATCCACAGCTCTGGCTGTGATGTTTTAATCCTGGATGGATCAAGGTGCATCATTCCCACACAAACTCTGAGCTGGGACTGGTTTTCTGGGATCCAGACACATGGAAAATAATGGATTTTTGGTATACAACACTTTAGGAATGAGGTGTGAATCCACTGAATTGCTAGGAATGCAGAGCAGGACGCTGGAAAACTCCTCCCAGCAGCCACGCCTGGCTGAGGGATTTGTCCCCTCCACACCCCAATGTTTGCTCAGGGTTTGGAGAT
This sequence comes from Passer domesticus, assembly GCF_036417665.1. Classification (NCBI taxonomy): domain Eukaryota; kingdom Metazoa; phylum Chordata; class Aves; order Passeriformes; family Passeridae; genus Passer; species Passer domesticus. Next base: position 1,484,699 of record NC_087479.1, on the reverse strand, counting down.
CACAAAAACACTTTGTAGCTGCTGACAGCGACAAGAAAAGGAAGGAAAACATTGCCCTGATCCAGTCCAGGAGGTTCCAAATCCCCCAAAGAGCAGATTAATTACTTGAGAGGCTTTCAGAGTGTGCCTTAATCCTGTTCACCTTTCCTTCGACATCTGGTTTTAATTCCAAAACAAGAAAATTACCAAAAGCTCTTTGTCCCCTCTGTAATTGCTTTCTCAGGATGAAAAAAAACCCCCACCTCAAACCCTGCAGTCAAAATGATTTCAGATTTCTCAGCTGCTCCTGGTGTAAGGGGTTTTTTGAATCATTACAGCAATGGATCAAGAGGTGATTAAAAGGTTGTGTTAATTCCCGAGTTATTGTCTCCATTTCGTGGGAGCTGGGAAGCTCCTTGCTCCTGGAGGATGAGTGGAATGATGAGCAGGATGATGCTGATTGCACAGGGGATAATTTGGGAGGAGTTTAAGGGATCTCAGAGCTGGAAAGTTTTGGAGCTCAGGGTTTATAATCCTGGGGTTGGTGGGGTAGGATTTTTGCCACAATTCCTGGTTTTCTGGGGGATCCAGGGAGTTGTGTTTTACTAGGATGAAAGGAATGAGATGGAACTTTGGGATGAGCTCTCACTGGGATTGAATTTGTTCTGGAATCTCTGTTCCAGGAGACTGCAGGAAGCTCCAGGATGAAGGGCATACTTTAAAGTAAGAGGAATTTGATTTAGGTGGGATATTGGGAATAAATTCCTGCCTGGGAGGGTGGTGGAGCCCTGGAATGGAATTGCTAGAGCAGCTGTGGCTGCCCCTGGATCCCTGGAAGTGTCCAAGGCCAGATTGGACACTGGGGCTTGGAGCACTCTGGAACAGTGGAAGATGTCCCTGCCCATCCAGGGGTGTGGATGGGAAAAGATTTAAGGTCCCTTCCATCCCAAACCACTCTGGGATTCTGGAATTACAAAGGGATTCTAGAATTACAGAGATTGACATGCTGAGGAAAGGAAGGGAGTGAAGGGAATTCAAATATTTGTTTCCAGAAGGAAGTGATCAGGAAGCCTGGAGGGAATAAAGAAGGTCTTTTCCTGCTAGAATTCCAATCCCTCATTTCCCTAAAATGAGGAAATGGGAATTTTTGAGGATCTCTCTGGGCAGCTGTCAAATCCCATTTGCCTTTTGCTGCTGGTATCATTCAGGAATTCCCAACTTCATAGACAACCATCAGGGCCTGAAGAATTTAAAAGTGTAGGAATATTTGTAATTAGGACCATTTTGAATGGGTTTTATTGCTTACCTTTGCTATTATTTATTGCTTACCTGTGGCTTACTATTATTATTATTATTATTATTATTGTTATTGTTGTTGTTGTTGTTGTTGTTGTTGTTATTGTTGTTATTATTATTATTACTATCCCCACAAACCATGTTTGGAATTCCAAGCTTTCCTCTCTCTAGGATAACTATGTCTGGAACAAATATTTTTACATAAATATATTTTTATACCTATGAATATAAATGTTCATTGATGAGTTACTACAAATTCCCACCAATCTTTGGCACCTCCAGGAAATAAAAACTGATTTATGAACCCCCACAGGTTGGGTTTCATCTCCTGAAATTTTCCTTGGGAAAAGTACAATCCCTTCCTTTGCTTTCCCTGGAAAATGAGGAGGATCAGGGGTCCCTGAAGAAGGAATTATCCCATCCACAGATGAATTATCCATCATTTAGCCAGGAATGTGTCCCTGCCCATGGTAGGAGGGTTTTGAAAGTTCCAACCCAAACTCCACAATTTTGATTCCAACACATTTTTTCCTCCACAAGCTCTGAATTTTCCTTCCCCTTGCTCCTCAGCCAGACTGGATTTTTTCCTCACGTGTCAAGCCTCGCTCAGGAGACAGAATTATTAATTCCCTGTAGATTTCCTTGGATGCATCCTGCAACAGTGGCTGAGCAGTTCCCAAATCCATTTTTTTTGTCACCTCAGTGAAAGCAGAGTTGATTTTTAATCTCAGTTTTCAGTGAGAAAAGTGATGCACACTGAGAATTCCTTTAGAGTTATCCCTGATTTTGGGTTAGGACACCTTGGAGCAGATATTCCAGGGATTTAACTGCATTTAGCACTTTTTACGCTAATGGAATTCCATCCAAATTCAGATGAATCCGGGAATTCCCAGCACATTTACGAAACAATCACCAGGATCTCACCTAATCCTGGGAAAAGGAGAGGAATAAACAGTAACTACCTGAAAGGAATGTGGAAACAGAGGGTTTTTTTGGGGAAAATCCCAATTTATAGGAATTTGGGGTGAGGAGAGAAAGGTAAACCAGAATTCCAGGTCCCTTAAATTCCTAAATCCTCTGCATTCCTTATTCCCAGCCCAGCCAAGAGATCCAGGCTGAGCTCCTGAATGCCTTTGAATTGGATCCTGAATCCTTGAATTGGATTTGATCCTGAATCTAGAAATTTCCATCCATCTATGGTCCTTAATCTGCTGTTTTCTTCCTAAATTTTCCCGGCTGGTTGCAACTGCATTTAGCACCTTCAGACAAATCTGATTTATTCAAATTCAGCTGATTTCGGGAATTCCCAGCACATTTACAAAATCTCTGAGGTCTCACCTAATCCTGGGAAAAGGGGAGGAATAAATAGTGACTTCCTGCAGGAAATATGGAAGAAGAGCAAATTTAGGGAAAAATCACAGATTTTAGGAATTTTGGGTGAGGAGAGAAAGCTAAATTAAAATTCCAGGTCCCTTAAATTCAATAATCCTCTGCATCCCTTATTCCCAACCCAACCAAGAGATCCAGGCTGAGCTCCTGAACCCCAGCCCAGAAATCCACTTTGATTCCTCCATGAAACCAATTTTGAAACTCAAATATTGGTTCCAACTCCCTCTTATTTTCCTGTAAATTCCAAAATGCTTTTCCCAGCAGGAATTCTGTTGGGATTTCTCTCAGTACTGCTGCACAAGGGTTGATATTCCATGGCTGAGTGGATCTGTGGGATAAATTGAGGGGTTTTGGGGTAGGAACATTTTTCCAGCTCATACCAGGTTTGGGGTTATTTTGTTCATTTGGAATTGGGATATTTTGGTTGGTTTGGGTTTGGGATACTTTGGTTCATTTGGGTTTTGCTTTTTTTACTTTGATGCAGGAAACATTGTTGGATCTCATACTAGGTTTGGGGGTTTGTGTTCGTTTGGATTTGGGATATTTTGATTCATTTGGGTTTGGGGATTTTTTTTTTGTTTGTTGGGTTTTGTGTTTTTTCAAGGTAGGGAACTTTGTATCTCATACCAAGTTTGGGATTTTTTTGGTTCATTTGGGTTTGGTGTTTTTTTGTTGCTTAGGTTTTGTTTTTGTCATTTATTATTATTATTTATTATTATTATTATTATTATTATTATTATTATCCCCTGCTCCCCATATAATTTTAGGGAAAAGAGTGAAGATTTTCGTCTCTCACCATCCCACTTTCATCCATTTATGAGATAAATCCTGCTGCTAGAAAGGAGAATTTAGGATTTAGACTCTCCTAATTTTCCATCTAAATGCTCGGATCAGATCCCAACCCTCCAAATCCCATTCCAGCCAGCTGCTCTTCCACCAAATTCCATGTTTAACTTCCAGCACACGGATTATTCCCGCCCTGCTTCAGGAAATCTCCCGAGCAGGTGCTCAGATCCTGAAGAAGTTGAATTCCTGCCTGGATCCAGCCCAAATCTCCATAATAGGGGAACAATTTGGCTTCCAGGCTAGAAATTGCAAATTCCAGGCACAAATGAATTGCCACTCCTTGATTCCCAATGAATCATTCCAAACATTTCTCCATCTGCTTTTATTCCACTTCTTTTTGTTCCTTTTGTTCCTCCTGCACATCCATCTGCTGCTCCATGGGGAAGCAGTGCAAGAACTCAGCTGGTAAACAGAAACTTCTCTTTTCCAAACATTCCAAACTTTTGGAAATGAGAGATCCTATTTCTCAAGGAAAAGATTTTCCTTTGAAAAAGGCAGGGAATTCATCTCCTCTCTGGATCTTCCCAAAGGAGGCTGATCAGCAGCACAGGGATGGAGCAGAGGGATTCATCTGAAGCAGAGAGGCTTCATTCCAAACCCACCAGGAAATTCCCATTTAAAGGAGAAAAGCTGGATGCATCCCAAGAATATCCTTTAAATCTTAACACGAACCTGCCAGACCCACAATTCTGCTGGGAAATTTGGGATCTGGAAAGCTCCTGGAGAATTGGGTGGTTCTCTACAGTTTTTCATGGAATCATGGCATGGTTTGGGTTGGAATTAGACGATCCTAAAGATCCATTCCAACACAAACCATTCCATGGGCAGGGGCACTTCCCACTCTTCCCTTTGCCTGGATTCCCTGTATGTTATTTCCAACATTCCTGGAATTCTTGTGCTTCAGCTGAGTCTCTCAACATCAGCCAGGAAGGTTCAACCTTTCTTGGGATGAGTCATTCCCAAAAAAAATGCCTGGAGGGAGAAAATAGTGGGATCCTGGCAGGAAAATGAAGATTTGGGAATAAAAACTCTTCCCCATGTGGAGCAGGGCTTGGCACAGCTTCCAAGGCAGGGAAGGTTTTAGTCCCAAAGAGCTGCATTTTAATGCAGAAATCCATTCCAGGGGCTAATTTTTGTCATCTTCCCAAAATCCTGAGTCATGAGACCACTGAAATAATGGAATTGTGGAAGGTTTTAGGTTGGAAAATCCCTCTGGGATTATAGAGTCCAAGCACTTCCAGCACTGCCAAAGCCACCAGTGCCCCATGTCTCCAAGTGCCACATCCATATGGATTTAAATCCCTCCAGGAGTGGGAATCTGTCCTGTTGATATCAGAAAGTCATGCATTCCAAAATAAAGTAGGAAAATTTTAAGTAAATATATTTCCTTCCCCCCCCCTCCCCACCCTGTATTTAGGGAAAATTTAAAGGACTTCTCCACTTCCAAGTGGGGAATCAGTTTTCCATAAAACTTCCCATAAGGAATCAATAAATCTTTCTGGATGCTGGCTGTATAAATAATGGGAAAAATTGAATTTATTGGCATATAAAATCCCACAATTAATTGGCTGATGGCCTGACAGACCCTTCCATGCTCAGGAGATTTGGCTGCCTCCATAAGATCATCTGGAATATGTGAAGTGACCTTTTCTATAAATCAGGATTTGGGATTTGACATGGCTATCCCTTCTGGATTTTTGTTGGAAGGAACACAAGGATCTCATGAAGGTCATCACTGTTTTTTCAGTTTGATTTTTGGGATTTAGGGGATAAACCAGTGTGGGGTCATCTCTGAAATAACCAAACTGGTCATGGATAAAATCCAGGAGAGAATTTTCCATTTTAAAAGGAAGAAGTGTTGATCATTCCATGGCTTTTCCAAGTATCTCAGGCACTTCTGGTTTAACTGCCCCCCATGCCCAAGACGTGTTTCCATGTCAGAATTCCAGGTGCCAGAAGTATTTGGAATATGGGAAACGGGATTGTAGCCCACTCCATCCTCATGGAAGCTGGAGTTGGTCAGCCCGTTCCTGTCTCCATGACAACCAGGAATTTAGGAATCACCTCAGTGCCTGTTTGAGATGGTTCATCCCAAACAAAATGGAGACAATGGCACAAAATGTGGGACTCCAGTTCCGGGTTTATGATGGATAAAGTGACTCCAGCTAGCTGGGATGAGAATTAGAAATAATTAGACTGGAATGCCATGGGTTGTCCTTGGATTGATAACCTGGAAGGGAATTCGGGATTGCAGGTGTTGGACTGCATTGATATTTCAATATATTGGAATTCAAGAAATTCTGGAATGGTTTGGGCTGGAAGGGACCTTAAATCCCATCCCATTCCACCCCACTCCATGGGCAGGGATATCTCCCACTGTCCCAGGCTGCTCCAATCCCATCCTGGCTTTGGGCACTGCCAGGGATCCAGGGGCAGCCACAGCTTCTCTGGCAATTCCAGCCCAGCCCCTCCCCACCCTCCCAGCCAGGAATTCCTAATTCCCAATGTCCAATATCCAAACCTGCTGCCATTCCTCCTTGTCCTGTTCAAGCTCTTGTTAACAGCTTACTCCAGAGAAGATCATTCCATGGGGTCTACATAATCCAGATTTACAGGATTTCCCCCATTTTCCCATCCTACATCCACTTCCTTTTCCAAACCTAAGACTTGGATTGCTCATAATTCCATAGTATTTTTGTGCCCAAGGTAAAAAGAGATCAAACTTGAAGAGAATTCCTCCTTTTCTCAGCTATAAAAGTCATGGAATCCCAGAATGAATTGGGTTGGAAGGGACCTTCAAAGCAGCCTATTCCAAACCTCTGCCATGGGCAGGGAACATTCCAAAGTGGTGGCTGATCATCCTTATGGATGAACCAACCCTGCAGGAGACCAGGAAAATTGATTCCAGATCCAAGAAACAACAACCCATGTTTAGAAGTGAAATCAGATGGATCAAAATTCCCCAGCTGAGGATACTGATGGAATTCCTTGTCCCCAAGCACTGGATGACCAAGGAAAACCTGGAGCAGCTCTTCCAGACGTGCAGCAGTGGGAGGAGATTGGCTGTGCCTCCCACCCTGGCATGGAGTTGGTGGTGTGAAAATTAAATGGGAAAATTGGGAAGATAAATGAAGTCACTGCAGCCATGACGTGGAAATATGGAAATAAAATTATTGAAAAGGGGGGATGTTCAAATGGATGGGACATAAAAAGCCAGCAATTCATGGAAGAATGAAAGAAATGTTTTATATCCTGTCGCCATCTACTGGATCAGAGCTGCAGCAGGAGGAACATGGAAACACAATTCTGGGATGGTTTGGGTTGGAAGGACCTTAAGGATCATCCAATCCCACCTCATTCCATGGGCATGGACACCTCCCACTGTCCCAGGCTGCTCCAAGTGTCCAACCTGGCCTTGGGCACTGCCAGGGATCCAGGGGCAGCCACAACTGCTCTGGGCATTCCACACTCCCAGCCAGGAATTCTCAATTCCCAATGTTCCGTCCATCCCTGCCCTCTGGCAGTGGGAAGCCAAGGACTGTTTCCCATCCCTGCTGTTATCCCATGATCTGGGGAGAAGTTTCTCAAATTGTGACAATTGTCACCAAATGGGGCTCCCTGTGCCACGGTCACCCAAGGGGGTCTGGAAGGAGGATGAGGATTTGTGTCCCAAGCCAACATCTCTGCACTCTTGACTCCCAGGGATTCATGGATGTGTTCAGTGGGATATCCCGGCTGTCCCCACTGTGGTACCTTGTAGGTAAAACTGGGAAAAACTGAGCAACCTGGGATAATGGGAGGTGTCCCTGCCCTGGAAGGGGTGGAACAAGATGAGTTTGGAGGTCCTTTCCCACCCAAACCAGTCTGGGATTTTAGGATTCTATGAGAGGTTAGGGAAAATATTCCATTTATTTATAAAAAGGAGGATGAGAGCACCTTCAAAGGGGTCAGGGTTGGCTCCTCCCATCCCAGCAGAGCCTGAGGGGCAGGAAGGCTTTCCTGGAGGACAATATTCCAATGACACCTCCTCCCTGTGCCTGCCACGCCTCACTCCAACCTGGGAATGACTGGGAAGAGCGGCTGGAGATGCAGGCTGTTCCCACTGCCAGCCCCAGGGAGGAGAACCTCAATCCAACAGATTCCTTCAACCCAAATCAGTGGCTGAGACCTTGAGGAGTCTTTGTTTGGGGCTGGGATGGGATTTAAGGTCCCTTCCCACCCAAACCGTTCCATGAGGTCTGACAAGGCACAGGGAACACCTCTGAGTGAGGGAATGTGAAGGGAAGAGGTTTGGAAGCTCTCCTGGAGTAGGAATTGAGGCTGTTCCCAGTGCCAGCCCCAGGGAGGAGAACCTCAGACCAACAGATTCCTTCAATCCAAATCAGTGGCTGAGACCTCGAGGAATCTTTGATTAGGATTGATTAAAGGCACTATCAGTTATAGGGGCTTTCCCATTTTCCAGGGAGTGGAGTAACTCTGCAATGGAATTTTCTGTATAAAGCCCACATTCCCTCACTTCCAGAGGTCTGGGTTTTGTGGGAATGGTTTGGTGCACTCAGATATAAGGGATACACCTGGAAGGGTCAGGATAGGAGCTGGATGCTGGTTTTGGGATCCTCATTGCTGCTGCAGCAGCAGCAGCTGGCGGTCAGACAAAGTTTTCCCTCTATTCCTGGTGATCCTACTTTCCCTAAGGAATGTTGCTGGTAAATTAATCAAAACATTCTTGATATTTGGGGATTTGGGGCAGAAAAGCTTCTTGGTGGGATTTGTCCCTGTGGACTGGGTTTGGAGCAGCTGCTCCCTGAGCAAGAGCACGTCTAAATGAGGGGGGAAAATGTGGGAACTACAAATATCCAACAAAGCCTGGATTAAATTCCCTGCTAGAAGTTTCTCCTTCAAGCTCTGCCTGAAACGCTGACCTGCCTCTTTTGATGTGTTTTGAGCTTGTTAAATGTTTGGGAATCTTTCCCTGTGGAGGTTTTGGGGTCAGGGCAGTGGCTGTGGCCCTATAATAACTCTGCTGACACCAGAGTGGGGAGGATGAGAGAGACACACGGGACAACCCTCGTGCTTCTCAGATATCCCCTCCAAAGGTCATCCAAAAACTGACCCTGACATCACAGCCAGCCCCAGATCCATCCCCAGCCAGCTCAGGAAGAGAAATAAACCCAGCAGAAAAGGGATTTCCATCATTAAATATCAGATGAGGTCTCGCTTCTGAGCCCCAGAAGGCACAAGGAACAGATTTATTCTGTGACCTGAAAGCAAAAATGTTGATTGAGGAAGAGAATTGGAAAAGGCAAAGTTACAGCACCAGATATTCACCCAAAATTAAGGTTGTGGAGGTGAGAAGCAGCTTTGCTTTTGGTTTTTAATGTCATCAGAAGCAGGAGCCATAATTATCCCCTAATCCTTTAAATTATGCTGCGTAATAAGGAGAGGGAAGGAAGCAGAGCATTCCCACTTTTCCTGGGAAAGGTTTTCCCTCCCACCCCTTTGCCTTTATGACTCATTTGCAATGAGGGACTGAGCCCTGATTGTGTCCCATGAGCCACCCAGGGAACGTCAAAATCTGGGCTGGGAACTGAACTTGTGCTTAAGTCCTTTCATTATTTATTAATTTGCTTTTATGCCCTAAAATCTCTGTTTTTTGTAAACACAACCAGGCTCAAATCTCTGTTTTTTAAACAAGCTCAGCCCTGACCTAACTGAACTCATGCTTCTGCCTTGGTTTAAGCTCAGAGTTCCCCTGAAATCCTTTCAGGTGAGGCCCAGGATGAAGACAGAGGAGATTTAATTCACAGCACATCCCACCAGATGCAACATCAGGAACACCTGGAATTGCCTCCTGCTTCCAACCTCTTTGTTCCATTCAGAATTCCACATCCATGAGCTTGTTCTACCCAAATTTTCCAGTCCAATTCTCAGCGTTTGCTCTCGGCCTGAGTTTAGCTTGGAAAAATGATGGCTCTGCTTCGGGGACGAAGGACTTGTCTGCCTCAAAGCTTCTTTTTAAATTTTATTTTTGCTTCTTACACAAAGATTTATTTAAAAAAACCATCAAAATCCAGCTGCAATTTTCCCTCAAGCCTTGCTGTTATTAATCATCATGGAGATGGATTCTAGTGGAAGACAGAATTAACTCTTTAATTGTTAAGCATGGGATATGGAAGGAGGTTGTGGGAACCTCCAGTGTGATCTGGGGGGCCTCCTCAATAGAGTGTGACAACACAAAACAAGGCCACCAGCCATGGGGGACAGGTTGGGAATCAATCTGAGCATCACCTGTGACACAGGGACACCAGAAACGAGGGACAGGTGAATTTACAACCTGATAATCCCAATTTCTGGGCAGCTCCCAGTTTGCCAAGGATTGAAAATCACTGGGAGCTGCTGGTTTCTCTCTTTGTCCATCCAGGGGTTTATCCACACCAAATCCTGGTAAAAGCCAGATCTCCAGGGCATGGAGGCACTGCACAAACCCCCATTCCCTGGTGATTGCTTGACTGGCTCCATCGGCTTGGGAGTCAGAGAATCCCAGAATTCCAGGGTGGTTTGTGTTGGAAGGGATCCTAAATCCCATTCCACCCTTTCCATGGCAGGGGCATCTCCCACTGTTCCAGACTGCTCCAATCCCGTCCAACCTGGCTTTGGGCACTGCCAGGGATGGGATGGGATGGGATGGGATGGGATGGGATGGGATGGGATGGGATGGGATGGGATGGGATGGGATGGATGGGATGGATGGGATGGATGGGATGGGATGGGATGGATGGGATGGGATGGGATCCATGGGATGGGATGGGATGGGAATGGGAATGGGATGGGATGGGATGGGATGGGATGGGATCCATGGGATGGGATGGGATGGGATGGGATGGGATGGGAATGGGATGGGATGGGATGGGAATGGGAATGGGAATGAGAATGGGATGGGAATGGGAATGGGATGGGATGGGATGGGATGGGATGGGATCCATGGGATGGGATGGGATCGGAATGGGAATGGGAATGGGAATGGGATAGGATGGGATGGGATGGACGGGATGGGATGGGATGGGATGGGATGGGATGGGATGGATGGGATGGGATGGGATGGGATACGATGGGATGGGATGGGATGGGATGGGATGGGATGGGATGGGATGGATGGGATGGGATGGGATGGATGGGATGGGATGGGATGGGATGGGATGGGATGGGATAGGATGGGATGGGATGGGATGGGATGGGATGGATGGGATGGGATGGGATGGATGGGATGGGATGGGATGGGATGGGATGGGATGGGATGGGATGGGATGGGATGGGATGGGATCCATGGGTTGGGATGGGATGGGAATGGGAATGGGATGGGATGGGATGGGAATGGGAATGGGAATGAGAATGGGATGGGAATGGGAATGGGATGGGATGGGATGGGATGGGATGGGATCCATGGGATGGGATGGGATCGGAATGGGAATGGGAATGGGAATGGGATAGGATGGGATGGGATGGACGGGATGGGATGGGATGGGATGGGATGGGATGGGATGGGATGGGATGGGATGGGATGGGATGGATGGGATGGGATGGGATGGGATACGATGGGATGGGATGGGATGGATGGGATGGGATGGGATGGATGGGATGGGATGGGATGGGATGGGATGGGATGGGATGGGATGGATGGGATGGGATGGGATGGGATGGGATGGGATGGGATGGGATCCATGGGATGGGATGGGATGGGAATGGGAATGGGATGGGATGGGATGGGATGGGATGGGATGGGATGGGATGGGATCCATGGGATGGGATGGGATGGGATGGGATCCATGGGATGGGATGGGATGGGATGGGATGGGATGGGATGGGATGGGATGGGATGGGAATGGGATGGGATGGGATGGGAATGGGAATGGGAATGAGAATGGGATGGGAATGGGAATGGGATGGGATGGGATGGGATGGGATGGGATGGGATGGGATGGGATGGGATGGGATCCATGGGATGGGATGGGATCGGAATGGGAATGGGAATGGGAATGGGATAGGATGGGATGGGATGGACGGGATGGGATGGGATGGGATGGGATGGGATGGGATGGGATGGATGGGATGGGATGGGATGGGATACGATGGGATGGGATGGGATGGGATGGGATGGGATGGGATGGGATGGGATGGGATGGGATGGGATGGGATGGATGGGATGGGATGGGATGGATGGGATGGGATGGGATGGGATGGGATGGGATGGGATGGGATGGGATGGGATGGGATGGATGGGATGGGATGGGATGGATGGGATGGGATGGGATGGGATGGGATGGGATGGGATGGGATGGGATGGGATGGGATGGGATGAGTGCTGCGAACCCCACACCTGTGGCCCAGGGAATGGAGCATTTCTTTTTATTCCCTCGTTTATTATTTAGGGCTTTATTTTATTTGTTGTGGATGTGGAATTTTTGAATTAAGAGCCCACTTTTTGGCTGATTAATCCTTAATGTTCCCTCTCCTCCTCCCCATTCTCCAGACTGGAATGCTGGAGTGCTCTGCACTGCACTGCAGCAAGAGAACATCAAATATTTATCAGTTTCAGGTGTTTCTCCCACCTTTTCAGACAGAAAAATATGTTTTGTCACTTAGAAAGTGCCAGAGTTGTGACAAGTCCTTCTTGCCCCTCATGCCAAGGGGCACAGTGATCAAATAATATTATTAATTTATTAATTCTCTAAGGGTGGAAGATTTAAATAATGTGAAAATTTTCATTGCAGGGCTGATAAAAGATGCTCAGATCTCATTAAAAAAGTGTTTAAAAATGTTTTTGACTTCCAAAATTTGGCAAACAATATTTAAATCTTCCTGATGTGAGTTTAGTTGATCAGATGTAAAAAATTAAGATATTTTTCCAATAATCCACAAGAATGGATGCCATGTGAATTTACCTGTGCAAGGAATGGATGTCTGGAAGGTTTTTGCATTGTAAAAAGGGGGAAAGGGGATTTTTTTCAGCAGGAAAAGGGAATTATTTGGTGTAAGGACCAGAGTGACTCCAGTCCATGGCTCAAACAGGTGAAATTGGGCTTTGTGGAAAAGAAAGAAACAGCATTCCCTCAGCCAAGCCAGCATTCCATCCCGAAAACACAGAGGGAAAACTGCAAATAAAAAGCAGATTAGACAAAATCAAATCCCAGTGTCAGCAGAATCTCCTTGGAAAAATCAGGCTGCAGCAGGAGAAAGTGAAAAGTGTCCCTGCCCATGGCAGGGGTGGAATGAGATGATCTTTAAGGCCCCTTTTAACCCACACCATTCTGTAATTCCATGACAAACCAGTGCTAAATTTTCATTTAATTCACAGCCCAAATCAGCCCAAATCCCTCGGTTTGATCCTCCATCCTGCTGTGACCTTTTTGGACAAATTGGAAGAAAAATGGGAAAAACAAAAGGTCAACATAATTTGAGAAGCTCTTACAAAATACAGAGGGCCTGGCAAGATTGCTCTGCTTTGCTATAGATCTTAATTCCTGATTATTTATTTGGGGTTAGTTTGAGACTCTGTCCTTTGTAGGACAGAGGGAAAAGCTTGGTTTTGGGCACAAACTGAAAGCCAGGAAACACTCAGAGAATTTCACAACTGTGCAGGTTCTGGGGTGCTGTTTTATGGCGAGAATGTTTAAACACGTGAGGGGTGGTGGAAATGAAAAAAGGAATTGGAAGCAGAACCATGTGGGAGATAAAACACAACCAGCTTTGAGATCTGGTACCAGACTGGGGAGGAAAATTTGGTGACACTTCAAAACACTTAAGAAAAAATTCAGTGGTGTTATGTCTAATTACAGAACAGTCCCATTGTCTGGGGTTTGTTACAACACAATAATAATGGTGCAAATCTTTAATCGGAATTGTTCAAAGCAGGAGCTGCTTTTTACTGGGATTGATGCCTTGTGCAGCCTGCTCTAGAGCAGAGGTTGGATGGAGTTCCAGAGTAAAGCAGGGATTGATTCCAAGGATCTCCTGCATGGATGCACCTTGGGCAGCACCAGAGCCCAGCCAGGGCTGCCCCCAAGATGAACCCAAATGGTCCCAAAATGCACGAGCGCTGCCGGGGTCTCTCCCTGGGCTCAGCTCTGCTCCATGTGCACATTGCAGTTCAGTGTCCAGTTCCAGCTGCAGCCCCTGCAGTCCCACCCTGCTTGTTTTTCTCTCTGCAGCCCACGGGCTTTGTGCTCCTGGGCTGAGATTGGGATCATTTGTCCTTGGTGCCCAGCTGGAGCAGGAATTGTTTTGTGTCCCTGCTCTGTGCACAGAGCTCAGAACTACACACCATCAGAGCCATGCCCTGATGTGGAGCCCAGCCCCACACACTAAAGCAGCACAGAATCTGAAAAATAGAAAAGCTAAACCCTGAGGCATCAGGATTTCCCAGTGCAAATCCCTTGCCATTTGTAGAAGTCCCAATTCCTTTCTGCCCCAGGAACTCATTCCTTCTGTGATAGCAAATCATGGAATTCCAGAATGGTTTGGATTGGAAGTACCTCAAAGATCACTGTTTCAGCCCTTTCCATGGCAGGGACACCTCCCACTGTCCCAGGCTGCTCCAGCCCCAGTGTCCAACCTGGCCTTGGGCACTGCCAGGGATCCAGAGGCAGCCACAGCTGCTTCGGGAATTCCAGCCCAGCCAGGAATTCCCAATTCCCAATCTCCCATCCATCCCTGCCCTCGGGCACTGGGAGCCATTCCCTGTGTCCTGTCCTTCCATCCCTTATCCCAAGTCCCTCTCCAGCTCTCCTGGAGTTACTCCCCCCTACATTCTCCCTTCCATCTTCCACATCCGAGTTCAGCATCTCAAGGACTTTCAGCATTTTAGCAAAGTCTTGTTCCAGCAAGATACACCCGACTCCGTTTCCCAAACACCGGCAGAGATAAGATCCGGGCCGATTGCGGGTTGTGTATTTAGGGATTAGCTGCTGTGTGTGGATCCTTCAATTCTCTCCCCATTATGGCAGAGCAAGATAAGGAGCAGATTTTGCACCTCTGCTAATTTCTCTGCCCGTGCAAACAGAGATAACCTTTCTTCTCTTATCAGCTATCAGCTGCTCTATCACATAATTGCTGCTCTCTCAATTAGCATGTGCCGCGGGAAAGAGAAACAGGGATCACAGACCTGACTAGAAAGGGAAAAGGGAATTTTTGAGACCGTGCAGGGAGGAGAAGTGGGATTTAAAATGGGAGAATGCAACCACCGTGATAGGGAATGTTCTGTTGGATCTGTGGCTCATATGGGGTTTTTATCACAGTGGAAAGAAAACTGATCCAGAAATTCTTATTTTGGTCCTGGTTTAGCTATGCCTGGGAGTGGTTGTGCTTAGCTGAGCAGTGGGGATTGGGAAGGGCCAGTGGAAGGGTCTGAAGGTGGATTTGGGTGTGGTCTGAAGGAAAGTTGGGAAGCTTTGGAGAGGCCAATCCTGGAAATAGGAAGGTTAAGAAGATTGGGGATTGGGAAGGGCCAATGGAAGATGGTTTGTGATGTTGTCTGAAGGAAAGTTGGGAAGTTTTGGAGAGGCCAGTCCTGCAATCTGAAAGGTTAAGAAGACTGGGGATTGGGAAGGGTTGATGGAAAGGCCTGAAGGTGGGTTTGGGTGGGTCTGAAGGAGACTTGGGATGTTCTGAAGAAGGCAGTCCTGGAAACAGGAAGGTTAAGAAGGCTGGGGATTGGAAAGAGCAAATGGAGGAGTCTGAAAGTGAGTTTGGATGCTGTCTGAAATAAAATCGGGACATTTTGGAGAGGCCAGTCCTGGAAACAGGAAGGTTAAGAAGGATGACACTCCAGCAGCTGGTTAGGTGACAATAAGGACATCATCATCCCTGCAGAGGGGATTTGTTAGAAAAGCTTCCACAGCAGCAAATGAGGTGAGATCCTGCCTGGACATGGCTGTGCCTGTGAGGGAATCCTGGAGGCTGGGATGGGATTCAATCCTGTTTAAAGGGAATGAACACTGATGGCCACAGCAAGAGTGGGTGGATGGTTGAGCCTTGTCACCGCTGGCCAGGGGGCAGTGGCCAGGGAAGCTGTCCCAGAACTGTCACCTGAGAAGGAAACCTTATTGCAGCAGTGGTGCTGAGCCAGGAGCCACAAGTGTGGAGATAAACAAAGTGTGGAAAAAGGGGATTATAAAATAATATGGATAATTTATGGACTCGCACAGAATCCCAGGATGGATCAGGTTTGGAGGGACCACAGAGGGTCACTGGTGCCAGTCCCTGCTCAGGGCACAGGGTTGTGTTCATGTGGCTCTGGAATATCCCAGAGAGGAGACTCCAGCCCCTCTCTGGGCTCTGCTCAGGGCTGGGCACTGCCCAGGGCAGGAGTTCTGCCTCCTGTGCCTGGGAATTCCTGGGATCAGCCCCTGCCCGTGGCTCTGGGGCCATTGCTGGGCCTGGAGCAGAGCCTGGGCCTGCTCTGACCTCTGCACACAGGGATGGACAGGGACACACTGGGACACCCAGGGACACACAGGGACACCCAGGGCTGAGGGCCCCTCTCAGCTGGAGCTTCTCTCCAGGCTGAGCAGCCCCAGCTCCCTCAGCCTTTCCTGGGCACGGAGATGCTCCAGGCCCTCCATCAATGAAGGATTTGGATCATGACGGGGGTACAGAGAGAAGTCTGGGATGAAGCATCCAGTCTGGAACATGGATACCCCACAGATGAGAGCAGGGTGGGAGCATAAAGAACAAACCCTAAAGGAGACCTTTCATTTCTGACAGCCCCACTCAGCCTTGGGATCCATGCTGCGCATTCCTGATCAACAGATGCTCCACATTCCTGGCAGGATCCACCAGCGGGAAGGTCCATTGTGCTCAGTGGACTTGACATTGTGTTGGGACAATGGGTCACACGTGGCTGCCAGATGGGGAAAGCTGGAGCTGGTGACGATCCCAGAAAGATGAATTGCTGTGGGCACTGGATGGGAAGTGGGAAGCCAGCAGTTCCAGGGATGCAGCAGGCAGATGGATTTAGGTTTGGATCTGCAGCGACTACATGAAGTGTCATTATGTCCTCCCTTGTCATTTTTCCAGGCATTTGGCAGCTGAGGATTGCTGGACAGCTGGAAAAACACCTGGGTTGTGTGGTGCAGAAGAGCAAGCTGGATGCAAATATTCCATAACTCCATGGGTGACAAATGATGGCTCTAGGGTGAGAGGATAATTGTGCAAAGCTGCATCTCCCACCTTGCATCATGGTGCAAAAGGGAAAAATCCTCCTTTACAATCACAAGGAGTTTTAATCATTGAAATGGGCTGCCCAGGGAGGTTTGGCGTGTCCATGCCTGGAGGTGTCACAGCAGTTCCTGGAGGTGGCACTCAGTGCTCTGGGCTGGGGGCAAGGTGGGCATCAGGCACAGCTTGGACTCGATGGCCTGGGAGCTCTTTTACAGCCTCAGTAATTCTGGGATAACAGGCTGGGAATCTGCAGGGTGGACAGGGCTGTAAAACCTCCCTAAATATTGGAGCTGTCACAGTCTGAGCGGGGTTGGGTTCATTAGCTCTGGCTGGTGCATCCATGTCCACATGGAATTACCTTTGGCTGCTCCTTGCACTGGTGCAAAGACAAGGAAAAACTCATTTTCCCCTGGAATAATTTCCAGCCTTTCTCTTCCCCTGCTGAAAAACCCCGAATCTTCTGGTGGACCCTGTTCCTGGCAGCACAAATCCTTTTAAAACCTGAGCTTGCCCAGATTGTGCACAAACCCATTCCTGCTGCCTTCCCAGAACCGTTTGTCCTGGAGCAGGTATTCCTGGAGAATAATTTGCAAAGCTCGAGCTTCCATAATTTATTCCCAACTCCCGCCCCGCCAAGGTAACAAAAGCTGGCACCAAAGGCACAACAACAGTTGCTAAATGACAAGATGGAGCAGCCCACACGGAGCACGGAGGGAGAGGCACAGATGGCAGGGAAGGGCTTGCAGGAGGCAGCGGGAACGCGGTCGGAATGCAAATCCCATTGAAACATTCTGGGAAATAATTTGTCCAGAAAAAAAAAAAAAAGGCAGTTTGGTTTTAGAGTTCTGGAAGTGTTTTTTGTTCCCACCTCACACACTGAGCATGGAACTGGGAGAGGACACAGCTGTGTCCTGAGGGGTGGGAATAAACAAAGGGTTTGGGAATAAATTCTTATTATAATCTGGGACATAATGCCGACTTTTCAGAGGAAGAGCCAGGTGGAATAAATAGTTTTTCTCATATTTCATGGAGAACCAGGAACATTTGGTGCTTCATGGACACAAAAACTGCTCTGATTCTGCCATGGGATTTATGGGAAGGAAGGAAGGAAGGAAGGAAGGAAGGAAGGAAGGAAGGAAGGAAGGAAGGAAGGAAGGAAGGAAGGAAGGAAGGAAGGAAGGAAGGAAGGAAGGAAGGAAGGAAGGAAGGAAGGAAGGAAGGAAGGAAGGAAGGAAGGAAGGAAGGAAGGAAGGAAGGAAGGAAGGAAGGAAGGAAGGAAGGAAGGAAGGAAGGAAGGAAGGAAGGAAGGAAGGAAGGAAGGAAGGAAGGAAGGAAGGAAGGAAGGAAGGAAGGAAGGAAGGAAGGAAGGAAGGAAGGAATTCTCCCTCTCCACATTCCCTGTACAGCCAGGTGGGATCAGGCTCTGCTCCCACGGAACAAGGATGAGAGGAAACATTGAAATATTTGAGAATCAGGAAGTTTCTATTCCTTAGAAACACACAAAAGATTGTAAAAATCCACCAAATTAAACCTTTATTTTCTCCTAAATTAATTTATCCTATATAATAGTCATTATTGAAAAACCCTCTGATGGTTTTGCCTTTGTTTTATTCTGGAGCAGACTCTCAAAATTTTAGTCACATCTAAAATTAATTTTCACCTCAGAGAATTTTTTAAAAGTTACAAATAACTGATTGAAACAGACTGAAAAACCCACTTGGACTAAAATATTCTAGCTCTTCAATGAAAAATGAAACTTTATTGATAAAAGCATTTCATTTGGAAAGAACATTTGAAAAACCAAAGCATAAAACAGAAAATTATGAGACTTCTATAAGTATGGGCATTTTAGTTAGGTTTTTTTACAATTTTTCTTTAGGGATTTTATTGTCAAATACGAAAGTGCTTTCAGAATTGCCTTTCCTGGCTTTGAAGTAGCTGCCAAAAAAAAAAAAAGAAAAAAAAAAAAGGAATATAATTGAAAACAAACCCCCATTTTCCTTGCTTCCAGGTGAACCTCACAAATGAATTCCTGAAATTCTATTTTTTCGCCCTCATTTCTGTGGTCTCCTTTAAAGGGAGCCAAAATTCCATTAAAAAGGAATGCATCAACCAGGTTAATTAATTAATTGGTCCCCCCTGAGTCTCCTTTTCTCCAGACTGAGTCTCTTTACCAGCTCTCTCATCCTCTCCTGGTGCTACAGACCCTTCCCAGCTCCATTCCCTTCCCTGGACACGTTCCAGCCCCGTATTTCTTGTCATGAGATGTCACAGGGTCCCATCCTTGGACATTTTTAATGTCATTCCCCAGGGCAGAGGCATCCACAGGTCTGAGAATGTCCATGATGGAAGAAGAGATCAGGAGTGATGGTCTGGAGGTGCTCCTCATTGTGATTTGACATCCAGAGACCTGGTCCAGGACACTCCAGTTCGGAATGTGGCCTGAGGGCCTTGGTAGAAATATTTGGATTCTTGTTTGTTGTGGATATCACAAAGAACATCCAACAGAACCGAGAAGCTGTGGCAGCCCCTGGATCCCTGGAAGTGTCCAAGGCCAGGTTGGACAGGGCTTGGAGCCACCTGGGATAGTGGAAGGTGTCCCTGGATGAGATTTAAGGCCCTTCCAGCCCAAACCATTCCACAATTCTCACATCCACAAAGGTTATAGAAGCTGTGTTTTCTCCAGAGCCAACTTAATTTAAAACCTAAATTCCACTTGAAAACACCACTCTGGAATCAAAATCCAGAATTTTTCCCCTTAGGAACCCAACTGCAAACAGGCCTCAAGTGCTTTAAGAAGATTCCTGCAAAGCTTCTGCTCAGCCCAGAGCGTGCTTGGCAATTCTGCAGGAGCAGTGACCTCCTCCTTGTCCAGGGATATAAATAGAGCCTCTCCTGCATGGAATGAATGCTAAATATTTACCTTCCCAAAATAGTGGCTCCAGAAAAGGGAAGGTCCAGGCTCGGGACCAAAATGCTCTGTGTGAGTGTCACTAGCTGAGAGGTGACAAATCCAGGATTTCAGGATTTGCAGGCAGCCAGGAATGCTGCCAGGGATAAGGTGTGAATCCCAATCTCTGCATTTACAATGGAAGAGGGGATACATTGGGTATTTTGGATTCTATCTGGGTTTTATGGATAATGGCAGCTCTGTCACTCAGCCCCTGACAGTGACTGCTCGGAGATGGGGAACAGAGAAATAATTGATAAATCTGAGGGATAAATTTATTCCTTCTGGCTCTGGGTTTGCATATTTTTATTCTGCAATAATGAAGAGGCAAATTTGGCACCCAGTCCATGCTTGTAACTCGTTTAAAGGAGAGGGAAAGGTGGGAATGGTCTTGTGCTCCGAATCCAAGCAGGATTTTGTGCATTTGCTGTATTTTAAGATGGGCCTTTCAGCACTTCCACAGGAGTCCAGGATGATTCTCTGGAAGTCATCCATGATTTCAGAGAGAGGAGGGAGCAAGGGGCATCCTCACCTCCTGTAGCCCCATGTTGGATCACAGCTCCTTGTTCCTCAGGAATACCAGGAATTCCTCTGTCACTGTTTTTCCTTGGTACACTTCCTGACTTGTGGGGTTTTTATGGAAATTACTTTGAAAACTGCTGATGTCTGGGTTTGGGATCAGAAGGATTTTTTTTCCATAGGGTTTACATCATTTTTGTGCTGTTCTTGCATCAGGAGAAGGTAATGGAATTATAATACCCCAGAATTCCAGAATGGTTTGGGTTGGAAGGAAGCTTAAAAATCATCTCATCCCACCCCCTGCCATGGAAGGGACACCTTCCACTATCCCAGGCTGCTCCAAGCCCCATCCAGCCTGGCCTTGGACACTGACAGCGATCCAGAGGCTGCCACAGCTTCTCTGGGAATTCAATTCCAGGGCCTCCTCACCCTCCCAGACAGAAATTCCTTTGTTATCCCATCTAACCCTGACCCTCCATCAATTTAAAACCATTTCCCCTTGTCCTGGCACTTCACATACTTTTCCAAAATTCCTTTTCAACTTCCTTGTAGCCCTCTAGGCACTGGAAGGGGCTCTAAGTTCTCCTGAGTCTCTTCTTCTCCAGGCTGAAATGAATAAATCATAATTACTACCAGTCATCTTCCAAATAAATCCATTTTTTCCCTGCTTTACAGCAATGCGAGCTCTCACTGCTTATCCCTGATCCACAGGGCTCAGGACTGCTTTGAATAATGGAAGAAGGAGCCAGACCCAGGAGATTTTCCAGCAGGAGAACAGGAGAGAAGATCCAGAAGCGGCACAAATCCCTGGGAATGGGCTGTGGAGAGTCTGAGGGTGAGGTGGTGAGAGCCCTCTTGGCACTGATTTTTCATTCCAACCAAGTGGCATCCCATCATCAGCTCCGAGTGGAGTGAGAGCTCGGGAGCAGTGCCAAAGCATCCTGGATATGTTTCAACTCGAGTTTGCTCCTGTTTTTTAGGAGAAGGATGCTTGTGAATTAATAACCTGACAGGGTTTTTTTTTCTTTCCTTCAGCAGATGTCCAGGAAAGCAGAAGATCTAGAAGGGAGGAGGGAATATGGGCATGGAAAAGGAAGGAGAGGAACAGGCTGAAGCTGCTTTTGTTTGATAATTTCCTAAAGACCTATTCCTTTTTGTGGGATTGGTAGAAATTAATGCATGTATTGATGAGCAACAACCCTAGTGAGGCCTTGGTTTGGGAGGGTGACAAATAAATGAGAGTTTGGCTTGTCAGAGGTTTTTCTGGACCAAAATGAGGTGTCAGTTAGAATCCCAGAATGATTTGGAATGGAAGTGATCTAAAATCCAATCCCATTTTGCCCCTGCCATGGCAGGGACACCTTCCACTATCCCAGGCTGCTCCAAGCTCTGTCCAACCTGGACATTTCCAGGGATACAGGGGCAGCCACAGCTGCTCTGGGAATTCCAGCCCAGCCCCTCCCCACCCTCCCAGCCAGGAATTCCATCCCAATATCCCGCCTCAATTTCCCCTCTGTCAGTTTGAACGATTCCCCCTTGTACTGTCACTGCAGTTCCTGATGGAACAGTCACTCCCATTCCCTGGAGCCCCTTTGGATACTGGAATGTGCTGGGAGGTCTCCACACAACCTTCTCCTCTCCAGGGGCACATTCCCAGCTCTCCCAGCCTTTCTCCATAGGGAAAGTGCTCCAGTCCCTTTTTCAACTCCGTGGTCTCCTCCAGACTTCCTCCAACAATTCCAAGTCCTTTTGTTTGGGACACCACACCTGTAAATGACATTCCAGGTGGGAGCTCAGGAGAGCCTTTGTGTGACCATTCCGTGGCACTGAGGGCTTGGATTTAACCAATTACCTGGGAATTTCTTCCAGTATCCCCTGCAACATTCCAGTGCAGGGGAATTTTTCCAGTGGCAAGCTGTCAGTACAACATCACAGGGGATCCCTCTATTAATATTTATCCCGTTTTTTTCCCAGTGTCCCACTTCCAGCAGCCTGGAAATACAGTGTTGATGTCTCCACAGTGCTGTCCCTTGGATCACTCTGAAAATTCCCCTTCAAAATTCCCAGGAAGCCCAGCAGGAATCACGGATGGCAGAGCTTTGTGCACAGAGACATTGTCCTAAAAACCACTTTGCTCCAAGGAATTTCTTACAGAGAAGCAGCAGCTCATTCCCAGAAGGAATTTTCTCTTACAAGGCTTTTACCTAAACACTCACTTCCAACAGGCATTTTTGCTCGGAATAGAGACACATCCAAATCACTGATGGTTCATTTGGGAGATGGAAGAGGCCTTTCATTTAATTTATGTCCTCCACCAGCCCTTTACACAAAATAATCCACAAAATTATTCACTGGACTACATATAGAGAGGATATATGCAGGATGTATTTTTCCTCCTTTTTATCTGGTCTTTTTTGGAAGTTAAAGTTGTAGGTAGAAGCCATTTTAAAATTCTGGACAACAGCATCAGGCCGTGACCCAGGGCTTGGTTTTCATGGGAATTTTGTGGTGGGTGCTGCTCTGTGGGCTCTTCTTCCAAACCATGGAAGAGGAACAGGGCCCAAGACACAAATCCTGAGTCCTTTCCCTCCTGTCCAGCTCATTGTCCCCAAAAGGAGGAGGTGTGGGACACATGGTTTAAGATGGAAGAGGGTGGGTTTAGGTGGGACACTGGGGAGGAATTCCTGGCTGGGAGGGTGGGGAGGGGCTGGGCTGGAATTGCCAGAGCAGCTGTGGCTGCCCCTGGATCCCTGGCAGTGCCCAAGGCCAGGTTGGACACTGGGACACCCTGGGACAGTGGGAGGTGTCCCTGCCATGGCAGCGGTGGCACTGGGTGGGATTTAAGGTTGCTTCCATCCCAAACCATTCCAGAGTTCCATGATTAGGACAGTGTCCCACCCTTTGATCCCTTCATCCAGAGGGATGGTGGCCAGGGGCATGTTTGGATCTCCTGACCAGCAGCTGAATGAAATTATCATGGATTTTGTTGCTTTATAATGAAATTATTTGCAGGAAGTCCAAATAAGGATGGAGGGACATCATGGTCCAGCATCATATGGATTCACATTCCACAAACCTTTAGAAACTGGGACTGAGCAACAGGGCAATAATGGAATAGTGGTTTGGGATGGAAAGTACCTCAAAGATGATCCCATTCCACCCCTGCTATATGCAGAGACAATTTCCACTATCCCAGGTGGCTCCAAGCCCTGTCCAACCTGGCCTTGAACACTTCCAAGAATCCAGGGGCAGCCACAGCTGCTGTGGGAAGCTATAAACTCATTTTTTTATTTTATCATCTTCCTTCCCTGTGGCAGATTTTAATCCAAAAGCCTCTTCCAGCAGGCCCTGAATCAAGCAGGTGTGATCCAACCCAGAGATATTCCATCATTTATTCCCAGCCCACGGGAATATTGACTTCCCTGCTA
This sequence comes from Passer domesticus, assembly GCF_036417665.1. Classification (NCBI taxonomy): domain Eukaryota; kingdom Metazoa; phylum Chordata; class Aves; order Passeriformes; family Passeridae; genus Passer; species Passer domesticus. The sequence continues at coordinate 1,461,077 of NC_087479.1, read as the reverse complement.
AATATTCCACACCCCACACTTCATATGAGATATTAACTTCACCAAATGAAAATTTTATGGAACTATCTCCAGACATTCCTCTAAATTAATCTCATGCATGACCAGGATCCAGCTCAGCCCTTGAGGTTGTTTGGTCCAAGACCTTCAGTCCAAGGTTGGATTTGACAATCTTGGAGGTTTTTCCCTACTTTAAGGATTCTTTGATCCCACCATTTCTTTTCCAGGAATTCTGGCAGTGAGGAAATCATGGGAATTTTGGAATCCTCTGACAAAATACCAGTCATCTAGGGAAATGGAAATATCCTTGGATATCTGGGGAAGCTGGGAATATCCCTGCAGAGGGATATGGCTGGAATGTGTGTGCTGCGGGGATTTGAATCCTGAAATCCTTTATTGCATTTTTAGAGGCTCTTTTAGGAGCAGGGAAGGCAGAGCTGCTACTAAGGGGTTTTAGGCTGTCTTAGGCTAAGCTGTAAAATATATTTAGGTTGGTGTTTTCCCTTGGATTTTACTGGGACAATGACAATTCCTGTGTCCGGATAAATTGCAAACTGACCTCCCCATATGATGAAATTCTTGTAAGAGTCATAGCTTAAGAAGAATTTATAAAATACATTTTAAATGTGATATTTCTTGTGACAGACAGAGAGGTTGAGTTTGTCCTTGGGCATTTTTACTCCACTCAGGTGATTATGGGAATATTCCTACAGGAAAAATTGGAATTCTTTTATATTTACTTTCAAATAATTGGATAAAAATGAGCTTGGCTTAGCGTTAGAAAATTCCAGATTGGTTTGGGCTTGGAGGGAGATTAAAGTTTATCCCATTTCAGCCCTGCCATGGGCAGGGGCACCTCCTACTCTCCCAGATGTCCAACATGGCCTTGGATACTTCCAGGGATCCAGGGGCAGCCACAGCTTCTCTGGGAATTCCATTCCAGCTCCTCCCCACCTTCCCAACAAGGAATTCCTTCCCAACCAGGAATTCCTTCCCAATATCCCTCTCTCATTTTGAATCCATTCCCTGTGTCCTGTCCCTCCATCCTTTGGAAATCCTCTCTGTCCTGGGATCTTTCCTGGAGCCCCTCCAGGCACTGGAATGTCACAACGAGGTCACTCCTGAGCTTCTCTTCTCCCGCTGAGCAATCCCAATTCTCTTCTCTGAATTCAAACCCCAAAACTGGGATATAAATAAATGTTCCTTTCTGCACTGTAAAAGTTTGGAAATTATTTGTTTAAATCATGGCCAGGACATGACTTTTTGTGTCTTTTTCAATTAAGTAATTAACTTGTGCTGGCCTGGCCTCTCTAACCTTGCTCCCTGCACAGAGGATCAATACCTGATCCTGCTCTGTACATCCACATTTTACAGGTATAAATTAGGGAATTATTAATTCAAGTGCATCTTGGAATGCCCAAGGAGCCTTTAATTCAGCAACAGTTGCAAACAGAAAATATTGGGTGTTAAAATAGAGATTTTAAAATGAATTTGGCCTTTAGGCTTCATCCTTTTCATCAGTCAAACCCATAAAAAGTTCAAAAGCAAAATTTAAAGGCTTAGATCAGTTCATTATTAGAAATATTTGTCATCAGAACGTGAGCTGGACAAGCTTTTTAACTTCCAAATGAGGAACCATCCAGTTAAAACCGGAGCAAATAAATAATGGAATTCCAAACACGTTGCTGCTGCTTCTGGAACAACGGATGCAGCAGCAAATTCCCGCTTCCAAATTCTGTTTATTTTTAGGCAGGGGGGTTTAGGAAAGGAAGAAATCCCTTAATCAGGGATTGGGGAAGGATGGAAATTGCACAGGGTGGGAAAAAATGGGTGCCGATCCCAGCAGGAATTTTGCACACCCCTTTTTCTTTCAGGAAGAATGGATTTCCACCCAAAGATGGAAGATGTTTTTCATGGCATTGTGAGATGTGACCAATTCCCAGTCAGTTCCCATGTGGATCAGCTCCAAGGAGGAAGATTAATTCCAGTTTAGCCAAAACCAGGGCAGATAGGAAGAAATTTAAATTACCTGGATAAATCCAAGGTTTGGATCCATCTATAAAAGGGTTTGGATAGTCCCAGATCTCAGTTTGCAAACTGGATCCATCTTTTCCAGTAGGAATGACTAATATTTCTGGAATGGCAGCCTGGATCCATCTTTTCCAGCAGGAATTACAGACATTTCTGGAATGGCAGGTGATACAGAATTCTGGTACAATCAGCATCCAGGCTGGATATCAGAAATCAGGGGATAAGCAGAGATAAATCCACAATTCCCTGATTATTAATAAAAACACCCCATATGAAACCCCAGATTTTAATAGGAATGGATGTGATTCCCATGGGAATAATAGTGATGAGGGAAATAAAGGTTTAATAACTGAGCAGCACTGATTTATTATGGTTATTTTATGCTTTTTGCTCCTGTTTTTGTAATTTCTGGGGGGTTTGCATACACAGAACGCAGCCCATTGTTCACTGCTGCCCTGCCCAACTAATTATGCTTAATTTTGGCACTTTCTCGTGCTTTAATTAAGAACTGTTTGCATTTCCAGAGCATGCACAGAGCCAAAGTTTGCCTTTTTAATTAAAAACACAAAGCAAACGAAGATGTTGTGGGAGGAATGGGAATGAAGCTCCAATGAACAGGGAAGGGCGGGGATGAAGTTCAGCCCCGGTGAACTTTAATGCCAATGGTGCAAAATGCAACTAATTAGGCAAGAATTGATTGTTCGCATGGAGGAGTAGCTACAAACTTGTTTGTAATCCCGACAAGGCAGGAGAATCGCTGCTCTCATTCGCGGGGATCGCTGGAATTGGGGATTGCACAAAGCCAAGCTGCCCCTTTGTGATGCAAATCGGCGCTGGAACATTGGCAGCGCCTCTGCTCACCCGGAAAAATTGGGTTTTACAGGATGTGCACCGGGAGCAAACATTCCAAGGGGATTGAATACTCCTAAAATGTGTTTAAGGAGCTAATGTCAGACCACACTTGGTGCTTCTCGCACTTGATGAAAATTTTGGGATGGTGTCCCAAAATTTCCATCAATTTGGGGAGTTAATCTGTCTCATAGGATTATAAAATAATCAGCACCTTTTAAAACAAAAAAATCTGGCAGGGATATGGAAATAAAACTGGGGATAGTGGAAAGTGTCCCTGCCCATGGCAGGGGTTTTAAGGCCCCTTGAAACCCAAAGCAGTCTGGAATTCCCTGATTTTCATCAGGATGCACTTTTCCATAACGTCTCTATGTTCTTAGCAACTGCTGCAAAATGCAAATAGCAAAGAATTTGCAAATATTTGCTTGGTTTGAGTCCACAAATCCTCACAGCAAGCACCCTTGGGATTTTTGGGAATTTCAGGTGTCGACAGAAATGAAGAACTTTTCCCCGTAGTGGGAAAAGGGGCTCAAGTTGCACCAGGGGAGGTTTAGATGAGATATTGGGGGAAATTTCCTCAAGGAAAGGTTTGTCCAGCCCTGGCACAACTGCCCAGGGAAGTGGTGGAGTCCCCATCCCTGGAGAGATTTAAAATCCATGTGGATTCCAAACAGCTTTTGGTCCTTCCCATGGCCTTTCCTTTCCCATGGCAGTGGTGGCAGGCGGCTCCTGCTGGAGATGGCTTTCCCAGTCCTGGTACTCCAGCAAGTTGTAGGAATTAATTGTCTTTCAGGACAAAACTGATATGTGCCAGTAAAATTACGATCCCTCACAATTCCTGCTATGTCATTCCTGATATTTATACATCCTGCCCTTCTGAAATATTGGAGAGGACTTCAAGAATCATCCCATGGGCAGGGAGAGGTTTCCTTCATTGCCTGTGGAGGTGATCCTTGGATCACTGCACTCAGGAAACTTGGCAAGCTGAAGCATGAACCATTTCCAGAATCTTTGGGCCCAAGCTTTCACTTGGGAATGATGCTGGGATGTTCTTCCTTGTAGTGCTGAATGTCCCAAGGAAGAACTTCCAAGGACTTCCGAGGGAAGTGGGGATTGTCTTCATGGAGCTGGATAAAACTTCAGGCCAAATCTTTCTATCCCATTCCAAGGTGTTAGCAAGGGAATTGCCACCAATCTATTTGTTTATCCCTGTGTTCCTGATGCCTTTCCATTCCTAATACCCTTTTAATTTCCTTCCCAACCCTTGTTTGTCTCCAGCTCATCCTTTTGTTCCCTGACAATAATTCCTGAGGACCCAAATCCTATCCCTGCCTTGGCCTCAGTCATGTATTGACATTTTCCTTCCCTTTTCCATTATTAAACTCCTTGAACTGAGGACTCAGATCTTCCATGGGATGCATTGGCAAGAGCTGATTCATTCCACCTGGATTTGGGATTGGAGCTCTGGTCCCTCCATAGAAAAAAGTTTATTATGGAATATCATCCTCCAAAGCTCACACATTTGAGGATATTGCATCTTGTCTCTCCTAAAATCTCATTTTTCCTTGGGAGTGACTTCATCCCAAGGCAGGATAATGTGGAATGTTAATGAGGCAGCAACGGGAATAAAGTGTCCCTGGGATGATTGAAATCCCAAACAGCTCTTCCCCCTCCAAAAGCCTCCTAAGCAGAGCTCCCTTTGATGATGGACTGCTCATTCCCTTATTAAACATTTATTGTTTCCTCAATAAAAGTTGACTTGCATGTATTCAATTATTAATATAAATCAGACACCAAATGGGAAACAGCAGCAATCTCATTTTCCTCTTTTTTTTCCCCCTCTTCCCATTAATCTTCTTTCTTATTTCACAATCACAAGAGGAGAGTGGATAAAACCCATTCCGAATCACTGGAAAACAAATAAAGCTGGAGTGAGAAATGCCAAATTTTGATCTGGATCTGTGTCAGGAGGAAAAAAATAAATTAAAACTCCTTGGAAACCAGGAATGTTCCCAAATATGTGGTGGGGTATTGTTGGTTTGGTGTCCCCAGCTTGGAAATCAGGAAAAATTGAGGCTGGAATGGGAAAGAGAAATGGATCGATATTTATGGGATCACCTCAGGAGTTCTGGGGTTCAAAGCTCTGAAATAACCATGGATTAACCCAACTCTAGGTCCCCTTGTGGAGATCATGGACTCTCTGGATCATGGACTCTCTCCAAATCCCTGGTTTGGTCCCCAGGGATTAGGGAGGAATATTTTAAATATCAATTTAATTGCTGAAATAGTTTTACAACAGTTGCTCCTGGGACAGTGTGGGTTTTTCAGGAATCTTTTCAATCCGTGTTACCCATGACATCCTCCAAAGCCAAAGCCACCAGTTCCCGGTACAGCATCAACTGAGCTCAAGTTATAATCTCCAGGCTTCCTCAGATCCAGCAGTTTTTTAGGTGTTTGGAATGATCTCCTACTCCAAGTCCAGCCAGGATAAAAGTGTTTCATATTTACCCATGGGAGAGCTGGAAAGAGATTTTGGATTAAGGCAGGAGTGACAGGATAAGGGGGAATGGCTTCCACTGGCAGAGGGCAGGGATGGATGGGAGATCGGGAAGGAATTGTTCCCTGGGAGGGGCTGGGATGGATTTCCCAGAGCAGCTGTGGCTGCCCCTGGATCCCTGGAAGTGCCCAAGGCCAGGTTGGACACTGGGGATTGAAGCAGCCTGGGACAGTGGGAGGTGTCCCTGCCCATGGAATGGGGTGAAATGGGATTGGATTTTAGATCCCTTCCATCCCAAACCAGTCTAGAACAATCTCTAATCTGATTTTTATTCCAGTCAATCAATTCTACGGGAAAAGTATAAAAGAACCACTTTTCTGGGCAACATTCCATGATAAAAAACAGGCTCAAACTTCCCAGAACTTTTTATCTGATCTCTTACAGCAACAAATCCAGCAGCTGTCAAAAAATCAAACAGAAAGGGGCTCGAAAGCACCTTTTAAAAGACTGAAAAGCATTTTCATGGATTTAAGAGTCCTTCACAGCCAATTATCAAATCAAAATGCAGCCAATCTGCCTAACATCACTCCAGAAGGATAAAAACATCCATGGATAACTCATCACTCATCAGCCTGCACAGCAAACGCTCTCCCAGCCAGCACTGGATTTATCTGGGGATTTAAAGAGGAATGTGGTCCTGATAGCACAAAAATGCTGTAATGTTCTCCCAGCTGCAGGAGCAGGAGCCCAGGAGCCCCAGGAGCCATGTGGGGAATTCTGGCAGATGAAGCTGAGTGGGAGATTTTCAACATTCCTGCTGGCTTGGAGATCCATGGGCAGGTGTGGAGACGGAGGGATATGGAAATGGAAATAGGAATGAAAATGGAAATGGAAATGGATATGAAGTAGATAAGGATTTGGAGCTGTTGTCAAGATGATCCAAGGGGTGAAGCAGCTGTGCTGTGGGGAAAGACTGGGAGAGCTGAGAATGTTTCCCTAGAGAGGAGAAGGCTCCAGGGAGAGCTCAGAGCCCCTGGCAGGGCCTGAAGGGGCTCCAGGAGAGCTGCAGAGGGACTGGGGACAAGGCAAGGAGGGACAGGAGCCAGGGAATGGCTCCCACTGCCAGAGGGCAGGGATGGGTGGGAGATTGGGAACTGGGAATTGCTGGCTGGGCTGGAATTGCCAGAGCAGCTGTGGCTGCCCCTGGATCCCTGGCAGTGCCCAAGGCCAGGTTGGACACTGGGACACCCTGGGACAGTGGGAGGTGTCCCTGCCATGGCAGGAGTAGGATGGGATTTAAGATTCCTTCTAATCAAGCCATTCCATGATTCCATGATGATTCCAACTTGTCAGGGATGGATCTTTTCTCATGCCCAGCTATCAGGGGATGGAGGGGTAGAACTCTTCTACCACAAAATCAATGATGTCAGAAGTCCTACAAATAATCCATTACTCCCAGCACTGACAAATGGAGTTACAGTCTCAAATCCAGGACATCCCTCTCACTACCCCAAGTTGCTCAGGGCCCCGTCCAGCCTGGACTTAGACACTTCCTAAATGGGGAGTGCACCCATCCTCAAGAAAAAGATGGATTTTACACCTTTCCTGAGCCTCTCAGCCAGAACTATGCAAAGCAGGGATTTACAGCCTGGAAAAACTCACATCTCCTTCCAAAACACAGATGAAAGCCTGACATTTCCTCAAACCCCAGGATTTCGCATAGATCCCAGGAATTTACCCTTTGGATAGCCCAGCCACATGCTGATGAGTCAATCTGGAGTGTTGGATGCCTTTGGAGAAGGACAAAGCCGGGCTCCCATTGTCCTGGGAATGTGTCTGGAGACGGAATGTCAGCCAGTGGCATCTGGGGCTTCATGGGGACAGACAGACCCAGGAATCTGCTTGGGAAGAAAATGACAGGAAGAACCAGAGACTGGCAGGTGGTGGGATGGGCTCCATCCTTTCCTTGTGGCTGGGAGACTCTGGAATGGAGCAGCTCAGTCCTAGGAATGCTCTGCTCCTGCCACAGTCCTTGCTCAGCATTCCAGGCTGATCTCAAATGTTGGCATTTCAGGGAATTGTTTCCTTCACTGACTCTTCGAAGGTCATGGTTTAGCCATGGTTGTGGCAGCTTGTTCATAGAAAACACATTCCAAGGAAAATGTCCAGTTCTGCCCTGTTCCAAGAGAAAAGTGAGAGTTAAAATCACTCCACTCCTTTGCATTTTTCTTTCAGCTCCTTTCTGTTTTTTCCAAGTTTTTTCATGCTCTCTGTGTCTGGAGCCCCACAGCAGAATTTGGTAATTATTTTAAAATATTTATCCTGTTTTTCCTGCACTGATTTCCCCAATTTTCCTCTCAGTGTCTTGCCCAGCAGTGATCCCAGTAACTCACAAAGCCCTCACCCCTAAAACAGCAACTTTGGCAACACTTTGGAGCAGTCAAAACTGAGATGATGAAAACATGGAATTCTCCTGGAATAACTAATTCTGACATGGAAAACAAAATATCAGAGTGATCCATATTCCAAAATGGACCAATGTGAGCAGTCTGAGGTGCTGGAAAACTGGGATGTTTATAGAAATGACAGGGAATTCTAAAGCTCTGTTTGGATTCATGCTGTCAAGAGCCAAGAAGATTTTTTTCTCCGGAGTTTTGCTCTGAGGAGATGTCCTTGCTTTCCACATATTTTTGTATGCAAAGAGTTCATGGAATGATTTGGGTTGGAAGGGAGCTTAAAGTCAATCCAGTGTCACCCCTGCCATGGCAGGGACACCTCCCACTGTCCCAGGCTGCTCCAGCCCCAATATCCAACCTGGCCTTGGGCACTGCCAGGGATCCAGGGGCAGCCACAGCTTTTCCAGGCTGGAATGTGAAATGTTTGCACCCCATCAGTTCCTGGTTTTTGCAGGTAGGAGAAGAATGTGCTGGATTTGGAGAAAGACTTTGGACAAGGGCATGGAATAACAGGACAAGGTGGAATGGCCTTTGGATGAAGAAATTGGGGGGAATTTAGGTGGGATATTGGGAAGGAATTCCTGACTGGGAGGACGGGGAGGGGCTGCGATGGAATTGCCAGAGCAGCTGTGGCTGCTGAGTGTCCAAGGCCAGGTTGGACATTGAGGCTTGGAGTAGCCTGGGACAGTGGAAGTTGTCCATGCCCATGGAATAATCCCATTTTTAAGGTCCCTTCCAGCCCAACCCACTCCAGGATTCCATGATTGCTTTTCTGGCTTCCACACATCTCTTTCCCCGTGGAGTTTTGTATTCATGGAATGTCCTGGATCAGTTCTGCCTGGAGATCATCAGGAGGTTCAAGGAGTCACATTTCAGATCGTTGTCTCCAAACCCATGGGGGCACTAAAAGGCACCCTCTCATCGAACTTCCCACTCTGAAGGGATTCTTATCTCCCTGGTAGCCCTGGGGTTTTGACACCTGACTACAAAGGAAAAACCTAACTGGGAAAAAACCCAGTTCCCAAAAAATAGAGCCCAAACCACCCCAAACTCCAACAAAAAAAAAAAACCAAACCAACAAACCCACATAAAACCCCCAAAAACCTAACAAAAAAAACCTAACAAAAAAACCCCCAAGAACAACAACAAACAAATTAAAAAACCCAAAAAACCCAAAGAAACCCCCAAACAACAACAAAGCAAACAAACGAACAAACAAACAAACTCTCACAAAACCACTAAAACAGATAAAAACTCCTCAGAAAGTAGAAAATATACTAATTTTCTGACTTAGTTAATAATGCACCCATTGGGCCTTCCTTGTTTTAGTGCCCTTTTGAATCCAGTGAAATATTCAATAATATTAATTTTAGAAATTTTCTGTGATGGAAAATCCAATGAAACTCTCATGAAATTGGTCCACGATTAATTAAATCACTGCTTAAAAGTTGGGCCATATTTCCAAATCTGTTCTATTCGTTTTAGAGATGTTGGAACACAGAGAAATCCAACAAATATCCAACATGAAGAGACAACATCTGTCCTTTGTTCCTCCACGCCTGAGAATTTATTGGGACAACATCCATCTTTTGTTCTTGGATGCCTGGGAATTTATTAGGCTGCATTAAACCATTCCTTGTTTGTTTTCGCTTTTCCAACACTCAGCACATTCGCTGCTCATTAGCAGCTTGTTCTCTTTGTTATTTACTCCTAATTAACGGCATCTGCAATCTTCATTAGTGAGAATTTCGGGTTATTGTTTCAAATATTAACGGAGTTAAGATGTGGTATCAGAGGTATCAGCAAAATAACAACATCCAGACAGCTGGAAAGGCTTGAATTCCCACAGGTACTCCCGGAACAACTCGGAATCGTCCTGGACATGGATCTGGAAATCAGGGGGCACCAAATGATTTACAGAATTTTAAGGACACACCGATAGGAGTTGGATGAATGAGGCCAGCTCAGATTTCCAGCAAGGTAAGCACAGGAATTATACATTTATCAGATCCATTTTTTAATATCTAATTTTTATCTTTAAATTTTATCTCTAAAAATTTCTATTTTTAGTGATGAAGCCGCTGCTAAAATGAAATTGGAAAGGAAAATATTTAATTATTTTGATACCATGTAATATTTGTTTGTTATTGATTGGGGTTTTTCATGCCGATGAAAAATCATAGAATTATGGAATGGTTTGGATTGGGTGGGACCTGGCTGAGGCCTGGGATGGGACAGGACTGAGGGCAGTGGAAGGTGAGCAAAGAGTGCAAGAATAGCAGATTCTTCAAAGAGGTGATTTCTTGATATCCTAAATGATGAGATCCCAAATAATGTTATCCCAAATGATGGTCTTCCAAATGATGAGATCCCAAATGATGGTCTTCCAAATTATGAGATCCCAAATGATGGCATCCCAAATAATGATATCCCAAATGATGATATCTCAAATGATGACATTCTTCCCTGGATGTCTGGAGTGTGCTAAACACAGCTGGGCACTTGCCTCCAGTTGCTGGATAAACAAGATAATAAATAATAAATGTTAATAATAGTGAAAAATTAATTTTAATACTATTAAAATAATAAAAATATTAGAATCCATAATTTAAATAATAATAATTTTAAAAAGAAACCAATTTTCCTCTAAAAACCACAAGCACCTCTATCTCTCTCTCTTCATGTTAGAAAATCTACTTAAAATGTTTCTAATTATTTTCTCCATTTTTATTTTAACTGCCTGGTTTAATCCTCATTAAATTTTTGTCCCAAAAACTTGGAGGTATTTATTCCATCTCCCCCCTGCCAGAGATGACATTTATCCCCCAGCAAGGCTGAAAACCTCTGGCAATTCTGGAGAGGGGACATTGGAATTCCATGCTGGGAGAGATGCGTTCTGTCCGTGGCTTATTTAGAGAGAGTCTTGTTCCCAAGCCTCCCAAAATCAGGATTAATCAATAATTACAGCCCTCATCAGTAAGTGAACCCCTGGGGTTTTATTTATCCTCCAGTCACACTGCTCCGAGACCTAGAGCGATATCCAAGAGTTTTTCCTGTTGGGAAAATAAATCAAATTACATTTTTGCATGCACATGTAGTTAAGGCTTATCTTCTTTAGTCCTGGGAAGGAACAGAAATTTCTTTCGGAATTGCCTCTTTCATCTCCATTTTGTAATCGTCATATTTGGGCCACAAAATGATTCCCAAGCTGTGCTTGCCAGTTGGGTTTAATCCTTGGAGTTTTGAATTTGGAAAACGATAGGAGTCTGTTAATTTGCAGGAGAGAGATTAAAAGAAAAGGGATCTTTGTGTTTGTACTCCAAGTGCAGAGATTTCCATGCCTGAGTACCGGGATGAATAAATGTTCCTTCATTTGAATTTCTGAGCAGGATGTTTTCCACAATGAGGGAAAATCTTCTTTCTGATTCACTTTCTCACAGAAGTTCAAGTGGATGTTGAGGATGGGAAGTTAAAAGTCTTAAAGGTGAATTTCGAAAAGCTGGGAGCCAGAAAAGAAAGGAAAAGCAGGACCTGAGGGAGCTTTAGGCCAGGTATTAGGAAAAGAGTGAGACAACTTTAGACTTAAGTTCCAGTCCGTGAAAATTATTAAATACTAATTCCACTCCAGGGATTAGCCTGGGACATCACCAGAAGAAGTCCCAGAATTCCTAAAAAAAGGGTTAACAGTGATTTTCTCTGTCCCAGCTGCCCTGCTGATTCACAGATAACTCAGCACTGGTTATTTTTGCCTTTTTCCAACACAAATGTTGCAGTGGGGCTGCAGGAGACGAGAGAAACCATCCAGGAGATGTTTCCTGAATAATGAAAATATTTTTAAAAAAGACTGGTGATGGAAAACAGCTGCTCTGTGTGTTTTTTGATAGCTCAGCCAAGCAGGCTGAGGTGTCCCACCTTTTAAAACCAAATTATTTTTGATTTGGTTTTGCTCCTTTTATATTGGATATCCTGTGGATGGTCCAGAGATTTTTCTGTGGATGGAGCATTTCTCCACGGAGTGAAGCCAGGACTGTGCTCTCCATGGGTTTTTTCGCATTAATAAAAAATCATGGAATGGTGGGATATGTTGTGTTGGAAAAGGATCTGTCTGAGGCCTGTGAGGAGCCAGGATGGAAGATTTTGGGAGATGAAGGAAGTGAGCAAGGTCAGAAGAGCATTCCAAGGATGACTGAAAGAATCACCTGGAAAATAATCTCCTTGAAGTGGCTGGCTCCTGAAAAAACAGGAAGTTTTTTCCATGGAGAAGGGATTTGAGGAGCACAAACAATCCTCAAATCCAGATGGGATCAGACATGAGACAATCAGCATGTGCAGAGATGTCCCAGCAGAGGTGGAGGGTGAGGAGCAATCCTGTTCTCCTTCCAAAGGGCTCAGGGTGACAGTGGTTGGAAAACTGAAGTGCCGCACGGCTTCCTGGTGGCCTAAATGGGAATAAACTCCAATTCCCAAGGTGTTTGGGACACCAGGAGTAGGGAAATTCTGAAACAGATCTCAGTCCCACCAGTGAGAGGAAACTGCAGCACTTCTGAAATTCAATAGGAGTGGATTATTGATGGTTCACCACTGAGGACTTCAAGGGACATTTTATGGTCCCCAAAGTGTTCCTTGGATCCCTCTGCTCTTCCCAGACCTCTCCATGGACCTGCATCCATGTGAGGCACCACAATCTGCAGGAGCGGGTTGAGGAACTCAACCTTTTGTGGGTTCCAGCTACAGAAGCAGCCCCAGCCCCAGGAGACACTGTGAGTTCCCAGGAAAAAATGTATCAGTCCCACTCCCAAGGGATTCACCAACAGCCTTGGAATGTCATGCCTCTCTTTGTTCTGGCCAATGGAGAGGTGAGAATCCTTCCCTGCCTTCCCTCCTGCTCCTGCTGCAAGGCAAAGTAGTTGCATTTCTTTCTAGAGGTGGAGCTTCCAAATTCTGGACTCATTTTCCTTTGGTTTTAAGGAGCCCTTGAGGAAGGCAAGTCAATTCTCCCATTTGACAATAGGAAAAGCAGGATTTGTTCTAATTCCCACCTAATCCAGGCTCTGCACAATCATTAATGTTATCAGCAAAAGCCTTGATTTAATGTAACTCATGAAAAGCAGCTTAGTTATCGATATAATGTTATTTTCCCAGGAGATTAAAGCTTCCCGTGCTTCAGGAATTTTGCCGTGGAAAGGCAAATGTGGAATGGATGATCCAATATCCTGCAGCAAATGGAGGAGCAAACAAAGCCTAAATATTTCAAAAGCAGTGAGATAAGGAAGGCAAATCCACCCTAATGTGCCGTGCACATATCTCCCATCTCTGATCCGTGTTTTTTAAGCCTGGAAAGGAGCTCGGAGTTCTTGTATTTCCCAGCTGAAGAGAGAGGTTTGTAAAAGCTGATTTGAGCATGAAATGCTGAATGGTAATCTCTGAGGGATTGTGTTTGGAAATTCCTGTTTGTGGATGGAGCTGGGAGCAGCCTGGGATAGTGGGAGGTGTCCCTGGCAAGATCAGGGCATGGAATTGGATGATCTTTAAGGGTCCCTTTCAACCCAAACCGTTCCATGATTCCAAAGCCTCAAATTCCTCTTTTTTGTGTTTTCTAATAGAATTGAAGAAGTCTGGATGTGTTTCCCAGAGGAATCTGATGCAGGGTCTCTGCCTCACCTGGAGCACTTAAGGAAGTTGTGGGTCTGAGATCTCTGTTCCCACCTCATTTCCCAGTTTTCCAAGGAACTTATTGTCGTGGTCAAACAGGACATGAGAAAACAGGAGGATTTTGTCTTGGAGCTGTAACGAATCCAAGTCTGATTAATTCCCTGGAAACAAAATCATGGAGCAACGAGCTGGAGTTTGCCTCCACTTTGTCCCTCAGTTGGGAGGTTCCTGAGGAAATGGAACACAGAAATTTGCAATTTTTTATCATGGAAAGGGGTTTCCAACCCTGGCACAGCTGCCTGGGGCAGTGGTGGAGTCTCCATCCTGGATTTAAAATCCATGTGGATGTTGCCCTTGTGGACATGGGGCAGTGGTGGCCCTGGAAGGGCTGGGAATGGTTGGACTCTATTTTGGAGGATTTTCCAGCCTAAATAATTCCAGGATTCTGTGTTGCAGCTGCTTGTTGGGACAGGAATCAGTGACTGGAGCAACAGGAGCAGCTTCTCCCAGCTGAGCTCCTAGGAAAACCTTTAGATAGGAGCTGTTTCTATGGATAAGTTTCATTCCAATCAATATCAAAATTCATATTCCCTGAAAAATATTGGAAAAGCTTCCAAGGGGAAAAAACCCTGTTAAATGAGTTTTTGGGAAGTGCAATTTTTATATTTTCCTTCCAATTACTGGACAAAATACCTTTGGAAGCTCCTAACCATTTACAGTTCCCACCTTGTACACTGATTCCCTGAATCTTTGAAAGACAGCACATCCCACTTTGGAATAAGAGTCCAAATAATTTATTTTTAATTAATGCTTGTAAACAACACCAAACATTTTCCTCTGCTTCTCTGAGTATAAATTGATTGTTGAGGTTGGCAGCTGGACAAGACACTTTAATCTTGGGTATTGCCTTAAAAATGCTCTAAAGGATGTGAATAAAAAATAATTTCTAAGAAAATATTTCTGCTCCTCATGTGGTTTATTTGAATAAAAAAAGATCAAAAGAGAGAAATTCTCTGTCTGTTTGCTTTTTAAAGTTTCTTTTTTTTTAATATAGAGGGATTTTTTTTTTTTAATGTTGGATTATTTTTTTCTGGCCAATATCCTTATTTAGTAAAAAGTAATTTAGACATCCTTTCCTTTCATTCCCAGTTGGAAAATCGAGTGTTGAGATGCGTGAAACGCCCTCAGAGGTGTGGAGGGATTTACCTGGGAGCAAACAGAGCTGGGAATTGCCAAATTTTCCTTCCTGGGAGCTGTTGCCCCCCTCTGATAAAAGTCAATTTATTGATGTGCAGAGCAATCATCTGTCCCTGGAGAGGGCACAGTGGTGACTGCTCCCATCCCATTCCCAGAGTTCCTTAGGCTTGGGATCAAGTAGATAAAATATTGGGATATCTCTGTCAGAATCAGCTGAGCCCCTCCTCCCCCATTTTGTGGTTAAACCATCCTTGGATCTGATTTTTTTTTTTCCAAATCCCAAATCCAGTGGGATTTGGTTCACAGATGCTTCAGAAATTCAGGCATTGAACCCAGCTTTGGGAAGGGGGGATCAGGAGCAGAGCAAAACCCCATGGGATGGGCTCCTGGGAGGTTTGCAATTCTGGATCTTTAAAAACCCAGCTTGGTTTTGTTAATGAGACCTCTGAACTGCTCCCATCTCTTTATTCCCGCTGTTTTTTATCCAAAGGTGGCATGGCGCTCTCCAGAAGCCAATTTATCCTGGAATTACTGGAATTATTTAACACCAAGCGAGTCTGGAGGACCAAACTTGATTTCCAGGGATCCAGGGAAAGTTTCAGCTCCCAGCTCCAATTCCTCAAATTAATGAAGCCATAAGGAACCCCTGGAAGAGTCATTAAGGAATTTATTCTTGCCAAGAACGGAAAAGGATCCTAGAAGAGAATCATGGAATCATTAAGTTTGGAAAACACCTCGAGGATCATCAAGCTGGATGGATGGGGGTTGCTGAGTTCACAGGGAAGTTTCCGATGGATGAACAGAAAACCACTGGAAAAAAGACAGGAATAATAATTTCTCTCTTTCTGAGAAGGCTCTAACCAGGATAATCAGGTTTTTTGTCACGGAGAGGAAGATTTGGGCTGGGATTGGGAAAATATTTTTAGTGTGGAAGGTCAAGCAGTGGTGGAAAAGATGGTGGAGGTCAGGGCATGGAGTTGGGGGGATCTGGCAGAAAGTGGGGATCTCTGATCCTTTCTGGAATGACGGGATGATTGGGATCAGGGAATCAGAGACTCCAGGAATGGCTTCAAACCCATTTTATTCCAAGCCCTGGACACCTTCCAGCATCCCAGGCTGCTCCAAGCCTCAGCCAACCTGGCCTTGGACACTTCCAGGGATCCAGGGGCAGGCACAGATTCTCTGGGGAAATCATTCCAGCCCCTCCCCACCCTCTCAGCCAAAAATTCCTTCCAAATATCCCACCTAAATCTTCCCTATTTTGTTTAAAACCACTCCCTCTTGTTCCATCTCAACTCTTCCTTCCCATTTGGTCATAGAGAACAAATCCCCACAGTCAGGGGGAACTGGGTTCTTCTTTCCAGATTATTTTGGAGATTTTCCTTAAATCTTGAGCTTGGAAATGTGACTTGGGATTGCAGAGACTTTTGGAAGCCCAGTGTCTGCCTGAGCTGAGAACCAAACTCTCCCTTTGATCAAAATAATTTCATTATTCCCATTTCTGACTCCAAAACCTCCACCACGTTTCCAGAAGGAGCTGAAAAGCCTGGAAACCCTACAAGACCCCTTTTAAATTCCACAGGAATTCCCAGCCTTTGGGATTCCCATTCCAAATCCTTTTTCTGGGACAATGAACTGGTAAAACCCCGACTGCTGCTTCCAAATCCTATCACCTGGCATTCCTTGTGCTCTGAGCTGGAATCCAGACCAGGAATTCCCATCCCAGGAATTTGGGGAGGGTTGGAAAAATGTTGTCACTCTGCTGATCCATTGGCATTACCCAGCTCCTCCTGATGGAAGTGCTCATCCTCGTGTTTATTTAATTCCTGCAAATTTTGCCTTCTTTTGTCTCATCCCTGCATCCCCAGGGATTCATTCCCAAGCTTCCCAAACTGTGACATTCTGGTGGGATTTATCACTCAGGCGCTGGGATAAGCCTGGTAAAACCTGGATTTCAGCAGAGGATCCCAGGAAGGAGAAGGAATTCTTGCCCACCTCAGCTCACAGGAACGAAGGAGATGCGCCAGGGGAAAATGAAACAAAGCAAGTCTTCCAAAAATTCCTGTTTTTCCCTGGAAATTTTGAAGGAATCCTCAATAATTAGCTGAGGATATCAACATCCCTATTTCTGAGAAGGGAATCCTACCTTAAGCATCTCTCTTAGGAAGATGCCTCTCCTGCGAGGTCACTGATTCTTTAAATGATTTAAAATTATTTTAAAATTACTTTTTAAATTAAAAATTATTAAAATTATTTTAAATTCTTTTATTTACTTTGTTTTTATGTTTTAATAATTATTTTATTCTTATTCTCTTTCTTTTATTATTTTAAAATTATTTTGAATTATTTAAAAATTACTTTTAATGATGGTTGTGCAGCAGAGCTTCCCAGATAGAAAGGATTTCTCACTGTGCTTTTTCCCTGGTTTTATCTGTTTTAGGTGGCTCCCAAAATCTTGACTTTAATGCTGTGTATAATCCACATTTGCATATATTTGTTTTATTTATTAATCACCTCACAAAAATCCACAATTAAATCCTACAGACGGCAATATGGAAATGGTTTATTTGATTTCGTGTGTAATAAAAAATTCATAATAATATAATTACTTGAATTTGAAAAGCACTACAGATGTCATTGTACATTCTTAGTTTCAGTTTTAACAAGGCAGGCTTTAAATTAAACTCCAGCTCCACACCGAGATTATTTCAATTAAAGAAACCTCTTGTGATCAAATATTCTTTGCTTTAAAGTCATGCTGCATAAATATTTCATTCTGTATTTAATAACAACTTTTTCAGAGTGGAGAAACAAACA
The DNA here is from genome assembly GCF_036417665.1 of Passer domesticus. Lineage (NCBI taxonomy): Eukaryota > Metazoa > Chordata > Aves > Passeriformes > Passeridae > Passer > Passer domesticus. The sequence goes on along the minus strand of NC_087479.1, from coordinate 1,443,581 downwards.
CAGAGCTCTGAAATCTGTGGATTTAAACAGCTGCTGACAGAATTTTGAGGAATATTTGAGTTGGGAATTAATTCAGCTTGGGGCGAAATGCAGAAATAATGTTGGGAGGGAGGGAGCTGGACGGAAACAAGAAGTGGAAAATGTTATTTTTGAGTCATCAATTCATAATTTGCTGTCACAAAACTCTCCTGGGGACCTCAGTGAACCAACAATTAAAGTGGGATTTAAAACAAAACCAATTCCAGGCACTCCAATGGAAAATAAACATTAATTGTTGCAGGGTTTTTTATTTCTATCCCAAATAAAAAGCCCTTTGTGGGGAACAGGGAGGAATTCATTGGGAATTTAGTGCAGAATGTTGGGAATCAGCTGGACAAAGGGACACCTCCCACTGTCCCAGGCTGCTCCAGCCCCAGTGTTCAACCTGGCCCTGGACATTTCCAGGGATCCAGGGGCAGCCACAGCTGCTCTGGCAATTCCATGTGGGAATATTCCTATGAGCTTAATTCCAAATAATGGCCCCTCTTCATTCCTCATGCATTTCCTCACAACAATTTCCAGACTCAAATGTGTCACATTTAGGATTTATCACCAATAAATTCCCCACATGAAATAATAAATCCCAATTTTCCAAGCAGATTTGCATGAGGCAGAACTCCTGCTCATCCAGCACCCCTTCCATTCCCTAATTTCCAGTTTCCTCCACAGTTTTCCTGTTGTTTCTTTTATTCCATGTGCTGCTTTTATTACAGGTCCCACATCCTGCTGTGGGGAGAACAAAATTTATTGATAATTCATAAATTTTCATAGCTTAAAAAAAATTGGGCCGTAAAAATCAATTCTAATGAGCATTTAAAAGAATTTTTAGGGCACTCCTGAGGTGAAAAAGTTGGGAATGGGAATTGGCAGATGTGAAATGACACAGAGACATTTGCTCCAAATATTTCTATGGATTTACCACCAGCTTTCCCAAATATTTTGTGATGGGATTCTATAAACTGGATGATCATGTAGGGATGGGTTTAGCATCAGGAAAGGACAAAAAGGGAATCTGAGAGGGAACAGCTTGAGGAATAAAATTCCTGCTGCTCCATGAATGGAAAAAGCCATTGGAAGCAGGAAAATATAAAATGAGAGTTGTGAGACAGAATCTGCAGGAAAAGCCATTTTTAGTCTTGGTTTAGTCTGGAACTTCCTAAAACATCTTGTTCCTGCGTTTTTCTCATCATATTTTAAGGAATAGTTTTGGGGGAATTCATTAAGCAGAAGATTCCATGTGGGATTTCACTTGGATCCATCACTGTCTGACACCCTCCTAGTTTTTAACTAAATGATGCCATTTTGGGTTTAGAAATATTTTAAAATGCTTTGGATTTAGTTCATTTTGCCACAATTTGGAATTCTACCAAGGAACTTCAGAATTAAAGACCAGATCCTCTAATAAATGATGGATGATGGAAAGAAAGGAAAAGAGTTTGTATCACTTTAATAAAGAAAAAATTATTTGGTGCCTCTCTGTGACAATCCCAAATCTCAATTCATGTTGGAACTGAATGCCAGAGACTTGGCTCAGTGGAAGTTATGGAAAGAAAATGGTTTTAATTTTGAAAACCCCAGGTTTTAAAGTCAAGATGGTCTTCCAAAACCCTGACCCCTCAGGTGGTTCATGTGGATATCCAGTGGGATATTCCCCATGACAGCCAGGAATGGGAATTCCGTGGGACTCCAATTAGTAACATTAAAAAATTTTATTGATTGTTTTGTACAGAAAAACTGATCTTGAGGATCTGACCCCAAAGAGAGGGGTGGGACAGGTTTGTTCCCATCATAATTTGGGAACAGAGATGGAAAATCCATGGGCTGGGGGAGCTGTTCCCAGTTTTCAGGTGGCCACTGACCAGTGGTGACCACAGGCACACAAAATGTGGAAATTGGGCTGTTTTCCTGTTAAATCCAGCCCTGGCTTCATGGAGCACAGGACTGCTGAACTCATCCATTTTCCCGTGGTTTTAATGCCAAGTTTTCTCCTAAATCCACATTTTTAACAACAGGAATCAGAAGACACAAAGGGTTAGGTGTGATCCAAGCTCACAGTGCTGGGATAAGCACTTTGGGAACTTCCCCATACCTAGAACTCAAAATCTGGCCTTAAACACTGCAGGAACCTCCTCAGATGCTGGATTTATGGATCAATCCATGGCCTCAAGAATTGTCCTGGCCTAAGATAATTCCATTCTGGTTGTGGCAAACAAATTCCTCAGTTTGTCCCACTGGCACGGAATTATTGCTCAAATATGCTTTAGGTTTAATTTAATTATGTATCTGATAATTAACAGGCAGCAATTTGTTATTCTGAACTGCTCTGGATCCAATCCCATTTTTATATTCCCACAAAACCTATCCCAGTGAGCAGGAAAGGGGTAGAATTCCAGATTTCCAGTGTTCTCCTCCCATAGCATCCCAGCCTTAAAGGACGAGGAGAGCAAATTCCCACAAAGTTTTCTGGAAGTTTTGAGTTGTTATTTTGGCAGGAAAAAATCATGCTTAACTCCCAGAGAAGAGATTATTCCATGAACCTGCCACAGAGCAGGGAGCTCTAAAAAGTTCTTGGGAGAATAATTTGTTCTTTAATATAAAAAAATTGAGAAAATGCCCAGGCAACAAGAAAGGAATTAAAATAACTCACCCAACACCCAGTCACATGCAGAAAAAAACCCTAAAAATAAAAATCCTGGAAGCAGAGCTGTTATATTGACAGGGAGTCATTCCACAGCCCCTAATCCAGCATCTGTTATCTCCAAAAACCTGCTGCACTGAATTCCCTGGAAACTGTGGCTGGAAAAAATACTGCTATTAATTGATTCTCCAAATTAACTGCTAATCCAAGAATCCTGATTATGATTAGGCTGGTAATCAATTCATTTGATAGAAAGCTCCTTAAATTTTCCAAATTGCAGTTCAGCTCTTCCCTCTCTCTCTTTTCCACTTGTTTCATTAATTAACTGTTTTTCCCAGCAGTGAAAAGCAGGATTTTCCTTTCTTAATTGCCTCTTGACCCTTCCTGGCTCTGCCTTCAGAAGTTCTTCATCAGGAGCAAATGAAAATGTTCTCGATGAATTAAAAATATTGCTGGGCCCAGAGGAACCTTCCCAGCCTGGCTCTGGAAGTTCTATTTACCCAGGAGTAAATAAAAACTCCAATTTACCCTTTGGAGTTCTATTTACCCAGGTTTGCTGAGGAAAATCTGGGATTTTTCTGGGATACTGGGCTGACCTTCAGTTCATACAGGTGAGGGAACAACCTGCACAGGCTGGTTCCAGAATTCCTGGTGCCAGAAGCATCCAGGGGAATTCTGCAGCCCGTGAGGGAGTTTTGGTGCCACTGGAGCAGCCCAGATCCCTGAGGAGCTGGGGGTCTTTGGGAAGTGGTCCCAGCTCTGCCTTGCTCAGGTGAGGTCCCACCTGCAGAGCTCCATCCAGCTCGGGGGTCCAACGGCAGGAGGATGTGGAGCTGCCCAAAAGATTCCAGAGAAATCCATGGAGCTGCTCCAAGGGCTGGAGCCCCTCTGCTCTGGAGCCAGGCTGGGAGAGCTGGGAATGTTCCCCTGGAGAGGAGGAGGCTCCAGGGAGAGCTCAGAGCCCCTGGCAGGGCCTGAAGGGGCTCCAGGAGAGCTGCAGAGGGACTGGGGACAAGGCATGGAGGGACAGGAGCCAGGGAATGGCTCCCACTGCCAGAGGGCAGGGATGGGTGGGAGATTGGGAACTGGGAATTGCTGGCTGGGCTGGAATTGCCAGAGCAGCTGTGGCTGCCCCTGGATCCCTGGCAGTGCCCAAGGCCAGGTTGGACACTGGGGCTTGGAGCAGCCTGGGACAGTGGGAGGTGTCCCTGCCCATAGCAGGCGGTAGCACTGGGTGGGATTTAAGATTCCTTCCAATCCAAACCATCCCAGGATTCCATGAAACTGGTACAGCCATGGTTTAAAACCCCGTTCCTCTCAGGCAAATTCCCACCCATCCCTTTTTTTCACCTCCCTTGTTTTCATCTTACAGCCAAATTCCAGAGGTGCTGCTGCAAATGCTCACCCTGTGTAGCACTCAGGGAAATATTGGATTCCCAATTAATGCTGGGATTGAAAAGCCACTCATTGATTTAGCTTCGTTAGGGAGATAATGAGGAGATATTTTTCATTCAGAGGTCTCTAATGAAGAATGGCTTTCCCATTCTTTAAATTCCTGAATTCTAACAGAGCCGTGTTTACAGGAATCTCACACAAATCCGGAGTAATGATGCCACACTCAGATCTCCATGAGTTTCTTCGGGTCCTGGAGCTGCAGGATTTCAAAAGTGAAACATTCCAAGGCAAAAAAATCCTCCTTGTCCTTCCCAGATGTCCCACTGTGGAGTGGTTAGATGGGATTGGAACAGCTCTGCTGCCGTCGTGCTGGTTCTGCTTTAAAATGAATTCTGGGAAAAGCCAAAATTAGTCTTTTCTGCTGTATTCCAGCTTGGAGAAAGGAAGGAGCCTGTCTGTCAAGCTGCTGCATCAGTGAATGATGGGGAAAGGTAAATTCAAAGTGGATGAAAAATGATTAACAATTATTAACAATTATTAACAACAGGTTTGGAAATGACCTACAAACTCCCAAGGCTGTGAGGTTCAAACATATCCATGGCCACCATCCCTCTGGATAAAAGAATCACAGGGTGAGAGGTGTCCTAATCAGAGAATTCCAGAATGGTTTGGGGTGGAAAGGGACCTTAAATCCCATCCCATTTGTACCCAACACCTCCCATTGTCCCAGGCTGCTCCAAGCCCCACTGTCCAACCTGGCTTTGGACACTTCCAGGGATCCAGGAGCAGCCACAGCTGCTCTGGGAATTCCAGCCCAGCTCCTCTTCACCCTCCCAGCCAGGAATTCCTTCCCAATATCGCATCCATTGGGATGGTTGCTACTGGAGTCATCAATCCCCACTGGCTAAACCGGGGTGGGGGTGGGAATCAGCTGCAATTTCTCTCTGTTATTTATCTTCATTTCTTTTTAAAAACCCTGCAACAAACCCCAAAAATTCCAAGCTCACTTTCCCCTTTTTTTTTTCTCCTGAGACAAAGATAGACATTAGCAATCCTTTGGGATGAGGTCTCCTCTTCCAGAAGGAAGCACAGACTGATGGTTTTTGTTTTCTGGGATTTTAGACAAAGTCAGGATCAGTCCTGCAATGCCTCAAGCAGAAATCCCAGATTTTGGACCATGTGGACCAAAGAAACTTCTCCTGGGAGGAAATCCATGGGGATGCATCCGGGTCCTGGATTCCATAAGGATCAGCCATCCTTCTGCTGGAATCGCTGGAGCCAGCCCAAGGCAGAGAGGAAAATCCAGCCAATCTTAAGGAAATTATCCAAATCCTTCATATTTCCAAAGTATTTTCATTGATGGAGCAACTGTTTTATGGGAAAAGGGATAATTCCTGTTCTTTCTGTTCTTGCTTTTTATTTCTGTCCCTGAAGGGAAGGAAGGGGTTGACTCACCTCTGGTTGCTCTGGGATGAGCATTCCCTGTCCTGGAAAATCCTTTGGCTTCTCCCTCCCTGTGATTTCCAACCCCATCCCAGCCTCTTTCAGAATCTTTCAGGCAATTTCTGGAATACTGGCATTTTAAAATTAAATTAAATTAAAATTTCTATTTTTTTAAAGCAAAACATTTCAAGAGAATTGTGATTCCCCAAATAAAACCAATCACTTTCCCCCCAATAAAAACCTCTTATTTCCTTTTTCTTTATCCTTCTTGCAGCCTTTCCTGGGATAATTTCTGATCATGTGGATCTAGGTTGGGATCCAACTAATTTATATTTTTCTTGCAGTCCTTTGCAGTGAATTAAATAATTTATTACCCGGAATTTTTTCCCTCTCCTTTCCAGGCCTGTGACTATTCCAGAGCTTTTTTTCCTATCTCAATTAACCTTAATTTTATTCCTTTCCTTGGGCAAAAATTCCTTATTCTCCTTATATGTCCCTTCTTTGCTCTTCTAATAATTACTTAATAAACTTTTTTCTTTAATTTTTACGAGATGCCCAAAGAAAACCCAAAGAACCTGCTTGACTTTATTAATTAAACCCTAAAGAAACCCTATAAAATTCTAATAATATTTTTATGGGCAGCATTTAATTCCTATTGATTTTTCAGGAGGTTGTGTCAGGAAGAAAAAGGAACTTCCATGTTTTTTTAATCAGAATTTTATTTTCTTGCCGTGACGGAGGCCCGGGAATACAAAATATTCCAGAGGAATAGTTTTGCTGACTTGTGGGGAAAGTGGAAAAGGCATGAAAAATGCAAATCAAATTAAGAGGGAGGCAAAGAGAAATAAAAAAAAAACAGGATAAAAAATGGTGCTGCCCAGAAATATCCATGGGAGCTTGGATCGTTATTTCCAAGCACAAAGAATTATAGGCAGGAATGAGATAAGATATTGGTTTTTTATTTGGATTTAATATAAGGCCTGAATGTAGTAAGAAAAAAACCCAAAAACCAAAACCAAACATAAATCCAAGAGGAGCCTGTTGAGGAATTAATCAAGGATTTTGTAATTTAGGGAATGATGCCATGGAGTGATTGTAGGATCACTAAAATGTTGTATTTCAGTAATTTTGCCTTTTATGTACTGGAATAATCTTAATTCCATCAGCACTGATTTATAAGCAGGAGGAGAGAAGCAGGAGAGTGGGATATGGAATAAAAGAGGAATCCTGGGAGGTATCAGTTGTGGATTTGGGGCTGGAATTATTCCAGGACATCATTCCCTGTACTATCCCTAAACCTGGGTCCATGAGGACACAGGTGATGGATTCCCTTTGATGGAAAGCTCTGGATGTTCACTTGGAAGAGCCATGAGGATTCTCACCAGCTGGGAAGCTGTGAGGGGTAATTTATGGAGGAATAAACACATGGAATGCTTTTCCCTGGAATGCAGTTAGGGGACAGCAGCATCAGACACAGCAAATTCATGGAGCTGCACTGACAGCAGGGAAATTCAATATGAAAATCTGGGAGCTTTTCCCAGCTTTTAGATCAGATTTCTAAGGGGGACATGTCTGGGGTCTCCAGGTTGGGAATCCTGCTTGTGATGCCTCAGGGTTTAGCTTTTCTATTTTCACATTCTGTGCTGCTTTAGTGTGTGGGGCTGGGCTCCACATCAGGGCATGGTTCTGATGGTGTGTAGTTCTGAGCTCTGTGCACAGAGCAGGGACACAAAACAATTCCTGCTCCAGCTGGGCACCAAGGACAAATGATCCCAATCTCAGCCCAGGAGCACAAAGCCCGTGGGCTGCAGAGAGAAAAACAAGCAGGATGGGACTGCAGGGGCTGCAGCTGGAACTGGACACTGAACTGCAATGTGCACATGGAGCAGAGCTGAGCCCAGGGAGAGACCCCGGCAGCGCTCGTGCATTTTGGGACCATTTGGGTTCATCTTGGGGGCAGCCCTGGCTGGGCTCTGGTGCTGCCCAAGGTGGATCCATGGAGGAGATCCTTGGAATCAATCCCTGCTTTATTCTGGAACTCCATCCATCCTTCTCAAGGCATCACTTGGAAAAGCTGTAGGATTTCTTTGGAATTTATTTTGTTTTATTATTTCTAGGAGCTTATTGTGTTCCTATTTATTATTCCCACATTTTGAGTGTTTGCTGGAATGGTTGTTAATAACATCATGATATGACTCAACTCCCTATTGATTTATATCCGTGTGTATATGTGTATATATATATATGTATATATATATATATATATATATATATACACACCTACATGCCATCTATATTATTATGCTATCTATATTAAATAGATATGTGAATAAAAATACAGGATATGAGAAGTCTCTTCCAACATTTTTATGCCCCATCCCTGGAAGTGTCCAAGGCCAGGTTGGATGGGGCTTGGAACAACCTGGGATACCAGAAGGTGTCATAAATAGAAACAAAATTCTATGTTTCATAACAACTCTATACATGGATATAAATTTATTTATCTATATCATGGAATGGTTTGGGTTGGAAGGACCTTAAATCCCACCCAGTGCCACCCCTGCCATGGCAGGGACACCTCCCACTGTCCCAGGCTGCTCCAAGCCCCAGTGTCCAGCCTGGCCTTGGTTGGACAACACTTCCAGAGAAGACACAGATTCTCTGCCATCATCAGCCTCAATTTCTTTCTTGGAACAATTCCCATTTTTCTGAGGTGAAGGAGCATCCAGAGGCCTTCACCAGCTGGGTGTGAGCTGAGCGTCGTTCCTTGTACACGGCTGGAGAGGAACCTGGGGTTGCTGTGGACCTGGGGGTGCCAGCATGGCGGAGCTGAGCTGAAGGTCCTAGCCCCTCTTAAATGACACAGACACCTCAAGTTTACACCAGAATTCCCTTTTTCCTGTGGATTTAGCCCTCAGGAATGAAACAGAGACATGGGGCCTGCTCCGAGGCTGAAGGCCACACAGAGCAGAGATTTTTCCCATTAATTCAGCAGAGACATTTAAATAAAACAAGAGAGCTTTTCCTCTGAGACCTGGAGGCAATGCCACACTGGGAGAAAGTGTTAAATACACTCAATTTAGGCTTTATATTGTCATTATCAGGAGTGTGATATTAGGACCCACAGGCCTGGGAAGTGAATCCTTAAGGAATATCTGCAAATGGAAGCGCTACGTAGAGGCACAGCAAAGGGGGATTTTAAGGGCATAGATAAAAGTGAAATAAAATTTGAGAAACTTTCACATCACTCACAGATGAATTTCACTTTGGATGCAGTGAATTCCTTTGTCCCTCTGTCCCATGTGGGCCTTCACCAGTTTTTGTTCCATTCCTGGCAGGATGGCGCCGCAATTTCCCCTTAAATTCCCTCCCTTTCCCCTTGAACACCCTGACTTGAACAGGTATTTCAGGCTCCAAGAAGGAGCCGACGTAAAACTGATAAAGAAAAAATTAAAAACACTTGAAATTGCTATTTTGAGGTTTCTGGGACTTGAATAAATGAGCTTATTAACTCAATTATGCACGACATTTGGAATATTTTATCCTTTCAGCCCATTCCTCCCTCTTTGCTGGAACAGAAATGCTGGAATTCTCCTCTCTGCCTTTCCCAGGAAATTTGAGAAACTCCCAGATGTGATGTCCAGGCTGCATGAAGTGAAGGAACTCATTCTTTCCTTCAAGAAGCCCTCACCATTTTAGTGATTTACTGTGTATTTTATTAATTTTTGACATCTATAAACTTTTTTTTTCTTATGATCTTATCCTGGAAAGAACCTAGGACTGATTTTAGTTTGTTTTAGTGGTAAATACAGGTGGCATCTGCCGCAAGATTATTGTCAATTATGGGAAATTTCAAGTTTCTTCATGGTCAATTTTCAGAGGTTTTCACCTTTGGAGTTCACCTGATCTTGGATTAAAATGTGCCCCCTCAAGGACAATTTCCTGAAGTTTTTTGTTTTCACTCTCAAGTACACAATGTGGGATTTATCTGCTCAAAAGCTGATACCTACATATAAATATATTTATTTTATATATATAAATCTGTCTTACCTTAACATGGAGATTCCCATTGGATCAAGAGAATGAGAAATCCCATGCCAAAATTCTTCTCATCCCAAGGGAGGTGTGGAAGTAGAAAAACATTGTAAACATTTTCTCTCTGCTGATTCAAGAGAGACTTGAAGCCAACGAACTCACTCCTCAAGGTTGATCTGACTCCAGGTCCAAACATTTATTTGCAATAAATTGAGTCAGAAAATGAAAGAAAAAATTATTCACGAAGAGTTAATTAAAAACGTCATTAAAACCTTTCCCTCGTTAAAAGCACCCCTCATCAGCTCTTGGCCAAACCCTACAGGAGGTGGGGCTGGAGCTCCACAGAGCCACGAGGTGGCTCCAGGGGAACCTCATTTTTAGGATTTGGAAGGTGGATGTTGTTTTTTCTCAGTTATTCCAGGTAAGCAGCACAGCTGAGCCCCAGCACTGCCCTGGCAATGCTGTGACCCCTCTGGAATTTTTGTTTTCGCTGATTAAGTTCAGTGTAAATGTGGTGAGATTCCACCTCTAGGAATTTCTGAGGTAGAAAAGAGATGGTTTCCATTTTTCTGGGGGTATTTCTCCTCCCCCAGATGTCAGACTGGTGGCTATGGTGGAGTTGGATGACTTTGCTCTATTTCCAAATGAAACAATAAATACTTAGGCAAATAAAAGTTATTTGAAAATATAGGAATGTACTTGTTAATCCATCCTGAAAAAGCTGATGGATGCAACAGTGAAAATGAAAGTGGGAAAGTAAAAATAAGACCGAAATTAGGAAATAACTCATTTTTGGGAGGATGCTTTAATTACTGAAAGCAGAGGCAAGAGCTATAAGAGACATATAAATAGATTTTTTAGTTTAATTATTGTACTGTCAATGAAAGATCAGGACAAAATGTTAATTAAAGGGGCAATGTGTTTGTTCAAAGCAAAAGCAACACAAGATGGGACAAAAGTCACCTGTCTGGGAGATAATCCAAATTCTCAAGCATCCTGAGATAAATTCAATTCTCACTTTTTGTTTATTTTGTTATTATTTCATCCTGGAGACCCTGGATAGGTGTTTTCAATTATCTTCACCTGTGAGGAAATCCTTATTATAACCTGAAAATTCAGTTGTTGGGAGACAATAAAAAAAATCCATAAACTGATTCAAAAGTGAGTGTGGAGAATCACTAAAACTGCAGAGAAACTTTTGCTTCTGAAAGCTACAAAATAATAGATTGAAATTCAGTTTTTATCTCCCAAAAGCTACTTCTAATGGTCATTAGTGGGAAAATAAGGATAATTTGGGATGTTGGAAGGGTCTGATGATGAACACTAAAAACTGATCTCAGATTAGAGTGGAAAGAGGATGGAAAAGAGGAGCTGATGGTGGGGAAGAGTTTTACTTTGGGAAGTATGGATTTGGAGATGCAGAAATTATGGAAAATCTGGTGCAGGTTTTGTGTGTCTGGTTCTGGGCTCCTCACATTCCAGAAGGACATGGAAGGGGCTGGAGAAGGTCGAGGGAAGGGTCTGGAGCACCAGGAGCAGCTGAGGGAACTCAGCCTGGAGAAAAGGAGGCTCAGGAGGGACCTTCTGGAAGGAAACAGCCTCAGGCTGGGCCAGGGCAGCTCAGGGTGGGCACAGCAGGAATTTCCCCATGGAAAGGGTGCTCAGGCCTTGGCACTGCCCAGGGAGGTTTGGAGTGCCCATCCCTGGAGGTGTCCCAGAATTCCTGGAGGTGGCACTGAGAGCTCTGGGCTGGGGACAGGGTGGGGATGGGGCACAGATGGGACTCTGATCTTGGAGCTCTTTTCCAACCTCAGCAGTTCATGATTATAAAATATGTGAGGACACTTTGGAGCAGTGACATTCTCTCTTAGATCAGCAAGAATTTCCTTTTCAGAGCTCATGGATGTGCCTTGCAAATACCCAAAATCAAATCCTTTGGGAGCATCTCTCCAAAATTCTCGTCACCTGGAAGAGCTCACAGGTGACTGGACGGATCCATCCAGTGACCTTTGCCAGTCATTAATTGGGATCAAGGGTTTCCTTCTCTCCTCAGGAAAACTCAGGTGCTACAGCTTCAGGGGATATCAAGGGAAAGGAAAGTTTTCTTCCACTGGAGATGTGGAGAATTGGATTCTGGGCAGTTTCCATCTCCCAGGAAAATGAGCCCCAAGCCTGAGGTGGCACCTGGGCACTGCAGGATCCAGGGAAGGAGCACAGGCTGATGTTGGGCTGAGAATGGTCAGAAAAGAGGGATGGGACAGAGAATTCCATTTGGATTCCATTTTGTGGAGAGATTTAAATAGTACAGGAGCTCTGCTGACTGTGGTGAAAGGTTTAGGCTGGATCTCAGGGAAAGGTTCTTCCCTCAGAGGGTGCTGGCACTGCCCAGGCTCCCCAGGGAATGGTGATATTCCTGAGGCTTCCAGAGCTCCAGGAACATTTGGACAACACCCTCAGAGATGCCCAGGGTGGGATTATTGGGGTGTCTGGGCAGGGCCAGCAGTTGGGCTGGAAACTCCTGTATGATCCCTTCCCACTGAGGGTATTCCATTACCTGAAAACTGCAAAGAAAAAGGGAAAACCCAACCCCTCGTGACGTGTCAAAGCTCAGCTTCCAGGCAGGACTGAGCTGTTTTGTCCCCCAATTCTAATTCTTTCGTGTTCCTTAATCTTTCCTGGATGTTCTTGGAGCTGAGCCAGCCTGTGTTGTAAATCCCTGGAATTTAGGATCTGTGACTCTCCGTCCATTTCACTTGTCAGATTTAAGGTCTGTTTTGGGAAACAGCCTGAGATTTACTTTTGTAGGAGGCCTCCTTTGCAAAGTCCTCTGGGAAAATGTAGATGGATCCATGCAAAAAACTTGGGATAGATGCAGCAGCAGCCTTGGAACACAGGGAATGCCACATCTACCTGCCCATATATTGAAGCCTATTTTTGACAGGAATTTTGTGGGATAGGGTTGAGGAGCAGGTCAGACAAAGGCAGATATGATTCCAAAGGTATCTCCTGGAGATTTCTGCTGGATTTGGGAGTTTCTGGGCTCTCTCCTGTGGTTTTGCTCACTTGACATTCCCCAGCTTTTTTTCACCTGCCCCTTAAAATTTGTAAGATCAGTGTTCCTGAAGCTGATTTATTTTTAATCAGGGACCCTATTCAAGCTTCTTTTCTGGACTTGGTGTTTTCCTGGCAGTTGCTCTGGTCACGGAGTTTTCTTTGGGTCAGAAACTACATGAAGGGACATCTGTGGCCACGGACTGGAGCTCTCCTGCTGGAACAAGTCCTGTGAGGAGGCTGAGGGAGCTGGGAAGGGGCTGGAGCCCCAGGAGAATTCCTGAGGGAGCTGGGAAGGACTGAGCCTGGAGCAAAGGAGGCCCAGGGGGCCCTTGTGGCTCTGCACAGCTCCTGCCAGGAGGGGACAGCCGGGGGGTCGGGCTGTGCTCCAGGGAACAGGGACAGGAGCAGAGGGAACGGCCTCAGGCTGGGCCAGGGCAGCTCAGGGTGGGCACAGCAGGAATTTCCCCATGGAAAGGGCGCTCAGGTGCTGCCCAGGGAGGTTTGGAGTGCCCATCCCTGCAGGTGTGCCCTGAGGTGGCACTCAGAGCTCTGGGCTGGGGACAAGGTGGGCATTGGGCACAGCTGGGACTTGACCTTGAAGGGCTTTTCCAACCTCACAAATCCTGGGATTCTGTCTCCAAATCCCAAAGCACAGCCCAGCGAACACAGAAATATTTGTAGGACCGGACTTTCAGCTGATAAATGCATCGGAAAGAACAACAACTGCTGGAACTGATCCTGGCAGAATCTCAGTGGAAGTTTCAAGGAATAAGCACAATATTAATTCCACACTTTGCCTTCAGCACAAAGCTCGGGATGAGAAGCTGTGAACAAGAAAAAGCAGCACAGTCCTGACACTGTCTGAGTAACAAAGGAATGCTAAAAATATTCCCAGACGTTGCTATCATCCCAGATAATATTAAAGACTGCGAGGCCTAAAGGAAATTACAACACTCTGGAGATTAAAGGAGATTTATCCCAGCTGCCTGTGCTGTCTCGTCCTTCACAATCATGGAGCTGTGGAATGTTTATCTGTGGGATAAGAAATAAACAAAAGAACTGGTAAAACACTGGCACAGGGTGCCCAGAGCAGCTGGGGCTGCCCCTGGATCCCTGGCAGTGCCCAAGGCCAGGTTGGACACTGAAGCTTGGAGCAGCCTGGGACAGTGGGAGGTGTCCCTGCCATGGCAGGGGGTGGAACTGGAGGGGATTTAGGGTCCTTCCAACCCAAAGCATTGTGGGATTTTCCAATTCTTTGCTGTGCAAAGGTGAGAGAGGAGGAGTGGATCTGAGATTCCTCCTGAAAATTCACCAGGCTCATCCCAGTGGTGCAGATCCCATTAGCACAAAAACTGGGAATTGCTGGACACCAGGAGCTGCTGCTCAAATTTAAGGAATAATTGATCCTAAAAGACCAAAAACTAATGGATTTAAAGGATTTACTCCCTAGGCATGTCAAATCCTGAGCTGGGAATGAACAGCAATCCAAACTCCAACAGGTTCATCATGAAATTGTTATTGTGACCCAGGAAGTGAAGATCAACTTCCAAGAAAAAATGTGGGGCCTCATTTTAATCCTAAATCCTATTTAACTCTGGTGTTAATTACCATGGAAAGCCAAAGGCTTCTGTTCTCGTTTAAAGGGTTTTAAAGCCTTTTTATGCTTCACCTTGAAGGAGCTGCCACTCATCAGCAACACATCAAAGCCTAATTTGCTCTGCTCCAGCACAAAGTCCTCGCTCCTTGCTTGGCAAAGCTCCTTGGGTTAATTACTGGCTCCCAGAAAAAGGACAAATTTAATGTAATTAGCCAATGGCTAAATAATGGAAGAATTTCCTGTTGCATCACACTTTGCATCTAATTAATGACATCGCCTCTCTTTTCTTTAAATGGATTTGGACATGTTTGGGGAAGAAACAAGGCAGAGGTTTTATAACTAAGCCCAAATTTGCATTTTCCTTGGAGTAATCCAAAGTAGGAATTATTTCAGCTGTGCATCCGTGGAAAAGGGGGGATCAACTCTCTCTCTTGTGCAGCTGATGCACCAGAGCTGCTGCCATCTCCAAAACTGTTGCTCCTGCTCTTCCCTTTTTTCCATCAGAACAGCTTTCCCCAGTTCTACTCTGTGATTTTCCCTGCTTTTTGCACAGTTTGGCATTTCCTGTTCATTTGAGATATTAACTGAAGAAATCATGGAATCATTGAGGCTGGAAAAGCTCTTTGGGATCATTGATCCAGCCTGTGCCTGATTCCCACCCTAACTGCCACATCCAGGGATTCCTTGGACACCTCCAGGGATTGGGACTCCAAACCTCCCTGGGCAGCCCCTTCCAAGGCCTGAGCACCGTTTCCATGAAAAAATTCCTCCTGATATCCAACCATCACATAGAAAGTTGGAAAAGTCCTTTGGGTTCCTCAAGAGGATTCTTGACTTAAAATTCCCATTTCTCATGGTCTCATAAGTGAAAAAAAAAAAAAATCAAATCTGTACAGCCCTCGGGAAAAAATAAAAAAGGAATTAATGTTTCTCATGGTCTTTTTAAAAATATCTGAAGGCAAAACTTTTCCAAATAAAAACTTTTCTAATGGAGAAGAAAAGCCTGGAGAAAGTTGCCTCTCACAGCATTTTAGGAAGATGTTGGAAGGTGATAAAAATCAGAAAGAATTTTTGAAGGGCTTGGTAATGGGAAAAGAAAAGAGAAGCTTAATGGAGCTTCTCTGTTTAAACATGATTTATTTATCCTCAAACTTGTGTCCACTTCTCCATACTCAAGGTTAAAGGGCACAGGGACTACCTCTGGCATGGGAATTTCAAATCTAGGAGGTGACAAATGGACTAGAGGAAAAGGCTTGGGAAATTTGATTTACAAAAACAGGGAATAAAGACTTTAATTCACATTTGAGTGTGGATGTGGCATTTGGGGACATGGGGCAGTGGTGGGCTTGGAAGTTCTGGGGAATGTTTGGATTTGATGGTCTTGGAGGACCTTTCCATCTGGAATAATTCTAGGATTCTAGGATTCTAAAAGAAATTATAAAAGAAAAATATTTTTCTATGCAAAACAGATTTTCCTGTGGAATTCATCACTTTGGGTCCTCAAGGGAACTCAAAACAAAACAAGACCTGGAATCAACATGTCGGGATGAGTTTTGGGAATATCTGGAGAGGCTGCAATTTGTCACAGAAAAAATACCATGGAAGAGATGAAAATTCATGTTTTCCACTCCAAGTAATCCCCAGATCTAAAGGTAAAATCTCCTTTGTGGGGTGGATTAATCCTGAGCCATTCATTCCCGCCTCTGCCTTTCCTTGGAGACATCCATTGCAAATTCCTGTGTAGAAACAGCACTTTTTAAATGGGAATTTTGAGACTCATTCAAGGAACTGGAAGTTTTGAAGCTTAAAAAGTGCATTTGAACAGGAGAAATCCCTGTGAAGTAACTCTTGGAATATGTGAGTGTCGAGTTACAGGGAACATTTCCTTTTTATCTCCTTTTATGGCAGGGGTGAATCTGTCCTGGATATTTATGAATAATTCTATTTTTTTCTTTAGTCAAGGATTATAAAACAAAAAGTTTGCAATTTTGTGCCCTGTGTGAAGGCTACAGCTCACAAACTCAAATCACAGCCACATTTAGGATTTTACGGGCAGGTTGGAAGTTTATTTTTGGGTTATCTGTGGATTTTTTCCACTTTTGGTTGTACAGGAGAGCAATTTCCAAGGAAAATAAACCCCCCTTAACCTGATTTCCCTTCCATACCCTCTGGCTTATTTGATTCAATATTTAATTTTTCTTATCAGTTGAGAATCACAAATTTCACTTCAGCTGTGTCCTGGTTTTTATGTATTATATGAAATTCATTTTCTGTAGGCTGAAAAATAATAATAAAAATTGATTTTTTTCAGTATTCCTGTGAACAATTTAGGATTAGTAAAGACACAATTTAGGGAAGGTGAGGACAGGATTTTTTAAAATTATCATCCAAGCAAAGATAGATTCAAAGCTTCAAATCCTTAATTTCTTTTAGCTGTCCTTTTCCATCAGTCTTTTGTGTTTTAACAAAATGGGAAGGGAATAAAGGAGAGAGGAGACAAGGGGAAAATGAAGCTATTCCATAAAATTACAGAATGCCAGAATGGTTTGGACTGGGAAGGACCTTAAGCCCCATCCAGTTCCATGGGCAGGGACACCTTCCACTCTCCCAGGTTGCTCCAAGCCCCATCCAGCCTGGCCTTGGACACTTCCAAGGATTTGCAGGAGGAGGATGAGGCACTTCCAGTCCCACTCCTGCCTGGAAGGATCCTTGACCACCCTCTGCTCCCCACAATCAGATTTTTCCCCTAAAATCTCTTTCCCTAAATCCCCGCGGTGAGGAATGTCCATGTGCAATTCCCTTATCTTTCCGAGGTGTGCGCTTCCCAGATTTATCCTGTAATTTCCCCGGCACTGTTTTGAACATTTCCAGCTTTTTGCTAATAATTTCCCTTCACTTCTTGCTCCCAATTAACCTTTCTGACTCCCTTTAATCCTGTTAACGGCGCTTTCCGCCATTTCCATTTTTCCGCGGACTAATGGAGTTTTTTCATCCCTTTCCTTTTGATTCCCGATTTAATGATGTTGTTATTGCCGCTGTAAAACCAGCTGGTTATTGATAACTGCTGCTCATTACTAAATTAAACTCAGCCTTATCAGCGCTCAAGGCTCAGCCTTGATGTGGAAATCAACCCCTCAGTGTTTTCCACTCCTTCCCAAGGTTTGATTTCCTGGATATCTGATGTTAAATCGCTCCTCTCAGTGCTTCAAGAACAAAACTCCACTGTGGCTTTGTCCAGGGTTTATTAAAAATATGCACAAGAGATTAGGCTGTCACTCTGGGAGAGGTTCAAGTGTTCTGAAGGAAAACTGCTCTGAAATTTTGAACAGACAGGAGAAATGTTTCACAAAAACCTTCAAAATCACTGGAAAACACAGAATTTTTTAGTGTTTGTGGCACAAACATCCTTCAAATAATTTCATGTTGCCTTTTGTGTCACAAAATGAGGAATTTTTATTTTATTTTATTTTATTTTATTTTATTTTATTTTATTTTATTTTATTTTATTTTATTTTATTTTATTTTATTTTACCTACGAAATCCAAGAGCTGGATCTTGCGGCTGCAAAATCTTGGGCCTACAAAATCCAAGAGCTTCCTCATTTCTTTAGAGGCATAAATCAAATGTAAAATTCCCAGGTGGCTCTGAAAGAACAAAGACTTGGAGCGACCTGGGATAGTGCAAAGTGTCCCTGGCCATGGCAAGGAGTGGAACTGAATGGGCTTTAACGTCCCACCAACCCAAGCAATTCCAGGATTCTCTGATTTCCTTTTCTCTTCCCACTAAGGGCATTCCCAGGAATGATTTCCTTCAAAGCTGACAGGGCAGGTGATTTTTTCCCCAGGTTTTTTCTCAGGGATGAAATGTTGCTTTTTCTGTGATCCTGCTTGAGCCTACCAATCACCCAAGCCAGCAAAGCTCCATGAGCCAAAACCTGGAATGAGCAGATGTCTGGACAGCCTCAGTTGACAAATAAATGGAGTGGAATTACATGAAGAAGATCAGAAGGATGTGGACCTGGTGGGATGGAGGATCAGAGGAGGCCACAGAGCTCTTCCAAGGGATGGAGCCACTCTGGAACCAGGCTGGGAGAGCTGGGAATGTTCACCTGGAAAGAAGAAGGATCCAGGGAGAGCTCAGAGTCCCTGGCAGGGCCTGAAGGGGCTCCAGAAGAGCTGGAGAGGGACTGGGGACAAGGCATGGAGGGACAGGAGCCAGGGAATGGCTCCCACTGCCAGAGGCCAGGGATGGATGGGAGATTGAGAAAAAAAATTTTACCTTCTGAAGGTGGTGAGGCCCTGGCACAGGGTGCCCAGAGAAGCTGGGGCTGCCTCTGGATCCCTGGCAGTGCCCAAGGCCAGGTTGGACACTGGGGCTGGAGCAGCCTGGGACAGTGGGAGGTGTCCCTGCCATGGCAGGGGTGGCACTGAGTGGGATTTAAGGTCCTTTCCAACCCAAACCATTCCAGGATTCTGTGAAAGCTTCCTGGGAAATCACCTCAGGTAATCTCCACTCAGAGCAATCTTGCCAAGGCCACAGCAGCTGCCCTGACAAATCTTTCTCCTGAAGGATTCACTCATCCCAGATGGAATTTAGACAGCTTTTGCTGCCAGAGACAAAGCTCCTTGTTCTGAACAAGTGCAAATCAGGAGTGCAAAGTGAGGGTCAAGAGCACAAAAAAGCAGGATTTTTCAAAATTTAGATGTATTCTCTTCCTAATGGGAGAAGGTCATGGAAGTTCATGGAGAGCTCGGAAGGGCGGCATTTTAAGGAGTAAGAAATCAAATCAGGTATCAGATGCATAGAAATGAAATTAAACTGGACATTTCTGTTCCTGAGAGAGAAAATGAGCAGACAAAAGGATCAAAAGCAAGGAGGGCAACTGGCAGGAAATGATATCCACCAATTATTGGATGAGATGGGATTGGAGCTTTTTCATGGCACCAGGACAAAGCCGGGGTCTTCCTAATCTTTCCAAGGAAGAATAATCAGAAATAAGAATGGCCAATGTCAAATTTAGTGTAATTTTGTTAAAATCACTTGAAGAATTCAAGAGGTTGTTGGAGCCCTAGGAATTCAGAGCATAAAAAGGCTGGAATTCTGTGCCAGGGATGTGGGAAGAGGGAATGGAGCTTTCCCAGCTGCGGGAATTATTTCACCTTGCTCACTTGTTAATCTCAGTGAGTTTTACACACAGTTCCTGTGGTATTTCCACGTGTCCTTGTGGTACTGGGAAATATCCCTTCCCTAAAATCTCTGACATACATTCCAGTTCCTTCTCATCCTTAGGAGAGCTCCTTTAGCACCAGCTCCGAAGATGTCCAATTATTATCCTTCCTGGAATATGGTCCAATTATTATCCAGGTCTCTAATTATTGTCCTTCCTAGGAGTTTAACCAAGCCCAAACACTTGGATAATCTCCTTTACTTCTTCCCAGCCACAATGGGATTTTAGATCCTGCCTTTCCCTTTATCCTTTATTCCTTGTATTCCTGGCAAAGAAAAACCTATGGAGTTCTGGATGTTTTTTTTTAAATTTATTTTCAATTTTTACCCTTCCTTCCTGCTTCCTTAATGCTTTGCATAGTGCAGGGAATTAAAGAGGAGATTCCCTCATGTTATCCATGGAAACTGCAGTGCAGAGGCAGCTGAGCCTCTTCTCCACCTCTGGAAAACCAAAAGAAGAATTTCCCATTCAGATGGACTTGTCTGCCCTTATTCTGCATCCAAGACTTTGTGAATCTTTAATTTTTGAAAACAGGAGGTTTTTGGTTTTTAATATGGAGTGGAGTATCGAGCACAGTGAAAGTTATTGAGTATTCCCAGTTTTTGATGAATTATATCCCATGTCCCACTCTAATGGACTCAGGAATGTCTCAGACTTCAGGGAAGCTTTATCCATTTGCACCTGGCTGGATTCTGTCACTTAAAAGCTGCTAAATCCCAGCATGAGCTTATTTGTCAAGGTGTGCAGCCGTTAAAGGAGTGCCAGGACAGGGAATTTTAACCTTCCTTAAATTCCCTTTGTTAAATTTCCTTCCTTAAATTGCTTGAATAGGAATAAATACATGGATACAATGGAATATTCTGGGGTTTTTTTTCAGATAATGTAGGGATCAGGTAACTGAATGTAACATGGTTGTGTTTGATTTGCTATTCTTTGTGTTGTGCACGGACTACAGGATATGGGAAAACCTTTAAATCCTTTTCTTGATTGACTGGGATCAATCAGGACTCATATTCCTATGGAAAACCTTTAAATAATATTCCTGATTGATTGAAATTAAGATTTATCCCACTAATTCAATGCAAATTTTGGTATTTTCTACATGGCAGCTCAAGTTTTCCACTTGATAATGCCCTGTCCGACAACACAAACCAAGGATTCTTTCCCTACCCTTGAAACCTGGGAACGTTCCTTTAAAATTCATCCATCAGCACCTTTCCCTTACCTTGGATGTCCTTTCCCTGCCCAGGGAGCCCTAAACTCTCCCAGAGCTGGAGGGTGGATTAAACGTGGTTTGCTGAGCCTGAAATGAGAGCAGCAATTCCAGCCCCAAGAGCTCCAGGAGTGGGAGGATTTGCCCAGCCATGGAAGTGGCTCCAGAATCTTCTGAAGATGCTCCAGGGAGCAGCTCCTCCCTCCTCATCCAGGGAGGATTTTCCACATCCTTCCCTGCCTTTCATCCCTGAGGATGAGTGCAGGCAGAGCTGAGGCAGGAATTGTGTCAGACCAGGCTGGCAGGTTGCATTTAACACCTTTTCCTTTCACATGAACACAGTAGCACCTGGGAAATGGGGAAGAAAATCTGGGATGGGAAAGAGTCTGGGAAGCACAAGAAGAATTTGCCCTCACATGTTATTTTATGATTTCTTTTTTTTTTGGTTTATGAACAAGTGGCTACATTCCCCCTGAGGGTTTCCATTATTTGATTTGCAGATCACAAATCCACATTGGGAGCAGCAATCTAGGAATTATGGAATTCAGAAGTAAATGTGGAATTTATTAAGACTGGTTTATGGGGTTCATGAACTCTCCCTTGTCTGCACCTCCTTCCATGGAATCATGGAATGGGCTGGGTTGGAAGGGACCTTAAATCCCATCCAGTGCCACCCCTGCAGGGACACCTCCCACTGTCCCAGGCTGCTCCAAGGCTCATCCAGCCTGGCCTTGGACACTTCCAGGGATCCAGGGACAGCCACAGATTCTCTGGGAATTCCATTCCAGGACCTCTCCACTCTCCCAACCAGGAATTCCTTTCCAATTCTACATCTAGCCTGCCCTCTGCCATTCAGGTTGGGCTTTAAGCTCCCTTCCATCCCATGACATTCCATGATTCTATTTTAGGGAAAAGCAGCCCCACCCTGTGCTGTTGCTTTTTTCACCTCTCCATTTTCCTCCATCCCAGAATCCTCATTCAGAGCTCTCTCTTTCCACCACACAAGTGAGCAGAGCATTTCTCTTTATGCTAAGAATAATCCCCCTGGGATTTTCCCCTTTTCCCAAATTCTCCTGGCTCTGCTGGAGACACCTCATTCCTGGAATGAGCCTGCGTGCTTTCCCAAACATCCATAATGGAGCAAGAACAAAGACTACTGCAGACCTTAATGCGAGTTTTGAACGTGTTTATTGTGGCTGATTAATTAAATTCCTCATAAAGAGAGGGAGGAGAGCTGCAATTCCAGTTCCTGAGGAAAATAAATCCACCTCCTGCAATAAATCTGGATTTAGAGCTTTATGGACCCTCTCACCTGTGAATCAGCAGCGCCTTTTCCGTTACTGTCTCCAGCAATGAATCAATTGTCCCGACGTTTTCCAGCTGGTGTCATATCCCAGCCATTCCCAACCCCCTGTCACAAACTTCTCTTTGCTAATGCAGCAGCCTCTGGAATCATCCATCTCCAGAGAGCAGCGGAGCGGGATCAAATTTGGGAGCATAATGAGGGTGTCGGGGTGGTTTATGGAACCATAACAACGCGGGAGATGACAGCTGGGGACCCCGGCGTGCGCGGAACGGATGGTTGGCTCCGGCGATTCCTCGGAGTTCTGCTCGCTCCGGAATGGAGGGGTGGCACTGTGCCACTCAAAGGAAGGAGAAGCACTCCTGGAATATCAAGTGGAGGATAAAATCTGCTTCAGTGGGCAGGTGGTGGCACTGGAATGTTGATGGGGACGCCCTGCGGAGATGTCGGGAGAAATGACAGTAGAGGAGCAGCCTGTGGATGCGTGAAGGATCGTAATTCCATGAAGGATCTCAATTCCATGAGGGATCTTAATTCCATGAAGAATCTTAATTCCATGAAGAATCTTAATTCCATATAGGAAGCACTGGTCTGGGGACATGCTTTTTATTTTTTTCTGATGAATTTTGGTGGCTATCCAGAGGCTGGGCATGACCTCCAGGCAGGATCTGTCAGGTTTGGGTGCAAAAGTTTGATTGGAAAAGGGGGAATGGATTAAGCTGAAGGAGGGGAGCTTTAAATTGGATATTGGGAAGGAATTCTTCCCTGTGAGGGTGGTGAGGTGCTGGGATGGAATTCCCAGAGAAACTGTGGCTTCCTCATCCCTGGAAGTGTCCAAACTAGGTTGGGTGGAGCAGAGCACAAGGGGAAGGTCACCGAGCCATTGGTGCCACCAGCACGTGGTCACAAGGATGCTTCCCAAAGGAGCAGCATTCCCACGGAGGGTTTTCCAGAGGGAATGTGAGCTGGGAAAAATGCTGGATTTGAAATGTCACTCTTCAGGGCCAATATGCCTCCCAGTGTTAATTACGGGCACTGATTACTGTAAAATATAGGTACTGATTAAGATAAAATATGTATGTTTTTCAATTTAACTGTTTCATTATTTCAAATTTAATTATTTATCATCACACCCCTCAGAAACAGGGAAAAAAAGGAGTGAATCACCTCAGCATCCAGGAATTTGGCAACCAGGAATTTAGGCTACGGACCAACCAGTGTTTCATCCATGGATAAAGTGCAGAAAAAGGTCCTTTTAGAAGGAAATTCATCCTTCCTGTCCTAAACACCCTCCCACTGAGGACTTCAAGGCCCTGGCCCTCAAGGACGTCTATTTATGTACCTAAAAACCTATTTATACACCTAGACCCCCATATTTTTGCACTGAAGAACCTTTTTATGCACCTAAAAGACCTTATTGATGCACCTAAATATGACTTAGGCAAAGGCACAAAGCTCCACTACAATAGGGCATGAATTGAACCCCAAACCCTGCATCTCCCATTCATGTCCCAGCCAGCTCCTGGATCATGTCTGGAGTGATCACAGAGAAACCCCTTCCTAAATCCAGATAAACCCTTTCCTAAATCCAGAGAAACCCTTTCCTAAATCCAGAGAAACCCTTTTCTAACCCAGTTTCTGCACAACTCCTAAATTTGGTGCTGTTTTTTGCCCAGACTTTGGTTTTTTTTTGCATCGTGACCTTGCTCCACCTTCGAGGTGACACCAGAACTTCAGCAGAAGATGACAAAGAGCTGTTGTCTCATGTAGCCCTGGAGATTTTTTTTCATGGAATGGGGAATGGTGGAGGGGGGTTCCAAGGGAATGGGGTAAACTGGGAGGTGAATGGAATGGGAATTTCTGTCCAGAGAATGCGGTGAATGTGACTTTGGAATTCAGGACCCACTTGTGTCATACTTTAGAAATGTCAAGATAGTTTATCATTGGGTAAATGAAATATCATTTATATTTAGAAATATTGGGTAGAACATGTACCCATCTCTTCCTCCTTCTATGTCCTTTTTTAAACCATTCCAGTGCCACTTTTGTGCCTTCCAGGATTACAGCTCTGAACTGGATAATTCCAACAGCAAAGTTGTTGTTAAAGAGACCCAGCAAAGTGGGTCTTGTTATCAATTTTAAACTTCAGATTTTTCAAGATCACTTCCAAGTCTCCCTTTTAAAAATAAAATTGTTATTTTTTAAAATGTTTTTGCAGGCTCCTAACAGGAATGCAAATAACTAAAAATTAAATCCTTTCAGGCATCCCCAGAGCTGCTGCTTATTTATTTATTTAAATTTAATTCATGATGGTGGGAACCCTTTTTATATTAAATTATGGGCAGGAAAACAGAGCCCAGCTCTCCAAGCAAGGTCTCAGTGGTGGAGAGAACTCATTAATGTCATTCAAATAAATTGGTGTGAAATATGATCATCCCAAGCAGTACATTTATTTACACTTGGAAATCAGGAATAATACAGTTAGGATATATGAGGCAGCAATTAGGGAATATGGCTGCAGGTATTCAAGGAAATATCATCCAGCTTCTGCTGCAAAAAAAGGAATATTTTATTGCTGCTGTCTCTGTCTAATTGAATAATGAGGATTCCAGCGCTCTTTTACAGGTGGAGCTGAAATGGAAATTTCAATTGAGTAAGGGATGAATTCCCCCGGAGCAGAGTTGGGATAATAAAAGAGTTTGTGTCTGCTCTGTGCGGAATCTTTGTTCTGCTTTAATTGCAAACCCTTGGGGGCTGATCCGGTGGATGTCCTGCTCCATATGGGGGTGGAGAAAGAAACAGAAATGGGGAATCGTGGAATGGTTCACGAGGGAAGGGATTTTAAAACCCGTACGGTTCCACCCCCTGCCATGGCAGGGACACCTTCCATTATCCCAGGGTGCTCCAAGTGCCATCCAACCTGGCCTTGGGCACTTCCAGGGGTGGGGAGCCCACAAATTCTCTGGGAAATCTGATTTCCTGGCATTTTAACCAAAATCTCTTCATCCGTGTGCTGTCCTAATTCTATCTGTCCCATCCCCAGGGAAAGGAGCAGGCACAGCCCAGGGTGAGGCCAAGAATTCCTGGTTCCCAGGGAGCACCACCACTGAAGGCACCACCCAGTGATGTCCAAAGGGCAATTCCAGCCAAATTCACCTTTGAACTGAATCACAGAATCATGGAATTGTTGAGGTTGGAAAAGACTTTGAAGGTCACCAAGTCCAGCCATAGAGCAGCACCACCCCCATGGTCACCACTAAACTTGAATGTCCCCAGGTGCCACATCCACACATTTTAGGAACACTTCCAGGAATGGTGAGTCCACCACTGCCCAGACAGCCTGTGCCAGGGCTGAACAACCCTTTCCATGAAGAAATTTTCCCTAAAATCAGATCCAGACCTTCCCTGGTACAACTTGAGGCCATTTCCTCAAGTGGGGATGTTGGGAGCGAGGGGAACAAGAGGAACAAGGCAGTGACAGCTTGGAGCCATCCCAAGGGATGAACAGTGGGATTGCCACTGCTCCCATCCCATCTTTGGGCTTTCCTCCAGTTTTATGATATTTTTTCCACACACAGAGAATTTGGAGAGAGGAACTGGGGCATCCCAGGACTTCTGAGGCCTCTAGGCCATGTAACACCTTCCTTCAGCTCTGCTTCTGTCTCATTCCAAAAGTAAATGGCTTTTCCCTGTGTTTAGCCATCACTAGGAAATGCTGCTGCTGTTATGGGGTCTTATCCCATTAATATTTCTAATTAATTATATCATAAAGGCCCATGGCATCTCTTTGAACATCAATACCCAAGCTTTTAGGAATTTTGCAGCCACCACGACACCCTGAAATTCCTTTAGATTCCTGGAATCAGTGGAAGCAGCTCCATTTGGGAGATCACAAAGTGTAGCTGCATTAGGAGTTTGGGATTGCTCCGTGTGTCCCTGTCACATCAGTCACTGAGCAGTCACATCCTAATACAGCACTGTGAAATTTGTCATTTCCAAGTCAGATGAGTGCAGATTCCCATAATAAAGTCATCCCAGCACATGGAGAAATAATTACGCTCCAGCTTTGTCACTGCAAGGAATTTCTGTGTGCTGGAGCACCCAGGGTGGGTTTTTATTTAATTTATTTATTTATTTGGTTACTGTTTTCATATTGATGAATGACCCAAGAAGGCTCTTTAATAACTTCCCCCTGCAAAGGTGTTTTAATAAAAATATCCAGAAATGGAAAAAATAAATTCCACTTCTTTGAATAATATAATAACCAGTGGACTTCTTTGGGAACCTGTGGATTCATGGCCTAGATCAAAGGATTGAATTCAGCTGTATTTCCATGTTTGTGCACAAAAAGAGGGAATAAATTGGAGAGTCAGCATATACTGGAGTGAGGAACAATCTGTTCCGGCAGGAATTTCATTCCTGCTGTACCTCAGCTCATTAGAATGGAGGGATTTGGGTTTGTCCAACCAGTCGTGGGCAAAATATTTGGCCAATTTTGCAGCGCTGCCATCTGTGAAGGCAGCAAGGTTGTCCAGCAACGCTGGAAATGTCACTGCTTCCAACAAGGCCCTAATGGGAATTTAATCCGCGGGATCGTTTTTGATTAATTAAATGGCAGCTGATTAATGGGATGTGGTTGGGTATGGAGTGAGTGTGGGTCCTCTCCCAGGGGTGGGAGCTGACTCAGCACAGCTCTGCTGGCAGAGAAAGAAATCCCCAATAAAACACTGGAATCCTGCCTAGGAAATGTCAGGAAGTGCCATAATTATAGTGGAGGAACATTCCAGATCCGTCGTTTCCATGGTTCCTGGGAGTTTTGGCTCTGGTCCCACCCAGCATCCAGTGCTGCTTTAGATGTGGCCCTTGGGAATATGGAGTAGTGGTGGCCTTGGCAGTGCTGGGTTGTAGGTTGGGCTTGATGATCTTAGAGGGTTTTCCAAGACCCAGGACTGTGTAATTCCATGATTCTACGTCCTGGAGTTGCCACAGTGCACCTTGAGACACCTCTGGCCTGCTTCCCAAACGTGTTCAACTTCACAGATTTCTCTTTGACACTTTTGTAGAACTTCTCCCAGTGACATCCTACAATTCCCTGTATTATTCTGAGTATTCCATGCAAATCTCTGCTCCAAGGTGAGGGAATAAGACACTTTTCCTCTCATAAATTAGAGGATGAGGGGCATTTGCAGTAGGCCAAATACCCACAGCTGGATGGAGCCATCCAAGGATTGTTGGTGACACTCCCTGAGAAAAAAACAGGATGTGGCTGCAGAAGGAGCCATGTGGAGCTGGGAATTTTCTGGGAATGCCACCCCTGTTCTGTCTCCTGGAGATCAGCACAGCCCAGCATGGGGCAGGAATGAGGCTGGGAAGTGCCCACGGACTGGAGGGGGATTGAGACCATCCCAGGCCCCTGGAATCTCCAACCCATCCCCAGGAAGGACTGGAAGAACAGACTGTGCAGAGAACGGATTTCCATAGAAAGGGGGAAACTCTCCAGGGCAGGAAACTCATCCCTAAAAAGGTGCCCCCAAATCCCAGGAGATGCCCCAGGACCCTGCACATCCACTTTTCCTCCTCCACATCCGTCAGCTCCCCAAATTCCTTGGATATAACTCCATGAAATGAGTGGTGTGGCCCTGTGGAAAGCCCCTGATGTCAGGGACATCCTGAACTCCCTGAAGGAGCTGAGTGAATCCTGAGGAGTGAGAAAGGAGGGAATTGTGGGGGAGTGAGGGGATCATCACCTGAGCATCACAAACTTTATGTCTTGACCCGGGGGCTCTGGCAGAGCCAGGAACATAAAACATCCCCTAAATCTCAGCATTGTCCCTTCTCAGAACATCTCTTTTATGACATCTGATATAAGAGGTTCTTTTATCACCATGGTTTTAGAGGTCAACTGCCTCTTCTGATCTGATTTCTCGCTTTTCCAATTAAGTTACTGTGAATCCCATCAAATTTCAAGGGAGGGATCAAGAACAATTCCTTTCCTGATCCCGTTAATGCCTGTAAATATCAGCTGTCGCCCCGTTCCCACAATGAGCTGAAGGTGGGAAGAGGAAGACACCATAAACCACTTTTTACTCAAAGGCAAGGAGTAATAAATGATCTTCATGTCCTTTGAAACCTGAGTGGCTTTTCCTAAGGATATAAATTTCCTTTTAGGAGCCAGCAGATGGACTCATTTTAGGAGTTCATAATTTTTTTAAAGCTGGTTTTTGGTTTCAGGGTTTTTTTTGTGTCTCTTTGGTCCTTGAACATCTTCATGCTGCAGAGCAGGGCTGTGCTGGGAATTCTTTTTGGGAAAAGGGCCTGAAATTCTTTCCTGTGCCATTTCCAGGGAAAGATCCAAAGGGTATCACACTAGGAACAATGGAACAACAAATCTGTGTCCATGTCCACAAAATTCTCTATTTTGGGAAATTCTGTCCCAGTGTAACATTTTACACAAAGATGTTTGTAACTATTTATACCATCCCAAAATTAAATCTACTGGGTTCCCCCCCCCCTAATTAACAAATAAAGATAAATTATTTCTCTTTCATGTCATCCTAATTAATTTTCCTGAAGGACTTCATAATTTTTGTCTATTTATGAAGGAATCTGCCCTTCTGTGTCTCCTGAGTTATTGCATGGATCAATCTGACAGGAAAAAAAACACATGGAGTGTGGGGAGATGTTCAGGAAATGGAAAGATGATGGATGGATGGATGGATGGATGGATGGATGGATGGATGGATGGATGATGGATGGATGGATGGATGGATGGATGGATGGATGGATGGATGGATGATGGATGGATGGAGGGATGGATATATAAATGAGAAATCACTGCTGCAGTTCAAACACTCCAATGTTGCTCCAAAGGTGCCAGGATCAGATTTAGAAAACGGGATGAGAACTTCAGGAATTTTTTAGTTCGTTTCCTGTGTTCTTTGAAGTTTGTTATGCAGGAAAATGGGAAGTGGACTCCGCAGCATTGAAATTATTCAATCTCCAGGGAAAAAAAAAAATTTAGTCCCATGTCAAATTTGGGCTCAAACCTGTTTTTTCAAAAGCCTTCAGAACATGCTGAAGGGGTTCTTTTTCCAAGGAATTTTCACCTGTGGTGCTGTGACTCCACCCCAGGGATCTCCAGAGATCCTGCCCAGCTGAAATGTTCCCTGCTTTGGAAAAAGCAAAACTGTACCCACATTCCTTCCCTTGGGAAAAATCCATGGACATTAAGGAAGAAAGACATCCAGGAGGCTCTGGGCTAAATTAATATCCTGGAATATGGAATAATAGAATCATGGAATGGTTTGCGATGGAAGGAATTTAAAGCCCATCTCATCTCACCAGGGTGCTCCAAGCCCTTTCCAACCTGGCCTTGGACAATTCCAGGGATGGGGTAGCCACAGATTCTCAGCTCAATGGGATGAAATAAAACCAGACTCTAATAAAATCCTGGGTAGAAAATCCATGTAAGACAGGAATTAACAGATTCCTGCCATGTAAAAAAATTGGAATGTCTTTTTAACTTGGATCCTCAGGACTCACCTGGGAGGATTTTTGTTCCAACTGGGATACAGGTGCATTATTCCGAGGCAGGAGACAGTGCTTTTATGGGATACTCTGGAGCCCTTGCAGCTCCTGGAATTTTATCAAGAATCAAATCAAATTAATTTGTGAGCCACCAATGTGATGCAAGATGAGCCAAAAATTCTCTGTTGTGGCAAACTCCCATTGTCTTTCCTGACAGTTCCTCAGTTTTTATTTATAATCTCCATGAATGAGCAGGAAAAGTGAAGCTCCTGCTGGGAAATGCCGGTGGAAATGGAAGGGAAAGCTTCTTGAAATCCTATGAACTTTTATTTTAATCTGATCACTATGAAAAACCTCATTCACTATGAAACCAGCTCTTTTCTTCATTAAATAAAATTAAAAGCCTTTGGCTCAATCCAATAGGATGAGTGGACAGAGGAATTATTGGAAAGCAAAGGTCTTTGGGAAATCACCTGCTAATCATGTCACTGCTCCCTGCAGGTCACAGCTGCCACTTCTGGGGACAAAAACAATCCCTCAATCTCCATCAGGATGATCTCAGGAGGATGGTACTGCTGGGAGGTGCCTCTGCAGGGGACAGCGTGGAAGAAGTGGAGAATCTCCAGCCTGGGGGTTTGGAAAGGATCTTTTGGAAGTGCTTTGCTTTGTGATTGGGATTGAGGCTCTGGAATTGCTGTTTGCCCAGGGAAATTTGTTGGGAATGAAACTCCACCTCTCATACCCCAACCAAAATGTTGCTCTGTAAAATTTTCCTAGAACAAATGAAGAGCCAGAAAATCAGCTCACATTGGTGGCTTCCCATCCCAACCCACCAATGCCAGAATTCCTGGGCTGGATCTGGGAAGAGCCACCAGGATCAGACTGATACAGTCATGGAATAGTTGAGGTTGGAAAACACCTCCAAGATCGAGCCCAGCCATCAACCACCATTACCACGAGGTTCACCACTAAACCACGTCCTCAGGTACCACATCCAAATGGTTTCTGGACACTTCCAGGGATGGGGAATCCCCCTGGGATCCCTGGACATCACTTCCAATGCTGGACAACCTTTTCCATGAAGAAATATTTTGGGATGATGGCTCTGATCAGCACCCTGGGGGAGAAATTTCTTCAGTGGCTGCTATGAACTGTTCTGTTCTTCCTCCAAGCCAAACATCTCTGCAGAGAAATCTGGGATAGGTTTGAGTGCTGGGAGAGTTTTGGTTACATCCCTTTGTGAACTATTCCAAAATCTTCTTTAAAAAAAGAAAAAAAGAGTAATAATAAAAAACCCAAATAAAAATAATAACATTACTTTTTTTTCTCCCAGTGCAGCTCTGCTGGTGTTTATTTATAGCCATCAGATTCCTGAATGAAAGAGCAGCTCAGGAAGAGGAATGGTTTTGCCCTTTCCTGGATCCTTTGGACATTGTGCCCAAGCTAATGAGGAATTTGCTATTTTTTCAGGCCCTGAATGCCTTCAGTGTCTGTAAAAAGCCCCTGACAGCAGCCCCGTGCAGACATTTCCATTTATCCACCTCCTTTCAGGGCGCAGATGCCAAAACTGGACCCGCTCTCACAGTGATGCTCCAGACAGAGGGAATATTGTTCCCTGCATTCCCGTTCCCCCACCAACACCATGTTGTGCCCTTCTTCTTCCTCCCCTCCTTGCACAGCATTATTTGGTTTCCTATGGCCACTGAAGGAAAATATAACTTCTATTTAAAAATGTCCCCTTTACCTTCCTGGTCTTCATATTTCACTGCTTTAAAATGTTGTTAATTAAGGGACAGGTTTTCCAGGGAAT
Source organism: Passer domesticus (assembly GCF_036417665.1). Classification (NCBI taxonomy): domain Eukaryota; kingdom Metazoa; phylum Chordata; class Aves; order Passeriformes; family Passeridae; genus Passer; species Passer domesticus. The sequence goes on along the minus strand of NC_087479.1, from coordinate 1,412,300 downwards.
GCAGATCCCTTCCTTTCGGTGGGCTCTTCTCACTGCCTTGTGTAGTTCCCAAAAATGGGATTGTTTCCTTTATCCAGCCAGATCTTCCCGGCAGGAAGGGGAAAAGCCACAATCTATGAGCTTTAATCCTAAAACAGAATCATGGAATGGTTTGGGTTGGAAGGGATTTTAAGGATCATCCCATCTCACCCCTGCCATGGCAGGGACACCTCCCACTGTCCCAGGTTGCTCCAAGCCCCAGTGTCCAACTTGGCCTTGGACATTTCCAGGGATCCAGGGGCAGCCACAACTTCTCTGGGAATTCCATCCCAGGGTTTCCCCAGCCTCACTGTAAAATAAATTCTTTGTTAAATCTATCTGTTGTTGGAAAACAAGAGAAAAAAAAAGGCATTAAAAATCACATGCCAAGATTTAATGGTGGAATATGGGCATTAGGATTTGTACCATGGAGTCATGGAATATCCTGAGTGGAAAAGACACACAGGGATCATCCAGTCCAGCTCAGACACCCCCAACGATCCCACCCTGGTCATCCCTGGGAGAATTGTCCAAACATTCCTGGAGCTCTGGCAGCCTTGGGAATGTGCTCATTCCCTGGGAAGTTGTTCCAGTGCCCAGCACCCTCTGGGGGAAGAACCTTTTCCTGATATCCAACCCAAACCTCCCCGGCAGTTTTCATTGTAGTGCTACTAAAAACAAATTTGAATGTTCATATTTCTTTCCCCCCCAAAAAAAGGATTATTCCTGCCTCTCCTGCACAGCTCTCTGGGAACACACAGCTCTGCCTTCCACATATTTCAAAATATTCATTATTTTTGCCCTTTCCAGCATTGCCTCATAAAAATAAATTACAGGAATGAAAATTGGGAAGGCGGTGGTTTAATTTCTCAAAAGCAAAATAATGATTCAAGCTTATGAAAATTGGGTTGTCCAATAGGAAATAGGGAATATGCAAATGGCTGGGGGTGGGAAGGAGGTTTTGGTGCTGGCGGATTCGGCGTTGCCAGGAAAGATTTTCCGCCCCAGCTCAGCCCTGGTGAGGGGTGTCCATGCTCTTCATGGCCATCATCTGGTGGGTTTTAAGGTCACTTCTAACCCGATCCATTCCATGATTCCATGACTCCATAATTCCATGAGTTCCTGACTGAGCCGCCATGGATGCAGGGTGAGATTCCATCACTGGTTTTCCCCCAGCAGGAGATTAGGGACTTCCAGCATTTATTCCCTGCTGTTCCAGGTAGGAAATCCAGGCACATTTTAGGAGCTAACACTGATAACTTCCATGGGAAAAAGCCAATAGGTAAATTAAAAAAAAATAATTATCCAGGTTTCATTTTTCTTGGAATTCATTTCCTGATCACCCCAGTGGTTTTTAGATGTTTTACACAATAATTTGTCCTCAGACCAACAAGTGGCTCCTCCTGCCTGGATTTCTTTCCCTTCAGGGGACTCTTTGCATGAGTGTGGCTTTAATTAATATTTTGCAACCTGCTGAGCTGCCGTTGCCTCTCACCAGTTTGAAATCCACTGGTTCCAAAAGAAAGGATGGAAAATCAATCACCACAGGACCTTTTTTTAAACAACTTCTCTAATTAAGAAACCTGCTGAGCAAAGCGACCAAGCACGTGGATAAGTCCATCTGTATTCAGGCAGATGCAGAAAGTTTGGAATGTGCTTCCCTCCAGAGGAATTGCCTGATGGATTGGGACCTCAAGGAAAACAGGAGACATCCATGTGCTCTTCCTTTAATGATGCTGTATTTTATATTCTGTAACCAGTTCTTTTGCAATGTGGATTTTTATCCCCTTGAAAGCACTTCCACGGAATATTTCTTGGCACGTTTTTGTCAAACCTCGTTTTGAATATTGAAGGACCTGGGGAAGAAAAAGAAGTGCACATTTCACTGAATCCCAGGATTTCTGGGGTTGGGAAAGATCTCCCACACTGAGCCCAAGCTGTGCCCCAATGCCCACCCTGTTGCCAGCCAACAGCACTGAGTGCCACCTCCAGGAATTCCTTGGGCACTTCCAGGGATGGGCACTCCAAACTTCTCTGGGCAGTTCCAAATCCTGACCACCCTTCCCACAGAGAAATTCCTGCTGATGTCCAACCTGACCCTCCCCTGGCACAACATGAGGTCATTTCCTCTTATTTCACACCCCTGGAGCTCTGAGAGCCCGGAGCTGAACCCTCTGCTCCTGACAAGGATGACAAAATCTCCTAAATGTTTCCCTCTAATCTGAGATTTCACATTCAGCAGAAAAGTGGGAATATTTCAAGGGAGATTATCCCAGTGATAAAACCATGTCCTTCACAGGAAAAGCAAATTTGTTTTTAAGCCATTTTTATTATTAGGCAGCAAAATATGGAGAGGGACTTTTCCCAAGAGCATGGAAGGACAGGACACAGGGAATGGCTTCCCACTGCCAGAGGGCAGGGATGGATGGGAGACTGGGAATTGGGAATTGAGAAGGAATTCCTGGCTGGGAGGATGGGATGGGGCTGAGATGGCATTCCCAGAGCAGCTGTGGCTGCCCCTGGATCCCTGGCAGTGCCCAAGGCCAGGTTGGACACTGGGGCTGGAGCAGCCTGGGACAGTGGGAGGTGTCCCTGCCATGGCAGGGGTGGCACTGGCTGGGATTTAAGGTCTTTCCCATCCAAACTATCCCATGTTTCCTTGTTAAACCTTCTCAAGTGCGCAGAACTCAGCAGAGCAGGAGCAGCTTGGCTTTCCTGTGGCATGAACAAGTCAAATCTATGTTTTCAGTGGGAATTAGGTCAAGCAGCCACTTGGAAAAAAATTCCTCATTTTCCAGGACTCCATCAGCTGCTGGGTGACCTCCTGTCCTCACATCCCACCTGGAACTTGTCAAACCCCATAAATCCCTGGAAAAGGCCCTGTTTTTGGCAGCTCCTCTCCACTGAACAAGCTGCTTTTGAAAGCTCCCACTGAGACCTATTTATATCCCAAACCTTCTCTTGGGCTCCATGGATAACACAGGGATTGCAAGGAATTCCAAGGTGAGAATTTAGGGTTGTCATAATTTGATATCTCATAAAGTTCTTCTCCTCCAGTTCCATTTTTGTAGGGTTAAAAGAGGAAAAGGATCTTTATAAAAGGGTGGAAAAATCCAGGCTTTTTCTTCCTGGAATGTCCATAACCAGATCCTTCCCTTCTCCCAAGCAGGACACAACCAATGTCAATTAGTGCTTGTCCAGTGATTAAAATCTGTCTCCTCACATCCTGTTTTCCACAAAAAAGCACCAGGATGTGCCAAAAGGCTGTTGCAGAGCCAGTTTGCTCCCAGCACTCCAGGAGATGGGAATTGTGCCAGAAAAACCTGTCAGCTTTTGAAAACCAATGTGCAGGACGTGGGAAGACCCAGAGCCAAGACCCTGCCTTGACCGAGGAACTGCAGCAGCAAAATATGGGATTGACTGATCAAAATTGTCCTCATCCACCCAAAATGATTCTTTGGAGAGTGGGATGAGCATGGTGGAGCTGTAAATGGGAGAGGATAACTCCATATATGCTTTGGTTTGGAATATTTTCATCTGAGCTCATTATTTCACCAATAAATTGATGTTAAGAGTGAGGAGCTGACACTGCTGAAGGTTTGAGTCTTCAGAACTCCAAGGCTTCAACTGTGAATAACAAAACTCAAAGCCAATAATTTTTTGACCATAAATTTTTAACAAGAATCATCATTTATATTTTTATATCTCAAATGCCAAGAATTTTTTTGGATTTTTTCCCAGTGACTTTGAATTAACCAGACATTCCCGGTGAGGATCTGCCTGGTATCCCATGGTTGTGTTGGTTCTGTTTTTGCCCCAAAACAATGCCCTGCAGAGCTCAGTTTTATGGAGTGATATAAGGAATTTATCAAGGAAAAACATTCAAAATCCCAAAGTTTTCTGTGATTATTGATTTCCCCAGACAGGACATACTGGGATTTTGCTTCAATAGGAAAGAATCCAATACTGGCCAAATTCACTCTAATATAGAATAAAAGAGTCCAAAAATTCCAGCAATGACCTTCTACTTGCTTTTTTCCATGAAAATCCACACCTTGCAACCTGTTCTCCGATATTTATTTATCCAAACATCTTGTAGATGCTTCAGGCCACAGCAGGAGTCCTTTAGAATAAAGCGCAGACAAGAAAAAGAGGAAAAACCATGAATTTGTGGTGCAGATGGAATTTTATCTAGTTCCTGTGAAGCCCTGATGCAACACAAAGGCACCTGCCTTCCGTATTTTATTGTATTTTCCAAAAATATGAGTAAAACCAAGGGATGAGACATCCTGAGCTTGGCAGAAGAGGATGGGATTTGTGACTTTTTTTATGGCTGATCTGGGAGCTGATTGGGAAAGGGAGGGAAGGTTGGGAATGGTTATTCCCTCTCCTTGAATCCTCCCCAGAGTGGGACAAAGCAGATGGGACTGAGATGCAAAAAACTCCTTAAACTCCAGACATCAGGAGCACACTGGATATCCTAATTTTTTGCACACTGGAGCAAATTTATTCCTGCTCCAATCACTCTGGAGTCACACATTCCTTCCCTTTTGCCCCTCCAGCTTTGCCATCCCTCCCTCCAGGACTGTGATCTCCTAAATCCCACCTGGACACTCTCCTACAGAAGTGGCAGTGGACCTGAGAGGGATGAGGAGGGCAAACCTCATGACTGATAAGTTAAACACCATCCACTCTCTTTTTTGAATAACAATTTGATTATTTCTCGCTGCCTTCCAGAGAGGAGAATGCCTCTAATCCCGTTTTACCCTCTTTGGGTTTAGAATTAGTTTCCTAAGCTTTTAGGATAATGAAAAGGCACCGCTGTCATCTGGCACCATTCCTTTCCCACCACCTTGAAGCCCCCCCAGCCTTGTGAAGTTGCTGAGCATCCCCCACAACGCTGGAAATCCTGGGAATCTGCACAGAGGAAGGTGCTGCTTGCAAGGATGAAGAGGGAATTCTTTCCACAGCCACCAAAATGGGATTTCCTTGAGTTTTTTGACCCTTTGTGGGTTGCATTTAAAGTCAATTCAAAAAGAACCCAAAACCAAAACAAACCACTGGAGTTTGATGATTCTTTACTCTTCTGTCGGATTTGGAATTCAGAGTTCTTTGCTCCTCTGTTTCTCTTTTGTTGAGGAGGAAGAAAAGAAATATGCGAATGTGTCGAAAATCATGGAATTATTTAAAAACCCTCTAAGATCACAGAGTCCAACTGTTAACCCTGCACTGCCAGGGCCACCACTGCCCCATGTCCTCAAGTGCCACATTTCAAATCCACAGAGATTTGAAATCCCTCCAGGGATGGGGGCTCCACAATTGCCCTGGGCGGTGCCAAGGCCTGAGCACCCTTTCCATGGGGAAATTCCTGCTGTGCCCACCCTGAGCTGTCCTGGCCCAGCCTGAGGCCATTCCCTCTGCTCCTGTCCCTGTTCCCTGGAGCACAGCCCGACCCCCGGCTGTCCCCTCCTGGCAGGAGCTGTGCAGAGCCACAAGGGCCCCCTGAGCCTCCTTTGCTCCAGACCAAAAAGTTCATCCACAATCCCAAGAGATTTGGGGCTCTTGGGGTGCAATAAATTTCTTCCAGCCCTAAATGATTAAAATGAACAGGATCTCAGGAGTGCCTTGGTTGGGACCTCCCCTTTTTACCCTGGAAGTTCCTTCCTACCATGGACACCTTGTGTTGGAGAAGAATTGGTGTCCCATGTCCTGGATTGGGAGGAAGATCTTCCCAGGGATATCACACAAAGCTCTTCCTGGGGATATCACATATTGCATTTTTGGGCTTTTCCATTGCCCAAGTGCAGGATCAGCAGGAAGACTTGGACCTTCTCCTTATTCCAGATCTCCAGGAGCATTTGGACCCTGCTCCCAGGGATGCCCAGGGTGGGATTGTTGGGATGTCTGTGCAGGGCCAGGATTTGGACTGGATGATCCTTGAGGGTCCCTTCCCATTCAGGATATGCCATGATTCCATGATTCACCCCCTCTGCTCCCACCACCTGGGAGTGGGGACATCAGGAATCCCATCTTTCATTTTGATAGGATTGAAAGAGATTTTTCCTCAGGTTTGTTTCATCCACAACTTCATCATTCCCAGGCAAGGGAAACATGAGCAGGAACAGGCGCAAAGACCATTTTCTACAGCAGGTTTTGATAGAATTTCCCAGTGTTTACAGGTCAAAATCCCTGGAGAGGATTAGCCTGGAGCAGCAGGTGGGCTATTTCATTAGGAGAAGCTTTTTCCCTAATAGGAAAAATAGGAATTTTTTTTTTTTTTTTTTTTTTACATAAATGTGGGAGATTTAAACATGAGCTTAACAATTCCAATCCATTTATCTGTGTTTTAATCAATCCAAAAGACCCAAATTGAGGGAAACCCTCTGGGAACCCTCTCAAAGTGAGTTGTACCTTGAAATATCTTTATTCAAAATATTTTCCCTGCTCCTCCTGACTTTTATTGCCTTTGGATGGCTGCAGCTCCAGATTTTTGGGGAAGCATCTTCAGGGAATATTTTTCCAGAAAGATCCAAGACGAGTTGTTTAATCCATTATAAATAATGGTAGAACCTCCAAATTTTTGGGACTAATTATAGATAGGTTGTTAAATCAAGGCTTCTGAATAACATATAATAATTCATATGGCTGCTAATATGACAAGGAATCTGCCAGATAAAGAGCAAAATAGAAGGAGTGGGAATATTTAGGAAGGTTTAATGATGAATTAAGGAATTCTTGTGGTTCTTCCTGGGGATTTTAATTGGAAGTAGAGAACATTTAGTGCCCCTGTTTCTTGCCTCATTTAACTCTACCAGGGGTTGTCTGTTCCTTTGTTTTCAGGATGTGCTCCCCGTGGTTCAACCTATCCTGTTAATGATATTCCATGAGTTTTGTTACAGCTTTTTCTCTTCTTCCAGGACAAGAAAATCTCCTTTGTAGAGGTTTCCCAGGGAGTTGTGCAGTGCCACAAGGTCCTCCCTGAGCCTCCTTTTCTCCAGGCTGAGCCCCTTTCCAGCTCCCTCAGGAATTCTCCAGCCCCTTCCCAGCTCCATTCCTTAACCCTGGACATGCTCCAACCCCTCCATGTCCATCTTGTCACGTGGGAGCCAAAATAAGTTAAAATTTTGCCCTTTTTCTGCTCAGAAGAAGCATCTAAATCCAGTTTTAAAGCATCACAGCTTAGAAAAAGTCTGTCCTGGGCATCAGCAGAGGAACAAGGGCTCTTCTTTTTTGTTCTTCTCATTTCTGAAGCTTCAGCCTGACTTGATTTATTCCCTGTACATCGTGGCTCTTCCTTTAGACAAAGAGACTCCCTTTTAAAGCAGTTTTAAAAGATGTTCTCATCTCTCTTGTCTGGGCTGAATTGAAATCACAGCTGGTTTGTCCCTGACATCGCTAAACAAACAAATGCCTTCTCCTGGTGTTAAATATTAAAAGAGTATCAAGCACAGAACAGGTGATTAATGACTCGGATGCTTCCACCTGGCAAATTGAATTACTGGGAATATTGGACAGCACAAACTTCATCATAAATTGATTGTTCCATCCTTACTTAGAGTGGAAGGAAAACAATCCCAGAGGGCTGGGAATGAGCCATTCAAGTGTGGCCTCAGACCTGAAACTTCCCTCAGATCCCTTTGTTGACTTGCGTGGAAAGCTCTGAATATTTCATGAATGCCAGACCTTGGAAATGGAAATGGTTGGTCCTTAGGGATGTCCCAGTGCAGGCAGGTCCTGCAGGAGATGGGATGGGCCCATTTCCAAAATGCATCATGGAATCATGGAATTCTGAAGGTTGGAAAAGTCGTCTAAGATCAACCCAACATCAACCAGCAACATCAACATAAACCACGTCCTCAAGTGCACATCCAGGTGTTTTTTGAACACTTCCAGGCAGCTGTGACAGGGTTTGGCAGCCTTTTCCATGAAAAAAAATTCCCAAATATCCAGCCTAAACCTCCCCTGGCCCAGCCTGAGGCCGTTCCCTCTGCTCCTGTCCCTGTTCCCTGGAGCACAGCCCGACCCCCCGGCTGTCCCCTCCTGGCAGGAGCTGTGCAGAGCCACAAGGGCCCCTGAGCCTCCTTTGCTCCAGGCTCAGCCCCTTCCCAGCTCCCTCAGGAATTCTCCAGCCCTTCCCAGCTCCCTCAGGAATTCTCCAGCCCTTCCCAGCTCCCTCAGGAATTCTCCAGCCCCTTCCCAGCTCCATTCCCTTCCCTGGACCTGCTCCAACCCCTCAATATCATTTGTACTCCCGAGGAATGAAGCCATAAATCAAATTCCCGTTCATTTTGACTCTTCTACTCATTCCCTGATCATCCACTAGACTTCATTACTCACAGATAAATCCCAGATAGTAATTGATAACAAAACTCCATATAAAAGATGGAAAATTATCTTTTATAAACTTTTTCTGTTTTTTCCTGATGACACAACCCCAGCAGAGCACCCCCAACTCACACGCAGCTTTACTTTGCCATTTTCCAACAGCTCTGACACATTTTGGGAGCAGCCAGAGTACCTGGTGCCAGCCTCTCATTGGGACAAGCTCAGCCTGAAGTAAATTCCGTTTAATCTGAGCTTTTGCTGTTCCTAAGCCCTGAGATGACACCTCCAGAGGGAATTTCAGCTTCCCCACACATGGATGATTTTCCAAAACCTCCAGAAAATATCGGGGTTTTTTCATTTCCAAACAAAATGAATTAGAAAGCCATTTCTGAGTGATTTTTAATTTACTTTGTCCTGCCCACACCGATGGACTCTTCCCCTTGGGCGACTTCTGGTCACCAGCTCCAAAAAGGCTTGGAGGGGTCAGCAGAAGGGGGAGCAGAGGCAACACCACAGATGGAATTGAGCAAAGCTTTATATGTTAAAATTTGACACAAACAAAACAAGACTACTAAAATATTTTCCTTAAACTTTATTACAACATCTAATTACATCATTAAGACACTTAAAAAATAACAACAACTCACTTCTTACCAACAACAACCAAAGATTTCTTTGTTACAAAACATTTAAAAAACTTTCTAAACAATAATATATTACTTACAAATAATTATTCTAACCAGTCACTAAAAACATGTATACATCTACTTCAAACAGTACTTGCTTAAATACTTTCTGTTAGCAATACACGATACTCCATTATTAAACTTAAAACCTTCTATCTTACTAAACATTTTTTCTACCATCTTAAAGTCTATTTTAACCAAACCTAAAACTCAAACCATTATTTCATATCCTTACTATACTATTACAACTTTTCTACTTTCAAACTTTACAACTAATTCTAAATTCTTTACTATTTTTAAGATCTACTTTCAGAACTTTCTAAAAATTTCCTTACCTTTATTATATTTCCCACACTTATCCACCCCTAGTGGTGGGAGAATGGGAATGGGGCACCACAGACATTAATTCAGGGGTAACAGGAGAAGTGTTTGTATTTCTTTCCCAAATGTTGCTCTTAAGATTTCCTTCCCCAAGTTCCTGGTACTGTCTGGGCGGATCATTCCATGACCAAGAGTTTTTTCCAGAAAAAGCATCTCTGGCTTTTTCCTTTCTTTGAAATAGGAAAAGATGGAGTGAAGTGGTGAATTCAAATATACAGATTATTTTTAATTTTTTTTTTTTTTTTTTTTAAAGCAGATAAGTCATTTATAGGGATTGGTCATTAATTTCCAGGATTCTCATGGAACTAAAGAGTCATGGAATGGTTTAGGTTGAAAGGGACCTTAAATCCCACCCAGTTCCAACCTAGGGACACCTCCCACTGTCCCAGGCTGCTCCAGCCCCGTCCAGCCTGGCCTTGGGCACTGCCAGGGATCCAGGGGCAGCCACAGCTGCTCTGGCAATTCCAGCCCAGCCAGCAATTCCCAGTTCCCAATCTCCCATCCATCCCTGCCCTCTGGCAGTGGGAGCCATTCCCTGGCTCCTGTCCCTCCATGCCTTGTCCCCAGTCCCTCTGCAGCTCTCCTGGAGCCCCTTCAGGCCCTGCCAGGGGCTCTGGGATTTCCCTGGATCCTTCCCTTCTCCAGGTGAACAACTTTTCTTTGAACCTTGAAATGGATCAGGCTCCATTCAGGGAGATGCAAATTATAGAAGCCAAGATTTTCCCAGTTCTTCCATGTCCTCACCTGTGGAACCATCCCTGCCTCGCCTCCTTCCCTCCCCAAGGAATTTTGTACCCAACCTTTCCATCCTACGCTTCCTAATCCCCTATTTATCATCAGAATGACACAAAGGATGTTATTTTTCTCTCATTTTATTTTCCAGCCCCTCAAAGGCTTTACACGTCCTAGTCCTAACGAGTCAGAGACTCAAATCCCCCAGGTTTCTGTGAGAAATGGCAGCACAAATGGCTGTGCTTCAGCTTAATTGGGCACCTCATTAAATATCTGGATATTAAAACCCCTCAACAGCTCTGAAGTTGGTGGGGATGTCATTATGGCACATGTCAGAAGCAGGTTGTTCCACAGATCCCCAAAAACGGGATTATAAAGTTGCTGGGGATTTGTCCGTTGTGTTTTTCGTTTTTTTTCCTCCAGATTTTTATAAATGTTCAGATGTTGTGAGATTTTTTTTTTTGCGCCCAAACTTTTGGGAAGTTTGTGAGGACCACCAGGAGCTCTCCTTGCTGTGCTTTATCCATTATTGCACCCCCTGTTTCAGCTCTGCCTGATGGGATCCCTCATCTCTCCCTAAATAGTGACGTTCCCTGAGTTTTCCAAAGCCAAACATGGCATTGCATCAGGTCCTGGGCTCTTCTGAGTGGGGAAATGTTTGGCTCAGAAGAGGAGAAGGATTTAGTTTCAAGGATATGCTTTGATTTTCCGTGAGGGATTGGAGAAGTCTTGAAAGGAGGAGGAAAGGAAGGAAAAATTAATGAGCATTAGGCAAATAAAGATGGGATTTCCCCTTTTGTTTGCAGTGCTGCACAAATCTGCGTGAGCTGCTGGGATTATTAAGGGCTTGATGATTCATTTATCCAACAAACCAAACGGATTTGATAATCCAGGTTTATTCTGGGATCAGCTTTATTGTTGGAATATTGACTTAGGCCGTGAAATAAAACTGGTGTGAAAGGCAATTAGAGATTTGTCCATTTTTATTAGGTTCTGACTAGGTTTTGATTGAGGGAGTGAAATGAACTCTGCAGTTCCCTGCTCTCCCTTTGCTGTACAGGGTCACAGACACCAGGTTTTGGAGAATCTTGGAATTCTGTGAAGGTTTGGGTTGGAAGGGACCTCAAATCCCACCCAGTGCCACCCTGCCATGGCAGGGACACCTCCCACTGTCCCAGGCTGCTCCAGCCCCAGTGTCCAACCTGGTCTCAGGCACTGCCAGGGATCCAGGGGCAGCCCCAGCTGCTCTGGCAATTCCAGCCCAGCCCCTCCCCACCCTCCAGCCAGCAATTCCTTCCCAATATCCCATCTAAATCTCCTCTTTTCCAGCCTAAAGCCATTCCCTGTGTCCTGTCCCTCCATGCCTTGTCCCCAGTCCCTCTCCAGCTCTCCTGGAGCCCCTTTGGGCTCTGAGCTCTCCCAGGCTGAAGCAGATCCACCCTAATGCCCCATGAGGGGAAATCTTTGAGATTCCATGGCCAGGGGGATGGGGAGCCTCAATATTTGGGGCAAAATCCTTAATGGAGGAAGTGATGAAAGAAACGAAGCCTCGGGAGCAGCTGGAGCAGAAAGAAGGGCAGCAGAGGAGCCAGGATTGTGCTGGCTCAGCTGCTGCAGGAGCAGCAATTGGCACATTTTGGAGAGGGAGCAGAGCTGGGCTGCCGAGCAGACGTGCAAACCTGCAGCAATCTGGGTGATTTAGAGCCCACACTGCACATTCCTGCTGCTCAAAAGTTCCTGGGTTTGTTTCCCAAAGAGTCTGGAGGTATTTAAAAGAGGAGAGTTTACATAGAACCTTCCTTTTGGAAGGAAGGTTTAATTCTGGTTTTAAACAGCTGGACATGACTGTTGATCCAGGTCTGCTTCAGTGCAGAATTTGGGACTTTTTTTTTTTTTTCCCAAATGGGAAAGAAATTGCCATGAACTGGACCAGGATCTTCTTGGTGGTGCCCAGAAGTGGGACAAGAGAAATGAGCAGGGGCTGATCCCAGGAATTCCAGGTGGCAGAACTCCTGCCCTGGGCAGTGCCAGCCCTGAGCAGAGCCCAGAGAGGGGCTGGAGTCTCCTCCCTGGGACATTCCAGAGCCACATGGACACAATCCTGTGCCCTGGGCAGGGACTGGCACCAGTGACCCTCTGTGGTCCCTTCCAGCCTGATCCATCCTGGGATTAGCAAACCATGAATTCCAAATGTCTGGAACCATCCACACTTCCAACCCTGAGTGCCTACTGGTTTGGATCCCTTTAGCCCTCCATGGGCTCCTAGGAGTTAGGGAAAGGAGGATAAAAGGCAGAAGTTCACCTGTAGTTTATATTTGCTCCTTTTTAGCTAATTTCCAAACATTTCTCAGACTTTTGGGGAGTGGGCTGTGCCTTTTCCTTTTGGTCCAGAGCTGCTCCTGCACCCAGATCCATGTTCCAAAGTCGGATCCATGCACTAAGGAAAATATATTTTGGCCAGGGCGGCAGGAGGAGAGGGGAGCTCCCTCCAGCTCCCTCTCCAGCCCCATGGGGATGGATAAAGCTGGGAAATGAAGAAGAGAGGGTGGAAGTGAGTCCGGAGGAGCATCAGTCCCACATGGAACCGGGATCACCGGCATTCCTGGCAGGATTGTGCCTGCAGCTGCCACCACTTCACTGGCTTTTCATGGAACCTGCTGTTCTGAGCAGGGATCCTTAGGGATTTGCAAAGAACAGAAGGAAAAGCTCTTTTTTTTGCGGGGGCATAAACTGACTCTCCACTGAATCATGGAATCATGGAATTACCTGAGCTGGATTTACAGGGATCATCAGTCCTACTGCTGATCCGGCATGGGACACCTCAAAATCCCTCCCTGCTCCTCCTTTGTGTTCAGGGATGGATTTAAGAACCCACATTTAAAATCCCATCCTTTCCCCACCTCCTCCCTGCATCCTCCAGCGAATCCTGGCTGGCACTTGATGCTCTCCAAGAGATTTTCCTGGCTCTGCTCCTCAGCACTGGGACCTGGAGAACATTTCCATGGACTCCGGAGACAAACCTCACTTCCTTCCTTTTGGGAAAGGCACAGAGCTGCCTCTTGAAAACAGGAAATGTCCTATAAATTCCCAAAGTTCAGGAGCTTCACTGCCTTCAGGATTTAAGAAGGAACATCCCAAGGTTAGATGGGATAAACCCCTGCAACCTCACTCCTCCCTGAGCCCCGCTTCCATCTGGATCTGGTTACAAATCCTACCTGACGTTCCCCAATGGATTGTGCAGAAATGTGTGGTTGATCAAATAAATCCTGCTGGATTTCTCGCTTGGAAGAAATATTTACAAAGGCAAGGAAATCACAGGCAGAGGGAAGAAAGCAGAGGCTGCAGCTTGTCTTTGCTGGAGGCTGCTGGCAGTTTGTTTTTCAAATAGCAAATCCTGCCTTAGGCCTGACCAGAAAAAGTAATAAAAACTTCATTTTCGAGGGAGGAAAAGAGAAATAGGACTTTTAAAGCCTTTCACAGTTGTTGGGGTTTTTTTTACTTCTCTTTCTGAATAATTTTTCCTTTAAAGAGAACAGAAAATATAAACTCTGCTGTGAAGAAAGGCTGGGAGAGCTGGGAATGTTCACTGGAGAGGAGAAGGCTCCAGGGAGAGCTCAGAGCCCCTGGCAGGGCCTGGAGGGGCTCCAGGAGAGCTGCAGAGGGACTGGGGACAAGGCATGGAGGGACAGGAGCCAGGGAATGGCTCCCACTGCCAGAGGGCAGGGATGGATGGGAGACTGGGAACTGGGAATTGCTGGCTGGGCTGGAATTGCCAGAGCAGCTGTGGCTGCCCCTGGATCCCTGGCAGTGCCCAAGGCCAGGCTGGACACTGGGGCTGGAGCATTCCTGCCCCTGGAACGGAATGGGATCTGAGGCCCTCCAACCCAAGCCATTCTGGGTTCCAGCCCCATTGATTTGGATTTAGGGGAAGTTATTTCTAAAGCAGCAGCAGCCAAAGCAGGAAAATGATATTCCAAGACATTTCCAAGGAGCAGAGACCATGGATTTGCCACCAGCCCCCCTGAGCCTGAGGGAACAAATCTGACCTGGGCACTGGGCAGCAACACTAGCAGAAGATGGAGATTTGATTCCAGCCTTCCATTCTAATGAAAGTTTTGGAAATGTTGGAAGTGGACACAGATTTTGCCTCGTGTGCCTCGTGTTTCCCAGCCAACCTTGTGTGGGCAGCACCAATCCCATGTGCTGCTGCCTTTTGGGAATATGTTGAACAGAATTCATGTTCAGAGCCCATTCCTTCGGGATGAGGGCCATGGCACCAAATGCCAATGATCTGTTTGGAATTCCAAAGGCTCCTTCTCCCAGGACAGGCGGAATTCCAGGTGGAACCACCCTCTGTGGCAAAGTCTCATGGAATTCCGCCCTCCCAGATGTTGCTTTTTGCTTTTCTCATACAATAAATTAGTTTTTGGGATCTTAAACCACTTCTTGGCCTCAGACTTGCCATCATTTATTGACTGAAGCTCTGTTAATGGCTCTGAGGACAGCAATAAATATTTGCAGTCTGGATTGGCCCGAATTTATTGCAGAAAGTGAAAACCTCAGGTCAGCAAACAAAGCTGGTTGTTTATGTTAATCCTCCAAATTATTAATATGGGCAGACTGTGGTTGTGGGGGCAGAAATTCATTGTTTTCAATGGCATGTTTAAATATGTACAACGTAATACAATTAAATTATTCTTATTTAAATGTAATGAATAGTCCAGTGGAGTGTGTCCAGGTTATTCAAGTGGGTGCACTGACACCATGGGTTGAAAAATCTGTTTAAATACCCAAAGTCTGAGTTTAAAAAATCAAATCAAAATAACCTAAAATTAGATTTTTATATCTATTTATAGTAATAAGAAGTATTATGGAAGGGATAATGCTTTTATTCATACTAAAAATGAGCACTGTGGAAAAAGGGAGAGGACAATGTCACAGAATCCTGGAAGGATCTGGGTTGGAAGGACCTTGAATCCCATCCCACCCCTGCCATGGCAGGGACACCTCCCACTGTCCCAGGCTGCTCCAGCCCCAGTGTCCAGCCTGGCCTTGGGCACTGCCAGGGATCCAGGGGCAGCCACAGCTGCTCTGGCAATTCCAGCCCAGCCAGCAATTCCCAATTCCCAATCTCCCACCCATCCCTGCCCTCTGGCAGTGGGAGCCATTCCCTGGCTCCTGTCCCTCCATGCCTTGTCCCCAGTCCCTCTGCAGCTCTCCTGGAGCCCCTTCAGGCCCTGCCAGGGGCTCTGAGCTCTCTCTGGAGCCTTGTCCTCTCCAGCCTTTCCATCTACAAAACCAAACCAAGAAATTCCCCAAATCCCACTTTTTGGGTGTCTCCGTGTGCCCCTGCAGGCCCAGTTCAAGGCTGTGACGTTCCCCAGGCTCTGCAAACAATGCAGGAAAAATTCCAGAGGTCCCAAAGCAAGGTCAGATCTCCCCACAGGGTGATGTGGATGTGGATTTATTGGATCCATGGGGCAGAAGGACCAACAAGGAAAAGAGAAAGGGAGGAAGGAAAGGAAGGGAGAAGGGAGGAAGGAAAGGAACCTCTTATAGGATACTGATGGATTGAGCATTCCACAGGTGGAATTATGGAATTTTTCCATAGTTTTTTGCTTTTACCCAAATCTCTTCTTGCCTTTCTGGCTGTTCCACCTAAAATTTTCCCTGTCATGGACAATGAGGCTGCTGGAAAATATCTCCTGTTCCTGCACTCTGGCAGGAGTGAGGGATGTGGAACTACTTCCCAATTTTCTGGAATAAAAATTCATCTCTGGGCAGCAGCAGAGCTCGGAGTTCTGCCTTCCCAGGATATTTCAGAAGGCATCAAACAATATTAAACCTCAGGGTTATTTAAGCAAATACCAAGGAAATAATTGCTGGCAATTCCCTGGCAGCTTCCAGCAAGATTCCTGGGAAGTTCTGCAGTAAAACAAATATTTGATGTACAGAAAACCTGACAAAACCACAGTATTTGTGATGCCAATTTTGTTTTCTTTTTATTTTCTTTTCTCTGACTTTTATTTAAATTTAGTGAATAAATGGATTTAAATAAAATTCCCAATGTAGTGAATAAATGGATTTAAATAAGATTTCCTGTGTAATAAATCCACGATGAAGCTTTTTTTACTTGTTTATTTGAACCTGCTGGACAGGTGGAGTTTATTTTTCCTGCCAGGAACAGAGAAGAAAATACGCTCAGCCCGTTCCAAATCTTATCATCAAATAGTCTGGGATATTTCCAGCTGTGGATGGGAAAATTTTGCTGCTCCTGAGGCTAAAATCCAGCACAGGATGAGGGCTGAGGCACTGTGCAAGCAGCCAGGGAAATGGGATGTGATCCACAGGGAAATGTGGTGATAAATCCAATAATTATAGATTTTGAAGGAATCTGACTGGCAGACTTGTCCCACGAAATCCTCCTGTCCCAAAAGGGGGTCAGGCTCTGGAATCTCCACTTGTTTATCTGGCTGCTTTGAAATAAACTCTGCTCCAGCCAGGATTTCAAATGGAATTTCCTGGAAGTGTCCAAGGACAGGTTGGATGGGGCCTGGAAAAACTTGGGATAGTGGAAGGTGTCCCTACCTATGGAAGGGGGTGGGACTGGATGGGATTCAACATCCCTTGAGCCCAAACCTTTCCATGATTCCATGATTCACCAATTCATCCTTGTTCCTCTCCAGTGGGAATTCCATTATCCAGGTAAAACCAGCTGTATCCACCTGTCCACCAATATTTCCCCATAAAGGTCACCAACATCTTGTTAAATGGTTTTAATTTTGTGGATAAGGAATTCCAGCACCTTGCACAATTCCCTGCTGCCCAGCTGAAGAATAAAATGTTCAACCAGGTGGAAATTATGGAAAAATTCCAGAGTTCCCTTCCAGGAGGGGACAGCCGGGGCTCTGCTCCCAGGGAACAGGGACAGGAGAGGGAACGGCCTCAGGCTGGGCTAGAGGGGGTTTAGATTGGATATTTGGGAAAATTTTGTCATGGAAAAGCAGTGCTATTGTTGTCCCACCTCCCAAACCTGAACAAATCCATAAATTGAGATTCCAATATGCACTTCCCAAACTCTTGGACATCCAGAGCTGGGGGGAAGATCCTCATGGAATGAGAAGTGAGGGAGAAGTGCAGGAGAAGCTGGAAATTTAAACCTTTGTCCTTTCTGAAGGGCCACAACATTTTTGGGTGCTCCCAAGGTAGAACCAGGGCTGGAAAAGTTGGATCAAATATTCCCATTATTTTTGGTCACTTGGCTGCAAAATCCCTGGCTGGCAACAGATTCCCAAAGCACAACGAGGCTTTCAAACAAGGAATTCTGGAAGTGCCATTGCTCCCACAGCAGCTGGAATAAGGAAAAGCAGTGGGGTCGTGTTGGGGTTTATGGAATGCATTTATTTCCTTTCCTTAGGAATTTTATCTTTTTATTTTTTAATTTTTATTCCAGTGCTCCAGGAGCCTTCAGGATGCAGGAAGCCACTTCTGTACTTTTTGTTAGGAAAAGCCAAGTTCCAGGTTGCCCTGGCTGGGAGGGGTGGATGAGCATGGCAGATGTATCCCACAAATCTCTCCAAACTGAGAAAACCAGGAAGCTTTGGTAGCTCTTTGTTTCCCCTTTTCCCAGGATAACAATTTAACTGTGCTTTTCCAGGAGGAATTATGGATAGTCCCTGTGTTTGACTTGTCCCACAAATCCCTCCAAACTGAGAAAACCAGAAAGCTTTGGTTGGTCTTTTCCCCCCTCGTTTCCCAGGATATAATTAACAATTTAACGAGGTTTTCCAGAAGGTATTATGGATATTCCTTGCGTTTGATTTGTCCCACAAATCCCTCCAAACTGAGAAAAATTAGAAGATTTTGTTGCCCTTTTTTCCCTTCTATTCTCAAGACAACAATTTAGCTGAGCTTTTGCAGGAGGGATTATGGATGTTCCCTGTGTTTGACCAGTGAGCTTGGAAGGAGGGAGTCACCATTCCTGCTTTAATTTTTCCTTGGGTTTTCTCCCCCTAAAGTTTATATATTATTATGATTCCACTTCCCAAATCTGAACAAATCCACAGAATATTCCAATAGGCACTCCCAAATTCCTAGATCTGGGAAGAAGCTCCTCATGCAATGGGAAGTGAGGAAGAGGTTCTGTCACAGCATCCAGGAAAAAATCAAACAAAAAACCCACTGGAATTAATTCCATGGATGCAGAGCTGGCCACAGCTTCCATGGCAGCCTTTCCAACATCCCAATCTCCCTCAGCCCCAGGAAATGTGCATTATAATCTCCTTCTAGGAATAAAAATATCCGGCATTATAATCTGCTCATCCTCCCTTTTCATCCCAGGATTTGGGAGGGCGGAATAAAGCGAACGCGTTTTATACAAATAAACAAAATGACTCACCCAGTAACCCAGGATTAATCCAGAAAATTGCTATTCTGGGATGTGCCACGGAATTAAGGGAACCTTTAGAGAAGAGGACTTGGAAAGGTCGGGATGAGGATTGGAGTCCAGCTGCCAGGAGGACGCAGAGGAACAATTCTGAGCAGAGGTAAAACGAAACAGAAGGAAAGTTTTTAAAAAATAAATAAAAACAGGAAAGCAGGTGCAGGAAAAAAGTGGGATTTGGGAAAATTGTCCTCAGCAGAGAAATTTACACCACCTTCAGATATCTCAGGATGTCCCAGACAGAATAATGGAATCATTTCAGTTGGAAAAGGCCTCCAAGATCACCAAGTCCAAGCTGTGAGCAGTCCCCACCTTGTCCCCAGC
Organism: Passer domesticus; assembly: GCF_036417665.1. Lineage (NCBI taxonomy): Eukaryota > Metazoa > Chordata > Aves > Passeriformes > Passeridae > Passer > Passer domesticus. The sequence goes on along the minus strand of NC_087479.1, from coordinate 1,393,391 downwards.
CCAGAGCTCTGAGTGCCACTTCCTGGCATTCCTTGGGCACCTCCAAGAAACATCTGGAGCCACTTCTCCCAATGTGTTCCTTATTGATAGTGGAAAACCCCCTAAAAAACAGGTAAAAAATAGTTCTCTTTATCCCTTTGGATGAATTTGGAGCAACCTGGGATAGCAGAAGCCATGGCAGGGCATGGAATGAGCTGATCCCTTCCAACCCAAGCCATCCTGGGGTTCCGTGACCTTCCGTTATTTTCTGGTGCTCCAAAAATCTTGGGGAAGAAATGAGATAAAAACCCAGGCATGGCACATTTGCATGGGCAATTGTGTCCCTTAATTTACTGCTGTAATTATGATGAGAGCACATTAAAATCATGCAATTGCATGCATAAAGAGCAATTAGGGCATGTGGGGATACAACTGGAGCATTTCCACATTTAAACCTGGAATTTGTGTAAATATTTTCCACAGTTTTCACAGGATTTACTCATTTTACCCTCACAAGAGCCCACAGTGTCCTACATGATGCCACTGTCTTTATACTTGCATTCATATTGTTTATATCATTTATATATTTTAATTTTTAAATATTTTTAAATCTACATTTCATATATGTATATTTACAATATATATATGTATATGTATATGTATATTTATATTTATATTGTTACTAATTTTACTTCTATTTTTATTTTGTTTTTATTTCTTTCTTCTCAAGGAACTGAAATGCTGCATTTTCCCCACGCAAAACCCGTGGAAGGAAGGCAAATCATTCTGGCTTTCCTGGAAATAATGTGGTAAAAGTGAATTTTGGTGGATTTGCTCCTCCAGCTATGGGCAGTGTTGGGCAATCTCTGGTTCCTGCTGTTGTTTTAAAGTTGATGAAAAATGACCTGTTGATCCTGATCCTGGTGTTTATTTATTCCAGAGGATTATCAAATCCACATTATTCATTGTTTATCTGTAATTAGGCTGGAGCAAGGTTTGCTTCACTCATGTTTGCGCCCCATCCATTTCTCAAAGTGTCACCTTAATCTGCTGTAATTACTGAGCGCTTCACACTTCCAGTTGGTTTTGAAACCCATTAAAAATCTAATTAATGCAAAACTTGGGAATTCCTGCCTTGCTGGAGCCCTGGGCTTGGGACTGAAGTGGTTTGGCTTTGGCTCCGTGCTCTGCAAGGATCACTTGTTTATCGAAAGCTCGTCAGCCCCCGCAGCAGAGCTGCTGCTAATTGGGTGCTTGGACTTCACGAGCTTCCCAAGCAAAATAATGCCCTTGCCCCTGAGTCAACCAAAAGAAAATGTCTAAGAAGCTCTAACCAATACCTCAACTCTAAATATCATCTTCTTAACTCAAGGCAGAAGAAGCCGTTCTCAACATGTTTATTCAGGTACCAGTAGACAAATGGCCAGTTCCAGAAAATATCCCCTCAAAACTGTCACGATTGATTTTGAATCCAGTAGATGGGTAGAGTGTTTACACCAAATTTCTTCCTCAGGCTCCTTATGAACCTCAAGAATTAGAAATTCTTAGCTCAGTAAAAATGAAATTTTATATAGCATTTAGTCTTCCTAAGTCAAAACAAAATAAAGATAAAATAACAAATGGAACCTCAAATCACATTATATATAGAAATGCAACATCTTAGTACAATTTCACAGCAGCGATAGTGACACCATCCAACCAAGTGCATTACAATTGCCACAAATAATCTTTTTCATTTGTGAAGACAAAACTTAGCCCACCATCCCATCCAATGTCAAAAGAACTCCATACAACATTAAGAAGCTTTATTTACTAACACCCAGCATAACAATAATAAGAGAGCAAAGACACAGAAGGAAAAGATCTGTTAGTCAGTATAACTGGATTGGATTTCCACTTGGGCCAGGTCTGATAAAGTTTCAGCGTTTTTCCTGTTGGTCTGCTCCTGGCTCTGGTCACACTCCCAAGAAAGATCCTCAGAGTCCCAACACTCTGATCTGGATCTTGCTGCTCACAGAACACTGTGACCACAATAAAATTCATCTTCCCACTTCAAATTCCATCATCTCCTTATCCAGAGGCCCCGATTTTTTCTCACACATCCCCAAATGTCTTTCTCACAGCACCTGCAGAGTTTATTGCCCCACCCATGGCTTTGGTGTCCATGATTCTTCTCTTCTTCACAATTATTTCCCATGGCTTTGGTATCCAGGATTTGGTTCCTCTGCAACTGTCTCCATGGTTTTGCTGTCCATGATTTGCTTCCTCTCCACAATTATTTCCCATGGTTTTGCTGTCCATGATTTGGTTCCTCTCCACAATTATTTCCCTACATCTCTGCCTTATCCAGGAGCAGCAAGCTCAGCTTTCCACCTTTCACTCTGTTCTTGGCCAGCACCTCAAAACTCAAAAGTCCTGTTGTTCTCACCTCTCCAGAGAGTTTTTTCCCTCCTCTGGCCAAAATTCCAGCTTGTAGCCAACTTATTTCCATGGGATCATGATCAGCAGGGATCAAAATAAACGGATGGTCTCTCCTAAAATTTGGGAACAGCCCCCCAAGTCCTCCTTAGCAGCTGAAGGAGAATCACAGAACCATGGAATGGTTTGGGTTGGAAGGGACCTCAAAGCTCATCCTGTTCTACCCCAGCCATGGGCAGAGACACCTCCCACTGTCCCAAGTTGCTCCAAATCCTGTCCAACCTGGCCTTGGACATTCCCAGGTCTTTTCCAACCTTGATGATCCTAAGATTCCATGATTCCAACATCACTTCCGTGTGCAGAAGTGGTTGTGGGAAACCAGACCTGACACTGTTGGCACAATCCTGGGAATTAGGATGGAGTGAGGTTGGGTTGATGAAGCCACTCTATCACAGCAGGACAGGGGAAAGGGAAAAAAAGGAGGAAAAAACTCATTTTGAGATTCTTGGAGTTGTCCTGTGCAGGGCCAGGAGTTGGACTTGATGGTCCTTGTGAATCCCTTCCAACTCAGGATATTCCATATTTAGGGAGAGAGTGATTTCCTAGGACACATCACTGATTCCAGGCACTGCTGGGCTCTAGAAGGGACTCAGTGCTGACAGAGCAACCTGAAAATCCTTTTAAATTCTTGTTTTCCCTGATTAAACTGATTCTCACAGTGGATAAACACAAAATGTTGGGGAAAAAAGTCTATTTCAGCTGATTTCTGGATGAAGAGTTGCTCAGCTACCGTGGTGTTGTGTCCCAAAGGTCCCAGAGAATTAAACAGATTGCATTCCAAAATATTTTGCCTGGAAAAGGCATCAAAGTTGGCGTTGTTAGCACTGCTGTATCCTTTAGTGTGGGGTTCCAGATCCTTTCCAGGTGTTCTAGAAAGTAAAACAAGAGATTAAAAATAAAATTTGATTGGAGCCCGTATCACCAAAAAATTGGTGTTGAGGATTTGGAAGGACTGGGAAGAAATATCACAGCTGGTCCAGGAATTTTAACTGGTGTCAAGTGATCGGTTCATGCCAAGGAGTGGGGATCTGGGAGAGAAAAAGGTCAAAATTTAGGGAAGACAGGCAGAGCTTTAGTCTTATTCCATGATTTTTTTCCAGGTGTCTCCCAAATGATGAGGAGAATCATGGTTGGAGCCTCTCTGCTCTGGAGCCAGGCTGGGAGAGCCGGGAATGTTCCCCTGGAGAAGGGAAGGATCCAGAGAGAGCTGAGAGCCCCTGGCAGGGCCTGAAGGGGCTCCAGGAGAGCTGCAGAGGGACTGGGGACAAGGCATGGAGGGACAGGAGCCAGGGAATGGCTCCCACTGCCAGAGGGCAGGGATGGGTGGGAGACTGGGAATTGGGAATTGCTGGCTGGGCTGGAATTGCCAGAGCAGCTGTGGCTGCCCCTGGATCCCTGGCAGTGCCCAAGGCCAGGCTGGACATTGGGACACCCTGGGACAGTGGGAGGTGTCCCTGCCCACGGAAAAGGGGTGGAATGGGATGAGCTTCTCCATCCCAAACCATTGTGAGGTTCCATGGAATTCTCCTTGGTGCCTGCCACCAAAGAGTTCTCTTTAGGGCTGTGTGGAAACCCCTCTGGGATGAGGCTCAGACACTGAAAATTCCCTTGTCCTCACTGGAGTTTGAACTGGAGCACATCCACTGGAAATCCAAGTCCTTCATGGAGTGGAGTGGTGCTTCCCACATGGCGAGGGAAATTGGAGCAATCTGTTCCCAGAGCACAGTCCTTAACCCAGTAAAGGGAAATAAAACCCCACACAAAGAAATTGCTACCGTTACAGTTGTTTTATTGGCAGGAATGAAATATCCCACTCCAGCTATTCTGTTGTTTGTTTTAAGGATAACTTGGTCCTTTAGGGAAGGAATTGGGAATAAATAAAGCAGATTTATCCAATGTCAGAGAATTATAAATCTTCCCTACTTAAGGAGAGTGAGCATTTGCTGCTTTTCCTGCAGCCAGCCTGGAAAGTGTCCTGGAGGGCATCACTCACAAACTGGACTTAAATTAATCAAACCCAAACTGCTCCTTCCATGGGAAAACCGTCCAACATCCATAGCCAGGAAGAAGCAGATTTTGGGATGCTTGCAGTGTGAGGAGCCCTGAGTTGTGGTGGAGCACTCTGGTACCCCATGGACCTGTTGGCAAGAAGGACTCACAGAGAATCCTGGAGTTACTTGGGTTGGAACAGACCTTAAATCCCATCTCATTCCATGCCCTGCCATGGAAAACCTTCCAGTATCCCAGTGTGTGGAAATTTCTGCTGGGAAAAGCCAGTGTCCATGAAGGAGACAGAGGAGTCCTGGAACTTCATTCCAAGAAAGGAGAGAGTCCCCTGGGGTTTTCCTCTCAAGGTTTCGGAGGTGCAGCCTCCTTTGATCCCAAACTCCCGCACATTCCCTCTTCCTTCCCCCGTTGCTGAGGTACCAGGAAGGTGCAGCCTTCCCCGGCCCCCTGCCCCATATTCCCCCTGAACCTGGCATTTCCTCAAAGTTCATAAACTCCTCCTTGTGCGGCCCCATTTGGCCAAACTGTCCAGGCTCTGGGATAAACCTGGGCTAGAAGTTCATCCCAAAGGTCAGAAACTCCCATTTGGCAGTTCCAGGAGCTGAACTGTCCAGGCTGTGCTACAAACCCTGCTGGAATTTCATCCCAAAGCTCAGAAATTCCCATTTGGCTGTTCCAGGAGCCGAACTGTCCAGGTTCTGGGACAAACCTGGATGGAAGTTCATCCCAGAGGTCAGAAAATCCCATTTGGCTGTTTCAGGAGCTGAACTGTCCAGTCTCTGGGACAAACGCATGGATGGAAGTGGGGACAGACATCCAGCCCCACCTCAAAGCCGTTCCCATCCATCTCCTCACCGAGGAATTGTTTGTGAAGACATCAATGCACATCTTCCTTATAGATCCCTCCTCTTCCCTATAAATCCCTCCTCTTCTTATTTCTCAATTTGCTTCACAAACCCTTGTTGTTTTTAACTTCACCTTTTCTGACAGCCTGGAACGTTTGGAATGCCCCCTCCTGACTTTTCCAGTCAGGTCCCTTCCTTGGGCGTGCCAAGGAAATCCCAAGACCCAGCTCAGCCTACAGAGCCAGTGCCAGATCCTGCCAGCCCAGAATCACCAGAGCTCCCTGTGGAGGAGCCATGGCTCCTGAGAGCTGAGGTCTCCCATCCTTTCCTCCTGCTGAAAAGCCCAAATCCCTGGGGTTTTGGGGCCCTTGGCCCACATGTGATGGATCCACCCACCCGTGCCCGGCTGTCCCGGCGTTGTCCCCTTGCCCTGGTTGGATTTTCTGCACAGCAAACCCCAAAGGCAGCAGCTCTGCTCCCTACCCCAGGGATTTCCGTGCCACAGAGCTCTGGCCATGGGCTGCTCTGAGCACACAGCCCTGATCTCCACCCCTCCAGGCTGAAAATTAACGGGATAAGGATCCCAGGCATTAATTCAAAGGGGGACGATCAAGCATCCCCTCAGGGCTGGCTTTCACTGCCATATCCACAGCATCTCAGCTTCTGTCACCAGCTTCAGGAGGTGTTTCTTTGCTTCTCCACTCATCCTTTCTGTCTGACCTGAATTCTGAGGGTGGGAATTCATGGACCATGGGCATCCCTCTGAATTCTCAGAGCAGCCACAATCCCCTGAAGGATCCCCCTGTAAAATGAGCTCTCGTCTCCGAGTCCATGGCCAGCACAATCCCATAATCAGAAATAATTTATTAATGACCCAATAATTGCTGAAGTGACCAGGAACAGCTTTGACCACCCTGCTGTTAGAAAACCACACAAAATTTAAATTTTTTTGTAACTTTAGTCACTCTTGTTCTCCTTTGTCCCAGGGGAAAAGGAATTTTAAGTTTCTTTTCTAAGGACTGTTCCATCCCTCAAGGTTTGGTGAGCTGAACATCTCAGCAGAGTGGGAGCAGCACAGAAGATCCACAGAAGATGACAACCATCAACTCCAAACATCATCCCTGGCATGGCCAGAGACACTTGGTCCAGAAGAGATTGATAAGAATGAGAACCTAATCAACATCAAAGGCAGAGGGATCAATAACCAACAGGAAACCAAATACTAAGAACTGCACAACTTGGGACCAATGAACACTGAAAAAAATGAATTTCTCTGGGTTTCGAGTGTATAAAATTTGTGAAAAATTGAGTAAAATGAATGCGTGATGGGATGATTTTCTCTGCACAACCTGGGCAGTGTGTGGATGAAATTATTTCTGTTGCACATCTTGGCCAGAATAAAGTAATGCCTTGATCCTCTAATCCTAAAAATGTTGGAGAATTTTTGTTTTTCCCACACTTTCGGTTACTCTTGGGTTCCACATCGTCCAGGATTGGCAGAATAAGAGGTGTGTGTGCAGTCAGGGACTCCCAATGAATTTCTGCTCCATTAATTATTCCAGCCTCCCCCACAGAGCTGTGTGCTCTCCTTCTGGAGTCGTAAACCCTGGAAGAAAAAATCCCTTTCCCCTGTTGTTTTTTCCACAAAATCCCTCTCTCCATCGTGGGCTTCCAGCTGAGCCAGAGGAAGTTGATCTGAGCACCAGACAAGAGAAAAAAAAATAATGTCAATTTTATTTTATGAAGAAAATCAGCATTATGGAAAAAAATATCCAGCCTGCCTGAACCTCATCCTCAGGTGCCCTTTATTTTTCCATGAGCTGGGAGTAGTGATCCCTACAAAAAATTCCTCCTGCCCTTTGGGACTGCATTAAGTGGTGCCTGAGCAAGTTGCAGCTGCTGCCTTGTCAGGAAGATAAAGGTCTGGAGAGGCTGGATGGAAAAGAATTGGGAGAAACTTGGATTCTGTCTGTGCTGGAGGGCGAATTCCTTCAGTTTGTGCCTTTTCCTTGTCCTTGTGTGTCTTGGAAGTGAATGGCCACAGCAGGGAATTGGTATCCAAATAAAAATTCCAGGATTTATCACAAAGGATTTGGATCAGCAGGTCCTGGTCACTCCTGCTGGGTCAGTGCCACCCCCTCGCTGTGGGGCTCAGCTCAGCCAGATTTGGTCACTTTGTGTCCAAAGAATTCCAACACCAGCAGGATGGGCTGGGAACATCCAGGTTTGCAGCCCTTGGCCTGCAGGATTCCCAATCCCAAACCACAAAACTCTTGTGCAGCTACTTTGGGATTTATCTCCATGTTGGAATGATCTCAGTGCTTTCACTCCCCCATCCAAAAGGGAATATTCCCAATTTTCAGGCTGGAGGTGTCCCTGACAGGGGGAAGGTGGAATACCAGTTTGTCCCAGTTTGCCCAGTGTTCAGCAGCATTTTAACCCTTCTGCAGGTGGGACAGACCAAGCCCTGCAAAGCAACATCCCAAAAAATGCCACTGAGCACTCTCCAGGTGACCTGGAGAGGAGGGGACAGGAGACCAGGGACACAGTGTCATGCTCACAGCCAGCATTGATACCATTCATGAATTAATTAAAAATTAACCAGGGAAAATTTCCCCATGGAAAGGGTGCTCAGGCCTTGGCACTGCCCAGGGAGGTTTGGAGTGCCCATCCCTGGAGGTGTCCCAGGAATTCCTGGAGGTGGCACTCAGAGCTCTGGGCTGGGAACAAGGTGGGCATCGGGCACAGATGGGAGTCTGATCTTGGAGCACTTTCCAGCCTCAGAAATTCTGGAATTCTGTGTTAATGACTTCATTGCCACTGATCAGACCCAATTTTGGTGTCTACAGTGAAAATTCATGGACACCAGGAGCACAAAAGCTGGAAAACTGCTGGTGGTGAGGGTGGATGGGTCTGTCAGGAGAAGGTGTGAGCGTGTCCTAGTCACCAAGAACCTCCATGTGACACCATTCCCAAGGAGAGGTCTCTTCCCTCCAGGAAAAATTCAGGATAATATTTAGCACCCAGATCTGGAAAAACTCAGCCTGAAAACAAGGTGGAATTTTTAACCAGAGGTGGAATTCTCCACTCAGATTTTCCATGGTTCTTGATGCCACTTGAAGGCCTGAAATCCAGTTTGGATCTGCTAGTGGGAGCTCGGGATTTAGCAGGAACTTCAGGTGGAAATTTTTGGGAATGGGCTCTGAGAGGGGAAGGAGAGAATCCACGCCATGGACCAGCTCAGCTCACATGATGGTTTTTAATTTGTGACCTCTGACCCCCCAAATGGCCCATTTTTAACAGCTTTAAATCAGAGGGATTTTAAATAATACAGCAAATATTGTAAGATAAAGACCTGTGATGCATTTAAGGAATCTGAGCTTTGAAGGACGCAAAACTTGAGGAATTTTCTTGGATTTCAGCAGTGGACAAAAAGTCAGAGCAACAATTTTCCTGAATATTTCAGCTCCTGAGGATTTTCCTTGGATTTCAGCAATATCCAAGATCAGAACAACAATTATACTGAATATTTCAACTCCTGCTTAAATGCCTCCATACTGGCAAAATTCCTAAAGGTCTTGGACAGGTTTCTGACCCTTTAACCTCCAACATTCCAGGTTATTTCCACAATATCTGGGTTCCAAATAATGAACTTTATTATTAGATAAACACCTGACTCCTGTTTTTATCCTTGCTCCTCTCCTGCACCAACTGTAACGTTCCTTAAAATCCCAATTTTCCACTCACTGAAGTGTGGCAGGCACGTCCCATTAAAAGAGTTTTACCAGGAAAATTATCCATGCCTTTAAATAGGTCATGCATACACTTAGCATATGTTACATTATTGTCCACGTGCAGCCAGTCGTGCCGGATAATTGAAAATTTCTGGAGTCACAAGCAAATAAAATCATTCCTCTGATCATTAATAAGCAGGAAGTGTGGGCAAAATGGGGTAAAAAAGAAGCAGGGGGATGAAAGAAAAATTAAATTTGGTGGGAAGTTCCAGAAGAGTTGTGCCCAATGGTCATTCCAAGTGCTGATGGAACTGATGTTCAAAAATGAAGGTGCTGCTGTTATCCCTGAGTGCACAGGGGAGGATCCCTTGGGATCTTTTGCTGCCTGCTTGGGTGGGATGGGGTCTCCAAATCTCCCTGGGCAGTGCCAAGGCCTGAGCACCCTTTCCATGGGGAAATTCCTGCTGTGCCCACCCTGAGCTGCCCTGGCCCAGCCTGAGGCCGTTCCCTCTGCTCCTGTCCCTGTTCCCTGGAGCACAGCCCGACCCCACTTCTAAAAAGGAGGACGAGGGAATTTTTATATGGGCAGCCAGCACCAGGAAAAGGGGGGATGTTTGAAACTGCCAGAGGGCAGGGATGGATGGGAGATTGGGAATTCCAATGGGCTGGAATTGCCAGAGCAACTGTGGCTGCCCCTGGATCCCTGGCAATGCCCAAGGCCAGGCTGGACACTGGGGCTGGAGCAGCCTGGGACAGCAGGAGGTGTCCCTGCCATGGCAGGGCTGGCACTGGGTGGGGTTTAAGGTCCCTTCCCACCCAAACCACTCCATGACTCCATGATTCCGTGGGCTGGAGTGACACTGAGACACTCTGGAGACACTTCCCTGCAGTCCATCCCCACCCCAGCAGCTGAAATTCCACCTGGATTTTATGGGAGCCTGGAAGCTGAGCCACAGCTGGATTAACTGCTGGTGGATATTCCAAACCTGCCCACAGAGCAGAGGCCAGGCTTGGCAGGAGTGCTGCTGATCCCACAAATAGCAGGAATTCCCCCGTGCTGTCCCACGTGGATTCATTTTGTGTGATTTCTCCATCTGACTGACCCATGGCTGTTGGTTTGTGCTGCTGTGAGATTTAGAGCCATAAAATAATAACTTTATAAAGCAGGTCTGGGGCGATGAGTAGGAAAACTCTCTTGCTTTTCCCCTTCAGGGTTTGTTTGACACAGCCTCGTCCCCCACTCCACTCCATCTGTATTCCAAAGGGTACCAGCAGAGCAGAAAATCATTCAGGATTTCACAAGAGCTTCATTTCTGGAAGGTGCCTCTGAGTTCCCTCATCCATGGCCACGCAGAGAAAAGGTTTTGGAGTGGCAGCAACAATCTGTGCTCACTTCCAGGGAGGGATAATCCAGAGAAAGACATGATTCTGACAGGATTCACTGAGGAAGAGCTCCCTGAGAGAGTTCCAGGAGGCCGGGGAAGAAATCGGAGCCACATTTCAACCAATCACCCCCCTAATTAATTCAGGAACTTCCATGGCCATCATCACCACAATCACCTGAATGCTGTCGTTAATGAGTTCATTAAGGTTGATGATCTTTGTGTGATTGTGGCTGCGAGGGGAAGCTCTGCTGGGGAAACTGAGGCACAAGGCAGAGGGACAGGTTTGGCATCACTCCAAGAGCGAGCCAGAAAAGAAGCAAGTTCAGGGCCACAACTGCACAAATTTATTTGTTTTCATCTCTGAGGATTGATGAGCAACATAATTAAACATCATTAATTAGGATTCCCTGCCACAGGATGAGGAATGCACCAAAAACCTCAGTGAGCAGCGCAACTCTCAGGGACCAATGCACAAAAATGTTTTATTTTCACGTGGTTTTGGGGTTTTGGTGTCAATGGGGCTGCAGAGATTTGTGGGAAGGTGACAAAAGCTTCTCCCATTCCTGATGGAGCCAATTCCAGAGGCTCCAGGTCAAGGCTGAGCCCAGCAGCAACACTGGCAGGATTTTGGGAATTAAAGAATGATGAAAAGGGGAGAATTCCATGGAGAACCCCAGCCTGGAGCAGGGTCCTGTCAGGACCATGGAGAGGGGAGCAGAATCCTGTCAGGACCATGGAGAGAGGAGCAGGGTCCTGTCGGGACCATGGAGAGAGGAGCAGGGTCCTGTCAGGACCATGGAGAGAGGAACCCAGGTTTGCTGGAGGATTTGTGACCCTCCAGGGGATCCAGGCTGGAGCAGCCCATTCCTGAAGGAAACTCAGGATTTTACACCACCTTCACCTGTAGGAGTGGGAGGTTTTAGTCATTTTCCAGGTGTGAAACTTCCACTTCCCCCAGAAATTCCCAAGACACGGAGTTCTGACTCTTGCCAAAGGAAATAATTATCAAGGCTGAACAATTTTAATTTTTTTTGGCCTTTTTATCTCCCAAGCCTCACCCTGCTGGAGGCAGCTCTGATTTCCCATTCCCAGTGGTTTTGGGGTTTTTATTCAAGATTAAAATGGCTTAGAGGGTGTGAATTAAGTCCTGGCTCCTTGGGAGAATTGTGCAAACAGATGAAGTGGGAAAAGTTCCTAGAAGGAGAAATGTGTGAATTTCTCCTGACTGTAAGAAGGGACCTTTATCCTTGGAGATATCCAGAAATAAACTGGCCTGAACTCTGGGTTGCCTCATTTAACTTTGCACTGCTTGGAGAGGGAGGTTGTGTCCAAGGAATTCCATAAATCCCTTCCAACAGAAATTAGGCTCTGAGTCCATGAATATAAAATCTGGTCAAAATCTGGGGATGGCAAAATCCTGATAAAGTTACTTCCTGTGGGGTTTGGGAAATATTAAATAACTCCATCAAGGATTAGTTCATCTTTTCCATGGCAGATGGAAAAGTCCAAGGTTGGATGAAGTTTGGAGCAACCTGGGATAGTGGAATGTGTCTCTGCCCTTGGGATTTAAAGTCCCTTCCAACCCAAACAAATTTGGGATTCTCTGGAGCCAAACTCCTTGGGACAAGTACCTGTTATATCCCAAATTTCTGCTCTGGAGTTCTTTCTCTGAATAATTCCCAAAATAAATCAGAACTTTCCAAGGCAGAGCATTCCTTCTCTGCATCCCAGGAAATTCCTGCTCAGCACACAGGACATTCCAGAGCAGCTGCAATCAGGGATGAATCCCAGCATCTTCACCTGTAGGAACAATTCCCTGTGGGAACAAACTCAAATGTTCTCCTTAAATGAGATAACTTGGATCTGCTCCATTTCCCTTATCTAAGAACCTGTTCTCTTATCTGAAAGATAAAGAGGTGTTGTAATTTATCTGAGATAAAACCAGGATGGAAATTATCCTTTGCTTCCCTTTGCTTCCACAGCCTTAATTACTCTTTCCTTCAGAATGAATTTGGAGGCTGAGCAGAATATTGAGTTATCCAATCAATTCTGGAGCTTCCCAGGCCCTTCCCAGTGTTATTTTAAATTTTTTATATATATATATATATATTTTAAACCCACCAAGATCTTGAGAGTGGTGTTTTTTTTCTCTTGGGTTTTTTTTCAGTACCAAAGGAGTGAAAAATGCAGCAAAATTAAAAATGCAGCTTCTCCTCATGCAACACTTGGAGATTTTCTTGCTTTTCCTATCATGCAGTTTTGCCTGCATCCCTTTCATTCCAGAAGGATGGAGAGTTCCCACTCCTGGATTCCTTGTCCTTGTGGAAAACAAAGGGAAATTCATCCAGTATTTGGGTTTTCTCGATGATCTCTAATTTTCATCCTATTTAACCCTTTTTATGAGCACACCCACATCAGCTGTTGGCCACTCTTGTTTTCTTTTTGTTCTTTCTGAGTGTACAAATTGGACTTTCCAGACATTCCCTGCTGGGAATTCTCTGCTTGTTCCCAGCTACCTGTGGGGTGTTTAATGTCCTGGTGGGAATATTTTAGGAAGGAATTCTTGGCTGGGAAGATGGAGAGGCCTCAGGTTTCCCAGAGAAGCTGTGGCTGATCCTGGATCCATGGAAGTGTCCAAGGCCAGGCTGGACAGCGCTTGGAGCACCCTGGGATAGAGTTCAGAGTAAATCCCACAGGATGGGAATGGGATGAGTTAAACTCCTCATATACAAAAATTTCTTTGCTCCTTGACAAAGGAACCACCCTGAGTGATGTTCCAAGCTCTCGGGGCTAGATGATCCCTGGGATACTCAGCCCTTTGTGGGTTTCCTGCAGGAATTTCTGCAGGAATTCCAGCTGTGGCTCCAGACTTTACCTTCCTTGGATTCTGTCCCAAATTCCTGCCACTTTGAACAAGGAGCACCTCAGCCCCACAAACAACCTCAAGTGGTGCCTCTTTGACCTCACTGAGGGCTGCAAAATCTGACAAGAATCCAAGATTTCTGAAAGGAGAGCAAAGCTGAATAATTAAATCAGGACAGCAAATTCCGAGCCCTGTGTCTCTGAAGTCTGGCTCAAATCCTAAATTTAACCCTTTCATCCCAGCAGCTGGGTGGAAACTCCCAGTTCTGAGTGAAAATAATCCAAACCATCTCTCGTGGAATGAAGAGTTGACCCATGTGAAATGTGATCTGTAAAATTCCATAATTATCCTCAAATAATTATTGTATGGGAGAGGATTTTTTTCCTTCTTTCTACTCCCACTTGTGCATTTCAGGAGGGAAATCCTCTTTATTTTTCTGCTTTATGAATAATACAGAAATTAGATAAATAATTGATAGGTTGTTAATGAAGTGGCTCGATCTGCATTGCCCTCAAAATGCAGGAATTTGGATAGAATGTCAAAAGGATTGCTAGGATATTTGATATTTTAATTTATTGGGTATTTCCTTGCAGGAGCAACTCCATGAGAGTCCATATCCCTGGCTCTCCATCACATCCATCACCAATTCCTTCCCCAGTTTCTCCAGGAAAACTGATGGTTGCAAAAATCCAAAATTCCCTTCATGCCGACACTGAGAATGTCCATCATGGGCTGCTCCTCCCTGCTCATCCCATGGGAAAAATGGGGAAATGAGGCAAAGGATGCTCCAAATAGAGCTCGTTGTCACCCAAGCTGAACTGAAACAGGTTTCCCTTTCGAGCCCAGCCTGCACAGATGAGAAAGAGGCATTAAAAAGGAGAAGGAAAAGCCTGACTCATCTGGAACAGGAATAGAAAAACATCTTGACTGAAAAGAGATGAAAAAGGAGCAATTAATGTCTGGAATTCACCTGCAAATCTCGTCGCTGCAAGCTATTATTGTTCAAATTATTAGGCAGGTGTGTGAAGTGCCTCATAAACTGGAGAGAAATTAACACGCAGATTTTGCAGCAAACTCGGTGCTTATTACACAATTACAACCCCGTGTAAGAGCCAGGGGATGTTCCCGTTGATTTCACCCCCACTACTCCTCGAAATGCACCTGATCCCAGATTCCACTCCATTTTAGGCCACTGGTCTGGATCAGGACAAACAATTGGGTTCAGAGTGCAGGGAGGGTCACTGGCCTTGGTTGTCAAGGTGGGGGCCATGCTTGGTGTTTGCCCCTTTGTGGTGGGACAGACAGGGGATGGGCAGAAGGTCACAGGCAGTGAAGTCACCATAGAACTCCAGGAGAGGCTGAGGGAGCTGGGAAGGGGCTGGAGAATTCCTGAGGGAGCTGGGAAGGGGCTGAGCCTGGAGCAAAGGAGGCTCAGGGGCCCTTGTGGCTCTGCACAGCTCCTGCCAGGAGGGGACAGCCGGGGGGTCGGGCTGTGCTCCAGGGAACAGGGACAGGAGCAGAGGGAACGGCCTCAGGCTGGGCCAGGGCAGCTCAGGGTGGGCACAGCAGGAATTCCCCATGGAAAGGGTGCTCAGGGCTGGGCACTGCCCAGGGAGGGTTGGAGTGCCCATCCCTGGAGGTGTCCCAGGAATTCCTGGAGGTGGTACTCAGAGCTCTGGGCTGGGGACAAGGTGGGCATTGGGGCACAGCTGGGACTCTGTTCTTGGAGCTCTTTTCCAACCTCAGGGATTCCATGAGGTTTAGACTGGATATCTGGGAAATTTTTTCCCTAAGTTTGTTGTCCACCCCTGGCACAGGTACAGGGTGGAGTCCCCATGCCTGGAAGGATTTAAATCCCTGTGGATGTGGCACTTGGGGACATGGGGCAGTGGTGGCCTTGGCAGTGCTGGGGACAAGGTTGGATGAACTTTTCCAGCCTTCATGCTGGGAGGACTTTTCCAACCTCAATGATTCCATAATTCTCTGAGAACCAATTCCAGGCCTCACCACTCTCACACCTTACACCACCTCGGTTGGGCATGTTCCAAATCCTAATCCAGATGCAGAGAGTCCACCCTGCTGGAATTTCAGTAACATTTCCCCAGACACCTCTAAGCTCCCTGCCCACAGCCAGCAATCATCAGCGACACTCACAGTGCAATAGCCCAGGGAAAATTTAATTTGCTCCTCTCCAGCTTCCTGGGAAGTGTGAGACTGATCCTTTAGAGCCTCCCCAGGAGGTTCCATCCCACGTAATCCAGGAGTCTCCCAGCATCCCATCGGCTCCGCTCAAAACTGGATTCAAATAAAGATATTCCTTTTCATCCTTAATCACAGTGGAAGGGGAACTGGTTCCTGCATGGATTTGGGGTTGGGAAGCAAAGCAGGATTGGGTGGTGCTGGATCCCCTGGCCCATGACCACTCCAAAGAAATTCCATGCCTGTAGAAACATCTCCACCTGATAAAATTCACCCTGTGTTTAATGTGGAGTGGCTGCAGTGAGGAGCTCCAGGAACAATTTAATTGTTTCCCCCTGAGGGATGGAGAATGGAGAGGTTCCAGTGGGATTTCCTTTTATTCAGGGAAATAAACTCACTTTGATTGCCTTATTCCAAAGAATTCCCAAGCTTCATTTCCATACTGCAACAGGGGCAGCTTCAGCAGCATGAGTGCTGTGGGTTGATAATCTCATTTACCTTCACAAGAATTCCCTTTTCCCTGATTTTCCTGATGATAATGCAAAAGACACTCATTATTTTTGGGATGTCAGCCATTCTGGAGTTATCCTTGTCCACTCCTTGATTGTCCAACAGCCAGCCTTTGGGAAGAAGCACATTTTTCATGTAGTTTCTTGACGATTTCCAGAAGGGAAAATTCAAATTTCATTGCCATTGTTGTGGCCGCCCAATGGATCGAGCAGCCTCGTTTGTCACTGGTTAATTAAATGTGACCCATTTCTTTCCCATTCTCCCCAGGGATTCGCTGTTCCCATGCCAGGGAATGTTGGCACAGCAGGGCATGAGTTAGTTTTGATTATTTGACACCACAGGGCTGAGTTTTGCAGCCAGAGCTGGGGAAGAACACACAGAACCAGGAACAGGAACATCCACACCCTGCTGAGGAACAGCAGCACCGTGGTCAGCAGCCAAATCCTGAACAATTCCATCCTTCTGTGGCAGCCTTTGGAATGAGATGAACTCCAAGGGCCCATCCAAGCCAAACCAGTCTGGGATTCTGTGGTCCCATAACCCAGCTCCAGGCAGGTGTTGGGGGGTGAAAGCGACTCTGAGGACATCGAGGCCTCCCAGGAGTTATAAAAATGATGGAGAGGGAATTTTTCATGGGTATGGAGTGATAGGAAAAGGGGGAATGATTTAAACTAAAAGAGTCTGGGTTAGATGGGATATTGGGAAGGAATTCCTGGCTGGGAGGGTGGAGAGGAGCTGGGATGAAATTCCCAGAGCAGCTGTGGCTACCCCTGGATCCCTGGCAGTGCCCAAGGTCAGGCTGGAGCAGCCTGGGACAATGGGAGGTGTCCCTGCCATGGTAGAGGCTTGATTAAATGATCTTCAAGTTTCCTTTCATCCCAAACCATTCCATGATTCCATGATTCCATGATTCCATGATTCCATGGAATATGAATGTCCCTTGTGGCCACCCCACGCCCAGCTCCACAGGAACTCTTGGATCTGCTGCTGGTTTGCAGCTCTGGAATCAGTAAGAACCACCCTTTCCATGGGGAAATTCCTGCTGTGCCCACCCTGAGCTGCCCTGGCCCAGCCTGAGGCCGTTCCCTCTGCTCCTGTCCCTGTTCCCTGGAGCACAGCCCGACCCCCCGGCTGTCCCCTCCTGGCAGGAGCTGTGCAGAGCCACAAGGGCCCTTCTGCTCCTTCCAACCCCAGCATTCCATGATTTTCCTGGGCACTCCCAGTGGTTGGGCTCCGAGTCCCCTTTCTCAGCATTCTTGGAAAACCTGAATCCTGAATTCCTGCATCCAGAGCAATCCAGAACAACAAGTTCCAGCCACTAAACATTCCACAGACCATTCCCTGACATTATCCTGGGATGTTTTGATCTGGAAAAAAGGGAAGCCCCACAGGGAGAGCCAGCCTACGGCACAGCCTAACATTAAGCTTGGCCTTAGAGCTGTGTATATCGCACCAGCAGCACAAATTGTTTCATCCATATAAATGTTTTGACATCAGGAGGATTCCTCTTAATCTCAAACAATCCTGGGGAGCAGAGCTGGGCTGGAAGGACGTTTGATGTAATTTATAATAATTCTGAGATTTGAACTGCACCACTGAAGAAAACAGGTGTAGTTAATGGGCCTATCTGTTATTTATCCCAAAATTCCATCCCTACAAGGCTTGGCCCTAAAAATGGTTCTAATTTTCAGGACAAACTCCAGCTCATCAGGACAGTGGGAAAAGCACAAGGCAGATGCTGCTGGAAGCTCTGGGGGAGCTGGGGCCACTTAAAATGGGCCTTTGGTGGTGATTTGAAATCCCAGAATCTGCCCCAAAAAGGGAAAACCTCACTTGGATGGACGGAAATCCAAGGGCTGGGAATAAAGTTGTGAAGAGCCTGTGCTGGCCTAAAGGAGAGGATTTAGTGTTTGGGCTCCTGATTTGTTCCTCTGCTGGTTTGAAGGGGAAAAATCTGTGGGAAAATGAAAAATTCCATAAAACATTTCAGATAATGGGATTTTTGGAATGGTTTGGGGTGGGAGGGATCTTAAAACTCATCTTACTCCACCCTCTGGGACACCTCCCACTATCTCAGGTTGCTCCAAGCCCTTCCAGGACACATTCAGGAATGGGGAATTCACAATTTCCCATTTTCAGTGCTTCCCCACCTCCTTCTGGGATGATTTGTTAATTATCTATAATCTGTTCCTACTTTAAACACACCCCAAATCCATCAGAATTATGAGACCAAGTGAAATTATTGAGTTTTCCCTTCGTTTTTATTCGAAGTTGGAAAAAGGAAGGAATAGAACACCACAGAACTCACCCACACCATGGAATTACTCAGGATTTTAATGGTGCTTAATGGTCTCCTTCAGTCAAACCTCAATTATTTGTGGACTTGCTCCCAACAGGGAGAGAGAAAATAACTTGCTTCTGATTGGTGCTGGGTAAAATGGAAAAGCTGTCCAAGAGCTCCTGGAAGAAATGGCTGCTGCAATGTGGGAAGCATTAAAACCCCAGAATTTTTGATATTTTGGTAAGGCTAATTCAGACTGATTTGATTTATCTGCGATTAAGTTTAAAGTTGGTCTTATTTACCTGCAATTTGCTCCCTCCACACCTCTGCACAATCCTCTGGACCTGAGAATTCCAAAGGCTCCTCAAGACTGAGGGAAGGAAAACACAGTCAGGGATAAGGCTGCCACTGCATCCCATAGGGAAGGGCTGTGGGTGAAATCCTTGGGATCCAAGGGGTTTTCTCCCTGTTTTAGGTTGGAAATGCAAAATGTGCCTGGGTTTGTGTTCTGTCCCATCTGTCAGAGCTGGGCAGTTCTCTCTGTCCATGGGGCAGTTTTTTCTTTATCTCTCCCACAGCCAATCCTCCCTCCAGGAGATCTCTGCTGTCCATGGCCACTGAGTGTCCCTGCAGGGCTGATCCAATTCCAGCATCCCATGGGGAGATGCTCCGCCCAGGGCAGGAGCCAAGCATTCCTACCTGGATACAATCTGAGCCTGGAGCAGCACAGCAGCCTCTGCCCCCTGCATTCCCACAGGAGCAGCTTTCTCCTGCCCTGCATTCCCAGAGGAGCAGCTTTCTCCTGCCCTGCATTGCCAGAGGAGCAGCTTTCTCCTGCCCTGCATTCCCACAGGAGCAGCTTTCTCCTGCCCTGCATTCCCACAGGAACAGCTTTCTCCTGCCCTGCATTCCCACAGGAGCAGCTTTCTCCTGCCCTGCATTCCCAGAGGAACACCAGGCCCATCTCCAGCAGCCCTGGAGCTGCAGAGGAAAACTCCCCCCTTGTGCAGGATCCCTGCTCCAGCAGAAGCACAGCTGGCACTGCAGGAGGGCTGAGCCCCCATGGGATGGGACTGTGCCACCACCCTGACCCACAGGGGACAGGGCCTGCTCTGACTCTGGCAGTGGTTTGTTTTGTATTACTGCATTTTATTTTAATATTTTCTTTTAATATTTTTTCCTATTAAAGATCTGTTATTCTTACTCCCATATCTTTGCCTGAGAGCCCCTTAATTTTAAAATTACAATAATTCAGAGAGAGAGGTTTTACATTTTCCATTTCAAGGGAGGCTCCTGCCTTCCTCAGCAGACACCTGGGTTTTCAAACCAAGACAACAATCAACCCTGATACTCTGATGGACCAAACCATTCCAGCTGTGCTCACGCACGGGACAATCCTTGGAATGTGAGGAGTGGCTAAAGTGAAGCAGTTAAAAGCAAATCCCAGTGCCTGCTACAAATATTTTAATTTTTCCCTTTTATAAACTAAGAACAACCTGGTGCTCGCAGAAATGGGTCACACTTAATTAACCAGTGACAAACGAGGCTGCTCAATCCATTGGGTGGCCACAACGATGGCAGTGAAATTTGAATTTTCCCTTCTGGAAATCATCAAGAAACCACATGAAAAATGTGCTCCTTCCCAAAGGCTGGCTGATGGACAAACAAGGAGTGGACAAGGATAACTCCAGGATGGCTGACATCCCAAAAATAATGAGTGTCTTGTGCATTATCATCAGGAAAATCAGGGAATAGGGAATTCTTGTGAAGGTAAATGAGATTATCAACCCACAGCACTCATGCTGCTGAAGCTGCCCCTGTTGCAGTATGGAAATGAAGCTTGGGAATTCTTTGGAATAAGGCAATCAAAGTGAGTTTATTTCCCTGAATAAAAGGAAATCCCACTGGAACCTCTCCATTATTCCTCGTGCATGGGGGATGGCAAAAAAATTCCAGGATTTTTTTGAAAATCAACTTTTATCCTGAGTTTGGAGATCTCACCTTGCCTGTGACCAAGACACCCAAGGAGCCCCTGGCTGCATCTCTGCAAGGCATGGATGAATCCCAAATCTCCTGATTCCCTCCAGGGGATTCCCAATCCAGATCCAGGACTCAGGAATCCTCACCTGCTGCTCCCCCACCTCTTTTCCCCATGGATCCCATCCGAGGTGTGGTGGCTCTCTGGACACACTTGGCTGAGTAAGAGGAGAAATCTCATGGATTTGGGAGCAGGGACAAAAACAGGGATTTGTTTTGGGGTTAAAGTGCTGGAGGAGCCTCGTGAGAATTCCCGGTGAAGGGCAGCCATGGGGGTTTTGCAGGCTCTCAATTTCCCATTCTTTGGGAAATGTTTTCCCACAAGTTCTGGAGGTGCCGGAGCCCGACCACAAACCCCAGTCCTTCTCCTGGGACCATCTGAATTTCACAATTCCCAGTTAAATTATTCCAGCAGGGAGCAACTCCATATTTAACATCATAGAAAGTGATTTGGGGCATGCAGGAAAATTGGCTCTTGCTCGGTAAGTTCTTTTAATTCCTCCTTTCTCCTCCCTGTCCAGAGAGATCCCTGGATTTGGGATCACAGCTGAACATCCTCAAGCAAATCTCAACAGTAGCTGCAATATTTAAACTTTTAAAAACAAATACTTTAAAAAAAATCCACCTCAGATGGAAATAATCTGGGCTCTTACCCCACAGGGATTTGTGCACCTGCTTAAATTCAGACTGGGAATTATTTTCCCCAACTCCAAGTGATTTTTTTGGTGAGGTTTCCTTCTCTGCAGTGCCAAAGGCTGAACTTCCAAGGAATGCTGTCAGCTGTGTGCTAACAACCAGCTAACAGCATCCCTCCTAAGGGCTGTTCCAGCCAGGGAATGATTCCAGCCTTCAGGATCCAAGAACATCTGGCTGTGCTGGGAGGATCTTGGAATTAACCATGGGAAATAGGGAGAGAAAGGCCCAGCCCTTTAAAGTGTTCTCAGTGTTCAACATTCAGGGCAGCCAAAAGGGAATGTGGCACTTTTCCCACCATTTCCGTGTGAGGAATTCCAGCTTTTCCTCCCAAACTTGCTCTGGATGGAGCTTTACAGGCCAGGAAAATACTCACAGAGGTCAAAAAAGTTTTGGAGCGTGGCCACCTTTGTGCTGTGGGGTGGTTGAGTGGAGGGATAAGAAAGGAAAACGGGGGGAAAATCCCTGCGAAGGGAGCAGAGCTTTGGGATGGGATGGGCACAGCCCAGATGTGGCCCAGATGTTGCACTGAGGGCACAGGTGTGGCAGGAAAAGAGGGGAAAAGGGGAAAAAGGAGGGGCTGAAGGTAGAAAAAAGCCAAAAGGCAGCTGAAGGTTGAAGGTGATGAGCTGAAGGTCACACTGGGAGTGCAGCCTCTGGAGATGTCCCCAAATTCTCCTTGGAATTGAAATCCAGAGAAAAAGGAGCATCAGGTGGGCTCAGAGAAGCCACCTGAGAGCCCCTTCAGAGAGGAGACCAGGCAGTGGGGGGGATGGGGGGCAGCCAGAGGCAGGGAGAGTATCTGGAATGGCACAGGACAGTGTTCCCTGAGGGGGACACCCCAGCATCACCCTCAGCACCCTCTGGCCACTGCTGGGTGCCAGCCTGACTCTGGGGACATGGGAATGGCACAGGGAAGGGCTGCACCCATCCCTTCTCCCACTTCCCACCTCCTCACCAGGCTGGGAATAGGGAACAGCCCCAGCTGGGAGGGAATTCAGCTCCCTGCTGGAATCCCAGTGATGGATTTGGTGCCCCGAGCCCTTTGTGGGTGGAAGCAGAGCAGAGCAACGCGCTGGATCATCTTGTGGAAGTGATGGAAAGGCTCAGCCCCTGTCAGGAGAGCTCTGGAAGTGTCCCAGCCTTGTTAGCAGTGTCTGTGGGGTGACAAAAGCCCTGACAGTGCAATTGTCCCTTCCAGAGCACTGTCACTGTCCTGGCCCAGAGCACAAATCCTTATGGTGCAGGCAGAGGAGCTGCATCAGTGTCCAAGGTGCCCACGGGTTTGGGGCAATCCTTGGAGAAATCCGGGAAAAAGGGAAGACAGGGGCAGCCTTTTCCACAAAAATCCTTGGTTTGTTCTGAGGAATCGGAGAGAAGAGACTTTGACCAGAACAAATCCCATGGGATCCCAAAATGCAGGGATATCAGGGAGGCTGGGATGGGGCTGGGGGCCAGTCTGGGGTCTCAGGTATTTGAGATTCCTAAAGGGGGAATAAAAACCCAGCGGCTGAGGTGCCTCAGCTGGATCAGACACAGAGAGCAGCGGGTTTGTCACCTCCCCGTGCCCCTTGTCACTCCGGGGTGGTGACAGGCCTCAGCCCCGTGCCCTGGGACACAACCTGGAGCAAGCTCAGGGGTTTTACCCACCGGGGCTGGGGAAGCAGCGGGGGCTGAGCCCGGGGGTGCCCCAGAACCGGGCAGAGAGGGAGCGGGGTGGGACGGGGGGACCCCGGGGGACAGCTGTGGGCTCAGAGCCGGGAAGCGCAGCTCGGGACGGACCCTCGGGCCGGGAGCGCAGCGCGGGCTCAGGGCGCCGCTCACCGTCCGCACCGCACCGCGCCGCACCGCGCATCCCGGGACAGAGCGGGGCCGTGCCGCGCATCCCGGGACAGAGCGGGGCCGCCCGCGCATCCCGGGACAGAGCGGGGCCGTGCCGCGCATCCCGGGACAGAGCGGGGCCGTGCCGCGCATCCCGGGACAGAGCGGGGCCGTGCCGCGCATCCCGGGACAGAGCGGGACCTGGGACAGAGCGGGACCCGGGACAGAACGGGACCCGGGACAGAACGGGACCGCTCGCGCATCCCGGGACAGAGCGGGGCCGTGCCGTGCATCCCGGGACAAAGCGGGGCCGCCCGCGCATCCCGGGACAGAGCGGGACCCGGGACAGAGCAGGACGCGGGACAGAGCGGGACCCAGGACAGAGCGGGACCGCTCGCGCATCCCGGGACAGAACAGGACGCCCTGCGCATCCCGGGACAGAGCGGGGCCGTGCCGCGCATCTCGGGACAGAGCGGGACCTGGGACAGAGCAGGACCCGAGACAAAGCGGGACGCCTTGCGCATCCAGGGACAGAGCGGGACGCCCCGCGCCACCCTGCTCCTTGCGAGCCGCACGGCGCCGCGCATCCCGGCTCACAGCGCTCCGCGCACCCGGGACAGAGCGGGCCAGACCCCCACGCACCGGCTCCACGCGGGACCAGCCCTCCGCGCATCCCGGAGCGGCGCGGCCACACCGCGCATCCCTCCTCGGCAGCGCCCGCGGCCGTGCGCGCCCGGCGGCGGCGGCGGAGCCGCGGGGCCACGGGGGGCGGCGGCGGCGGCGGCGGAGGAGGAGGAGGAGGAGGCGGAGGAAGGCGCTCAGCAGCAGCAGCGGCAGCAGCCACGCAGCTTTGACGTCGCCGGGCTGCGGCTGCCGGCCCCGCACGTATAGCACAACGTGACGGCCCCGCCGCCGCCACTCGCGCCCGCTCCCCCGCGCTCGCTCGGCAGCGCACCCGCACCCAGCGCGGCCGCGGGAGCCCCGCGCCGCCCCCGCCATGGGCCCGGCCGCCGCCGCCCCGCAGCCGCGCTGAGAGGAGAGGGGGCCGCTCCCGGAGCGCCACAGCCGGAGCCTCCCCGCGGCCCCGCGCCCGCCCCCGCCCCGCGCCGCCCCCGCCGCCCCCCTCGCTCCGCTCCGCTCCGCGCCGCGCGGGGAGCCCCGCGCACCATGCGGGGGCCGCGGCGCCGCGGTGGCATCTGATGGCCGCGGGGCGCAGGCGGCTGCGGCGGCCCCGCGCGGCGCTCGGCGGCCCCGGGAGGCGGCGGCGGCGGCGGCCGGAGCTCTGAGGGGGCCGCGGCCCGGAGCGGGTGCGGGGGCTGCCGCTGCCGGGGGCTCGCTCTGAGCGGGGCTCGCCCCGCGCCGCTCCCGCTGCGCAGCGGGAGGAGGAGGAGGAGGAGGAGGCGGAGGCGGAGGAGGAAGGAGGAGGAGGAGGACCGGCGCGGTGCCCGCCGCCTGCCCCCGCCGCCCTGCCTGCGCGGGCGTGCGCGGCTCGGCCGCAGCGGAGCGCGGGGCTCCGGCGGGCGCTGCGCTGCCCCCCCCCGCCCCGCCGGGCTGGATATGTGGATGCTCACGTGAAGATGGATGTAGCGATCGGGCTGCTGGGGCTGCTGACGGTTCTGCTGGAGGGCAGCTCCGGCCAAGGGGTGTACGGTGAGTCCGGGGCGCCGCGTGACCTTGTCGCGACTGTCGCCGGGGCGGAAGGGCGGGGGGGGGTGGTGGGGGTGGGGGCGAGCGGCGTGGCCCCGCTGCGCGCCGCGGGAGCCGGCGGAGGCAGAGCGGAGGCAGCGCCGTTGCCATGAGACGCTGACATTACACGGCGAAAACCGGGCCGGGGGTGCGGGGGGGGGGTGCGATTCCGGGGGTCGGGGAGGGGGCGCGGGGGGGGCCCCGCAGCCGGTCCCGGGCCGCGCGCCGCCTCCGCGGGGCTCCTCCGCGCCCGCGGCCGCCGCACTTGTTACCGGGGCGCTGCCGCCCGCGGCCGCGGAGCCAGGGGCGGGGGCGAAGGCGCCGCAAACTTCCCGGGGCTCCGCCGGGGGCGCGCGGACCCCGCGGGCGGGCGGCTCCGCTGCCCCGGCCCCGCTGCCCCCCGCCCGTGACTTGCACATCACCGGCGGCATCGCCCGCTCCGCGCTGCGGCCGCGGTCTTGTTGCTTGCCCCGAGCCCCCGCGCCCTCGAGGCGGCCCCTGTTCGGCGCTGCCCGGAGCCCAGCGGCGGGGAGAGCCGGGCTGCGCGGCCGGGATGCTGCTGCCCG
This sequence comes from Passer domesticus, assembly GCF_036417665.1. Taxonomy (NCBI): domain Eukaryota; kingdom Metazoa; phylum Chordata; class Aves; order Passeriformes; family Passeridae; genus Passer; species Passer domesticus. The sequence continues at coordinate 1,368,307 of NC_087479.1, read as the reverse complement.
GTGTGCGCCCCGCTGCCGGCGCTGCCTCGGCCGCGGTGGTGCCCCGGTGCCCGTGATGCTCCGGTTCTGGCGATGCCCTGGCCGCGGTGCGGCCGGTCCCGGTGATGCCCGGGCCGTGGTAATGCTTCGGTGCCAGCGATGCTCCTGTTCCGGTGATGTCCCAGACCTGATGATGCCCCGGTTCTGGAGATGCCCCGTCCCCGGTGATGCCACGGTTGTGGCGATGCCCCGTTCCCGGCGATGCCCCATTCCCAGTGATGCCCGATTCCCGGTGATGCCCCGTTCCCCGGTGCTGCCCCGTTCCCAGTGATGCCCCGTTCCCAGTGATGCCCCGTTCCCGATGACATCCCGTTCCTAATGATGCCCCATTCCCGGTGATGCTCCATTCCCAGTGCTGCCCGTTCCCGGTGCTCCCTCATTCCCGATGACATCCCGTTCCTAATGATGCCCCGCTCCCGGTGCTGCCCCGCTCCCGGTGCTGCCCGCTCCCGGTGCTGCCCGGCCGGGCGGGGGGTTATGTAAGCGGCTCGGCGGCGGTGCGGTGCTGCCGGCAGCTCTGGCACCCGGGGCTGAGGAAGGAGATTCACGAATCTCCCAGTAAATGCTTCGTGTGACATTGCCTCCTCCGAGCCCGTCCGCTCCCGCACCGGGAAGGGAGCCTCACTTACAGACTTACCCCCCCACCCCCCCCTTTTTTTTTTTTCTCCTTAATTTTGCAAAATCTGGACGTGACCGCGGATGGCAGCGGGGCTCGGCTGGCGGTGGCTGCGCGGCTGGTGCGGATCTCGCTCTGGCAGCGGCTCCCTGCCTCCCCCGGCACACAGGCACATATTGTTGGATGCTCTGGAAGAGCAGCGCTGCCGTGAATAGGAGAGGGCTTGTTCAGGAAGAGCGAGGTGGGGGCTGCAGGGAGGAGATGCGGGCTCAGCTCCGGGCTGTGGGGTTCGGAGTGAGACTTTGCTGCTGCTGCTTTCTCCTCCTGATTTAGGCTGAGAGCTGAGCGCTGTGATCTCAGCCGTGCTTTGCGTTCGAGAGCGGTGCCCCGGGAATTTGGGTGCCTTCATCGGCTGCTGAAGGTCGGCTCGAGAATGTGGACCAAAAAAAAAAAAAAAATACATTCAAAGCCGGGGTGTGCCTGCAGCCCCCGGTGCAGCAGGGCCATATTGGGAAAGGAGGATGGCAAGGCTGGAGCCTGCAGATTATCCAAAGTGAGCCCCAGCCTGGGAGAGGGAACCTGCTTGTATCTTGTTCCTTTGGAAAAATCGGTTTGTGGGATTTTAACAAGTTTTTTTGGCCTTTTTTTTTTTTTTTTTTTTTTTTTTTTTTTTTTTTTTTTTAAGATTTCCAGAGCCTGGCAGCTCTGCTTGTGAGCGTGGTGCTGCCGGGGAGGTGTCTTGCCATGTTAACACTTGTTCCTGGTTTCTGTGCTCCTCTGGGAGCGGGCACAGCTCCAGAGCCTCTCCGTGAGGAAGGTGGTGAGGGGAAGGAGCAGCCTGGAACCCATCCCTGCTCCCTGTTGATATTCCCAGCCCTGCAGGTGGCTCAGACCCATCCCTCAGGCTCCGGCTGCTGCTCCCAGCTCCTCCCTGGCTCATCCCACCTGTCCTTGGCACGGCTCTCCCGGGCTGTTTTCCAGCCCTGGATGCTCCCGTGGCTCCGGAGGTGCGGGAAGGTGCTGGCACAGAGCTTGGCACGGCACCGCCCGTGCCCACCCCGAGGGCAGCTCCACCGCCTTTAAATGCAAAATAACCCCCCCCGTTTGCTGATTCCGGGTTCGTTTAAACTCCAGGTTTGGCTGGGCAGCATCTCTGCAACTTCCCCCTGTTCTGTTGGAATGCTACAGCTGGGGTGGAAAACTGGGATCCTGAAGGAAACCAGCAGGGAACTGGGAGAACTGGGAGCAGGGCAGGTCCAGCCCAAGCTCTGCTTCCTCAGGGGCTGGGGGAGAGCAGAGCTGCTGAATTCCTTGGGAATTTGTGCAATTCCTCAGCTCTCCCTGATTTCCTGGCCAAAGATCGAGAACAACTCAAGATCTGTGCACGTTTCCTCCCCTTTCCATGATGCATGACTCGTGCTGCTAATAAAGCAGAAAATGTAGGGATTCGGGACACAATGGCTCTCCTTTCACCCAACTTCCAGTTTCCGGAGGAAAAAAATGGCTCAGCAAGGAGGCCAACATGGGCATGGAGGGTTTTTAACAGCTCAGGCTGCTCAGCAAAAAATGGGAATTTTGAGAGAGTGGAGAAGGGTTTTTGGGTTTGCTCCTGAGCTGCCTCAGCCGGGGGGCTCACCAGGGACTCGGGGTCCCATTTTGTGCCCTGTGGAGTGAGGAAGAGCCCGGAGAATTCCTGGGCAGGAGCCTGGAGAGCCTGAGCACTTCCAGCACCTCTGGGGTGGGGGCTGGAAAAATCCTGGGAATGGGGGGGGGAACCTCTGGTGGGGTGACAATCCTGGCAGGGCTGGCTCCAGTGGCAAAGCCAACACTTCCCGACCCAGGTGCTGACAGGAATCTGGGAGCAGCTGTGGGATCCCCTGGGTGGGATCCCACTGATCCCATGGGGGTCACACAGGCGGTGCAGCCCCCTCTGAGATCCTGGCTCACTGGGCTGGGGTTTGTCCACTCCTTTGAAGAGATTTTAGGAATTTTCCCATGATTTCAGCTGTAATTAAGCAGAGCAACCCCCCAGGATGTTTTCCATGCCTGGGAACACCAGGTGTGGCACAGGAAGGGTGTGAGGGTGACAGGGACCCCTCTGTGTCACTCCTGCTCTGCTTTGAGCCAGCTCCTGCAGGGAACAGGGCTCAGCATCCGTCTGCAGCCGTGGAGAACCTCAGAATGGCTCGGAATTCCTCCTGGAATCACTCATGGAATGAGTGTTGACCATACTCAGGAATGTCAGAGCCCTCCTGAGGCTCTGCACCAAATCTGGGTGTGCAAAATTTTGGGAAAAGTATCCACAGCCTTGGGAACAACGAGGCTTCCAGGAGTTTTCCCTTTGGGAACAACGAGATTTCCAGGAGTTTTCCCATTGGGAATAACGAGGCTTCCAGGTGTTTTCCCATTGCTGGTTGGGAATGCCTGGAATTGAAGGTATTTAAGGTGTTAAATTCCAGGGAACTTGTCCTGGTTGATCCAAGCACCAAATGTCATCCAACGGCCTCAACCCTCATTGCAGCTGCGGCTTTTCCAAAGAAAATTGGAATTGGGTATCCCAAAACCTGGAGCTGCTCCTTTTTCCCGGGATCCAGCTGGAGTGGGGGCTGCTGGAGCTCCTTGGAGCCCGGGGGAGGTCGAAGCAGGGGCAGAGGTGTTGGGAAAGATCAGGGAATGATCTGGGAAAGGTCTTCCACCCCTGGGGCTGCTTCTTTGTGATGCTGGGATAATTCCCCGCAGGGATTAAGGAGCGCTGCCTTTGGAGCTGGGAGTGGCCTTTCCCAACATTTTGACGGATCCAGCGAGTGGATTGGAAGGATGAGGGGAGGGATGGGAAAACAAAATCACTGGGAGGGAGAGCGTTTGGCTCATTAGAAGTGCTGGCTCCTTGTTGGGAAAACCTCTGGATCAGCGGGCAGGGAAAGCTCTGGACCAGCGGCCCCAGTGGAAGATATTTCCATGGATTGTACTTCCATGGGGGATATTTCTACGGGGAATATTTCCGCGGCACTGCCGGCCTGGCTGGGTGAATGCCGGCCTTGTCCGGGGTGCTTTAACCCCGCACAATTCCCGACTTTGTGCCAGGGAAGCGTCCCTGGGAACAGGGCAGGAATTATGCGCTGCCGCAGGGGCAGCTGCGCTCCTCCCGCGCCTGCTCCAGGACTCCTGCGGATCCTTGGGAATTTTAACTCTTCCCTGAGCCCTGGACTAGGATCTCCTCCTCCTCCTGCTCACGGGGATTTCTGGGATGAGCTTCAGCTCCCAGAGTGGGGAAGAATCCCTGGATAGCCGAGGGATTGGGATGGACTCTGCTCCCATGGATGGGGTTGTGGCCAGGGTGAGGAACTGGGAATTCCGGGAGGGGGAGCTCTGTGGGTTCAGGTGTTGGTTGTGGCCAGGCGGTGATTTGGGGTGCAAATGTTGAGGTTTCGATCTGATTTAAACTCGGTGAATGTCTGGGATTTAAGCTGAGCCTAAACTTCCCCGGGGTTTGGTGCATCCCAGGATGTGTGGAGAGCTCCAAGGATCCTCCTGGAATGCCGGGAGCTGCATCCCAGCCCTGCCTCCCACGAGCTGCGGGGTCAAAATGTTGCCTTTGATTCCATGGGAGGTAAATTTGGAGGGAATCTGGCAAGGAAAAGTCATAAACCACCAAAAATTAAAATTCCTGGGGCTCAGAAGAGCAAAATCCAGTTAAATTCTGAGCAGTCTGAAAAAGGAAATGGAAATTAAAGTTCATCCTGCCTTCCACATTCCTCAAAATTATTTGGGATTTTGGCCAGTGAAGGGCTGATTGATCCCTGTCAGTCCATGTATGGATTATATGGATTATATAGTCCATAAAGGGGTTATATCCAGGAATATTCTTGAAGGGAATGGGGTCTCCTGCATTAAATCCCCTTCTTCCAGTGGGAAAATCCCTTTGGGATGGGATAATCCCACTCTCCCTGACCTGGATGGGCTCAGGGACAAAATTGTTTATTTCCCATATTTTTTATAGTTAGGAAGGAATTTTTTTCTTTGGAGAAAAGGGATTTTGGGATCCATCACATGCTGGATATTTGGGATGCTGCTGCTCCATCACCCTTCCCTTGATTCCTGACAAATCCCACCCCATCAGCTCCTTGATCCTCTTATAGCCCCTCTTTCCAATTCCAAGCCCTGGCTGGATCCAGAGGAATTATTTCCTGCTTTTTCCAGAAATAATCTCCTCTCCCAAAATAGCTGGGAATGGAGGGCACTCGCTTGGCTCTTCCCAGACAGATTTTGAATCTGGGCTCTTCTGGAATGAGGAATTTTTCCCCAAGGTGTGGGATCAGGCTGTCCATGAGATTCCTCTTTCCATGGAATATTGAAAGACCACTTAAAATTCCTCACAGGAATTTTTTGTTGGATCTCAGGGAAAAGTTCTTCCCCCAGAGGGTGCTGGGATCTGAATACTGGAATTGTCACATTCCTGAGGCTGCCAGAATTCCAGGAAATATTTGGAAAATATTCCAGGAATATTTGGAAAATATCCCTGGAAAATATTCCCAGGGATGGGCAGCGTGGGATTGTTGGGGTGGCTGGGCAGGCTCTGGATCATCCTGGGATAATCAGGTGCTTCCAGAGGGATCCTGCAGGGATCTTCCCCCGCCCTGTGAGGGTGTGAGGTTTTCCTTGGAATTTCTGGCATCAGGGAGATCCTTGTGAAGGATTTCCCCAAGGATTTTCAGCTGGGAGCCCTTGGGAAGTGATGGGAGCTGGAATGTGCCTGCAGGGAATTGGGATGATTTGCATTCCAGTCCAATCTTTTGGGAAGGATGATCCAGTCTGAGGAACTGACGAAATTCCCAAATCATGGAATGTTTAAAACAGCACCATTTTATCCAGTCTCTCCTGTTTTTCTATCCCTTTATCCCATAAATATCACCCTTCTTCCAAGAAAATTATTTGCACTATTTATGACAATCCTTGATAAAAATGGAGCTGGATACCTGAAAAATTCCTGGTTTTCCATAGGATAAAAAAAAAAAAAAAAGGATTTTTTGCATCCCAGCTGTGCCATCCATGGCTTTTTGTGCTGGGAAAGGGAAAATGGCAGTGAGGAGCAGGAGGAAGGAGGGAAAAGGATGGCATGGGGGTTGTTCCTTCCCATATTCCCACTGCATCCCATCCACTTCCATCATGGATCCCATCCCAGATATTCCATCAGCAGCTTCCAGCTTCCCCCTGAGCTGAAAACTGGGAGAGTTTGCACCTCTGGAATATGAGTAAGGAGTTAAGGGAATATTCCAGGGGAGGGGAGGTTCAGGAATTGGGGTCACCACGGGATTGGAGGCTGTTTTCCCTGGAAGGGGAAACTCTGCTCCCTGGATATTGGATTCCCTTCCCATTTTCCTGATTTTTAACATTGCTTTGATAGAACATGGAGTAATCCAGAAATTAGGGAAGTGTTACACTGCAAGGCTCAAATCCATATGGGAATGCTGCCACAGGAGTTTTTGGGATAGGTTTTAAGCTGGAATTTGTTCTCCTCAGTGTAATTCCCTTTTCTCTGAGCTGTCCCTCCTGTAGGATGAGATGCAGAAAAATGGGAATTATCCCAATTTGCTGCAGCTGGAGCACCTCGTTAACCAACCAGAGCTGCTCCCACTCCCTTTTTTTTAAACTCCCACCTGGAACTAATCCTGACCATCAGTTAAAGCTGGGAGCTTGGTTTAATTCCCAAAAAACACCTGGGAAGGAGCTGGTAGAGCTGGCTGCTCCAGTTATTCTGCTTTTCCCAATGTAAGTTTTAATTTTTTTATTAAAATCCTTTATTTGCCTGAGTGGGGAGGGAAAGGTGGGTGGGAAATCCAGAGTTTTCCTGGATGTGAAATCATAAATAAATTAGGGAGGGAATTTCTTTGTTGTGCTCCAGGTTTTTCTGTGGGATTTGAGTGAAGCTCCTGGAGCAGCTTTTGTGGGGCTTGAGGGGGGGGTTCTGCTCCTAGGGCTGCCTCTGGGATATCCCATGTGGATTGATGGAATTCCAGGGAGAAATAGAAAATTTGAAGGAATTTTGAGCCTCTGGGATGAGGCTGATTTAGGATTTCTGATGTTGACCCTAAGGGGCAAAATCGTGGGGTTTGGGGTAAATTATGCTTTCCAAGAGTTATCACGGGTGAATTTTGGAAAATCCAGTGTTTTCCTAGAAAAAGAAATTAAATTCCAAGTAAATTCAAACATGTCTAGGGAGGGGACTTCCTTGTTGTGCTCCATTTTTGGGGTTTTTATTGGGGGCAAAGGTCCTGGAGCAGCTTTTGTTGGGCTGGAGGGGGGGTTCTGCTCCCAGGGGTGCCTCTGGAATTGTTCTCCCATGTGCTTTTCCAGGGTATCCCATGTGGATTGAGTGAATTCCAGGAAATGTGGGAGGAAAAAAGAGGTTTTAAGGAATTTGGAGTCTCTGGGATGAGGCTGATTGAGGATTTCTGACCTTGAACCTAAGGGGTTTTGGATAAATTGTGACTTGCAGGAGTTATCCCAGATGACCAGAAAAATCACCTGGAAAAGCGGGAATGTGCTGGGAATTATTCTGCCTTGCGAATTTGGTGTTTTTATTTTCCTCCATGAGTTCTGCGTTATAAAACAGAAGAGAACTTTCAAAACTGAGGAGTTTCACTTCAGAGCTGTCACAACACTGAGATGTTTTCCAGTTATTCAAAAATCAGGAATTCATGGAGTATGTCAGCCTTTGGAATCTGTCCCTTTTTTTGCTGGAACAAAAGTTTGGTGGGAGGAGAGGGAAGGATGGAGCCACGTCTTGGGTGGGTGAGGAAGGAGCTGCTCCCAATCCAACGGGAGAAATTCTGGCCTTTTCCAGGAATTACTGGGTTTTTAAACCAGGCTGTGCACGTGCCATGGGCAGGAAGGGAGCTGGAGGTCTTTGGAATGATTTATTTGGGATGAGCAAGGCTGGGCTTGCTCCTTGTTCCTGATCCCAGCTGGGCTCTATTAAAATTTGTGTTTTGACACCAATTAATTGATCATCAGTTAATTAATGTCACCTGGCTGTGGATGCTGATGGAGCTGAAATTTCTGGGATTTTCCTGAGCTGGGCCAGGAGCTGGATTTTATCCTTGTGGGATCTATTCCTGATCCCAGCTGGGCTCTATCAAACCTAAATTTGTTGTATTTGGGCACCAAGTAATTAATTATCAGCTAATTAATGTCACTGGGCTGATGGAGTTGGGATTCTTGGAATTTTCTTCTGCAGGGCCAGGAGTTGGATTTTATCCTTTTGGGATCTTTGGCCAGAGGTTCCTGATCCCAGCTGGACTCCATCAAGCCTAAATTTGTTGTGTTGGGACACCAATTAATTGCTCATTAGTTAATGAATGTCACCTGGCTGTGGGTGATGATAGAGCTGGAATTTTTGGGATTTCCAGGAGTCTGATTTGATCCTTGTGGGTTCTTTGCACCTTGGGATATTCCATGGTTCCATGAATGGTTTGTGCCAGCAGAAAATGGGACTGAAATGATGAATTAAGGAGCATTTTCCAAATTTATGGGGTGGGATTTACCCTGGGTTGGTGTCCATTGATTCCTGAGCCGGTGGGAACATCCAGGCAGCGCCAGCTCTTTTCCAAGTGCAGAATTCCACACACCAGCAGATCCCAGCAATCTGTGCTCAGCCAGGCTGAAAAGCCTTGAAGGAATAAAATGTGAGGGAAAAATCCCCCCGGAATGGTTTGGGTGGGAAAGGACCTTAAATAAAAAAAGGACCATTCCATTCTCACCCCTTCCACAACCAGGGAAACTTCTCTCCATCCCAGGCTGCTCCAAGCTCCATGAGCACTAATTGGATCTCGTTAGTTTAATTAAACTATTCTTGCCTTATAGCCAAGCTTAGCTTTACCTCAGGCACCAAAACCCCCGGAATTTTCCTGCTGGGATCCCAATCCTGAGAAAAAGAACATTTTTTGCCCACAGCTACTCTGTGCTCAAAAAAAAAAAAAAAAAAAAAAAAAAAATCCCTCAAAATTCTGGATTTTTTTAAAGTGCAGTGTCAATACCCTGGAACCAAACTCCCACCTGGGGAAATCCAGTGGGATTTCTCCTCTGGGTTTTCCCACCTCCCCTAAGAGACCTTTCCGGATGTGCTGAGGGAAGGCAGCTCCTGGATATTTTTTAGGGATTGTGGGAAACTGTAGGAATGAAGGCAGGCATTAAATGAGAGTGTTTAAGGAATAAATGGGATCCTTGCTTTTTTGTGTTTGCTGGGAAAGCTGTGGAGTTCCTTACTGCTGGGTGGGATTTTCCAGCTGATTTTTGGGAGAAATTAAAGGATCTGTGCTCTGCCTGAGCTGTCTGGGGGTTTGTGGATGGGACAACTGGGATGGGATAAACTGCTGAACCCTGGATAACCAATGATCTTTTCCTTATCCTGACTCTGCATTGGAGATTTGGTCAGGAAAAATCAGGGATGTGGGCGAATCTGTGTCTGGATAAGGCCTGGAGTGCCAGGACACAGGGAATGGCTTCCCAGTGCCAGAGGGTGAGGAGGGATGGGATTTTGGGAATTCCTGTCTGGGCTGGAATTCCCAGAGTAGCTGTGGCTGCCCCTGGATCCCTGGAAGTGTCCAAGGCCAGGTTGGATGAGATTTGAGCTGGGACAGTGGAAAGTGTTCCTAGATTGGAATGGGATGAGCCTTTCCAGGCTTATTGGATGTCCTCAAAGTCCTGATCCAAAGGAATTCCAAAGGAATTTGGATGTTTTCTCAGACTGGAAAGTCCTCACTGGACTCACACTGGGAGACTTGAGGATGAATTGGTGATCCCTGAGCTGTGCTGATGGATTGGGAATGGTTGGGAATTTCATCTGCTCCAGGTCCTCACGTTGATCTTTTATCATTATGGAAAATGTTCTCAGGATCCTTTGAGAAAAGTGGGAATGAGATGGTGTTTTGGATTGGCAGAATGGGAGAAGTTTGAGAGGACTTTGGGATTTATTTCAGCTGGAATGGGAAGAGGAGTTGGGAGATGGAGATTTGTGGAGCTGGGAAGGGGAATCATTCCATGGAGAGGGAATTGGGACAGGACACGGGGAATGGCTCCCAGTGCCAGAGGGCAGGGATGGGTGGGAGATTGGGAACTGGGAATTGCTGGCTGGGCTGGAATTGCCAGAGCAGCTGTGGCTGCCCCTGGATCCCTGGCAGTGCCCAAGGCCAGGCTGGACACTGGGGCTGGAGCAGCCTGGGACAGTGGGAGTGCTGGGGCTGGAATGGGATGTTGTGGATGTTCCTGCAGGAAATTTTGTTGCTGCTCCCAAACTTTGTAAAACACCTCCAACACTTCCAAAGGATCCAATCCCTGGAATTGCTCAGATCCTGGTGTTAAAAAGTTTTTATTTGGAGTTCATTTGTGATCAGCTCCTGGAAGTTTGTATGCAGCTGGGATTTGGGCTCTGCTCTCAGGGAACAGGAGCAGAGGGAACAGTCTCAGGGTGGGCACAGCAGGAATTTCCCCATGGAAAGGGTGCCCAGGCCTTGGCACTGCCCAGGGAGGTTTGGAGTGCCCATCCCTGGGGGGATTTAAAATCCCTGTGGATGTGGCTTTGGCAGTGCTGGGAATGGTTGGACTTGGTCTTGGGGCTCTTTTCCCTCCTCAATGATTCCAAGTGGGAACAAAATCCCACATGGAATCATGGTCCCCCAAGGGTTGGTTTCTCTCCATAAAGACTTGGAGTTTCCACTCCCTCTGTGAGAGTGGGAATTGCATTTTCCCTCTTCAGAAAATTCCTTCTTTAAGTCCTCATTGTGAGGTTATTCCACATCCAAATATTCCTAAAATCCCTGACCAACTGCACAAACCCGGGACTTCCATGGATCAGCTGCAATCAAGGATCTTTTTATGCACGGACCTGGATTTTCTGGGTGCTCCAGAGGTGGCTGATCTTGGGTGTTCACATCTGGGGAAACTCAGGATTCCTGGAGCATTAAAACCCTCAGATTGTGGGAAGAGCAAGATGATTCCCTAATTTAACAGGAGATGTGATGGGAATATTTCTGTTGGGAAGGGAATAGGAGAAATGGAGAATTCCAAGGAATAAAGACCTTTAGCAGGAACTGAAAATTAAAGCTGTTTTCCTTTTTTTCCCCCTTGGATCCAGCTTTCCTTGGCCTCCAAAGCCTTTAGGGTGGGTTTGTGCATCACCTGGCCCAGTGGGATCTCGGCTCCTGGCACAGATTCCGAGGATTTCTGGCCATGGAAATAATAATAATCATCATCATTAGCATGTCCTGAGGAAGCTGCCATGCTTGGATTGAGTTTAAGAGGGGAAAAAAAAATCCCAACAAAAGGAGAGAGATTATTAATTACTCTAAGAAGCATTAAAGGATCATTTGGATTTCATGGAAAATTCAGGAGGTCTGATCCCAGGAGCTCTTTTTAGTGGGAATTCCATCAGCTGTGAGCTGCCCAGCTCCAGGGGAATTTCCAGGGGGTGCTGGGAAGTAATTCCCACTTTTATTGCAAGGAAAAAATCAGAGAAATTGGGAATTTAAGGAAAAAATTGCAAATGTGCCTTTTTAAATGGGGAGGGGAAAATGAGGATTATGGAGAAATGAAGCGGGAATCAAAGGATGGTGCTGCCTAAATTTTCCTTGGAATTCTCCTCAGTGCATCAAAGAAATCTTCCCAAACTTGAGCAGAGGGAGAGGTGGGAATTTGGGACAGTCTGGGAATCTGACTTGGGTCCTCTCTGGGTTGGTGCCAAGGATATTCCCTAATTATCTTAGAGGGAAAATGTATTTTTTTTAGAATCCCAGGATTCTGGAATGGTTTGGATTGGAAGGGAGCTTGAGGTTCATCCCTGCCGTGCCCAGGGACACTTCCACTATCCCTGGTTGTTTCAATGCTGTCCAACATTTCTTTCCAGGGAAAAATGTGGGGTTTTTTTCCACCATGTTGTAATTTGACAGAATCTTTATCCTGTGGAAAAACCTTTCTGAATTTTCCCTCCTCTGGGCACCTCTGTGGGGTTTTGGGTGTGACTGGAAGAGTTTGGGGCTTTAGAGAGCCTAAAAATGTCCAAAAGCTGAGGCAGGGATAAGGAAAATATCCCAGGGATATCCACATTTAATCCTGAAGGAATTCCAGGGGCTCTAAAAGGATGAAAGACAAAAAAAAAAACCAAAAACCAAACCTAAAACAAAGGTGGTGTGTTTTTTTTGGGATCTCTTCCCTGATCTCTGTGAGCTAAAATAGGTCTGAGACGTGTCAGGAAATAATTCCCTCTGGTCTTTGCTTTTGGGATTTCATTTCAGGCTCAAACTGGAATTTCCTCTCCTTTCCTGGATCTATGGGCAGGGTCTTGCTCCCCTGTGAGGGTTTTAGGGATATTTTTGAGGAATTTTGCTCTGTGGGCTGGCCTGGATTTAAATTTGGGTCCCTTCCACAACCAAAGCACCCCCAGACCCCTCATCCCTGCGGGAAGCAGCTTTGCTGCAGCAAAAATTATGGGAAAATTAATCCACAATTACTTTTAGGAAAAATAATTCCTCTTGGAATCAATGTAACAATTAACAGGGACATTAAACGACCACTGCCAGAAGTTCTGCTTTCCCACCCAGCAGCTCTTCCAAAGCTCATCCTCTCCCAAAAATCCTGGCACAGCAGGAGCTCTGATGCCATTTCCAGCATCCTGCTTTCCGTGGTTTTCACTCATTCCCATAAATTCCAGTGGGGCAGCTCCTTTTCTCCCAGCCCCTTCAGGCCCTGCCAGGGGCTCTGAGCTCTGCCTGGAGCCTTCTCCTCTCCAGGTGAACATTCCCAGCTCTGTGGTCTCCTCAGGAGTCATTCCAGCAGCCTAAAAAATCCTTTATACACACCAAAAAGCCTTATTTATATTTTATAAATAGTAAAAAAAAATAATATATATATATATAATAGAGTTTATCCATTAAAAATACATCATTCCCATATCCAAGGGCATCAGACCAAAATAAACAGGAGAAGGTTTATCCAACTCTTTTCCCCTCCTTTGGATTGTGAGGGCCGAGTTCAGCTCTGATTTTATTTTTTTAAATTTAATTTATCCTGAATAATTCATTTTTGTTGTAACAGCTCTTGGATAAAACCACATCTGAGAAAAGGGGGAAAAGCTTGGAGCACTGTAAGATTTCCCCTATTAAAATGTTGTTGTCATCTTGATATTTTCATTTGGGTTTTTGCATATTTCATGAAGTAATTAAAGCAAAGAACAACAAGATAAATATTTTGGGTTGAGTAAAAACACCCCAAATGTTGATATTTCAACAAAATCTGAAACCCAGCAGTAAAAACAAAATAATTTTTCTTTATCTTGGCTTAAATAATTTTTTGCCTCTCATTTTGGCGAGTGAACAACAATAAAAAAAAAAAATCAGTGTTTGCCCAGAACTGGGTCAAAAAGAGATTAAATTAAATTATTTCTGGGCCATCCAGTGGCAGCAGGAAGAGCTGAATGTCCTCCTGCAGAACTCGGATTGTTTAATTCCTTTTACATGGATTTAGGATTGGCGGTGTGGGAGAGGAAGGGGAGATTTGTAGGAATTTACAGGGAAACCTCTTCCTGGAAAGGTGGGAACTGCCCAGGGAGGTTTGGAGTGCCCATCCCTGGAGGTGTCCAGGAATTCCTGGAGGTGGCACTGAGAGCTCTGGGCTGGGGAAAGGTGGGCATTGGGCACAGCTGGGACTTGATCTTGGAGGGATTTTCCAAGCTCAGGGATTTTGGAATTAAAAACTCAGGCTGGCTGGGATGTGTGGCTGTGGGGTGGAAGGAGCAATCCCAGCGCTGCTGGAATTTGGCACCTTCAGCTGGAGGAACGTGGTGGTGCTTCCTCTGAGTCCAGAACCTCACTCCATAAAATCATGGGATGGTTGGGACTGGGAAGAGACTTGGAAAGGTCATCCAGGGACCAAGCAGGGACAGCTTCCAATATCCCAGGTGGATCCAAATGCTCTCCAGCCTGGCCTTGGGCACTGCCAGGGATCCAGGGGCAGCCACAGCTGCTCTGGCAATTCCAGCCCAGCCAGCAATTCCCAATTCCCAATCTCCCACCCAGCCCTGCCCTCTGGCAGTGGGAGCCATTCCCTGGCTCCTGTCCCTCCATGCCTTGTCCCCAGTCCCTCTGCAGCTCTCCTGGAGCCCCTTCAGGCCCTGCCAGGGGCTCTGAGCTCTCCCTGGAGCCTTCTCCTCTCCAGGGAACATTCCCAGCTCTCCCAGCCTGGCTCCAGAGCAGCTCCGTGGATTCCTCTGGATCACTCCAGCAGCTCCATGTTGAGGGGACAGAATTCCCCCTTTCCCTTTTCCCACATTGTGGGGTCAGCCCAGGGAATGGGGGATTCTGGTCTGAGGCACTTCCAGCACCTCCAATCCTTTTCATGCCTGAGCCATTTCCCAGCTCATCCCAATTTTAGGAAATGATGTGTTTTGCCCTGGAAGGTGCTGGAAGTGCCAACCAGGAGGAAAACTTGGATTTTTCCATGTAGGGAGTGAAGGTTTGGCCATATGGCCATATCCCAGCCCTGCCACTTGCACTGATCTGCTCCAAGTTTTCCCTGTTCCTCCCCGATAAATTGGAATGCAAATGGAGCTGTGGGGAGGGATTGGGAGCTTTTCTTGGGATGACAGCTTCCATGTGGAGGAGTTATAAACAGCCTGTTTTCCTTAAGGAAAAATCATCCTCCCATTCCTGGGATGTTTTATGGGTTTATATTGCATCCAATGGCTTCAGGTGATTTGTTACAAAAAGGAAAATCCAATCAAATCCCAGCTTTTGTGGATGAAGGGATGGATCTGTGTCTCCTTGGAATGCTGCAGTCCCATTTTTTTTTTGTAAAGGACGCTTCGGCACTGCTCTGCTCTTGTACAGCAGAACCAATCCCAGGTATTTTGGGGATGAGCCCAGGAATGTTTGGAGGATCTCAGATCCTGACTGGAATGCTGAATCCAGCATTAATCCTTATCTTTCCTTGGAATGTGCTCCTGTATCCTGGCTGGGAGAAGAGCAGGTTTTCCATTTTTGAGGTTTCTGGGAATTGGGAATTGGTGTTGGATCGTGAGTGTGTGGTTGTGTTTCAAATTATCTTCTGCAGGGATTATGGATCAGGGTGACACTAAAAAAATGGGAAAGAATTCCCTTTTTCCATGCCTGCCTTGTTCCCCTTTGCAACCAAGGATTTCCATGCCTGGGGGAAATGGAGAGAAAACAATTCCTCCCCTTTCAGTGGAGCTGGGAATGTGGGTCTGGGCTGCAGGGAATGTCTCCTGTGAATATTCAATTTCCCTAAATCCATAAATTCTCCAGGATTTCTGTTCACATGAACATTTAATTTCATTTTTTTCCTATAAAATTTGGGGTTCTCCTTCAGCCCCAGCCATGCTCTCTCCCAAGAGCTTTCTTGGGAGCTGTTTTGCATGGATTTGTCCATCCAACCTTTTTTCTGGAGTATCCAAGCAGGAAAACCAGGAGGTGCAAACAGAACCTCTGCCCAACAAATTCCCCATGATGCTCATTCCCAAATTTCCAAACACAAAATCCATTCCAAGCCCTGAGATGCTTCAGGAGAGGGAGCTGAGAAAATGAGGTTCAACCCCAGGCGACCGCCCAACCTCTTCTCATCCCGCCAAATCCAGGATGGAATGGCTCCAATCCACAGTTTTAATGGAATTTCCCCCTGGAGACCCCACTAAGAGCCACTTTTCCCTCTCCTGATTGCCACCAGCAGGACCAGGGGTGCTGATGCTGCAGAAATGCTTCATTAACCACTGAAAATTTAATTGCTCCTTAAGTGCCGGCTGCATTCCCAGATTTCCCTGCAGCCTGGATGATCCATGTGCTGTTCCCACCAAAATGCTCTGGGGTCACTTGAAGTAATTTGGCCCAAATTCCAGAGTGGCCCATTTGGTGCTGCATTCCTAAAATTCTGCTGGAGTTCTGACTTCCCGTGCCCAAATTCCAGAGTGGCCCATTTGGTGCTGCATTCCCAAATTTTTTTTGCTGGAGCTCCGAGTTCCCTGGCAGCCAAATTGTTCCTCCTTGGCAGAGGGAGGAGAGACCTGGGAGTTTTAAAAGTGCAAATTTGGTTTGTTGGAATATTCCAGGGAACCAAGTCATGTCCAGGGAACCTTAATCATGGGGACATGATTAAGGAGTTCTGGGAATTTAAACTGGGATTGGAGTTTTTAGCTCTGGGTACTGATGGGATGAGGGTGTGGGGCTGTTCTGTCTGAAATCCTGATTTTTCTTGGCTAAAGCAGCTGGGAATGGAGCCCAAATTGATTTATTCCAGTGGCAAAAGGAGTTCATGATCCGGGTTTTTATTTTTGTTGTGGATTTAATTTGGTGGAGTGATAATCAATCCTGATTCCAAGGATCTGTGCCCTTGGAGGTGACCTGGTGTGAGTGAGCAAATAATCCTGGGAATGTCAATGAAGTCAGCTTTGATCCTGAGTTGGTGCAGCGTTCCCGAACACCTGGATATTGTGGAAAAATGGAATAAACTTTAGGATTTTAAGAGGCTTCTCACATGGAGCTGGAGCAGCCTGGGACAGTGGGAGGTGTCCTTGCCCATGGAAAAGAGCTGGAATGGGATGAAGTTTGAAATCCCTTCCATTCCATGTTTGGGATTATTTACTTTTTGTTTTTTTTCCCCCTCAATTTTTAACCCTTTCTTCCCTAAGGCTGTAGTGTCAAAGGAATGAAATTCCCACAGGTATTTGTGGCTGTATTTAAAGCCACTGGATGTGGCTCCTGTGGGATTTGTGCTTCCCTGGGGATTTGAGCCCTGGGCTGGGAATGATGGAGAGAGTGGGAATAGGGAGTGATCCCAGGGTGAGATGTGGAGGTCACCTCTTGGCAGAGGAATTTGGAACTTCCTGGAATTCTTTCTTTATGCATTAATTTAAGGATTAAGCACTTGAGGAAGGTCCCAGGACACAGCCAGTGGCTGTCCAGCTGCTGGGGATCAATTTCCAGCTGATTCCAACCACAAAGCCTCATGGAAAGATCCCCAAGGCTGACTTTTGCCTCTGGAGTTTTGTCCCAACAAGCAGGGATATGAGAAAGCTGGGGCTGGCTGCAGAAGGTAGGAAAACCATCCTTTATCCAGAAAATGGAAATGGCAGGAATTATTTCAGCACCTTCCCCAGCTGTACAACAAAGGGAATGCTTCCCACAAAAAAAAAATATTTGGGATTAAGAAAGGAAAAATGGGAAAGTTGTCCCTGTGTGTGATGCTGGAATCGGGGATTTGTGCTGCTGGGTCTTTTTATTCCAGTTCCACAAATGCTTCCTGCAAAATCAGCCGAGTATTCCAGTCCCTGCTATTTTTAGGGAAAAGGTTTTATTTTGGATCCAGTTGATCAAAGGAAACAAGGAAAATTTTCCAAGAAACTCTGGAAAGCGGGAGAGCAGCTCTGCCAGGAATCGGCCTTGGGTGACACTGAGAGAGGCTCAAATTGGAGATCAGGAATTGTTTTTCCTGAGAAAAGCTGGGAAAAGCTTGGAATGGGCTTCCCAGGCAGTAGTGGAGTCATTATCCATGGAAATATTCCCCAAAAAAATGTGGATATGGCACTTAAGGACATGGTTGGACTCTGATCCTAAAGGTTTTTCACAACTTCAGTAATTTTAAGATTCCTCTAGAAACCTGACTACTGTTGATATTCCTAGAAATTCCTGGGAATTCAGACCATTTTAGCACTGCCAAATGGTCCCACAAAACCCATGGAATGTGATTTTTATACCCCTCTGCTCCCAAAGTTTTCAGCTTAGAATTGTCATAGTCACTGGGACTTGGAATAAGGGGAAATCCCAATTAGTGCTGATGGTGATTATTTGGGATAATTTTAATTATTTTTAATTCCCTGGATCCTCAGGCATTCCAGAGGTCATGATTTAGAGGGGAAATGGATTGAATAAAATACAGGAAAGTGATTTAATTACTGGGCTAACTTTTTGTGGAATTGAAGGGAAAAAAATATCCCATAAAAAAAAAAAATCAGAATTCCATAAGTGCAGCTTTTCCCTGAGCTGGTGTTATGTTTTCATTTCCACCTTGGATTGTTTTTCCCCGATCCTTGGGAATTATATCCCACCCATCCCTGCCCTCTGGCAGTGGGAGCCATTCCCTGGCTCCTGTCCCTCCATGCCTTGTCCCCAGTCCCTCTGCAGCTCTCCTGGAGCCCCCTCAGGCCCTGCCAGGGGCTCTGAGCTCTTCCTGGATTCTTCTGTTCTCCCGGAGAACATTCCCAGCTCTCCCAGCCTGGCTCCATCCTTGGAATAATTGTTGATCCCATTTTCCTGAAAGCTTTAAAGATTTATTTTATTTTTTCATGGACACTCCTTGCTTCAACCCCTTATTTCCCACACCAAGATTTCCTGGCTCTGGCTCTCCTCATTCCCAGATTTTCCCTGTGTAGCTGCTGGTTTGGGATGCTCTCCTGGCCTTGTCCCTGCCCTTCTCCAGCAGGGACACCACGTCCTCCTTCCCCTTTGGGCTGAGATTTCATGGAATGGGATCCGAGCTGGGTTGGAGCTCCCTGTGGAGCTTCAAGCCCATCCAGAGGGGCAGGTGGAACATTCCAATCAATTCCTTTGAATTATTTAGGAATCCATCTTGAAAGCCTGAGCTGCTTTGAAATCCCCCCCTGAAATGGGAAACCTTTTTTATGGATTTTTCCACTCTCCCATTTTCTAATGGGAACATTTTGACTTTGCCACTCGGACACGAGGTTTTCCTTCAGAACTTCTTATTTAGGATCAGAAAATCCAAGAAATTTGCAATCAAAGCTTCATTTTATCAAATTTATTTTTCTTTCCCCTCTGGAAAAATTATTTTCTGCCTGAGGATCCATATTCCAACTGATCCCTGCTCCTCCTTCCTGGTGGGAATCCTGTCAGGATTTTGGGGATAATCCAGTGAATTTTGAGTCTGAAGAAATTCCTCTGGTTCCCAGATTTGTTGTCCATGAGAATGGAAAGACTCCTCCCAGTTCCCAGTTTGGAGCCAGAGTGATGCCAGCTGCAATTGGGGTCGGGATTATCCCCGTGATGGAAAATTCTCCTGAAGGCTGGAGAAAGCAGAAAATGCTCCCTGTGCTTTTTTTCTTCTTTCTCAGCTTTTCCAACAGAGAAAAATCTGGAATTTTCCCGCTTTTTTCTTTTTTCTCATGGAATGAAGGAAAATCAGTTTCATGGATATGGATCCCCAAGGGTGGAAGGAAGCTGAGGATAAGTCATGGATTGAGGTGGATTCATGTGGGAAAGGGTGGGAAAATCCCTGTTGAGGGTGCTGGTGGCAGTGAATTAACAGCTATGGATAATGGGATCAAAATATTAGGAAAAATAGGGAATTTGAGATGTTTGGGATGAGGTTTGGGAAGCCTTTCCTTCCTCAGAGTGGAGGAGGAGCTCCAGCTCTCCTGATGAGCTGTGGAGATGGGACAGCATCACTGGGGCAGGTTTTCAGGGAAAAACCAGGAAAATAAACACTTGGAAAAGAAACATCCTTCTTTTTTTGGAGGGTTGGATCCATTGTTTTTTGAGGCCTAGATCCTTCTGTGTTTTTTTTTGGAGGCTTGTATCCTGGAAGAAACACAAGGAATTATGGAATCCATGCCAGGATTGGTCACAGAATTCCAGAATGGTTTAGGTTGGAAGGAACCTTGAGGATCATCTCATTCCATTCCTCTGCCATGGCAGGGACACTTCCCACTATCCCAGGGTGCTTCAAGCCCTGTCCAACCTGACCTTGGACATTTCAGGGATGGGGACTCCACCCTTTCCATGGAGAAATTCCTCCCATTGTGGGGCAGGGTTGGGAAAATGAAGAACAGTTCCCAGAAGGAATAATCCAATCCCATTATGCCCATTCCTTTCAGTCCTGCTATAGCTCTGGAATAAAAGATTCCTACATCAGGAATATTTCACATTTAGGGAGCTGCTAATGAGTTTATTTAAGCTCAGCCCAAATTAGGAATTAGAAATTTGCTCATCTAAGCTGGAGAAGGTGTGAGGGTGAAGAGCAGCTCTGGATGAGGGAATTGCTGGAATTGGGGAAATTTTATCTCTCCCTTTCTCAGCCTGGATGTTTGGGAAACATGAATTTGGGGTTAAACTGGGCAAATTCATCCAACAACTCATTTTTCCCATCCCTGCTCCAGGCTGGGGCTGAGAGGATTGTCTGGAATGTCTGTCCAGGGAAGTTTTCTGTGCTGCCTGCCTGAAGATTGACCTCCCACTGCTTTCTATGGAAACATCCCCACACTTTGAATTGCTGGGAAGTTCTCCTCAGCTCATCCCTCTGAGTTTGGGACCTCTGGAAACACAGGGAATTCCTCAGGAAAAGCAGATGTTGGGTAGAACTTCTCCATCCAAGGTGCTGGTGAAGCTCCCACATCCCCACCTGTGTTCCCTGCTTGCTGTCCCTCCGGGGTTTTGGGGCAGGGCTCGCTCCAGGAGAACTGGAATTACCTGGGGCCATAAATCCCTGGATGTTTCTGGAACAATTCCTTCGGGAATGTCCCACTAGGAGCTCCAACATTTCAGAGGCAGCGTGACCTCCAGGCTCGTCTGTCACCTCTGTCCCCTCCCCTCAGTGCCTGGCACCATCTCCAGCCCAGTTCTGCCTGGTTGAGCTTGGATTATTTGCTCTTAGACCTGGGCTTAAGTGAAAACTTGTTAGGCTGGATGTTGTATGTTTTAGGCCCGTTTTAGGCCTGTTTTATCTGTATCTCTTGGATGTATGAGCAGAAGAGGAATCTGGGGTTCTAGTCGTAAAAAGACAAAAAAAATTTGGATTTTAAACTAAGGCTGAAACCCAATCCAAACCTGAGGCTCCAACTTCCTCCTCCCCATCCGGAAAAGGGATTAAAAACCATCCCGGATTTCTGCCTTGGGAAAATGGAGATGAGTTCATTATTTTTAGCCCGTGGAGCTTTTCAAGTTAATCTGGGGCTGACACAGTTTCTATTTTCACACAATTCTGATCCGAAGGCGCCGGCGGTGACGTGCTCCAGGAGCTGCCAAGGTCGGGAGTTAACAATGACCTCTAATAACCCAACAGTTCTCATTTTAATTAATTATTATCCAATTATTGTTAGCATTTATAGGTTCTATAGGATTCATATTATATTTAATGATAAAGTGGTAGTAACTTAATCAATATTGAACTAATGATCTATGGGTTTTGTAGAACTGATCTAATATTTAATTATAAATACTAAATTAATATTATTGAATCAATATGAAACTATTAATATAGTTTGAAGGTTCTATAGAATCAATATTTTATTTATTATTGAATATTGAAGTAGTCTTATAATCATATAAAATTATTAATAGAATTTATAGGTTTTATAAAATTTATATTTTATAATAAAGTTAACTTTATTTTTGTTAAATTAATATTAATTTATCTTAATTATAGTATTATAGTATTCCATTAACCCATGGAATTTATGGGTTCTAAATTATTGACATATTTAATTATAAATATTAAAATAATAACTTAATAACAAACTATTTATTGTCTATAGGTTCTGTAGAATAGGTATTATCTTTAATAATAAATATTAAAGTAATATCAATTAAATAGCAAATTAATCTATTTTATAATTTCTAGATAATTGATATATGTAATAATAAATATTAAAGTAAGATTAATTTAAGCAATAACAAACCATAAATATTAAAGCAATATTTAATCAATATAATAGCAATTTAATTTATAGGTTATATAGAACTGAAATTATATTTAATAATAAATATTAAAGTAATAGTAATTAATATGAAATCATGGCTGGCTTTAACCAAACAAATACTAATTAAGCACTGAGACAGAGCTCCCTGACCTCCCCAGTCCTCTCCAAAAAATGGGATTGATTGGAAAAACACTGGAGAAGATGAGCAGGAATTTGATGGAAAGCCTGGAATGTTGCATTTCCACTGGAAATTGCTTTTTTGATTGGAATAATTTTTTTCTTTAAATCTCTGGATTTATCCCTTTGGATCAGGATGGGGTGAGAAAAAAAGAGTTTCCTGGAAATTGTTTTAGGAATTGGAGCCACAGTGCTGGAGGATTGGACAAGAAAGGATTTACATGTCTTAAATTTGATTTAAAAAGTGGAATTTTCTGTAATTTTTAGTGAGGGTCTCTCCCAGATTCTCAGAGAAGCTGTGGCTGCTCCACCTTTGGGAATAGCCGAGGCCAGGTTGGATGGGGCTTGGAGCATCCTGGGATGGTGGGAAGTGTGGAATGGGATGGGATTTACGTCCCTTCCACCCCAAATCCTTCTGGGATTCATCACAAATGTGGCGAGGCTGCATTTTTAATGGATTTATCAATTATTGATTAATTTGGGGCTGGATGAATCCTGGCCCAGGCTGCAGAGTCAGAGCTGGGAAGGTTTTTGGAAATGTTCTCCTGAAGAAACCCCACATAATCCCACCATGATTTATTCCTGTCAGCTCGGATCAGGAATTTCCAGGAACACAGGGAGAACCAGGTGACACAGGGAGAGAGGCACGTGGAGTTCTGCCAACTCCCAAAGCTCCCACTTTTATTCCCTTTTAATTGATTCCAGGCCTGAGCTGTGTCCTCTTTTCTCTCTGCTCCTTCTTGTTGTGTCCCATCTGCACTGAATGATGATTCTAGCAGTGAGATTCCCTTTTCCAGGAAAATCAGCACAATTCCAGGTCACTCCAAACCTCATCCAACCTGGACACTGCCAGGGATCCAGGGGCAGCCACAGCTGCTCTGGCAATTCCAGCCCAGCCAGCAATTCCTAGTTCCCAATCTCCCACCCATCCCTGCCCTCTGGCACTGGGAGCCATTCCCTGGCTCCTGTCCCTCCATGCCTTGTCCCCAGTCCCTCTGCAGCTCTCCTGGAGCCCCTTCAGGCCCTGCCAGGGGCTCTGAGCTCTCCCTGGATCCTTCTCCTCTCCAGGTGAACATTCCCAGCTCTCCCAGCCTGGCTCCAGCCCTTGGAGCAGATCCATGGATTCCTCTGGATTTGCTCCCACATCTCCACATCCTTCCTATATCAGGGACAGCCCAGCTGCTCCTCGTAGGATTTATTCTTTATAATCCATAGACCCATGGAATGAGTTGGATTGGAGGGGCCTTAAATCCCATCCCACCCCCTGCCATGGACAAGGATCCATCCTCTATCCCAAGTTTCTCCAGTCCCCACTCTGTGCCCATCCCACATTTCCCTAATTACTCATTCCAGCTCCTTTTCTCCTTTACCTTTAATTACTGTTTCCACCAAGGCTTCAAGTGTCTGGACCTAAAGAATAATTACCGAGCGCTCCCTAACGAACCCCCCTGCACTGAAATGTCTGAAAGCTGCAATCAATCCTCTCCCACCTGCAGGAGCATCCAGGCTTTAATTAGCAGCTTGGGAAGACCATTCCAAATCCATTTGTTCCTCCTCTCCCCCTCTCCCTGTCGCTCCTGTTGCTCGTTTTTCATTGCCGGGGTTTTTCCTTGGCCGTAATTGATGAGCTGAGGGATGTTTGGAGAAGCTGGAAAAGCAGGATGGGGAGTGTGGAGTCAGCCAGGCACCAAGGGGGCTCCTCCAGCTTCAGCTGATGAGAAGGAGATCAAAAATAAATCCCCCAAGCCCTGCTGGTTTCATTCCTTCCTCTATTCCTGCAGGATTTGGTGTTTTCCCTGGATTTCCCCATTTATAATGGTGCCCCTTCCTGGTCTGGCTGGAGATTTTCCTCTCCCAGGACATCACAGATTCCTTCCCCTGCACTCCCTGGGTCACTTTTGCCAGCCTGGCTCTTGCATTTTTAGGAAAACTGTTCAATCCAGGTGTGCAGATTCTAGGAGGGGTTGGATTTGTTTGAAGGAAGGTGTCCGAGTCCTTGGATGAGCTTTGCTCGTGGAAAAGTGCAATCATCTCTCTCCAGGAACCACTTCCCAAAATATCAATGCCATTGATCTCCTTTCAGCTTTAATTATCCCCATTTTCCTTCAGGAGAACACAGGAAGGGTTTTCCTGTTTGTTGCAGACAAGGATTCAGCCCAAATCCTTTCCCTGCTGGAAAACCTATGGAAGTAACACCCTGACAAACTTAGAAGCATTTCTGGGAAGGGCATGGATTGATAGGATGAGGGGAAATGGCTTCAAACTGACCAAAATCCAGTTTAAGCTGGATCTGAGGGAGAAATTCTTGGCTGGCACAAATTCCCAGAGCAGCTGTGGCTGCCCCTGGATCCCTGGCAGTGCCCAAGGCCAGGCTGGACACTGGGGCTGGAGCAGCCTGGGACAGTGGGAGGTGTCCCCGCCATGGCATGGATGGAATGTCATGGGATTTAATGTCCCTTCCCACCCAAACCTTTCTGCAATTCTAGGATTGATCTTTTGGGCCAAAGCTGGAAAACTGAGTAGAACTCAAAAAATTTCCAGGGCACATGGAATCATCTTTGTGGGTATCTGCTGGGATCTTTTGTCTTCAGCACAGAAAGGGCAAAATATTGGCAAGAGTTTTCCCATTTTGTTGTTTGTTTGGTAAAATGTGTGGAGGCCAGATTTTAATTAAAAATAATGAAGCTTATTCATATTTATTTCCAATAAGAAAATGTGGATAATTCCTATTTTACTGGAATTCCTATGGACAAAATCACTGCTGTCAAAGGCTTGGTTTTTCCTTATCCAGTGGCATTAATGGAGAGGGATGAAGTCCTTCCCATCCCACTCTGGTTAATGGGATGATCCTTGAGGGACTGGTTCCAGCCTTGTGTCCTTGGGTTTCCTGATGCTCTGATGAAGCAAAATTTATTTCCATGATTATTCCCACGTTAAAGTAGCCTGTGACTGTCAGATTGTTGTAAATACTCAGGAATATTTTGTTTTTCAAGGTTTGTCCTTATTTAATTTATTAATTTTCATGTGTGAAATGACTTGACCATGGAAATAATTTATGTGGGTTTTTTTCTGGAATTTTTCTTCTTTATTTTTAATGGGAAAAAAATTGGTAACTTCAGCTTAACCTGGAAAACTCTCCAATTAGAGTGGCACGGCTGGTTTCTTGTATTTACATTTATTTTAAGGTACAAAAGATGCTTTTCTGAGGGTGGGGAAAAAATCCCAGAAGAAAAGCTGGAATCTCTGAAGGGAAAAAGAAATCCAATATAAAGCAGCCACTGAAGTAGGTCAGGTTTTAAATCCAGCAATTTGTCTGAGCCTCTGGAAAACAGGAGCTGTCAGATGTCCAGGTCCTCTGTCTGCCTTCAGGATTTCTGTCTGGCTCTGCTAGACCCAAGACAGAAATTCCCGTTCCTGGATTGACCTTGGAATGCACACGTCCTTCACCTCAGTCACCGTGTTCAGCATCCAGATCCGAGTTTGCTGAGCAGCTCTGAGTATTCCCAAACCCAGCAGGACTTCCCAGAGATCCAGACTTTGGCTCAGGTCAGCTGAGCTGGCAGGAACCTGCATCCATGGTTTTTTAGGAGCTGTGTTTTGCTTCCAAAGTCATTCCAGAGGATGGGGAAGAAAAGGGTTCAGTGGGAAAAGTTCATCCCAGGGTGTCTGAAGTTGGGATCTCATGGATGGGGTGGATGCAGCTCTGGAGAGGAAGCAGAGGAGGTGAAGAAAGCAGAGAAGGGTGAAGAATTATCTCAAAATAAGGAAAAATGTGCATGAGGGAATTCTTAAAGTTAAGGATGCACTGGATTTTTTAGGATCAACATCAAGACCAAGCCAGTCCTGTGGAGTTGTCCCTGCCCTTGGCAGGGCTTAGACAAGGTGTACTGTGAAGGTCCATTCCAGACAGATATCCAGGGATTCTAAGGCAGCTGAGTGGGAGTTCCATCCCAAAAACTGAGGGGTGGCCGAGGTTATTCAGCATTTCTGTGGGATGGTTTGTGGATCTGCTATCCCTGAAATGCTGTCACTGTTATCCGTTGTTCATTGCAGTGATAAAAGAGACAATTAAATCTTGGCCTAAATTAGGCTGGGTTTGCAGAGGCTTTGCACTCCAGGGATTTTCAGAGCAGCTAAAACTGGGAGTCTCCACATTGCAGGTTCTGTTTATATCAGGAAAGGCAGACAGGACACCCACAAGGGAAGGACTTGGGGGTGGCTGAGGGGAGTGGAAGGTTCTGTGCTTGTCTGGAGAATCCCAGAATATCCCGAGCTGGAAGGGGCCCACAAGGATTCTGGAATCCAATGGATTCCCAAAAATGCAGCTGTACAAGGGGGTGGCAGGGACGGCTCCCAGAGCTCCCCAGTAACCCCAGTTAGGGTGAGGGGAGCAGCCACCATCGCTCTGTGAGCGGGGGATTGATCCTGTGAGGTGCTGGGAATCCATCCTGATGGATTTCCCATCCTCTGGTTGGGATTGGGAAGCTCTGGATTTATATAAGGACAGTCTTTACACAGCAGCCCAGACCCCTGCAAAATCCTGAGATTTGGGGTTTCCTCTGGGAAAACACTTCTGCCTTTGCTTTGTTCCTCTTTAAATTAGATCCAGCTCTGGGAAAAACTGTGGAGTGATGGAAAATGTTGGTGTTATTCCATATAAATCCCTTTACATGCTGGAATTTTCTGAGTCAGAAACTGCCATCTCAAAGCATTGTTTTCCCCAAAAATGCACTTTTATCTTCCTGTTTGATATGAAAATGAAGGAATTCTTCCTGGATGTGGCTGTTGGGACATGTGGGAAGTGAAAGTTCAGAGAAGATCGGGCATTCCAGGTTGGGATTGGAGGCAATGCTGTCACTTCCTTGTCCTTGGAAAAGTGACTAAAGAGGGAGCCTTGCACTGCAAACAGACTGGAGGGAGAAGGAAAAGAATTGGCTTGTTTTTAATAGAAAAGTTGGGGATTTTGGGGATTGTCTTGCAGTGGAGAGATATAATGTTGGAATTTGCTGGTGCTCCCAGGGGCAAGGAAAAGGGCCTGCTCCAGGAAAAGTTTATTTGTCATTATCAAAGTTTGGTGTGGGATCAGCCCCAGGTTCCAGATCATGGATCTGCTGGCAAGATTCCCACTAGGATATTGGGATTGGAGCCATTTGTTGAGATGGAGAAATGGAGATGGTCAAGGTGGAATGGCAGCTCCTGATGTGCTGGATCCCAGATCCAGGCAACCTGGATCATCAGGAGTCCCATGGCTTCCCAGTGTTCCATGATTATTGCAGACTGCTGGAAAAGTCATTCCAGTCCTCTCTTTCTTCTCCCTGAGAGTTTTGTTGGAATTTTTCCTTTCTAAATTGGTTGTGGGGGAAAAAAAAAAGCTTGGATTAATCACAGAATCATGGAATGGTTGGGATTGGAAGGGGCCTTAAAGCACATCCCATTCCAACCCAACAGCTTCCACTATCCCAGGTTGCTCCAAGCTCCATCCAACCTGGCCTTGGACACTTCCAAGGATCCAAGGGCATCCTCCATGTGAGACATTTTAAATCCAAGCTATTGGTTAGGATTTGTTTTCCCAGGAAAGGGCTGCTGTGGTATTATTTGGATATTTGGTTGTAAATAATAATCCTGTCTGTGTCATGTTCCTTCAGTTTGGGTTTTGTCTGCACTCCCATTTATTTATCAATGTGTGACCAGGTTTTCATATTTCAGACTTTCTCTGGAATACTCTCATGTTCTGCTGGAATGAAGGAAATAGAACAGGGAAAGAACGGGTGGATGTTTTTTATTATTTTTTCAATGGGAACTGGCTAATTCTTGAGAGGAAACAATTTCCTAGGAAAGCAAGGCTGAATTTCTGGAGTCTCTCACGCACAGCTCATGGAATCCTGACCTCCCAGAGATCCAGCTGTGCTTCCCAGTTGCCTGGAGCTCAGAATCCATGAGGTTCAAAATCCATTTTCTGGAATGAATTTGAATTTCTGCTGCAGGGAGGATTTACTCCTCTTCGTAGCTTTTTCACCCCCTCCTCCATCCCTGCCTGGAATTAGTCCCTAAATTAGTCTTGTTCTTCTGAAAATCAGATATTAAAGTCAGGAGGAGGTGGGATGAGTTTAACTCACAGAATCCAGAATTACTTGGATTGGAAAGAACCTTAAAACGATCTCATTCCAAGCACCATGCCACGGGCAAGGACACCTTTTCCCTGTGGGATATTTTCTCTAAAATAATTTGTCCCATTGCTTCCTCCTGTGCCTTTCCTGTCCTTCCAGCACTTTCCAGGCTGCTGCTTCTCTCAGACACTGTTCCAAGCTCTCCCAAGGCTCCTGCTTTATTTGCAGGAGGGGTCATTCTAGCCTCTGTCTCCTGGAGGTGTTGGAGGAGCTCTAATAAAGCCTCGAGGGTGGTGGTCTCATTTTTCCATCTTGTTTTCCTTTTTGGAGTGTTTTTTAAGGGAATTTTGGGATCTCTGCAGTGCCCGCAGGGAGGAAAATTAGTGGAAAGGTCAACACCAACCTTCTCATTCCCCCTCCTGCCTGGAGAGAGTAGTCTCCCATGGGAAAGGCTGTGGGCACTAATTTGTTGCTTTGGGAAAATGCTGGGAGGGTTGTTAGGAAAAGAAAAGGGAAAATGTGATTATGGAAACGCTGGGAACTTGGGAAAGGAAGGAGAGAAGGAATTTCACTGTGGCAGTGCTTGGCTTGGCTGGCTGGGCATGACACTGAGGAGAGGAGGGCCAAAGGTTTTGTGGAGAGGTTTAAATTGTAGATGTTGGAAAAGAGCTCCAAGGTCACCAAGTCCCAGCTGTGCCCACCTTGTCCCCAGCCCAGAGCTCTGAGTGCCACCTCCAGGAATTCCTGGGACGCCTCCAGGGATGGGCACTCCAAACCTCCCTGGGCAGTGCCAAGGCCTGAGCACCCTTTCCATGG
This sequence comes from Passer domesticus, assembly GCF_036417665.1. Lineage (NCBI taxonomy): Eukaryota > Metazoa > Chordata > Aves > Passeriformes > Passeridae > Passer > Passer domesticus. The sequence goes on along the minus strand of NC_087479.1, from coordinate 1,339,842 downwards.
GGAAATTCCTGCTGTGCCCACCCTGAGCTGCCCTGGCCCAGCCTGAGGCCGTTCCCTCTGCTCCTGTCCCTGTTCCCTGGAGCACAGCCCGACCCCCGGCTGTCCCCTCCTGGCAGGAGCTGTGCAGAGCCACAAGGGCCCCTGAGCCTCCTTTGCTCCAGGCTCAGCCCCTTCCCAGCTCCCTCAGGAATTCTCGAGCCCCTTCCCAGCTCCCTCAGGAATTCTCCAGCCCCTTCCCAGCTCCCTCAGGAATTCTCCAGCCCTTTCCCAGCTCCGTTCCCTTCCCTGGACAACCTCCAGCCCCTCCATGTCCTTCTTGGCATGAGGTGTCCACAACTGAACTCTGCCCTCGAGGTCCCTCACCAGTGCCCAGTGCAGGGGCAGTCAGGACAATCCCAGCTCTGGTCCTGCTCCCACACAATTCCTGATCCATCCCAGGTGCCTTTGGCCTTCTTGGCCACCTGGGCTCACAGGATTCATGGGCATTTCCTATCCCAAAGGACTTTGGAGGAGCTGGGCATGGGTGAGGGAGTGTAGAACGCTGTTTGCAGCTCCTGGGATGTCTCTGGAGGTCCTGAGGTCACTGTAAAAGCTGCAACCAGAAATGTTTTGCACAGTTTGACTTTGTCTCGTGCACAGAACACATGCAATCCTCCCTCCTCCCCCGCTGTGCTTGGCTTGCTCTCCTGAGGAGGGTGAAAATGAGGGAATTGGCTCCCAGAGAAGTCCTGATGGGAGGCAGTGGGAGCAACTTCCGTGGATTCTGTGCCTCCAATCCTCTGGCTCCTCATTCTGCCCTTCTTTATTTAAATTTTAAATAAGGTTTAAATATTCCGGGGTGAGCTCAAATGTGCTGGTAGGATTGCAGGAAATGCCTGGAATGAACGTTCCTGTTTCCTCTGGAGATTCCTGGGTGCGTTTAGACCTGTAGCCAGCACCTGGTCCTGTGAAAGGGTCCTGCTCTTCCATGAGCCTTTCTCCACCTCAGCCAGGCTGTGGTGCGCCTCTTTTCCCACTTTGTTTCCATGCTAATGTGAACCATTCCCTGGAGAACATGGAATTCGAACACCCTGGGAGCTGTGCTTTATTCCTAATGCAGGTTCTGTAGGATGTCACCACCATCCAAGATTCCAGACCTGAGCTGGGAAAGTTGGACAAGAACCACAAATTTTCGTATTTACCCTGCCTGAAAACCCCCAACTGCTGCAGGAACCTCTGGGTGAAGATCCCAGTGATGAATTCTCCTCATTCCTCCACCACTCCAGAACTTCTTAGACCAAGAGCTGCTCCCTGCCTCATTTTTAGAGCTGATTTATCTTTGAGGGCATCAAAAAGTTCCAAATGAGCTAAAATTGTCATTTTCTGGCTTTGAGGCTGCTTTGCTGGTCCTGAAAGGGCTTTAAGGCGGGAAGAGAATAAAGAACAACCAAAGCCCCTCAGCCACATGTGGCAGGTGTTCAGCTGAAGTGAAAATTGAGTCTGAACTCAGCTGCAGGAGCCACTTGTGTGACAAAAGTGACCTCAGTGAGAGCTGTTTGGGTGACAGACAAGAAAAGGTCACCATAAAAATAGAGATGATTGTGTTGTTCTGCTCCTGGGGGGAAAAAAATCATTCCTGAGAAAATCAAGGAAAATATCAGCTGGAAATGTTGGTTTGTTGGTTTTCTCTGAGGCTTCCCAGAGCTTTGAATGGAAGCAGGACTTGGGTTGTGTGACACAGGAAGTTCTGCTTGAGGGCAGGAGCCTGGAGGTTGGCACAATGTGGATTTTGGGGTGGGAGATCATTTTTAGCTGGGATGACAGGAATGTGAGAGGTTTCTGTGATCTCAGCTCTTAATGGGCTTCCCACCTCAAAGCCCAGGTGATCCAGAGTTTGTGGAGTTTCATCCCTGGGGACCCTGTGTCCAGCTCTGGGATGAGCAGGACAGGAGGGACCTGGAGCTCCTGGATCTGGTCCAGAGCAGGGATGTGAGGATGAGGAAGGGCTGGAGCATCTCCATGCCCAGGAAAGGCTGAGGGAGCTGGGGCTGCTCAGCCTGGAGAGGAGCCTCAGCTGAGAGGGGCCTCAGCCCTGGGTGTCCCAATCTGTCCCAGTCTGTCCCTGTCCATCCCTGTGTGCAGAGGTCAGAGCAGGCCCAGGCTCTGCTCCAGGCCCAGCAATGGCCCCAGAGCCACAGGCAGGGGCTGATCCCAGGAATTTCCAGGCACAGGAGGCAGAACTCCTGCCCTGGGCAGTGACCAGCCCTGAGCAGAGCCCAGAGAGGGGCTGGAGTCTCCTCCTGGGGACATTCCAGAGCCACATGGACACAATCCTGTGCCCTGAGCAGGGACTGGCACCAGTGACCCTCTGTGGTCCATCCTGGGATTCTGTGCCCCTCCAGAACCATCAGTATAAAATACAATCTTATAAAACCAGGTTATCACTGGAATGCAGCTCCCAGAAACCTCCTTGGCTATAAGCACCTCGAGCAGACTGGTTTGGCTTCCCAGTAAATCCATCAGCATCATCAGATCCTCCAGGAGAATTGATTGCCCAAAGCACAGCTCCTTCCCTGCTGACCTGAGCAGGATGTGGGGTTCTGGTTATCCCTGGTAACTCAGCACGGTGGGAGCTGCTCTGGGGAGCAGGGAGGGAACTCCTGCCTGGGAGGGGCTGGAATTGCCAGAGCAGCTGTGGCTGCCCCTGGATCCCTGGCAGTGCCCAAGGCCAGGTTGGACACTGGGGCTGGAGCAGGCTGGGACAGTGGGAGGTGTGGGATGGGATTCAGATCCCTTTCCAACCCAAACCAGTCCCTGATCCTTTGATGGTTCCATGATTGCACCCAATCTCCCTTCAGGAGAGACGTCGACCGATCGACATCTCCTCTTTATTCTCAAGACTGGGAAGGGAATTCCAAGACCCCAACCAGACTATTGGAATATTCCAGGCCTCAAACAAAGCTCTCTGAACGAAGTGCCGGCTGTGCCTCTCACCTCCTAAACTCTAAAAGAATTCTTCTTACTCAAAATGTGACTGCTTGGAGCAGGACCTTGGTCCAGGTGATCTCCAGAGGTGCCTCCAGCCTCAACCATTCTCTGGATCAAGGGATTAATCCACACTCGACTGGAAAGTCCCAGTATTTTCACCCACCTTCTTGGCCTTCTTCTGCCCTAATTCCCATTCTGCCACCCAAACTGGGAAGCACTTGGATGAAGTTTTGGAATGTGTCCCACAGAGAGGGTCTGTTGGAATCACTGCCACAAAGATCTCAGCAGGAAGAAACAAAGCCCAAAGCTGTGCCAAAGGCAGTGCCAGAGCTGCAGGAACACAAAACATGAGCAGTGGGAAAAAGAAAGGAAAAATCAAAATCTTGGATAGTGGTACAAAATTAAATTAGGAGGTGGAAATAAGCAATTAATAGGGGATGAAAATATGGATTTTGCGTGCCAGAAAGTAACAAAATATTTTTAAAAGCTGTTGTGTGAATTCCAGCCCCTTGGAAAGTATGAAGCTCTTGGGTTTTGGGCAACTGATCGTTTGATTTGCTGTGTGAAAAAGAGAATTAAAGCTGCAGATTTCAGATTTATCACCATTTTAAAGGCAGTGAAAGTGTTTGGAAGGGGTTGCAAAGAGAAGTTATGGATGTCCCTGGAAGTGTCTGAGGTCAGGGTGGATGAAGCTTGGAGCAGCCTGGGACAGTGGGAGGTGTCCCTGCCCATGGCAGGGGTGGAAGGGGATGAGATTTAAGGTCACTTCCAACCCAATCCATTCCATAATTTTGTGCAGGATTAACCAATTAAAGGCAGCTGGATGGAACAGTCTTGGATCTGGGAGAGAAATGGAGAACATTGTCCTCAATTTTCCTGTAGCTCCATCTCCTTTTGGTGCTCCTTTCCCTCTCCTTTCCTCAGCAAAACAGCCCAAACAGATCTTGGATTGCAGGAAACTTTTCTCTGTGGTAGTTTCTGGTTTGATATTGGTTGTGAGCTTGGAATTTTCCTTTTTGGCGAAGGTGGCTCTCCTTTGGAGATGTGGAAACGTGGAAATGATGCTAAGAGTTGGCTCAGTGTGTGAGAAATTATTTGGGAATGTTCAGCCTGGAGAAGTGTTGAGGTGACCTCGTTGTGGCCTTCCAGGACCTCAAGGCACTGCGGAAAAGGTGGAGAAAGACTTTGGAAACAGGATAGAGGGACAAAGGGAATGGCTCCAAACTTGCAGAAAGAAGATTTAAATGGGATATTGGGAAGAAATTGCTGGCTGGAAGGGTGGGAAGGGGCTGGAACAGAATTCCCAGAGAAGCTGTGGCTGCCCCTGGAAGTGCCCAAAGCCAGGTTGGACACTGGGGCTTGGAGCAGCCTGGGACAGTGGGAGGTGTCCCAGAGCAGCTCCTCTGGACATCCTGTGAGGATCTCACCTCCCTTGTCATCGTGGGCCATTTGGTTGTCCCTAAAAACTTGGGAATTGTCGAGGCCCACCTTGCTTTTGAAGAAAAACTGGGAATGGTTGTTATCCCGCCATGTTTTCTAGGGAGATCCCACACTGGATCCCTTGCCTGTGGTCGCCCCTGAGCAGGAGAAGGGACAGATTTTCGGATCACCAGCCAGGAACAGTTTGGGCCCATCCCTACTCTCCAAAGCCATTAATTTAAAAGAAATACCATTAATTACATTGTTTATTAGATCACCAAATAACCCCAAAATAAATCAACTTCCTACCAAATCCACATGGAAAACTTCCCTGGGAATTGTGTGAAAATGACATTAGAGCAGGCAGCCCTGCGCCCCCCCAATTTTATCCCTTTCTAAGCAGGAAAATCTGGAATATTTTGGGAATTTGGGCTATAAATAGATGTTATGTAAGGTCAGGATGACGTTCCTGTCTCCATTCACCTTTTGGCTTTGCTCAGCAGCTGCTCTGGTGCATCTGTGGTGCTGCTGGGCTTTGGAGATGTCCCCGGGAATTTAAGTCAGGCTTAAACTTCCTAAAAAAAATTCCTAATGGCCAAACTGTGGAAGGAATATGGGAAAAAAAAATTAATCTGGTTTAAGTAATCCAAAGTAATTCCTGAAATGTCGGTGAGCTCCATGGAATCTGGTGGTTTTTGGCAGCTGTCAGAAAATCTCTATTCTATTCCTTAATTATTTGCTCATTTCATTCCTTCTTATCCATGGAAAATTCCAGTTTTCATAGGAAAATCTGTATTTATTTTGGTTTTTAAGGAGCCTTTGTGGTCAGGACTGCCTAAAATCAAGCTGCTAATGAGCCACCCTAATTAAACCCTTCAAATTCCAAATATTCTGTGGATTTATGACCTAAAGATGTGGATGTGATGGATAAATATCCAGTCCTGGAGCTCTCCATAGGAAATATTGCAGCCTGGGATTGGAAGAAAGCTGGAAAAGCCTTTGGAGATCCAGCTCAGCTTTGATGGCCTTTCCCAATCCATTTCCCATCTTCCTGAGAGGTTCTTCTTAGGATCATGAAGAATTTCATTCCTATTTCATTATTTTCCTGGTTTTGGGGCGGGTTTTGTGACCCTCAGGAATCCTCTTGGGTGAAGTGAGGGAATACCCTTATAATTCCTGAATATTTTTGTGGATTTCAGTATTTGAAGGGGCTTAAAAAATAGGATTGGCTTCTTCCAATGGAGTGACATGGAGTGATAGGAAAAGGATTTCCACTGCCAGAGGGTGGGGTTAGATGGGATTTTGGGAAGGAATTTCTGGCTGGGAGGGTGGGGAGACCCTGGAATAGAATTCCTGGAGAAGAGCCAGGAAAGGACCTGTTTTCCTCTGGAATTCTCCTCAGTTCAGAGCCAGGGAAGGACCTGTTTTCCTCTGGAATTCTCCTCAGTTCAGAGCCAGGGAAAGACCTGTTTTCCTCTGGAATTCTCCTCAGTTCAGAGCCAGGGAAGGACCTGTTTTCCTCTGGAATTCTCCTCAGTTCAGAGCCAGGGAAGGACCTGTTTTCCTCTGGAATTCTCCTCATCCAAAGGGAAATAACAACTTCTGAGCTCAGTGCCCCGCAGCCCCTTTGGGATGTCAGGGTTCATAAGTGTCCCTGGAATCCGTACCTGCGGAGCTGAGCTAAAAATAGGGAATGTCGTGTGCTGCCTCTCGGGCGTGGAGAGCAGGCTGGGAAACAGGTTGGGAATTTTCCTCCTTGGAGGTTTTTTTTTGTTGTTGTTTGTTTTTTTGTTTTATTCAGGGCTGAGCAGCTCTGCTTGTGTTTAGGGAAAGCTGGAAAGGAAAATCATGGATACCAAAGGGAAGTTCTTATGTTTGGAGAGATATGGGGTAAAGGAGAGGGAGGGGAATAGAGGGAAATCCAGGAATGTTGGGGAGAGAGTAAGAAAAGAAGCCTTGGGGTGTTATCCATGAGCAGCTGTAGGAGTAAATGGGGAGCTGATCATGGAATGGACCTTAAATCCCATCTCATTCCACCAGGAAAACCTTTCACTCTCCCAGGCTCCTCCAAGCCTTGCCCATGATCACTTCCAGGGATGGGGCAGCCACTTTTATCCATATTTACATAAATTTTTCATGGATGTATCCAGTCTCTGTCCCTCCATGCTCTTTTCCACTTGCTAAATTCCCAGGTAACCCAATTCCCAGTGACCCTTGGCTTTGTTTCCGGGGTTTTGCTCTCGTTAGGAGTGGATTTATGGAGTTCCCATGGATGGGAATGTTGCTCTGGGGATTATTTTGTGAGATTTAGAGGGAGGAAAGATTCTCTCACCATTTCTTTTTAGCCAGGGAGTTTTCCAAGAGCATTTCTTGGTGCTGTCCAAGAGAAGAGATATATAAAATATATTACAATAATCTGTAGATAAAGATAAATCCTAATTAAGTACCTAATTAATAGCAAGAGGAAGGGAAACCTTGGAGTGTGGTGGCTGCCAAGGCTGGATCAGGAGCACCAGAAAAAAACCCTGGGAATTTGCTTAGGGTGCTCATCATTTCCTACATTTCAGGAAAATCTCTGGAATTCTGGATAATGCCAGGTGAGGGATGCTCCAGGGATGTCTCACTCCACTGGAGTGGTGATGGATTAGGAGAAACCTCTGGCAATTAATTGTTGAGGGATGTGGGGTGTTTAATTAGCACAGAATTCTGTAATTTATGATTTCAGTGTGTACTTAATCGTGCACATCCTTCTGGTCCAGTGGCTCCAGGGGCTCAGCGGATTTAAGGAATAGAGATATCCCAGATTTGACTGGAAAAGGTGATGAATTCCAGCAGAATTGAGTGGTTTTCCCTTTTCTTTGCAGGAATCTGAACCTCAATATTTACCAAGCTGTGAAAAAAAAAAAATCTTTTCCCTCTCTGAGTCTTTGGGATCATCCCAAATACCAGCTGCTAATTTTCCATGATTCCAAATCTCCTGGAAAAGACCATTAATAGCTCAAATCTCCCAATGTTTTGTTTCCCACTGACTCCCTCACAAATGCTAATTGGAAAAGATGGGGGTTTTTAGGGTTTATTGGGACAAAATTCCTTTTCCACCATGGATATTTAATCCAGAGCTTAAATTTTCTCCAGTTCTGGCAGGGTTTTTGTTTCACCTCAGGTATTCCCAATCCAAAGTCCTCCCTCCATTGTTCTGGGCTCCAAATCCCAGGAGGATTTTGTGTAATTATGGGGAAAATGCAGGGATGGGAACAAGAAAAAATGCCTGCAGTTCTTTTTGGGAGCTGCTGAGGAGTTTGTTCTTCTCAGGAGGAATTTCTCAATGGATTTGTCAGGGATTGGAAAGGGTGGATCCCCATCTTGTTGGTGTCCAAGGAATGATTGGATGTGGTTGGGTGACAAGGTGGGGATTGGGCATAGCTTGGACTTGGTGGTTGTGGAGGGTTTTTCCAACCTCAGTAATCCTGGAATTCTCTCATTAAGGGACACGAGGAGAGGAGGTTCCTTGGTCTGGCTCCAGGATCATGGAATTTTCAGGCACGGGCAACCTGAGCTTTACAGGGTTTGTGTGGGCTGTGAGTAATGGAAATGCCAAGGGAATAATGGAATTGTTGAGGTTGGAAAAACCCTCTGAGATCATCAAGTCAAACCATTCCCAGCAGTGCCAAGGCCACCCCTGCCCCATGTCCCCAAGTGCCACATCCACAGGGATTTAAATCCCTCCAGGGATGGAGGATCCCACCCCTGCCCATTCCAAAATGGATCATGGATCTCATGGAAGAATTGAAATAGAGCCTCACTTGGCTTTTAGGGAGAAAACTCCACAAAGGAGCAGCAGGAATGACAAAATCAGCTGGATTTTCCTGCTGTGTTATTTTTGCTGCAGAATCCAGAGATTTATAAAAAATAAGGAAAAAAAAAAAGCCAAAACCCCCCTATTTATAAGAATTGACTGGAACTTTTCTCCCTGGGGAATTACAAATTTTAGAGCACAAATGTTCTGTTCCCGTGTTATCTTTTCAAGCACCTTGGAGCCTCCACGGAATGTCATCAGCCCTCGAGGGAAAATCAGGAATAACATGGAACAGAGCTGGTAGGAACAACAGACAAGTGATAATCTTATAAATCCTGATAAAGCTGTTTTTTTCCCTGGAAACTCCAAGGTGTTCTTGTCTGTAGAATTCAACCTCAAGAATATGAAAAATATATTGGATATTAAAGTAATTTCAGTAATAACAGGAAGGTGTCCACAGGGTTTTTTTTCCCTGGGGATAAATGGTTGTAATAATTATTTTATTTTTTTAAGGAAATGAGGAACTTCAGAAAATAAGGATGTGAAATTTCATATCAGGGCCTGATTTTAAAGGTATCAATCCATGTAATTCGCTCTGGAACAACTAAAAGGGGTCAATATTTATGTTTTTTGTTAGGCTAAACTGGCTCAGAGCATTCAGCGCAAATGGGGGTGGGTTTAAAATCCCATTTTCTGATGGTGCAGAACCATTAAAATTCCTGAATTCCTTGGCTGTGAGGGATTCTATAAATACACAGGGATCATTTACCCATAAAAAAGCCTGAGCTCAGATCTGTGCACAAATACAGGAATATTTCTGTGTTTGAGCCACTGGGTTTTTTTTTCCAGTCTCTAAAGAGGGTGGAGAAGGTTTGGAAGAGTTTTTCGGTGGGAATGGAGTTGCTTCCAAGTTATCCAAGGTCAAACCTACTGTTCCAAGTGCTGGTGGAAAACAGGGATCAGCTTTTATTCCTCAGAGAAGGATCTGCTTTCCTGGGTTTCCTGCCTGGAAGGGAAGTGACCCCTCCTGCAGAGCTACCTCCAGCTCTGGATCCAACATCCAGGAGCATGTGGAGCTGCTGGAGTGATCCAAAAGAAGGCATGGAGCTGCTCTGGAGCCAGAGTGGGAGAGTTTGGAATGTTCCCCTGGAGAGGAGAAGGCTCCAGGGAGAGCTCAGAGCCCCTGGCAGGGCCTGAAGGGGCTCCAGGAGAGCTGGAGAGGGACTGGGGACAAGGCATGGAGGGACAGGAGCCAGGGAATGGCTCCCACTGCCAGAGGGCAGGGCTGGGTGGGAGATTGGGAACTGGGAATTGCTGGCTGGGCTGGAATTGCCAGAGCAGCTGTGGCTGCCCCTGGATCCCTGGCAGTGCCCAAGACCAGGTTGGACATTGGGGCTGGAGCAGCCTGGGATGCTGGAAGTTGTCCTTGTCCATGGCACTGGGTGGGATGATTCCTAAAGCCCTTTCCAACCCAAAGCATCCCATAATTCCATGATCCTGTGGCACAAGGTAGAAACTGATATCCAGCAGTCTCCCTTGCTCATGCTGAGCTCTTTCTCCAGCTTGTCCCCAGCTTGGGAATTTTGTTGTCATATTTATTGATCTTTTATCCATTATAAGCAATTATTGTTGTTTCCAAATCCTCCCTTCAGATGCTCCAACCAAATCCAGTTCCAGGTGCACAACTTGTTGCCCTGGGAAGAGTAAATAATTCATTAAAAATTGAGAGTTTAAGTCTTTATCCTGTCTCTGTGTGGTAAAGGGGAGATCGTTTGTCACACCACTGGAATTATTCCTGATTTATGCCGGGAGCGCCCTGCTCTGTAATTTCTACAGATAAATTGTGTGTGATATTCCCAAGCATCCAAACAAACATCTCGGTGATTAATTGGGATTTATGCCTCAGTAAAACAAAGGGAAGGTTCTGCTGTCTTTGCAGCACCACGATAAATCATCTCCAGGGTTTTGGGATGTGTTTTGTTTGGATCGTGTGGAAGTGGGATTAAACTCTGGCACAGCAGGGTTGGAATCTGGGATTGGGGTGCAAGCTGCATTTTGAAAATGGAAGTTTGATATGTGTGTGAGGGGGAAAAAAAATCAGGAATGCCAGTTTATAAAAGTCAGGAGATGTTTTCCCTCTCCCCTGCCAACTGAGTGCGATCAGAGATGCTTTTCCATTATCCCTTGACTTTAAAGGGATGTAAATTTTCCTGTGGAATAACAATTACCTTTGGAAGGGTGACAAAATCCGTCCCCGTTGCCGTGATGGATAATGGGAGCATTGGAGCAACAAGAGGAGGGGTGATTTAGGGTCACCTGGAGGCACAGTGGGAGAGGCTCCAAGGAGCGCGAGCCAAGCGCTGCCGCCGGTGCCAGGTCGGAGATGAATCCTTCAGGAAAACTGGCAGGTCCTGGCAGGTGGAGTGTCTGCAGAGGGAGGCTCCTTGCAGGACTCCAGTGATGGAGAAGTTTGGGAGAAATGGAACCGGAGTGATGGTTCTGAATTCCCATGGTTTTTATTGCAGGCAGCTGTCTCGGGTAATTAATTTCATTAATTGATTAAATTCCAACCTGGAGGTTGTTATCCTTCTTTCTTGTGCCCGTTCCTGTTATTGCCATAATATTTCAGGAGCCTGGATGATGAGTGGAAACATTACCACTTTTATCCTGAGGTAATTTCATGGAATCATGGAATGGTTTGGTTTGGGAGGGACCTTAAATCCCACCCAGTGCCACCCCTGCCATGGCAGGGACACCTCCCACTGTCCCAGGCTGCTCCAGCCCCAGTGTCCAACCTGGCCTTGGGCACTGCCAGGGATCCAGGGGCAGCCACAGCTGCTCTGGGAATTCCAGCCCAGCCCCTCCTCACCCTCCCAGCCAGGAATTCCCAGTGCCTAATATCTCATCCATTTCTTCCCTCTGGCAGTGCGAGCCATTCCCTGTGTCCAACCAGTTGGATATAGCTGGGATAAAGCACAGGGAATCCCTTTTTGGATACATCTCCTGCATTGATTGGAGGCAGAAATCCTATTCCTGTTTTACTTTTGCTTTGGGAGCTCTGCCAACATGGAGCATATTTGGGAATTATTAATAATGTTATTTAACTTTTAAATTTTGTTTGGAAGAGTTTTGGCCTGTGCAAATCAGTGAACAAAAAGTTCCTGATTTTGGAAAAAAAAAATATTTTGAGTCTAGATGTCTCTATTTGATTAAAAAGAAATTTCTTAATTTCAAGAAACATCATAATTTGTATAATTTGTTCTGTCAATTTTCTTTTCTGGAAGCATCCCAGCATTTATCTTCGTGTTGGGATTGATGGGTTTGTCTGAAAATAATGAATTTTCCAAGGTTTTTGGTGGTGGGTTTATGACAGAGGATTATCAGGTGTTGTGTAAAAGCATGGATGCAGTTGGGTGAGGAATTCACTTTTGTCCTGGTGAGGTCACACCTCGAGGGCTGTGTCCAGTTTGGGGTCCTCATGACAGGGAGGGGCTGGAGCTTGTCCAGGGAAGGGAACGGAGCTGGGAAAGGGCTGGAGAATTCCTGAGGGAGCTGGGAAGGGGCTGGAGAATTCCTGAGGGAGCTGGGAAGGGGCTGAGCCTGGAGCAAAGGAGGCTCAGGGGCCCTTGTGGCTCTGCACAGCTCCTGCCAGGAGGGGACAGCCGGGGGGGTCGGGCTGTGCTCCAGGGAACAGGGACAGGAGCAGAGGGAACGGCCTCAGGCTGGGCCAGGGCAGCTCAGGGTGGGCACAGCAGGAATTTCCCCATGGAAAGGGTGCTCAGGGCTGGGCACTGCCCAGGGAGGTTTGGAGTGCCCATCCCTGGAGGTGTGCCAGGAATTCCTGGAGGTGGCACTGAGAGCTCTGGGCTGGGGACAAGGTGGGCATTGGGCACAGGTTGATCCTGGAGCTCTTTTCCAACCTAAATGTTCCTGGGGTTCTGGGATTCAGTTAACTTTGGAATACCCAACTCATTCTCCAGTCTAGAGCCCGTTGAAGTTAATGAGAGATGTTCTGCTTGCTTTTATTTATTCTTTTTTTCCTGATTGCTCATTAATTGTGTGTAAACAGCTTGGGGTCAGCACAAGTTTGTTTATTGGGATTTATTTAAAGATTCATTTTGGTGATTCATTTCTCCTTGAGCATTTGGAGGAGATGATTTCAGCCACTCCCATTTGTGCTCCGTTCCTGGATCCTGCCAGAATGGAGCTGGGAGCTCTCTCGTTCACTTATCCAAGAGCTGCTTTTCCATGAGTTCATGGACAAGTTCCCAGGAATGCATGCCCTGCTGTGCTGAGTGTGGGCAGTGCTCAGCCCTGCCCTGTGTGTCAGTAATTGTTGTGTTATGGCTGCTTCGTTAATTAGCACTCATTAGGGTTTGTATCCCTAATGAACTGTGTGATATTATTATTGACTCATAATTACCTTCCTCAAAACTTGACTCCATGAACAGAGCAGCAGAGTAGGAAGCTCCCAGGCTCCGGAATGTGAGTTTGGAGCAGCACTCAGGTTCAAGGCTTCCCTTTTCCCTGTCTAAATAATTTAAATATTTCTTGATCTGCAGTCTTGCATTATTTATTTTTTTATTATTTTGACATCCATCTACTCTAGTTCAAGGCGTCCCTGCCCATGGAGTTGTTGGAATGAGATGATCCTCAAAGCCCTTTCCAAGCCAAACCATTCTGGGATGGATTGGTGGTTTTTAAGGGAAGTTCTGCCACTGAGTGTAGGCCAAGCTGGTGGAGGTAATAATCACTTGGCAGACACAGAAAGTTGTTCCCTTGTAAAGCTTGCTGAAGTCATTCTCAAAAACATTAACAGGCTGATGTTGTGCTGCTCCAAAATGGTTTTGTGCCATTTGGCTCCAGGCCACACCAAAGGATCCGGGCAGAAATCCTTTGGAGTGATCTTACATCCATAATGAGGAATATCCTAATGCAACCTCTGATAAAATATGGATTTGCTGGCACTTTTAGCATTCAGATTTTTGGATCTGTGTTTTTAAGGGGGATAAGTTGAGTAGATTTCAATGTGAGGGTGAACATTCGGGCGTCTGAGCTGGAAGAGAATTCCAGAATGGTTTGGGTTGGAAGGGACCTTAAATCCCACCCACTGCCACCCTGCCATGGGCAGGGACACCTTCCACTGTCCCAGGTAGCTCCAAATCCAATCCACCCTGGCTCTGGGCACTTCCAGGGATCCAGGGGCAGCCACAGCTTCTCTGGATAAGAGAAAAATGGGACAGAAGGTTCCAGGACTATTGGATCGGGAATAGCTCTTCCCTTGTTTAGATGGAAGAGAAACCTTCAATATCCAACATTCCAGTGACTGAAATGCTCCTGGGAAGTAGGAAAGTTTGGACCTGGATGAATGTGGAATGGAATTGTTGGAAAACAGGGTCAGGTGAAGTGCAGACTCCCCAAGCAGCAGGGCAGGGTGAGGAATAAGAGGATGGAAAACATCCCTGGGTTGGTTATTTGGGAGGAGAGTCTGGATTTCTGCTGGCAGTGATAGACATGGACACACTGGATTTCAGCATTCCAAGGATTTTCTTTACTAACTCCTGATACTTGTGATTCTGATCCTGAAGGGCTCTAGGCTTGGGTCTTATGTATTGTACATAGAATTTGGTTTCCATTGGGTTTCCATTAGATTTCCCCTTCCTGGAGAGGTTTGAAATCCATGGATCTGGCAGTTGGGGACATGGGGCAGTGGTGGCCTTGGCAGTGCTGGGGGATGCTTGGACTCGATGGTCTCAGAGGGTTTTTCAGCATAAATGATTCCATGATTCTTTGGCCTCAATACATCCAGAGATAGGAAAAGCAGGAGTGGGAGAACATCCCCGGCTGGAGTTTAACACTGGCTTTGCACATTCCATGGGAACTAAACTGTGCCATGGAAATCTGGGTCTAGCTCTGGCTGAAATCATGAGGCACATTCCCAGAAAAGCAGGATCCAGCCCTGAACATGCTGTGCTTGTGGAAAATAACCCTCAGCCTCTCCCATGGAGATCTGGATTCTTCTGAAAAGCTTTGATCCCATTGGGAGATTTGAAGGAATCTTTTACTTCTCTGATGAGTGTTGTCCCAAATTCTTCTTCCTCAGGGACCTGGGGAGGTTTGTGGGTGAGGAGAGGGTGGAGCATCCTTTGGGAAGATCCTGTCCTGGATGTGTGGATGGATGCCCACGGAATGTGGGTACCTGCCCCTGCCAGCAGAAGGGATGGGCAAATCTTCTGTCCTGGGATATCATCCCTGCATCCCCTCATCTGTTCAAGAATGGAATCATGGAATCCAGAATGTCCTGAGCAGGAAGGGACCCACAGGGATCATGGATCCAGCTCCTGTCCCTGCCCAGACCCCCACCCTGGGCATCCCTGGCAGCTCCTGGAGCTCTGGCAGCCTCGGGGCCGTGCCCATTCCCTGGGGAGCCTGGGAAGTGCCAGCACCCTCTGGAATAGTGGAAAACTTTTCCTGATATCCAACCTAATCCTGCCTGCCTCAGTTTTGTCCTTCATGGATCTCTTTTCGGAGAGCTTTCCGATCAGCATCTCTATTGCAAATGTCAGGCAGCTTTTCCTTCTGGGAAGGAACCCAGGCAAACACATGTTGGGATTGCATTTCTTTATCATCCAAACTTGTTCAGCCTTGTCTGGAAAATTGATGCTGTCTTCAAATACCCAAAACCCAGAACAAAATGCCCCAGGTGAACATACATGGAATGAGACTTCCTACGGAGGGATGGATGTGGAGTGGAACAAACGTGGCTGTCTGCAGGAGCTGCTGTCAGATGTGACAGGAGCAAAGGAGGCTCAGGGGGCCCTTGTGGCTCTGCACAGCTCCTGCCAGGAGGGGACAGCCGGGGGGTCGGGCTGTGCTCCAGGGAACAGGGACAGGAGCAGAGGGAACGGCCTCAGGCTGGGCCAGGGCAGCTCAGGGTGGGCACAGCAGGAGTTTCCCCATGGAAAGGGTGCTCAGGCCTGGCACTGCCCAGGGAGGGTTGGAGTGCCCATCCCTGGAGGTGTGCCAGGAATTCCTGGAGGTGGCACTCAGTAGTGGGGTGGTTTCATCCTCTGAGCTTCCCAGGAATTTCTGGGAGGGTGGGAGGCCCTGGCACAGGTGCCCAGAGCAGCTGTGGCTGCCCCTGGATCCCTGGCAGTGCTCAAGGCCAGGTTGGACATTGGGGCTGAAGCAGCCTGGCACAGGGGAAGGTGTACCTGCCATGGCAGGGCTGGCACTGGGTGGGATTTACGGTCCCTTCCAACCCAAACCATTCCATGATTCTATTTTCAATGCATCCCATTCCCATATTTTGCATCCGGAACCCATCCCAGCCTGTTCATCCTCACATGAATTCTTGGCATTGCTCCAGAGGGAACAAAAGCTGGAATAAACCCTGCCATGGTGCTGTTCCTCCTCTGGGTGACTTCTCCCACACAAGGACCAACCCAGCCCATGGATTCTGCACGCCTGGGGTCTCTGGGAAAGTTCCAAACTTTGGGGAGTCCCAGGGTTTGGTTTGCTTGAGAAGAGATCTTAAATCCCATCCAGTGCCACCCCTTCCATGGGCAGGGACACTTTCACTACCCCAGATTGCTCCGAGCCCCGCTGTCCAACCTCAGCCCAATCTGGTGGTGCAGCTGGAGCTGGGGGGTCCTGGGATGTCCCCAAGTGCCACCACTTGCACAAAGGGGAATTAAAGCTGCCTTTGATGTCTGATTTCTTGCCTGCAGTTTAATATGGTTTGATCAAAGCTTTGAGCAAGAGCTTAAACATTGATTTTTCGCCCACATCCCACTCAGAGTGGATGGGTTCTCCCATGGATGTGTGGAGAGATGTTAAACCTTTTGGATCTTGTTTTTAATATTTAACAGACACTTCTGAAATCGGCTCTAATTTAAAACTATCAAACACTTTGGGGCCCAGATAATGAGGAGGATATTAGGTAGCAATATTTTATTTTTTCTGAGCTTGCACGAAGGATTTATGCAATCATTATTTTGATTAAGGACGTTTGAAAGCATCTGTGAGTATTTTTCATTCTTCGGCGCTATCTTTAGCCCTTCCAATTAATTTCCAATTCCAGGAGTCCATGGAATCTGACAGAGTTTGCTGTGCTGAGGGATGTATTAAGGACAGCTTATGATCCATTAATTAGGAATGTGTTTAAAGCCATAATCTCTACATTCTGAAGGCATCTTCTTTCCACACTTTCCATTTTTATCTCGTTTTCTTTAAGTATTTTCTTTGCTGAGATCAGTAGAAGGATTGACAGCTCCTGGAAATAAAAGTTCTTGGATGCTGCTGGATTGCTCCACTGGAGGATCTTCTCCCAAAGCTCAGCCTTAAATGTTTAATCCTCCATGGCTTCATCTTCCTTGTGTGAAGTTCTTCCCTTGCCTGGGCCTTGAAGTCAGATCTGTACCAGGAATTTGTTGCTTTGCCTGGGGAAAAATACAAAAAATCCCATTGCCTGGGGAAAAAAGCAAAAAAAAAACCCTGTTAAACTCATCAAGTCAAGGCCTTGTGCACATGCAAAAACATTTTGGGATGGATTTAAAGAGGGAAATGGGGTTGGGAATACCCTGAGTGCCACCAGAATCTGTTCTGCATAGAAATTACTCCACAAACTATTTTCTGGTGGTGATACCTGTGTTGATAAGAAAATAAAAAGGGATTTCTTTTATATTTTGGTGGAAAAATCAGTGATCTGGATGGAGATCTGGAAAAGGCTGGAATCTAATTCTGGTGTCCCCTGAGGGGACTTGCTGTATCCCTGTTCCTCAGTGAAAATTCCAGGCAGGCAGGTGCCACTTCCTCATTACTCATCTGCTGGAAGTGTTTTCAGTTCCAATTAAAAAAATGAAAAACATTTTGAGATCATTCCTAAAGCTGATTTAAAACAAATCATCAATCTGACAAATCTGAAGGTTAATCACCATGTTTGGGATTTAAAATTAAGTTCAGATCTTGTGGTTTTTGAAAGAGAATGGAGCTGGGCAGGGGCTGCAGAATTCCTGAGGGAGCTGGGAAGGGGCTGGAGAATTCCTGAGGGAGCTGGGAAGGGGCTGAGCCTGGAGCAAAGGAGGCTCAGGGGCCCTTGTGGCTCTGCACAGCTCCTGCCAGGAGGGGACAGCCGGGGGGTCGGGCTGTGCTCCAGGGAACAGGGACAGGAGCAGAGGGAACGGCCTCAGGCTGGGCCAGGGCAGCTCAGGGTGGATTTTGGGAAATTTTTTTCATGGAAAGGGTGGTCAAACCCTAGCACAGCTGCCCAGGGAGGTTTGGAGTGCCCATCCCTGGAGGTGTCCAAGGAAAACCTGTGGATGTTGGGTTGAGAACATGGATGAGTGGTGACCACAGTGGTGGTGCTGGACTCTTCTGGTCTTTTCCTGCTTCAATGAGTCTGTGATTTTTAGATGAAAAAGAAAATTTTGGAACACTGTTTTTTGGGTTTTTTCTTCCTTCCGCCTTCTTTTTTTCCCTGCTGTTTTTGAATGGATTTGCTCCCACACAGAAGGACAAGGGAAGTTTGGGGTCTGAAATGACCAAAGGACAGAAGCTCTCGAGAAGAGCGGAGCTGCTGGGGGGTCCAAAGGCAGCCAGATGTGAAGGAGAATCCCTCTTTGTGCCTTCACCCACTGCCTGCACTCCGTGTTAGGAGCTGAGAAATCCCTTAATGGAGACTGAGGATGTAGAGCTCCTTGGAAACTGAGAATTAGAAAATCCCACCCAGCAAATCCATGTATTCTCCATGTCAGAGGGTTTTGATGATAATAGGGAAAGATGGAAGGAATACACTTTTTTCCCCCTTTATCTCCCTCTTTTTATTCCCAGATCTTGGTCCTGATGTTTTATGAATGTGCTGAGCTGGTGATTCCAGCAGAGCAGAGATTTTTTCTGGAAAAGCTGAGATATTGTGGATAGCATTTCCCTTGCATCCATGGGTGTATCCATGAGGAGCTGGCAGCTCCTCTCCACCATTCCCAGCCCTGGGAAGCCACTGCTGGTGGACAGGGATCAGGTGTGGGATTGCTGCTGCTGTGCCGAGCTGCGTGGTGAATTTTGGCTGGTAAAAGTGAGATCCTTTTCCCACTCCCACAAATTTTGCATGGAAGGAGCGACTCCCTAATGGAAGTTAATGACTGATTACCCTCTGTTAATAGGATTGGAGCTTTCCTTAGCCTTTGGAAAAGGGCTGGAAAATCATATAAACAATAACACCTGACCTGGCAGTGTCTGAGTACCCAGGTGGGAGTGTATTAATTCTCCTCATTAATTTTTATTGATTTGTTGATCGCTCATTGATGCCTGTCCAAATAAATCATGGAATGCTGAGGGGTGACTCTGCTCTGGAGTTGTTCACATCAATACCGAGCTGTTAGTTTGGATTCCCAAGGAATCAGATCCAGAGGGAGGTGATTTCTGCTTCTGCTGGACTCTGTGCCAATCCAATTCCTAATTAACATTGATATTCTCCAGTGATGGAGGAGCCTCAGTTATTGCTCAGCCCCACAAATCTCATGGAATTGTTTCCATTTCCAATGGCTGGACACAAAGGAGTGTCCTAACAGTGATCCAAGAGAAATATTGCCGTGGGAGCTGGTATCCATCAAAGAGCTGCGAAAGGGAGAGGGCAGGGACTGACTGAGGGATGTGATGAATCCCACTGCCAGGAGAGCTTGGATCATCTTCAGCAGCTCCCTGGAAACTGGGCTAAACCTCTCCATAATTCCTGGTGGAATTCTTCCAAGCAGCCTGGGGGGCTGGTCCAACAATCTGCTCTTGGTTGTGTGGGAAGTTGGCACAGAAATCACGGAAGCAGAGAGGACCCCTCAGGATCTCTGTCCCCTCAGCTCCTCTGCAGATCTTTCCTGGCCCAGCACAGCCTGGGATTTATTAAAATGAAGGAAAACCTCTGGTTGTTTCCCCTGAGTTGGCCAAAATTTGGGAATGGGATGATTTATGCTATAAAAATGTGGAATTTCCCTGAAAAAGCTCTCAGGCGTTCCAGGCTTGGTGCTCCAGAATTTCTCCACAGGAGGAAAAGATTCAGGGCTGACAGAGCCCCCAGTTCTTTTCCCAATGTCAGGGCTTGAAGGAAATGGGAGTTTTTAAGGCAAATCAGATTTTCCAGAGGTTGGAATATCTTGGCATGACATTTTAAGCACCAGATGTAGCACTTAAAGCACTTTGTCGTTGCCCTGATGAAGCACATCTGGAATTGAAGTGGTTGGAGAGGTGGAAGGAAGGGTTAGAAGGGATTTGGGGAAGGAATTCCTGGCTGGAAGGGTGGTAAAACCCTGGGATGGAATTCCCAGGGAAGCTGTGGCTGCCCCTGGATCCCTGGAAGTGCCCAGAGCCAGGCTGGAGAGGCTTGGAGCACCCTGGGACAGTGGGAAGTGTCCCTACAAGTGGAATGGGATAAGCTTTAAGGTCCATTCCTGGCCAAACCGTTCTGTGATTTCAAAAGATCCATTCCCATAAATAAATTTTGATGGAGCCTGGAAAACACAAAATCCGTGTAATGAATTCCCAGCTTTAGAAAGGGAACTATTCCAGTCATTCAGCTGCTCCTGCTGCACTCGGTGTTTGACAACAAAGATGTGAGAACGAGGTGTGAGACATTGAAGTACAGGAAACACGGCTTTAATTCAAAAAATCATTTTATTCCCTGAAAAGAGATTTGTTTTCCTTGTTTTTCTCGGGACAGATCTGTGCTAGCTCCCAAGAACTGCAAATTGTTGTTTAAAAAGCTGTTTATTTTGGTTTTACATTCCAAAGTGGCATTTCCTACTTGATTTGCATTTGTGGAACATTCAGTATTTTAAATTTCCTCTTTAATATTAAACTGTGCTTTTTTCAGGCAGCAGACTAAACTGAGATACATTCCATAGTCAGTGGAATTTTTGTTTCAGAGCTGAACCAGGACAGGTTTTTCTTAGGGTGATGTTATCCCTGGTGCTGGAATTTGCATGGGGGGCTTTGTAGCACCTGGAGCATTTCCTCCTGCTTTGGGACACCCTCAGAAATTGTATTTTTAGGGCTTTTCCTGCCCTGCTGAGGGTGAAACATAGGAGGAGTGGCTGAGGGAGCTGGGAAGGGGCTGGAGAATCCCTGAGGGAGCTGGGAAGTGGCTGAGCCTGGAGCAAAGGAGGCTCAGGGGCCCTTGTGGCTCTGCACAGCTCCTGCCAGGAGGGGACAGCCGGGGGGTCGGGCTGTGCTCCAGGGAACAGGGACAGGAGCAGAGGGAACGGCCTCAGGCTGGGCCAGGGCAGCTCAGGGTGGGCACAGCAGGAATTTCCCCATGGAAAGGGTGCTCAGGGCTTGGCACTGCCCAGGGAGGGTTGGAGTGCCCATCCCTGGAGGTGTCCCAGGAATTCCTGGAGGTGGCACTCAGAGCTCTGGGCTGGGGACAGGGTGGACATTGGGCACAGCTGGGACTCTCATCTTGGAGCTCTTTTCCAACCTCAGGCATTCTGTGATGTTTAGATTGGATATTTGGGAAAATTTTTTCCCTAAATTTGTTGTCCAGCCCTGGCACAGGTACAGGGTGGAGTCCCCATGCCTGGAGGGATATAAATCCATGTGAACGTGGCACTTGGAGACATGGGGCAGTGGTGGACTTGGCAGTGCTGGGGAAAAGGTTGGATGAAATTTTCCAACCTTAATGCTTCCATGATTCCGTGAATATCTGTCTTGAACCTATGCGAAGTGGGGAAATGGTTGGGTTTAGAGGATAATCCCAGAGAAGTTTTCAAGCTTCCACTATCCCAGGTTGCTCCAAGCCCCAATGTCCAGCCTGGTCTTAAACACTTCCAGGGATCCAGGGGCAGCCACAGCTGCTCTGGGAATTCCAGCCCAGCCCCTCCCCACCCTCCCAGCCAGGAATTCCTTCCCAATATCCCATCTAAATCTCTGGCACATCTTGAGAGCATTTCCTCTCATCCTCATTTTATGTACGTGCTTTTTCCTTCAGGATAAATCCATGTCCTCACTGCTGCCTGTCAGGAACTGCACTACCAGCATTTTCTGCAAAGGAAAAAAAATTAAATTAGTTAAAAATTAAAATTTAAAAAATAAATGAGTTAAAAATGCATTTCTACAAGAAATTTTGCCAACCTGTGTAAATCTTTTAGAATTCAGGAGTTGTTTTGACAAGGTGATTTTTAACGTGCTGCTTGATTTTCACCCCTCTCTGTCTTTTCCAGTGGGGGGAAATCCCACATTTTTTGTGTGCTCCCGAATAAGTGAGATGTGTTTGCTGCCAGCCTGTGACGGTGCTGAAAAGGGTCTGGCACCATCGTCAGTTTTGTGATGCCAGGAACAACAAAGTGTTGCTTCAATTAAGGCCTCCCTTGTTGACAATTCCTTATTTTAGCAGATTCCTTGATCCCACTGCCGGCAATCTGTGGGATGCAAACGGCTCCAGGAGCACTTCAGGGAGGGAGTGGAGTGTGGGAAGGGTTCCCTCTGTGCTCATCTCTGTAATTCCCACTTAATCAGTGGGGAAAAAATGGCAAATGCCTGTTTTGTTGGGTGTAAGGGACAGATCAACCTGGGATGTTGTGAGTTAACCAAGTGTCATTCTCTGGAAATGCTGCAATAAGGGGCTGGGAAATTCAGAAACCCCAATTTCCCAGGTTGTTATTTAAGTACAAAAAGCTGAAAAAAAATCACAGTTTCAGGCTTTCAAGCAGAAATAATTGCAAGCACCATCTCTCAGTGACTTTATTCTCACTTAAAACCAAAACCCAGCTTAAAACCAGCACAAAAATCCTAAAATTCCTCTGAAACCCTGCCTGGAATTCGCAGACACGAGGGATATTTTTTGGTGCTGATGCTCCACGCAATTCAGTTTTTAATTCCAAGATTATTGGCCAAGAGTGTCCCACACATGGTGTTAGTGGAAGTGAGGATACCCACGTTATCCCTGGATTTTTTTGGGGAGAAAACCGTAATATGAAAATCCATAAATCCACTCATGGCACCAGGCATGGAGAAGAGCAGCTCCTCTCCTGGAGCTGAAGTAGCTGAACTCTGTATGAGAGAAAGAAAGAGCAGGAGTTAAATCAGGAAACAAATCCCTGCAGGAGCACAGAGGGAATTATCCCTAATTGTCTGCCTGGGCAGGGGCGCACGGGCGTGACCTGGCGGTGGCGGATCTTTGGGAGACCTTTGCTCCCATGGAAATGGCAGGAATTGGCCTTGCAGGGACGTGTCTGGGGCTCAGCTGAAGGAAAAAGAGGCAGCATTCCCACAGGGAATGAGTGTGGAGCAGGAACAGTCGTTTCTGATGTTTTATTTACTCCCACAACTTCTTAAAATGGGATTTTATCCCAGTCGGGATTGGTGGCTTCTTCCAAGGAACAAGCGGTAGGACAAGAGGAAATTACCTCAAGCTGTGCCAGGCGAGGTTTAATTTGGATATTTGTAGGAATTTTTTCATGGAAAATGTTGTCCAGCCCTGGCACAACTGCCCAGGGCAGGGATGGAGTCCCCATTCCTGGTGGGATTTAAAATCCCTGTGGATGTGGCACCTGGGGACATGGGGCAGCAGTAGCCTTGGCAGTGCTGGGAATGGTTGGATTTGAGGGGCTCAGAGGGTTTTTCCAACCTGGACAATTCCAGGACATAAAGGGACTGGAATGTCAGCAGGGTTGCTTTGGGCTGCAGGATAAATTATTAAGGACAAATTAAAGCTGTTGAAAAGCGAGTAGGGAGGTGTTGAATCATTAAAGCAAGGTAGAAACCAAATTCCTGTGTCTTTAGGAAGTATCTCCTTCTCTGACTTCCCTAAAAAAATCTTTTTGCAGAGGATATTCTGTATTTGTGCTCCTGCAATGAACTGAGGGCACGACAGTCCCAGTCTGAGTACGAGACTCGTGATTTCCCAGGCATGGAGGACTTCAGTATCCCAAAGGAAATGAGCTGCAGAGGGGACAAGGGATGGAGGGACAGGAGCCAGGGAATGGCTCCCACTGCCAGAGGGCAGGGATGGGTGGGAGATTGGGAACTGGGAATTGCTGGCTGGGCTGGAATTGCCAGAGCAGCTGTGGCTGCCCCTGGATCCCTGGAAGTGCCCAAGGCCAGTTGGACACTGGGGCTGGAGCAGCCTGGGACAGTGGGAGGTGTCCCTGCCATGGCAGGGGTGGGATGAGATGATCTTCAAGCTTCCCCCCAGAGCCATTCCATGATTTTATATTCTCAGCCCAAATCCGTGTCTGAGGAGCTCTCCTGGCCTTTTCCTGATCCCTCTCTGAACTCCAGCAGTTTTTAACACCTGCCCAGCAGCAGGAACAATAACCAGCAGTGAGAGGAGTTGTAAAAGGGTGGGAAGAAAGCCATAAATCCATCTGTTCCTGGAAAAACAGCATTAGGACAGCCCAAACTCAATATACCCAGCACTGCTAAGCTTTGTAGTGTCAAAATTAGGTCAGGCCTAATTTTGTGGCAGCAGTGTAGGGAAGCAGCAGTGGGATTTGATTATCTGGGAGCCTTGGGATGGCAGTGCCATCAATCACGGAGCCTTCCCGAGCTCCACAAACAGCAGGATAGGCGGGAATATTGAGTAACATGGAAAAATCAGCCCCAATGGGATAAAAGGTGACTTTGTGCTGTTTGATGGGAAAGTTTGGCTTGGGGTCAGCTCAGAGGGTGGTGCCCAATAAATATTCCCATGGGCATCAGGTGAAAGAGGGTGGGAAATATTTAAGAGTGATACGGAGTGATCCAGGAATGGCACAACTGGTTTGAAATCTGGTCAGCATCACACCTGAAAGTTTCCTCTCTTAGGCACCTGGAATTTGGCTCAGCTTGGAGCCAAAATTAAAGATTTCTCCATAAATGGAATATTTGTTTAATTGAAGCTACTTGTGTAGCATTTGAATTTCCCCAAAGACAAACCCACTTAGAAGAGAAATAAAAAAACCAGTTTCAATAATCCATTTATTTGTGGACTGGGTCTCACCTCCAGCTGGAGAAATAGCCCCAAATCCCAAATTAGCTGCAGTAAAATGCTCCAAATTCTGCATTGATGAGGGCAGTGCATTCCCATGGCAATACCTCAGAGATTCCTGGTCATTCCATTTGCAGTTTAGGAGAATTAAGAGCTGGGATAATATGGGAAAAGTGAACTCTGAGAGTAGCAAGTGCCTGCAATTACTTTAAATCTTCTCTTTCTTCAGAAAATCCCATTATTTCCTCCTTGTTCTGCTGCAGAACTGCACTGAATTCAGGCGGAGCTTCACTCCTGCTAATTAATTTTCAGGGGGAAAGCTCATGGCTGCAGGAGGGGAGAAGGATTTGATTTGTGGCAAATCCATCCTGTGTTTTCTAGCAGGTCCATCATAGATCTCCTATTTCTGAAAAAAGTCTCATTTTAATTCAGTTTTAAGGGATCCTACACATTCCATGAATCAGGAATATCTTGGAACTGTTCAGGTTAAGGGAATTAATTCCAGGATCTGAGTTCTGATGTTGGTCAGAGTTTAATTCCCTGTTTTCCAACAAAGATGTGACCAAATCTCTGTACATGGGAAACTTTTAACCAGGAAAGAGCTGTGCCAAGGGGTCCTGGAATTGAATCCTGGAATGTTTTGAGATGGAAGGAACCTTAAACCCCAACCTGGAATCCACACCTTCCCTATCCCAGGTTGTTCCAACTGGGCTTTGGACACTTCCAGAGATCCAGAAGCAGCCCTGCTTCTCTGGGAAATCCATTCCAGCTCCTCCCAGCCAGGAATTCTTTCCCAATATCCCATCCATCCCTGCCCTCTGCAATGGGAAGCCATTCCCTCCATCCTGTTCCCCCATCCCTTGTCTCTCTCCACGGAATGATTCCCATTCCCAGCTCCACAAATCTCCCTCTCCCAACTCCTCTTCCCATTCCAGCTGAAATAAATCCCAAATTCCTCTCAAACTTTCCCCATTCTGCCAATCCAAAACACCATCTCATTCCCACTTTTCTCAAAGGATCCTGATAACATTTTCCATTAAAAAAAACCAACATGAGGTCCTGGAGCAGAGGAAATTCCCAACCATTCCCAATCCATCAGCACAGCTCAGGGATCACCAAACACCCTCAAGCCTCCAATATTTTCCCAGTGTGAGTCCAGTGAGGACATTCCAGGCTGAGAAAATATCCAAATTCCATTGGAATTCCTTTTGATCAGGACTGTGGATCACAGCTTCTCCAGGAAATCCATTCCAGGACCTTCCCACCCTCCCAGCCAGGAATTCCTTCCCAATATCCCACCTACACTTGGAATTGGCGGAAAAGAGTAGCCAAGAAAGACAACGTCTGTAAGGAGACACGAAAAGGAGAAACTTTCCATTTTTGATGGAGAGAGGGAATCTTGTGGGATCACATAACTTTATCAGCAAAATGAGGGAGTTGTGCTCGGATTTATTTTACCTATTCCTTGCTCCAGGTCGTACCTTGCCAGGAATGGCGCTGGGAAGGATCCACGCAGCGTTTTCCACCTGCAATCACCAGCCAAATTCTCCTCAAATGTCACAAACAAAATCAATGCTAAGTTGATATTATTTTAATGGATGAAATCCCTGGAGGCAGGTTTCAGAAGGAGCTGGAATGAATATTCCTGCAGGAAGGAGAGAGGTGACATTTCATAATTGTGGGATGTCTCCTGAACCATGAGGTTTTTCACTTACTGGA
This sequence comes from Passer domesticus, assembly GCF_036417665.1. Lineage (NCBI taxonomy): Eukaryota > Metazoa > Chordata > Aves > Passeriformes > Passeridae > Passer > Passer domesticus. The sequence continues at coordinate 1,313,989 of NC_087479.1, read as the reverse complement.
AGAAGAATATTTGCTATTTCCCTTGATTGGTTTGATCTCCTCTTAAAGCAGTGTTTTCCTTGGTGATAACAACACCCAGGGGGGTGTTTTTCCTTTCCTGCTCCTTCCCAAATTTAATGGCTTCAGGAGAGTGGCACAGCCACTAAAATGAAGGACACTTCAGCTGTGATTTGGAGTTAGATGAATATAACATGAATAAAAATGGAATATTAATGGAATATGGATTTAAAAGGATGTTGGAATGATGTTGCTGACTGCTCTAATTTGATCCCAAGTTTGATGAGCCATGCTGAACCCTCGTTCACCTTTCTGCTCTGTGGCTCTGCTTCAGCATTCCTGCATTTTGGAATCTGTGGTGTGGGAGATGATGGAAGTCCCAGTGGTGACTCAGAGCCCTGGAAATGGCAAAACAAAGAGCACATTCAATGTCCTTGGGATGTTGAACTCCTGAGGAGTGTGAAGGGGGATCAGCATTCCTAAGAATTCCAGGGAAAAATCAGCACAGCGAGTGTTGGTGCTGCTGTTCTACTTGGGAAAAAATAATAGTCAGGAATTAACGGATTTTTTCCGGGTTAGAGTGTGACACATGGCCCTGATTCCTAACCAAGGACATTGCTGTCCTTCCAGGAGTTTCTTGGGAAGATCCACCTCTATCTATGGGACAAGGGAATCATGCAATCCCAGAAGGGTTTGGACTGGAATGGATCTTAAATCCAGTTTCACTCCTGCCGTGGGCTGGGGCACCCTCCACTATCCCAGGTTTTTCCAAGCACCTTTATTCCATCATTGTTTTGGACTCGGAGTAACTGGGAGCACTTTTGGCTGGAGCAGGGGAGTGTTGGTCTTTGTTAAATCTTCTGGAAAAGTGAGGAGGGAAAGTTCCTGGGGCTTTGGAACTTGGGATGTGGTGGCTGGAAGAGCAGAGCTTGCTGGAGGCTTTGCTGGAATGATGGCTTCAAACTGAGTGTGGGGCTGGATGGGATATTGGGAAGGAATTCCTGGCTGGGAGGGTGGGGAGATTCTGGAATAGAATTCCCAGAGAAGCTGTGGCTGCCCCTGGATCCCTGAAAGTGTCCAAGGCCAGGTTTGGATGGGGCTTGAAGCAACCAGGAATAGTGGAATGCGCTGGGTTGGAATGAGGTGGGGTTTAAGGTCCTTCCAACCCAAACCTTTCCATGTTTCTATGGAGGACGCATCCATTCCCTGCTCCTCTTCTGCCTCCTTGGCTCAAGCCTCATTTTCTCCAGGCTGTGGAGAGCCAGGCTCAGAAACTGGAATTCTTGGCAGGTTTAGATCAATCCCAGGCCTTCAGATCAGGATCCCACGATGGGCTGTGTCCACAGGGAGCTGTGTGTGGGCTGGACCAGGCATGCCGTGGTGAGGGGCAGTCTGAAGGTATGCCAGAGCCCTGCATCCCGGGAATTCCATGTGGATCTTAGCAGAGGAATTCCAGAATCCAGAATGATCAGAGAAGCAGGGTTGGTGTGATGTGCAGCATGGACACCTGGCAAAGCAGCCTTGGGAAGGGGATCCAGCTGTTGCAAATGGCCTGGGGAGAAGTTTTGAGGCTCTTCCATGGGGACTGGGGCTGGGAGCACAATGGCATCACATGAATGAACAGAAAGGATGGAATTCCAGGTGTTTAAATCCCACAGAATTCCATTTTATCCTTTGTGCTCTGTAGTTTCTGTGATTTTATTAGGGTCTGTAAATCAGTTTCCTTCTCCTATCGATGCACTCCCTGGAAATTGTCATAGCTGTGAATTTCACGGTTCAGAAGCGAAATTGTGAAGCCAGGAATGTGCTTTGGAGACTTGTGGAAGCAGAGCTGGGATTTATGCAGGTGTAATAACAGGAGTGTCGTGGTTTCCTTACATTTACAACGTGTAAATCTGAGTAATTCCTGTACTACAGGTTGTACCAACAAGGAAATTAAAGTAAGGTTCTGCCTGAACTTAACTCCTGCTCCAAATCCTGATCTCGCTGACAGGATTTGGAAAGGAAGCAGCAGCATCAGTGCCACTGTTTCTCCTGCTTAATTTTCCTGCTTTAATTAAGTCTTTTCATTTGCATAACGAGTGTGATAATGCATTTAGGAAGATATAGAATAAAAACAATAATGCCAAGTTCATTTTGGAAATGGAAACAAAAAAATTGGAACGCAAGTGGGGGATGCTGAAGGTTTCATCCAGAGGATTGCCAGGGATTAATAAAAACCATGCAAGTCTCTTGTGATGCTGTGTAAACAAAGAGTAACTGTGTGTGGGAGATGCTCAGTGCTGGTTCCAGAACTGGGTGGCCTTGGATGGGCTTGGTTGGTTGGATCATGGAGCTGAAAAATCCAAGGTAAGTTCAGTTCCCTTAAGAGCTGGACTCAATCCTTGTGGCTTTTCCAGCTCGGAACATCCTGTAATCCTGTGACCCATGTGGTTCCCATCTCATTTCTCTCCCAGCCTTGCAGCTCCCCACATTCAGGGCCAGCCCCAGGGGTGGAGTGGTCTGGGATGGGCTTGGTTGGTTGGATCTTGAAGCTGAGAATACCAAGGTCATGTTTAATTCCCTTAAGAGCTGGACTTGATCCTTGTGGGATTCTTCCAACTTGGAACATCCTGTAATTTGGCGATCCATGTGGTTCTTATCCCATTTCTCTGCTGGCTTTGCAGCCCCCCTAGCTCAAGGCCAGCCCCAGGGGTGCAGTGGTCTGGAATGGTCTTGGTTTGTTGGATCACGGAGTTGAGAATGCCAAGGTCACACTAGATTTCCTTGAGAGCTGGACTTGATCCTTGTGGATTTTTTCCAACCCAAAATGTTCAATAATCCCATGATCCATGTTATTCTCATCCCTTTTCTCTGCTGGCCTTGCAGCACCTCCATTCAGAGCCAGCCCCAGGAGTGGCGTTGTTTGGGATGGGCTGGGTTGGCTGGATCTTGGAGCTGAGAATACCGAGGTCACGTTTGATTCCCTGAAGAGCTGGAGTTGATCCTTGTGGGATCCTTCCAATGTGGAGCATCCCGTAATTTGGTGATCTGTGTGGTTCTGATCCCCTTTCTCTGCTGGCCTTGCAGCCCCCCCCACGGTGCGGATCGTGCACTCGGGCCTGGCCTGCAACATCGAGGAGGAGCGCTACTCCGAGCGGGTCTACACCATCCGCGAGGGAGAGACCCTGGAGCTCACCTGCCTGGTCACCGGCCACCCCCGGCCACAGGTGAGTCCCTGCCCACCACACCTGTCCCCTCCACACCCTCAGACCCTCCACAAGTTGGGTTCACTTTCATGTCAGAGCGTGCGTGGACGGCAAGATCCAACGGGATCCAGGTGGGGGATCCATCATGGATGTTGGGTGTTCCAGAGGAACATCAACAGCAGGCATGTTGGTGAGGTTTTTTTGAAAATCTGGTGTTAAAATCAGCAATATTATTCTTTAAAATCCTGGTGTGTTTGACTTCCATGGAGGTTGGTAAAAGAGAAGGAAAACCATTATAAGGATGACAATTGTTGGTTGAAAATCCCTAAGGTTGTTGTGTTGTCTGGGATCTTCACACCCCAGTCCTCAGAAATCCAGCTGGAACTCTGGAAGAGAGAACAGCTGGAGAAGGGAACCCAAATGCTTGGGAAAGTCTCCCTGTTGACCTGGATCAGCTATGTCATGGAACTCCCAGTGTTGCAGCTGGATAAACCAGAATTACCTGGGAATAAACCAGCTTTTTCCAGGCCTAACCTTATTTTATCATGCTCAAGATTGTTGGCAACTCCTGCTGCACCTCCCTGGTGTGACCCCCTTAGGCCAGGATACCTCGTTAATCAGTTATTTTTAATTGGGATAATCACCAGGGATTTTCTTTCCAAGGTCAAGAATTAAATCCTTTGCTATTGGAATTGCAAGGGACAGGCAGGAACTGAGAGCAGGGAATTCTCCTGGAGGCCTTCAGTGTGAGCTCCTCCAGGAGGGAGGGGTTTGCTGTTTCTCTGCTGTTCATTCCATGGTTGTTCCCAGTTTAAGGGGAAGAATTAAAGCTAAAGTAGTGTGAGTTTATTCTGTGCTGGTTTAGGGATGGCGTTTCCATCAAATTTTTCCTGATTTTTCCACAGGATGCTGTCAGATTTGGGTTGCAAATTGCATGGAAATTGTTTTCCAGCTGCTGTTTGATCAGATGCTGGGGAATGGGGTTATAAAATATGGAATTGTGCATTCCAAGAATGCTTTCACACTTCCATGTTCACTCAAATTTTTCAATTGTTCTTGGCATGGAAACTCCTTTTGGTTTAAACGCTGGAAGAATTAAACAATCCTGGATTGGGAGTTTGTAAAATCGTAGAATCATGGAATGGTTTGGGTTGGAAAGGAGATTAAAAATGAACCAGAGCCAACTCTTCCCATGGGCAGGGATATTTTCCACTCCAGGCCATGAACATTCCCCAGGGATTTCTAATCTGTAGGATTTGAGACTACCCGTGATGGCTGTGGAAGGAGAAATGAATAAATAAGAAAAAAATATTTTTTTCCCCCCTTCTATCCTGTCACTCCTTCCCGCTTTACCAAAGCACACATTTATCCCTTTTTTGTCTTTCCAACATTTGTTCTTTTAACTTTGGGATCAATGGATGTGGTTCTTTGGGATCTGATGAGTCAGGGATGTCTCTGATCTGCTCGGAGCCATCCTTGCGGTGATGCCACTCTGGGGGGGCCTCCCTTTGAACACAGATCTTCAGATTTATCAAATCTTACCAATTTTTCAGCTCTCTTTGCTGCCTTTCCCACCACGTGCCCCCAAATTTTTCCCTGGGGTTATTTCCAGGCAGGGAAATTCCTGTGTTCAGAGTGGTGGTTGCACTTTCCAATTGCTGGAAATTTTCTCCTCAAAATTTTCATGGAGTCCTCTCAGCATCAGTGAGGTTTTTTGGAGGAATAATATAAGGATATGGGAATTATCAGAAAGAGGGAGAATTAAAAATAATGGCTCTGTTAATCCCAAAAATTCACCTCACTCCTAATGAAATATAAGACTCTGAGCACCCCAACACATCCTTGAGTGTCGGCTTGTTATTCATGGAGTGATTTTGAGATGTTACATGTGATTAGTATTTGTTATTGCTGATTTCCCACCTTCTCACACCCTGCTTTGGAATGCACCATTAGTTGCCATAGAAATAATTTTCCTGGCTGGAATTTTTAAAACACTTTATGCCCACTCAGATGAGGTGAATGCAGCCCTTTTTTTCCATAAATTGCACCTGTCAGGAGAGGCTGATTTGATTGTTGGATAAAATCCTGCAAAGTTTGGAGCAGGATCACCCTGGGGACCTGTCCCTTTTCCAGGTTTTATCAAGGATGCAGGGCCTGGGCTGTCCCTGCTTTCCAGCTCCAGAGGGATGTGCCAGGATATCCAAAAGCCACTTATTCCTGGACACAAATGAGGGATTTCCTGGACTGAGTAGCTAAGAGGTGACATTTTATCCCCACTGGTGACCATCTCCTGCTTTGCCTTGAGGAATGTGTTTTTTTCCTGATTTTCCTTGGGAATTCTCAGCTGTGCTGGCAGGTCCAGTCATTGGAAACAAAAACTGACTTTCCAAAGTGAGGAATAATGTTTGGATCATAGGGAGCAGAGGAAGAAGCATCTGATGAGCAGGGATTGGCTGGACTTTTATATTCCTGGTTTTCCACTGAAGGAAGAATGGGAAATCCCTGACAGGAGGGTGTGTCCAAGTTGTTTTTTTTTTCCAAAGTAACAACAGGAAATAGCCTCAAGTTGTGCCAGGGGAGGTTTACATTGGAGATAAGGAAAAATTTAATGGAAAAAGTTGCCCTGGGGCAGTGGCGGAGTCGCCATCCCTGAAGGGATTTAAAATCCCTGTGGATATGGCACCTGGGGACATGGATCAGTGGTGGTCGTGGGAGTGCTGGGATTCAGTCTTGGATGGCTTTTCCAATCTCAGGGATTCCAGGAGTTTATAAGAACCTTGTTTGTCAATCTAACCTCCCTCTTGGGGTTTGCTTTCCCCTGGCTGTGATTTTTCCAGTGGTTCACCTCCAAGTGCTGTCCCACCTTGGGTGACATTATCCTGGTGGGAATGGCGCATTCCAAGCAGCAAAAGGTGCAGAGCTGACAGGGGACAGTGTCCAAGTCCTCCCCCAGTCCCTCCCAGTGCTGCAGGGTGACCTCTGGCCCTCCTACCAGTCCCTCCCTCTCCCAGGTGCTGCCTCCCCACTCTTGTCCCCTGTCATTCCCGAGGCCCGGGAAGGAGCAGCTGCCAGTGCCACACGTCATTCCAACCATCTGGAAGCTGCACACTCCGGGATTTTTTTCCTGTTTTGAGGTTGCAACACATCTTAACGAGATCCCACCTCCTCCTCACATCCTCCTGCCACCCTTCTTCCAGGCAGGGCCGTCGGCGCACATCCTTTTCTCCCGGAAAAATCCAGGAGTGCTCACGGTGCTGGTGGGGTGTGAAGAACGTGATGGATCTGTGGCTTTCCCAGGAAGCAAAGCAGGGGAGGATCTGCTTTTAGGAGCCCTGGAATTTCTCCCTGACTCTGTTTGGCTGTGTTTTCTTCCCACTTGTAGGAGTTGGGTGCTGTGGTGATGCCACTGAGGCAGCAGGAGCTGCTCCCCTTGGAGCTGTCTGGAAATCCCGATGGCTTCCCGGGATTGTGAGCCCGGAGTAAAGCCAGGGAAATGCTGCTCCAGGGGGATGTGGACCTGGAAAAACACATCCAGCCTGCTGGGAATTGGGGTGGCCAAAGGGGGTGACCCAAGCGACACAGAGCGGGGAATGGTTGGATTGGAAGCGGCCTTGAAGCTCATATTTATATATCAATATATATCTATGTATAAATATGGAATTCATGGAATCATGGAATGGTTTGGATGGGAAGGAGCTTACATCCCACCCAGTGCTACAGGGAGAACTCCCAGTGTCCCAGGCTGCTCCAACTTGGCCTTGGACAATTCCAGCGATTCAGGGGCAGCCACAGCTTCTCTGGTAATTCCACCCCAGCACCTCACCTCCCTCCCAGACAGGAATTCCTTCCCAATATCCCATCTAAACGTATTCCCTGTCAGTTTAAAGCCATTCCCCATTATCCTGTCACTCACAAACTCCTTGGAAAGCACCGAGCTCTCCCCATGAACAGACCCAGCTAACTGTGGCACGTTATAAAAACCCCTTAATTATTTCAAATGCATCTCCCTAATTACTCCCTGTGATTAGTGGAGCCTCTGACACTGCAAAACAGAATCCTGCCTTCTCCTTATTAATGCCTGGAAAGGAAAAATTCCCATTCCCTGGCACTCCATCCATTAGACCAGGAAAAGCAGCATTCCCAAAAAACCCCCAACAAAAACCCCACATTCTGTTCTCTTTGATCAGCTGCAAGTGAGACATAAAACACTCCTTTGAGGCAGTGGGTGCCACGTTTTTGGTTTTAATTGATAAGAATTCTTATCAAGTGCTGATGCAGCCGAGGGAAGGGGGTGGGGGTCCCTCACACAGGAGCAGCTGTTTTCCCACCCCACTCTGCAGCTCCTTGGAGCAGTAATTGGAGCCTTGTTAGGAAAATTGATGCTGATTCCATCTGACACTCCTCAGTTCACGGGAAGACTTTACAAATGTTCACTGAGCACCTGACAAAACCCAGCCTGACTCATGACTAAATTAGCCTGGATTTTATGCTGGAAAAAAAACCTTTTCCTAAATGTTTGACTCGATGAAGCTCCCGTTTAGCAAGGAAAAAATGTTTCCATCCTGCTCCGGCATGAAAAGCAATCTGTGGTGAGGCTTCACATGATGTTTGTGCTGCTCGAAGGAGTTTATTTGATGTTTTCTCCCCCAAGCACAGCACCTGAATTCACACCTCTGCAGAGCTCTGCAGGGCTCCGAGCCTGCCCTGCTCTGTCTGCCAGGAGGGAGGAGCAGGAATTGTGCCAAAAATCCAGGGCAGGAATCGCAGCATCCACAGCACGGAGCAAGGGACTCCTGGAGCTGCACCTGGATCTTTGGGAATGAGCCACTGGTGCCTCTGAGCTCATCTGGATAATCTTTAATGTCCCTTCCATCCCAAACCCTTCCATGATTCCAATGGTTTGCAAGCTGATAAAAGGAATTAACTCCTCGGTTGTTTTATGCTGAATAATTTGAACAGTTCCTGCTAGTTTTCCTGTTTCCAGGTGGCTGCTGTCTCTCCACAGGGAATGTGTTTGCAAGTTCCTAAAAAGGGCTTGGAGGTGCTGAGGGAAAGAGGTCAAATCCAGATAAAAAGAGGTTCAATGCAAGGAGGTTAAATCCAGAGAAAAAGCAGCATCAGGGAAGGGAAGTTTGGGTTTCAATCCCATTCCCTCTGTTGGGAATATCGAGCCCGGATTTGTTACAGCCCCAGCAATCATTGGGATGAGCCTGGAGGGAATTTCATGGGGCTGGGAATGACATCAAGATTGGGGAGTGGCACCAGAGCAGTTTCATTTTGACATTTGGGCAGCTTAAATGTGCCAGAAATCCCATACAGGAAATTTCCAGTGCCCACAGAGCACTATTATTTTAAGGAAAACAAGAAAAAATTCTACTTTTCCTGAAATATGGACACTTGTCCTCTGAATATTTTCCATCTGTTTTCTCCACTCCCAAAGCTCTGCAGTGTTTTGTTTTCTTTCCCTTTGTGCTGTCAGCTTTTATTTCCCTGCTTGTGGAGGGCTCAGGAAAGGCTGGAGCAGCGGCTCTGGGATAGCGCACCAGGAGCTGCTTTTCCATGGGCACATGGAAATACATTCTGGTCTGCTGGTACAGGGATGGGGGCGGTTCTGGAATAAAGGCTGAGCTGGGAGGTCTGGCTGGAAAGGATTTGATGAGTACACGGATAATTTGGTAACCAGGGAAACCAGCAGCTGATGCAGATCAGCCGGTGCCGGTGGCTTTGGAGGGAGATCTCCCAAGGAAACGCTTGGGAGGCTTTTTCTGGAGGATTATTAGGAATTGTTCCCATTGCTGTGGAAGGCATGTTGTCCATGAAATCCTACCTGCAGAGCTGCCTCCAGCTCTGGGTCCAGCATCAGGAGGACATGGAGCTGCTGGCATGATCCAGAGGAATGTACAGAGCTGCTCCAACCATTGGAGCCCCTCTGGAGCCAGAGTGGGAGAGCTGGGAATGTTCCCCTGGAGAGGAGAAGGCTCCAGGGAGAGCTCAGAGCCCCTGGCAGGGCCTGAAGGGGCTCCAGGAGAGCTGCAGAGGGACTGGGGACAAGGCATGGAGGGACAGGAGCCAGGGAATGGCTCCCAGTGCCAGAGGGCAGGGATGGATGGGAGATTGGGAACTGGGAATTGCTGGCTGGGCTGGGATTGCCAGAGCAGCTGTGGCTGCCCCTGGATCGCTGGCAGTGCCCAAGGCCAGGCTGGACACTGGGACACCCTGGGACAGTGGGAGGTGTCCCTGCCATGGCAGGGTGGCACTGGGATCATCCTTAAAATCCCTCCCAACCTAAACCATTTCAAGATTCTGTGATCCTATGAATTCCTAAAGCTCAGGTGTTTGTTGCTTTTATATTTTGAGGGAAAAAATTCTGCTCCCAAAACCTCACCCAGATGAAGTGTCTGGTGGGGAGCATTGGAACAAATTGGGATTTTCCAGCTGGGATGGGAGAACGACCCCTCGCGTCCTTCTGGGATGTTTTAATCTCCATGCTGACGTTTCCATGGATAACGTTTTCTCCTGGATTGAGCTCTCCTCCCTCTTCTGGCAGCTGGGAATGGTTTGGGAAGCTCCAGGTGGATTTTGCTGCCTTTCACCTGAACACTTGGCTGCTGCAATGGAGTTCATCAGGCTGGAAAATCTTTATCCAAGAATATTTATATTCCCAACTAAGATTTATTCCCAAATATTACCTTTAAAGCTTCCCCCCTACTCCTCCCAAATGTTTGGGCAGTTCAGCCACTTGATTTTTAATTTGTTTTAATATTTTTGTCATTTTAGTAGAAACTTCTAAAAAACCAAGAACCCTGTGCTAGAAGAGCAGGAGTTGAACTTGAAATAAATTCAAATATTTAATTGGGGTCAATATTTAAAAGTAATATTTAAAAGTAAAGGGATAATTTTTTTTTAATCCCGATTTTTGCTGTTCCAATTAAATTATTCTGTGCCAGATGTTTGTTCTAGTGCTGTCCTACAGGCCCAGCACAGATGTTAAAATAAAACAAACTGAACCTAAATATTGAGTTTTCAACTAAATCTGGTTTTCTCAGAGTGGCTAAAAATCCAAGGAGTTTTAAAATACTTTTTTTTGGGATGAAACAGCATCTCCATAGAACAATTTCTGTAGGGTTATTATCTTTTTCTATATTATTTTTCTTCCTAAAATCCAGTGATATTGGAATTAAAAATTAAATATTTCCAGATAATTCCACATTTCTTTACAGAAAAATCTCACTGCTGTTATCTGTTTTCTCTTTTCCTGTATTATTTTTCTTCCTCAAATCCAGTTAATAGTAGAATTAAAAATTAAATATTTCCAGATAATTCTTAATTTTTTTTACGGAGAAATCTTGCTTTACGTGGTGCCTCTTTCCTGAATTTTCCTCCTTATTTTTGATAATTAAATTATTTTTCCAGAAAAATTCTGCTGTATTTGGGGACCCTTTCCTTAATTTTCATAGTAGGATATTAGACACAAAAAATTAAATACTTCAAAACAATTCCTAATTTATCTTTCCAGAAAAATCTTGCTGCACTTTAATGAATTTTCCTTATTTTCGAGTAATTTTTCTCCTCCTCTTCCAATGGAATAACCTCGATATAATTTTGATCAATAATATCAAATTTTTAAATAATTCCGGTGCCATTCTGGGCTGAATCCTGGATCCTCCTGCAGATTTCGTGATTCAAGGAGATAAAAATAACGAGTGGGATTTTTTTCTTCCCCCCCTTCCCATATGCCTGTCAATCAAAATGATAAAGATATTTCTGACTCGCAGGCTTTAATGGTGTAATTAGGGCTAATTACATGTTCCAATGATTACACATATGAACGCTAATTACATAATTGCAGACAATTATGCTAATTAGGTAAATACATCGTTAAGGAGAAAGCGCTGGCAAAATCCAGGGGATTTGCACCAGAGCCAAAGAAAGTGGAATTACAACAAAAGAGAAATAATCCTGCAAGTTTGGGGAATCCAGGAAACATTCCCATGTGTGGAATTGGAGTGGTTTGGGTTGGAATGGTGGTGCTGGGAAAACCTTTCAACTGTTGTGGAATCGTGGAATGGTGTAGTGGGAGGAGCCTTCAACTTCTACAGAATCATGGAATGGTTTGGGTTGGAATGATGGTGTTGGGAAAAGCCTTCAGCTGTTCAGAAATCAGGGGATGGTGTAGTTGGAAAGAGACTTAGAATGTTATGGAATCTTGGAATGGTGCAGTTGGGAAGAGCCTTCAACTGCTGTGGGATCGTGGAATGGTTTGGGTTGGAGTGGTGTATCTTGGAAGAGCCTCTAAGTGCTGTGGAATCTTGGAATGCTTCGGTTGGGTTCCCAAAACACCATTCCATAAATGGATGGTCTGGAATGGTGAAATTGAGAAGAGGCTTTAAATGCATGTTGGGGTGATTTGGGTTGGAATTGTTGGGAAGAGCCACCAGCTGTTGTGGAATCTTGGAATAGTTTGGGTTGGGAGAACCTCAAATCCCATCCCATTCCAGACCCTTCTGTGGGCAGGGACACCTCCCAACCTGGCCTTGGGCACTGCCAGGGATCCAGGGGCAGCCACAGCTGCTCTGGCAATTCCAGCCCAGCCCCTCCCAGCCAGGAATTCCCAATTCCCAGTATCCCATCCATCCCTCCCCTCTGGCAGTGGGAGCATTCCCTGGCTCCTGTCCCTCCTTTCCCTCAAGCAGTTAGGGTTAGTGGCTGTCCCCTTTTCCCGGTTCTGTCTTGTCCAATTTTAAACATTCCCTGATTTTTACCTCTCTTCCCTTCCCTTTGAAATTCCCATTATTGCTTCCCATTGTGCTGATTCCCCTAACCCTGCCTTTCCAAACCCTTAATCCCAGCCCTTAGTCCTGGTTTTATTCCTAGCTGCAAGCTGATCCAGGCCTTTTTGGTTTTTTTTTTCTTTACATCTCCTTGCAATTCTCCTGAAATGTGGGAAGCGTTCCCAGATTCCGTTCCTTGGCACTCGTGGGAGTCGTTGGAAGGTGTGCCAGGAGCGCTCCACAAGACATGAATGATGCTATTTGGGATTACTGGAGTTTGCAGAGTTTTTCTTCTACTGGAATTGGAAATGAGCTGGAATCTCAGCCAGTGGGATGCCAACACCTTTCCAATTCCTTTTCCCAGAACAAAGGAATTGCTGGGATCTTTTTAAGCCATGCCAGGTTTGGGGAAGGAGAGATTTGAGCCTTTTCCAGTGTTTTTTAATATTGTTTGAGGTGTTTTCCTGCCTGGAGGAGACTTTGCCAGATTATCCTCTGGAAAAAAAGGAAAATCAGTGCTCACAGAGCAAAAAACGTGGAAACATTGAGTCAAAATCTTTGGAATTTCCATGCTGACTGATTCCACATATTCTTTGTCCTGTCTTCAACACCTGGAGTGTGCAGGTGGGATGTGCTCAGGCTGATATTTTGGAATTGCCTGATGCAAAAGTTGCATCCAATGACTGGGATAAGAAGGTATGGATGGATTAAATTGCCACCAAGGAATATTATCCTTTTTGGAATGTGTTTAGATCCCAGAATTTTGTGTCATGACATTTTTTAGTACTTTGTGACCATCAGGACCTTGTCATTTGGAAGGAAAAAGGGATGTTTTTAGGAAAAATCCCAAAAAAATAACTCTTGTTCAGCCAGTTACTCTGATTCCTGATTTTCAAAGGAATATTTTATATGGAATATCTGATTTTTTAAGGAATCGGGGATTTTTTGCAGGATCTGTGACTCGTTCTCAGCAGCTGCTCCTCCTGCCTGGCCTTTGCTGTTGATGCCTTTCCTTCCAAGCTGAGATGCCAAATCCCTCTTATTGAGTTTCCCATCCTTTTCCCATTTTTCTCTGCTTCCCCAGTTCTCTCACTTTTCCAGCAAAATCAAATGTCAGCTCCTTTCTTTATCACGACAGCTGAACTCAGTGGCAGCTCAGACTCTCACTCCCATTTTGGGATCAGCAAGAGCAGTGGGAGGAATTGGGTTCCTGTGGGAGGAAAATATGGCACAGCTGATTGGGACCACTGGGAGATTTAAGGTTTCGATCACTGGAAAATTTAGGCTTTGGATCACTGGGAGATTTGGGTTTGGATCTTTGAGATTTAGGTTTTGGATCACTGAGGGATTTAGGGTTTGTATCTCTGGGAGATTTAGGGTTTGGCTCATTGAAATTTAATGTTAGGATCACTGGGAAACATAGGGTTCGGTTCTTTGTTATTTAGGGTTTGGATCATTGAGATTTGGGATTCAAGTCAGAAAATTTCCTGGAAATTAGGTTGGGGTTCATTTTCAGTCTCTCCAAGATATTCTGGAAATACCAACAAACTCTGATGTGAACATAACCTGGGATGCATCAACTCCCAATATTTAGGGATTTTCCTGGAGTTTCTTCCTCTGCTGTTGGCACTGTCTGAAGGACAACACAATTTTTCTGGATGATTTTTTAGGGAGTTTTAAAAATGGGAACAGGTTTAATCAAACAGGCTGATTTTGATCTGCAGGGAATCAATAACCTCCATGGTGTTCCAGAGCATGACGTGGTGGGAACAGAGCCCCTTAAACCCGGCCTTGGGGGAGCTCCACTGAGCTGGATTCAGTCAGGTCTAGAAGAGGCTTCCCAAAAAAAACAGCCTGGCTTCCTGTGGAATCTGCCTTGGAGGAGGGTGGGAATGTTCTGTGGGTCTGATGGAGAAAAAAATTAGGGATGGGTGAAACTTTGGAGACTGAGCTTGGAAATGGTGAGGCCCCACCTTGAGTCTTGGGGTCAGTTGGGGTCATTCATGACAGGAAGGACATGGAGGGGCTGGAGAGTGTCCAGGGAAGGGAACAGGGCTGGGAAGGGGCTGGAGCCACAGCAGAGGCTGAGGGAGCTGGGAAGGGGCTGAGCCTGGAGCAAAGGAGGCTCAGGGGCCCTTGTGGCTCTGCACAGCTCCTGCCAGGAGGGGACAGCCGGGGGGGTCGGGCTGTGCTCCAGGGAACAGGGACAGGAGCAGAGGGAACGGCCTCAGGCTGGGCCAAGGGAGTCTTAAATTGGATATCAGGGAAAATTTCTGCATGGAAAGGGTGGTCAGACATTGGAACTGCCCAGGGAGGTTTGGAGTGCCCATCCCTGGAGGTGTCCCAGGAATTCCTGGAGGTGGCACTCAGAGCTCTGGGCTGGGGACAAGGTGGACATCGGGCACAGCTGGGACTCTCATCTTGGAGCTCTTTTCCAACCTCAGGGATTCTGTGATGTTTAGATTGGATATTTGGGAAAATTTTTTCCCTAAATTTGTTGTCCAGCCCTGGCACAGGTACAAGGTGGAGTCCCTGACCCTGGAAGGATTTTAAATCCCTGTGAATGTGGCACTTGGAGACATGGGGCAGTGGTGGCCTTGGCAGTGCCATGTTGGACTTCATGATCTTGGGAGACTTTTCCAGCCTTCATGATTCTGTGAAAATATGAGGGACAGGAATCTCCTGAAAACCAGCTTGGGGTTTTGAAGAAGTACTTGGTTGGTTTTGTTTTGCCTTTTTGTTTGGGATTTTTATTTGGATTCCTTTGTTTATGACACTTCCCAGCCCCAAATCTTCAAGTCAGCCCCAAAATCTTTCCCCTAATGATTGTGACAGGTAATGGCGTCAAGATTTTTACTGCTGAAAGATTAGAGAAGAAACATCTCCTCGTGTGGAGCTCAGTTGAGTCGTTGTCATCTCTGACAGAATTTTGGGAACTCTCTGTGAAGCTGCTTTCCTGTTTTTTACTCCTTCAAGGGGAGTAAAATGAGTGGAGATGGCGAGAAGGAAAAGCAGAAACAACAACTGAAATTGTTGTTTTAAGAGGAAAAAATAGTCTCAATTTGAACTGCCTGGGTTTCACCACAGCTTTGTCACTTTGAACCACGATTCTGCTCTGAGGAATGAATTTGAAGTGGAAAAAAATCCGTTTTAGGCATTTTTTCCTCTCTGTTTAGACTGCAGTGTTCCAATTTAATGACACAAACATATTTTGATGCCTTTTCACTCTTGAGGGAAACAAATCCCTCTGGGAACAGGGGTTGCTGGCTCCTGCTTTTCCACTCCTCCTTGGGATGGGAGGGAGCAGCTCCAAAGATCTCCATCCTCCAAAGATCCCATTCCCAAAGTGGGTGAAGGCATCACCTCTGGGTTAGGGCAACAGCTTGGGGTAAACTGGGACCCCAGAGGTTGTCCAGGCAGTCAAATTCCTGGGAGACCTTGGAATGCTCAATGTGATTTTTAGGGAAAAATCGGGATTTACACCTTTGGACACTGAGGGTGATGCATTGGTGGCAGCTGGGTGGTGGAAATCCCAAACCTGGGAATGGTTTGATGGAGCTGATCCCGGTGCTGAGGAGGAGATTTCCAGTCCCTGGGTCCATCCTGAAACTTCCAGCATTCCCAGGAAAACCCTTTGGAAGTGCTGACTCTGATTTAATGAAGTATCATGGGTTGAAGATGTTTTGCATCAACATTTGGCTCTGAACAAACAGGAAGTGATTCCTGATCCATTTTGCTACTTCCATAACTTTGCCTTTTACATTGGGAATTGATCCACAATTGATTTCTGCTCCCCCCTGGGTGTTTTAAATCGGTTGATAGTTATTCCCTGATTCTTCCTGGAATACTGTGCCATTGCTGAGCTTATCCCTTGCTTTCCTGAGGAAATTTTTGCTATTTTAATGAGTTCTGTGGGTTTTTTCAGACTTTTTCTTGATAGTCCACATCTTCCTGAAGTTACACCTTTCAGAGAGGGGCCCTTTCCTTGGATTTTAGTCCAAGGGAATTGTAGAAGCTTTGAGGGAATGGAAAATTCCTACGCTAATTATTTTCTGGTTTATGGAACAAAAATGAATTTTTTAGTTCACTGGGAATTCAGAGCAGGGCTGGGACATGGAGCAGCAGTGCTCACCATGGAGCACTGGTGAGCACTGGAATCACCTCCCCATTCCCGGTTCTTTCCATGGAATCCTGGAATGGGTTGGAAGGGACGTTAAAACCACCTTATTCCAAGCCACTCCTGCCATGGCAGGGACACCTCCCACTGTCCCAGGGTGTCCCAGTGTCCAGCCTGGCCTTGGGCACTGCCAGGGATCCAGGGGCAGCCACAGCTGCTCTGGCAATTCCAGCCCAGCCAGCAATTCCCAGTTCCCAATCTCCCACCCATCCCTGCCCTCTGGCAGTGGGAGCCATTCCCTGGCTCCTGTCCCTCCAGGCCTTGTCCCCAGTCCCTCTGCAGCTCTCCTGGAGCTCCTTCAGGCCCTGCCAGGGGCTCTGAGCTCTCCCTGGAGCCTTCTCTTCTCCAGAGGAACATTCCCAAATATCCTGTTTCCCTAGCAGAGGTGCGTTTTTGAGCAATTTTGGCTTCTGGGAGGTAAGTCCTGCACAGAATTCCTGGAACTGCCTCATCCTTGGATCCAATGCCCTTCTTTCCAGCTCTCCCAGTGCCCATCCTTCCTGGTTTTCAACTCTTTCCTGTGGAATGGCTCCTAAATCCTGTGGGTTTAATTAAACCCCAGCCTTTATTTTCCCCTAAAATGTGAAGATTTGATCAATTGCTGAACCTGGATGGCAACAACAGCAACTTCTGTCCCTGGGAAAAAAAAAATAGGATTTAGACAGGTCCACAAGGGAAATAAGACTCTGGATTTGGATTTTATGGAGTTCTCATCTCTAGGCTTGATTTTGTGCGGGTTTAGAAGCTCAAAATGATAAAATGTGTTGTATTTATTTGCCTTTAAAGAATTCCAGGGAATTCCCAGGCATTGAAGTTATGAGGATGTGTTTGTGGTTCCAGGAGTTTGAAATGGGATTCCAGCATTGGAAAGCCTCTATAAAAAGGAATAATTAGGAATTCCTATGGAGATTTGTCTGCTTATTTCTGCCCTAAAATAATTTATTATTTATTAATCTTTATTGTGAAGGTGAATTTTAGAAAATTTAATTAAAGTTGCTGAATAAAAAAACCAGGGAGAATTAAAAAAAAAATCCAAAATTTGGAGCTGTTCGGATAATTTCATCAAATTCCTGGAATAATTTAGGTAGGTGCCAGTCCAGAATTTCCCACCAGGAAGGTTCAAAAAATCCTGAAAAAAACCACAGTGAAATTCTTGACCTCAGCTCCAATTAATGCTGAAAAGAGCATTTCCAGCTGTGCAGGATAGAAAATCCATCATTCTTCAGTGGGATATTGATAGAAAACATGTTTATAGATTATTCAGGATTAAAGTGTTAATTTTTGGAAGCAGGGAAGCATCTGAAAATCCTAAGGAACAACATTGGAATCAAAGTAATCCAAATTAATTGAAGATTAATTGCTGCAATTAATCATTGGCCAGGTTATTCCAAGGTTTTTTGGGACAGAATTTGTGGGTATTTCTCTAAATCCTGCTTTTCCATTAAAAAAAAAAATCCTGATCAAACTAAGCCAGATAAAGGAATTTTATCAATTTATTATTTTTAACTGGTTTTTAACCAAAGTTTTACCAATTTACCTAAGAATTAAACATTTTTTTCCCTCAGGATCCACTCATTAAAACACTTTTAAATTATTCATCAATTCCTTAAAGTCCCTTTATTTTTCCAGTAATATTTGGATTTTCAGACTTGAAGTGTAAGGAAAGTTTCCTCTGCAATTCCAAAGCCAAATCCCAAATTGTTGTGATTTAGATATCTTAGATATCTGCCTGATTTTCCAGAGTTTGGATGCCATTGTGTAAAATCTGAATTCAAATGTGAAGGAATGGGTTTAAAAACTTGATTTAATTTAATTTATTTTATTTATTTTTGGAGGCATCCCCAGATTCCAGTTTCAGGATTACTGTGGAATCTTTGGGAATAAAGCAAAAAAAAACACTGAAAATTTTCCATAGGAGTTATAGCTTTGTGGGTTTGCTGCTGATTTTTTCCATAATTTCCCAGAGTTTTCCTCTGCTGGAAAAGAAAAGGAAATCTCCTTTTCCCAATGTGTTACAATATCCGAGCCAGAAAAGAGCAATTTCCTTGGGATCCTTGGCACGGAATCCGGATGCTCATGTCCTGCCTGTTCACAGCTCCTGTCGCTGCCGGCTTTTCCTTGGATCAGGAAAAAATTGTTTCCCTGGAAAAAAGGAAGTGTTGGGATGTGCAATCCCAAGGACATGAGTTGGCCCATAAAGACAATTTATCCTCTGGAAATGGGAGGCCATTCTCTGTGTTCGTGGAATCACAGAATCCTGGAATGATTTGGGTTGGAAGGGACCTTAAATCCCATCCCATTGCAGCCCCTATCCCATTCCACCTCCCACTGTCCCAGGCTGCTCCAAGCCCCAGTGTCCAACCTGGCCTTGGACACTTATCCAGGGGCAGCCACAGCTGCTCTGGGAATTCCATCCCAGCCACTCCCCACCCTCCCAGCCAGGAATTTCTTCCCACTATCCAATCTAAATCTCCCCTTCTCCAACTTAAAGCCATTCCCTGTGTCCTGTCCTTCCATCCCGTGTCCCAAGCCCCTCTGCAGCTCTCCTAGAGAACTGGGGCTTGGAGCACCCTGGCACGGTGGGAAGTGTCCCTGGTTTGGAATTGGATGGGATTTAAGGTCCCTTCCCACCCAAGCTATTCCATGGTTCTGTGATTACAGAAATAAGAAAACCATCAGGAAAAGAAACTGGAAATATGAATTAATTTCTCCTCCCAGACCCAGCACAGGCAGCCTCAAATCTCGCAGATCAGAAATCTCTGGGAATATTCAGGGCTTGGAGCAACGTGGGATAGTGGGAGGTGTTCCTGCCATGGCAGGGCCTGGAACAGGATCTTTAAACTCCTCCAACTCAAACCATCCCATGATCCCATGAAATGCAATTCCTCAGGGACTCTTGGAAGAAGTGTACGTTCCAGTGAGCTGTTGAGTGTCTTGGGAATTTCCCTGAGTCATCCAAGGTGAAATCCTGGTGCCACCCACACAAATCCTGTGGTTTGGTGCCAAGTTTTAGACTGCCAATTTTCCAGACTTAAAGTTATCCTGGATATTGGTACTGAGTTTTAGACTCTGCCCATTTTCCAGACCAGAAGTAATCCTGGGTTTTGGATCCAAGTTTTAGACTCTGCCCATTTTTAAGACCTAAAGTTATCCTGGATATTTGTGCCGAGGTTTAGACTGTGCCCATTTTCCAGACCTAAAGTTATCCTGGATTTTAGTGTGAAGTTTCAGACTGTGCTTGTTTTCAAGACCTAAAGTTATCCTGGATATTGGTGCTGAGTTTTAGACTCCACCCATTTTCCAGACCTAAAGGTAATCCTGGTTTTTGGTGCTTGCTCAGATCAGGTGGACCAAAACAGCAGGAAGTGCCTCTGACAGATTCCAAGATTCCAGTGTCTTCAACGAAACCCTGAGGATTTCCAACATCCAGAGACACCAGGGAGGCCGCTACTACTGCAAGGCTGAGAACGGCCTGGGCTCCCCGGCCATCAAATCCATCCGAGTGGACGTGTACTGTGAGTAAATCCTTGGAATTCTGCCTTTGGTCCTTTAGGAATGCCTTAAAATATCTCTTGTTCCCAAGAAATGTTTGGCTCCTTGAGAATCCCACTTTTGATGGTGGATGCTGCAGATTCGCGGAGTTTTTATGGTCAGAAGGGTTGGGATTGCAGGGAAAAATATGGATAATTGGGATTGTGGTGAGGGATGTGAAGGACTGGAATTGCAGGGAAAACTGTGAAGGATTGGGATGGCAGGAAAAAAATATGAAGGATTTGGATTGGAGTGAAAATATGAAGGTTGGGATTGCGGTGAAAAATGTGATGGATTTGGATTGCAAGGGAAAAATGAAGGATTGGGATTGTAGTGAAAAATGTGAAGAGTTGGGATTGCTGGGAAAAATAGGAAAGATTGGAATTGTAGTGAGAAATGTAAAGGAATGGGATTGCAGTGAAAAACATGGAGAATTTGGATTCAAGTGAAAATATGAAGGATTTGGATTTCAGTGAAAAATGTGAAGGGTTTGGACTGTGGTACAAAATATGAAGGACTGGGATTGCAGTGAAAAATCTGAAGGATGTAGAGTGCAAGGAAAAATCTGAAGGATTCGGAATGAAGGAAAAATATGATGGATGTGGATTGTGGTGAAAAATAAGAAATGTTTTTATTTCAGTGAAAAATGTGAAGGATTTGGATTGCAGTAAAAAATAGGAAAGATTGGGATTGCAATGAGAAACACAAAGGATTGGGATTGCAGGAGAAAATGTGAGGGATTTGGATAGCAGGGAAAAAATGTGAAGGATATGGATTGTGGTAAAGAATGTAAAGGATTGGGATTGTAGGGAAAAATGTGAAAGATTTGGATGGTGGTGAAAAATGCGAAGGGTTGGGGTTGAAGTGAAAATGTAAAGGATGTGAATTGCAGTGAAAAGTCTGAAGGATGTAGATTGCAAGGAAAAATGTGAAGGATTTAGAATGCAGGGAAAAGTGTGAATGATTTGGATTGCAGGGGAAAATATGAAGGGTTGGGATTGTGGTGAAAAATAAGAAATATTCAAATTTCAGTGAAAATGTGAAGGATTGGGTTGCAGGAAAAAATAGGAAATATTTGGATTATGGTGAG
The DNA here is from genome assembly GCF_036417665.1 of Passer domesticus. Lineage (NCBI taxonomy): Eukaryota > Metazoa > Chordata > Aves > Passeriformes > Passeridae > Passer > Passer domesticus. The sequence goes on along the minus strand of NC_087479.1, from coordinate 1,293,235 downwards.
GAATACTAAGGTTTGGGATTGCTTTATGCCCTGGAAGGGGCTCTGAGCTCTCCCTGGAGCCTTCTCTTCTCCAGGTGAACATTCCCAGCTCTCCCAGCAGAGCTGCTCCATCCTTTGGATCATCCTGGAGCCTCCTTTGGGCTCTGGACTCTGAAATTTGCTTTGGGTTCACTCCCAGAATCCCAAAATTATTTGGGTTGGAAGAGACCTTAAATCCCATCCCATTCGAGACCCTTCCATGGCAGGGACACCTCCCACTGTCCCAGGCTGCTCCAGCCCCAGTGTCCAGCCTGGCCTTGGGCACTGCCAGGGATCCAGGGGCAGCCACAGCTGCTCTGGCAATTCCAGCCCAGCCAGCAATTCCCAGTTCCCAATCTCCCACCCAGCCCTGCCCTCTGGCACTGGGAGCCATTCCCTGGCTCCTGTCCCTCCATGCCTTGTCCCCAGTCCCTCTGCAGCTCTCCTGGAGCCCCTTCAGGCCCTGCCAGGGGCTCTGAGCTCTCCCTGGAGCCTTCTCCATGTAAACAACCCCAATTCTCCCAAGCTTTCCTCATAGGATAAGTGCTCGAACCCTTGGATCATCTCCACCACCCGCTCTGCACTCCCTTGTTTATTATTAATGAAGAAATAATAAACTATTTCTTTTTTCCTCTATTCAAATATATTTATTCTCCTTTTAGACCATTTAAAATCCAGAATAAGGCACGGAGAGAGCAGTGGGGTCTCACCAGGAGCCCCTCCTCATTATTTACACTCAATTAATTCCGAATTTCCCTTTTAACAGGGATTTGTTTAAACCTTTTAAGGAGCCTCTGGAAAAAAATTCTCTAAGTAGAGATGGATGTGCTCTAAAACCAGACTTTCCTAACCCAGTTTGTTGTTCATTAATTCCACAAAATTAAGTTTCTGTCATTTAAGAAGTGGAGGAACAAGCATTAATTAGGTTTGGGATTATGAAACCAATAATTACTGACTTAAGATGTTAATACTCCCAATTTGTAACAATTATTCCACGTCGAGCACGTCAGGTGGCCTTTGGCATCAACCCCTGTTTTTCCTGGCTTGGGAAATCCATTTTTCCTGCTTTGTTTATGGAAAAATGATGCAGGGAATTAATAACCCAAAATTACTGTTAAAAAACCTCAGTCCCTGCAGTGTCAGAGTGGGATTAAATCCTGTTTATTCCACATTGTTTTGGTGGGTGCTCCTGGTCCATCTGGATTTTCCAGCACGGTGGGGTTCCAAAGTGAACTCTGGAACAGCCTGATGGAAGTGGGATTAAAAATGCTTTCAATGGCTCCATGTCTTGATTTGAGTGTACTTGATTTATTGATAATCATCTGGAATTTTTTAATCAACTCTGATTGCATTTTTCCACAGAATTTCATCTTGGAATTGACCACACCACAGGTTTAGTTTGGCCTCTTTTCTCTCACGGCTCTGTCTGCTTTTTAGGGTTGATTTTTTTCTTTTGCTGTTCCATTAAAAATCAATTTAATTACTTTTTTTTTTTCCCTAAAAACCATCTGACCGTGGAGCTTTGAGGAATCCTCTCTCTGCCAAAGTTTTTCTGTTCAGCTGCTTCATTTTCCAAAAAAAAAAGAATCAGTCTGGTTCTTCCTCAAACTGAATTGGGTTTCCTTCCATTTCCAGCTATTTTTATTCCTTATGTTTATATTCCCTGGAGCCAAAAGAGCTCTTCTGTACTGATTTCCCTCATGCAGTGCTTACAGACAATAATAATCTATATATTATCAGTATAATTTATTTATTATTAAATTTTATTTTTATTTTCAATTTATTTTTAAATAAATTAATTTAATTTTAAATAAATTTAAACTTATTTTTTATTTTTCAAATCTTGTTTTAAATTTCTTTTTTATTTTATGATTTTATTCAAAATTATAATTATTAAATCTTGTTTTTGGAGAAATTCAGTGTTTCGTGCTTGTTACATCTTGTCCAGCAAACTCAGATGCTGAGTTAATTTTCCAGTGTGGAAGAGTTTCCTGTTAGACTTTTCTTTGCCCCTTAATTAATTATTTTTCTGTTCCCTTTAATTAATTCATTTTTGTTGCCTTTTAATTATTTAATGTTGCTTAAAAACACAAGATCAAGTTAGGATCCTCCACTCCAGTCACTGATTCTGAGTGTGGGTGTAAATGAAATCCTTCCTGCAGAGTGATCCTAGAAATTCCCAATATTCCAGGACTTTTTCAGTGTTTCAGGCCATGCCTGGTGCTCTGCTGGGAATTCATGGACGTGCCTCGTTCTGTGTGAGTTTCTGATTCCCGGTGATTGGGAAAATCAATTGGGAAAATCCATTGATGGGAAAATCCACTGATCCTTTTCCATCTGTGCATATGCCCAAAGAATCATGGAATCATGGAATGGTTTGGGTTGGAAGGGACGTTAAAAACCATCTTATTCCAAGCCACCCCTGCCATGGCAGGGACACCTCCCACTGTCCCAGGCTGCTCCAGCCCCAGTGTCCAGCCTGGCCTTGGGCACTGCCAGGGATCCAGGGGCAGCCACAGCTGCTCTGGCAATTCCAGCCCAGCCAGCAATTCCCAGTTCCCAATCTCCCACCCATCCCTGCCCTCTGGCAGTGGGAGCCATTCCCTGGCTCCTGTCCCTCCATCCTTGTCCCCAGTCCCTCTCCAGCTCTCCTGGAGCCCCTTCAGGCCCTGCCAGGGGCTCTGAGCTCTCCCTGGATCCTTCTCCTCTCCAGGAGAACATTCCCAGCTCTCCCAGTCTGGCTCCAGAAGGGCTCCAGTGCTTGGAATAGTTCCACAGATTCCTCTGGATCACTCCAGCAGCTCCACATCCTCCTGCTGTTGGATCTGGAGCTGGAGCAGCTCTGCAGGTGGGGTCCCAACTGAGTGGGGCAGAGGGGCAGAATCCCACTCTGAGGGATCAGCCCAGGGCACAATTCTGGGTCATGTCCAGCCTCTGATCCCCCAACATTCCCAATCCTTCTCCTCAGGGCTCCTCCCATCTCTATGGAATTTGAGCATTGTCATGGATGTTGTTGTTTGTTCTGTTAGTGCTAAAAACCAGCCTGTTCCCTGGGGATTCTGGTGCTAATCCAGCCTCAGAAACGATGGGAATTGGCTCTGTTTGGTGTCCTTGGAGCAGGAATACCCTCCTGGAGTGCTGCACCCACTGTGCCATCCCCCTGGTGTCACCAGGACATGCTCATAGTTCCAACCAGGTGCATTTATAACCTCATTAAGAGAGGGGAGAAAATGTTTTCTTCATAAAATCCCGTCACTGAGAGCTCATTATATGTTTCCTTTTGGAACTCTGTTGTAGCCTGAACCCTCAGGAAAGCATCACAGGCTGGAGCTGTGTGGGGATTGTTGATACTGAAGTCATTTGCTTTGTCCTTTTGTGTTGGAGTGTGTTAACAGCCTCCTGGCAGGGCTCTGATCCTCCTGAAATTCCATTGGAAATCGATGGAAGCTCCTCAGGGGGCTCCCAGGGTCACGCTCTCCATCGTGGGAACAAGGAGGGAACATTTGCTTCCTTCCAGCAGCTGGAAATGCTGCTTGTTGTCAGTGCTGGGGCTGTTCTGCACATGCAGCACTGCAGATGCAGAATAAATCTCTTTGAAAGGCTTGGAGAGGGGAAAATAGCTCACATGGAGCTGGGAATAACTTGATTCCCGTCCTTCCAGCTTGGTTAGAGCTGTTGTGTGTCCTCACTGGACACGTGAAGGGGTGCGGAGCAGGAGGGCTCGTTTTCCTTTCTGTAGGATGCAAGAAATAGAGAAATTAATTGGATTTCTGAGGTTTATATCCCACACAAAGCATTTCAAAGCGGCCTTGATAGAGAAGCTGTGACTGCTTCATCCCTGGAGGTTTTCCAGGCCAGATTGGAGTTTGGAGCATCCTGGCATAGCAGAAGGTGTCGCTGCCCATGCAGGGGAGGCACTGGATGGGCTTTAAGTTTCTTCCTTCTAACCTAAAGCATTCTGGAATTCTGTGAGTTATTGAGAATAATTCTTATGAGGAGCATCTGAGGGAGCTGGGAAGGGTCTGGAGAATTCCTGAGGGAGCTGGGAAGGGGCTGGAGAATCCCTGAGGGAGCTGGGAAGGGGCTGAGGCTGGAGCAAAGGAGGCTCAGGGGCCCTTGTGGCTCTGCACAGCTCCTGCCAGGAGGGGACAGCCGGGGGGTCGGGCTGTGCTCCAGGGAACAGGGACAGGAGCAGAGGGAACGGCCTCAGGCTGGGCCAGGGCAGCTCAGGGTGGGCACAGCAGGAATTTCCCCATGGAAAGGGTGCTCAGGCCTTGGCACTGCCCAGGGAGGGTTGGAGTGCCCATCCCTGGAGGTGTGCCAGGAATTCCTGGAGGCGGCACTGAGAGGTCTGGGCTGGGGACAGGGTGGACATTGGGCACAGCTGGGACTCGGTGATCCTGGAGCTCTTTTCCAACCTCAGGGATTCTGTGATGTTTAGATTCGATATTAGGGAAAATTTCTTCTGTAAAATTGTTCCCCAGCCCTGGCACAGGTACAAGGTGGAGTCCCCATGCCTGGAGGGATTAAATCCATGTGAACGTGGCACTTGGGGATATGGGGCAGTGGTGGCCCTGGCACACAGAGCCTGGGCTGGGAACAAGGTGGGCATTGGCCACAGCTTGGACTAGATGATCCTAAATTATTTTCCAGCCTCTATGATTCCATGGTTGAAAGCTTGTGCTGTGTCAAGGAGGGAAAATAGCTTGGAAAACACGGGACTTTCACATTCAAGGATAGTTTAGGAGCTGAATAACTCCCAGAGGAAAAATAACATGGGAAAAACAGGACTTTCACATTTAGGGCTAACTCAGGAGCTGAATAACTCCAGCTCAGCGATGCGTCACCGCTGTCTCCGCTCTGCCCGCCGGGATGAAGCCGTTCCCATCCCTTTCCCAGATGTGTTTTATTCTTATCCCGCCTGCTCCAAACATCTGAAGACAAAGGCAGCTAATTAACAAATGAAATCAGCAAACTGCAGGCCCAGCAGCTGGGAGGAGATGATCCAGCAAATCCAGCCTGGATCCTGCCAAGCTGTTCGTCTTTGTGGCTCTCCCGGAGCTCAGGTCAGGGCTGTGGGGATCGTGATCCCTGTTTCCCTCTCCCAGACAGCTCCATGCCGTTGGAATTCTGCACAAGGAGGATTTTGACAGCGTCTGCCACACTTCTGTGCACCTCCACTCCACCACGATGATGCTATTCCCAGGGAATTTGGATTAGACCCATTTTGATCAGCTTAGGTTGAGTTTTCCATTTGTTCAAGAGCTCAGGGATGTGTGAGGGGAATTCTGCCAATCCAGTGTTTACCATGCCTGGCCCATCTGGGTGTTGGGGAGTGCTTGGTTCAATTCAGAGTTTAAAGACTGAGAAATTGAACCTGATGGTGGCACAAACCTCTGTGGGAAACATCTTTCCCGAATTATTTTCAGGTTGATTAAGAGACTTTACCACGTAGCAGCACCCATGATTCAGTTTGATTTAAAGATTGAGTAATCTGGTGACTTCTCATAATTTCATCAACCCAAATTGAAAATTTTGAGATATTTTTTTCCTTCTCTTGTTAAACAGTGAAGAGATTCATCTTGTTAAACTTCCCAGTGTTAAATCTTTATAGGTTTATTTTTGTGTGGTATTTGAAATTATTGTGTCTGGAATGGTTTGGGATGGAAGGGACCTTAAATCCCATCCCATTCCACCCCTGCCATGGACAGGGACACTTTCCATAAACATTGGGATCAGGTGGCTTTAAACTACCTGGATAAAGGCAGGGAAGTTTGGAGTTTCCCTGCAATATCCCTGCAGAATTCTTTGTCCAAACACCAGATTTTCCTTGCTTTTTCTCTTTTCCAGCCCTCACATGGCTTGAGCAAAGCCCAGCCTTATGTAACCACCCAGTCACACATTCCCAACACTGGGAATGTTCAGGGAAATCTCCCAAAAATTGGGAACATTCCTCACTCTTCTGGTAGTGCTTCTGCTTTGGCTTTGCTGCAGCTGTCGGGATCTTTCCAGTACTGCCGTTGGAAAAAAAAAAATCCATCAGGTTCTGCAGTGGGAATTTTCCATTAATTGACCATTATGAAATGCTTTGGCAGAGGCTTTGCTGCAGTTCCATTCCCGACTTGGATTTCTTGGAGCTTTCCCGATATTCCTATCAAAATCCATCCCTCGCCATAGTTCAGTGTTTGCTTGGAAGAGATTAGCTGGAGAGGGACTGGGGACAAGGGATGAAGGGACAGGACACAGGGAATGGCTTCACTGCCAGAGGGCAGGGATGGATGGGATATTGGAATTCCTGGCTGGGAGGGTGGGGAGGGGCTGGGATGGAATTGCCAGAAAACCTGGGGTTACCCCTGCATCCCTGGAATTGCCCAAGGCCAGGTTGGACAGGGCTTGGAGCCACCTGGGATAGTGGGAGGTGTCCCTGCCCATGGAAGGGTCTGGAATGGGATGGGATTTAGGGTCCCTTCCTTCCCAAACTATTCCCTATTTCCACAATCCAGCATGGACCTGTTCCAAGAGAGCAGATTGGACAAGCAGTTGATGACATCACAGCTCCTGGAATCATGCAGTGATTTGGAATCACTTATCTAAAATGACCTCTTGTCCAACCCCCTGCTCAAATCAGGGCCACCTTCAAGGTCAGGTTCCTCAGGACTCTGTCCAGCCGAGCTTTGGATGTCTCCAAGTATCCCATGGCCCCTCCGGACACTTGGCCGATTGCACAGGGAATTTGTTTTCCTTATATCCATGAGAAATTTCTCTTGGTGCAGCCTAGACCTCATGGTCCTTTCCTCTGCACCCCCAGGAAGAGCTTTTCACCTTCTCTAGAATTTTCTGGTAGTAAGCTGAAGACAGAAATTCCATCTGATCTTCATCCCAGCTTCTCCTTCGTCTTCGTCTTCTCCAGGAGTCCCTGGTTGGAATTCAAAGACAGAAATTGGATTTTCCCTTCATCCAACCATCTGCACGTTGGCCAAACCCAGCTCCCTCTGGATCTGGATTGCCTCCAGTCACCTTGGTGGTGTTCCCTGCATTGTTCCAGTTTATCCATGTCTGGAGCTGGATAGGGCACTCAGGAATTTGTCTCGCAGGGATGAGTTGGATGAGAAAGAATTTTTCCCCAGAAAGAGCTCTCTTGCAGTAAAGGATGGACATGGTTTCAGTCCTGCTTTCAGTCCTGGTTCCAGGTTTTAAGGAATTTCCTCTGCCTTGTCTTGAGTAACTTCATGAAAATGAAGCTGAGCCCAGATTTGGATCTCTCAGGTCTTTTATCCAAGGATTCACCTTCATCCAAGCATCAGAGATTGGAAGAGCATCCCTGGACTTGGTGATGGATCTCATGGCTCCTTGTTTGCCATCCAGGAATGTGCTTTAATAGGGATGACCTGGGGATCAATGTGGGAAACATTATGTTCTCCATCAATACTCAGGAGTTTGACCCTAAAAACTGCAGCGAGTTAATTTTCACCTTTTTACTTTCAACCTCATGAGGAGAAGCCAGAAGTTCTGAGCACTCTCAACCCTTTTCAAGCGCTGCCGTGATTTCAAATAACCTTTTGAACAAAACTGAAAACTCATTAGGAAATGCCATCCTAATTTGGAGCAGCAGATCCATAATTTTCTTCTGTGATCTTAAATTAAATGTTTTGGAGTGGGGGAACGAAGGTAACATTTATTTAAAACCTTTGCCCCATTATGAAGTATTATTGCTGGAATTGTTGGGAATTTTGGAAGAGCCATCATTTCTAATTAAACAAGAGACTCTCCAGCTTCAGTCTTCTTATGCGAATAAAAATGGAACAGCTCAAGATGAATTTTTAGTCTTAAGATTAATTTTTAGTCTTTAGATTAATTTTTAGTCTTTAGGCTTGGCCTTTTTTTCTTGAAATTGCATTTCAACATGGAATTTTCATGTGTTCTAATCTACTTATTTACGAAGTTCTTCCTTAAGAATTCCATGGATTGTCAAGCCTCTTTGAAAGAGGCTGCTCAGGGAAGGGGTGGAGTCAGCACTGCTGGAAAAGTTCAGCCAGTTGTGGATGTGGCTCTGGAAGCCATGGATTAGTGGTGAATGGGGTGGTGGTTAATGGTTGGATTTGGTGATCTCATGGGGCTTCTCCAACCTCAACAATTCCAAGATTCTCCATCTTTGCAGAGGGATTTGAGGGTGCCTTTTACTGGATCCTTTTGGTCACATGAAGATTTGAGAACCTCATTCTCCATTTCACTGAAATTTGGCCTCAAATTGACCTGATGAACCAATATTTTGATAATTATTCACACTAGACTTTGCAAAAATAAGGTTGAATTCGGGGATAAAGGAATAATTAACCCCTATCCAAAGGGTTTTAAGGAATTTTAAGGAACAAACAGTGCTGAGAACTTTCTGGAATGGTTGCAGCCAAGGCTGAGTTGCACATGGAATGTTGTGTTCCTGTGTGCTTGGAGGGTGCACCTGGATGGAATGCTGAGTCCAGGATTCCAGCACAAGAAAAACATGGATTTGTTGGAGAGGAGATCACACAGATGCTCTGAGGGCTGGAGCCAGGCTGGGAGAACTGGGAATGTTCCCCTGGAGAAGAGAAGGCTCCAGGGAGAGCTGAGGGTACCTAAAGGGGCTCCAGGAGAGCTGCAGAGGGACTGGGGACAAGGCATGGAGGGACAGGAGCCAGGGAATGGCTCCCACTGCCAGAGGGCAGGGATGGGTGGGAGATTGGGAACTGGGAATTGCTGGCTGGGCTGGAATTGCCAGAGCAGCTGTGGCTGCCCCTGGATCCTTGGCAGTGCCCAAGGCCAGATTGGACACTGGGTCTGGAGCAGCCTAGGACAGTGGGAGGTGTCCCTGCCATGGCAGGGGTGGGATGGGATGGACTTCAAGGTTCTTCCTACGGAAACTATTGCTTTCCAGGGATGGAAGGACAGGAGAAGGGGGAAAACCTTCCCACTGCCAGAGAGCCAGGATTGCTGGGATGTTGGGAAGGAATTCCTGGCTGTGAGAGTGGTCACATTTGGAAGTTGTGTGTTTTTAACCAGGCCTTAGGAAAAACATTCCTTGCTTTCCTTATTTTTACCTTGTTCCATTTCTTTCCTTCCTCAATAAAATTGTCCCTCCAGACAAAGCTCAGAAAAAAACCCAGACTAGGAATCTTTTTTTTTTTTTTCCTGGTGGGATAAAGCCCAAATTAATTTCTTTGGTATCTTCATATTCCAAGGGCTATTGTGTTTTTATTCCTTGTGGAAGCCAGTTCCTCATTGTGGGCATCTCATTTTCTTGGAGCTGCTGCAGTGGGAGTAATTATCCGATATCTGTATTTTAATCAAGAGAAATGTGTTCCAAAGCCCGGGATGAATTTACCTGCTGGAAGTTAAATGCCTGTAACTAAAAGCAGGGAATCTGCATTAAATTGCTGCCTTAAATTGCAGCTTTAAAAGCAAACAGCTGCGTGCACATGATCCATGGACTCCTGGATCCTGCCATTTGGATGCAAATCAGGCTGTCTATTTATTGCCAAAGCTTTATAATTTTGTGGAAAAGAGTTAGAAGAAACAAGGAGTAAAGCTGCGAACCAGACGAAACCGCAGTAATCATCACACTATAATAGAAATATGATTGACATTTGCATGAGATTGGCTGCGTTGTTCTGCCTAAAAATGTGAATTTTGAAGGAGATCCAGTTGGGGAGAAGGAAATAAATCCTAAACCTGACTTTTGCAGCAAAATTTCTAAAATCTGGGGCTTTTCGAGCAGTTTTGTCTCTGTTTTACCCTTGACTAGTTATGAGGCGTCGTGGGAAATTCCCAGCGCCGCGCTGTTGTTGAGTCGTATAAAGCCTGGCTTAAACTTGGTTTTCCCTGCCTGTTTTTTCCCCAGATTTGGATGATCCCATAGTCACGGTCCACCAGAGCATTGGGGAAGCCAAGGAGCAGTTTTATTATGAGAAGACCGTGTTCCTCAGGTGTGTGGCCAACTCCAACCCGCCCGTGCGCTACAGCTGGCGCCGCGGCCAGGAGGTGCTGCTGCAGGGCTCCGACAAGGGAGTGGAGATCTACGAGCCCTTCTTTACCCAGGTAGGTCTCAAAACTGGGAATTTTTTTCCATCTTGAGGCTTTGTAGTGGGATCTGCCCACAGGGTTTGTGAGGTACTGATTGGGGATGGCCTCCAGATGATGATGCCCCACCCACCCTGGGTGTTGTTAATAGATTTGCTGGCATAAAATACATTTAGATTTTTGTAAAAATACGATTTATTAAATGATGGGGGAGTGATATCTACAGGAGGTCTTTTAAGGTGATTTTTATTGGATCCTGCAAGCCCAAACTTCTGATCCCCATTTTCTCATCATTCCTGATCCAACTCAGCAATTCTGCACTCAGCCTAAATTACAGCCTTAAAAATCTTTTCATGCAGATTAAATTTTAGGAAAAATTTCTTTATGGAAAAAATATAGGCTGCCCAGAAGAGGGGTGGAGTCTCCATCCCTGGAAGCGCTAAAAAACTGTATGGATGTGGTACTTGAGGACATGGATTCATGGAGAACATGGTGGTGGTTGATGGTTGGAGTTAATGATCTTGGAAGGTTTTTCCAACCTTAAAAATTCCATGATTCCTGACTCTATGGGAGCTCCCCATGTTGGTTTTTATACTCCTTTTTTTCTGCCTCTTTTATCTTTAAATGTAAGGTTTCATTTCACAATTCCCCCACTTAAAAATGAGGTGTCAAAAAGGGAAATAAAACCTTTTCCAAAGTGTTCCTGCTCCCATTCCCAGCCCCGAAGGAATCCTGGCTCTGTCGGATAAGCTGAGATTAATTTATCGTGTACACATTTGCACCGAGGCAGGATGGAAAAAGGTGGCAAATCCCATTGTCTGTGGCCAAAAGTGTGGGATGGTGTTCGAAAAAAAAAATAAAAAGAAAGAGGAAAAAAAAGGAGAAAAATTGGTTTGGAAAAATCCAAAGTAATAACAAAGAAAGACAGAGGTGAAAACTGTCTGGTAATTTGGTGTTCAGAGCAGAAAGCAACTGCGACTTTCATAAATAATTTTCAGTTAATGATTTGAGAGCACCTTCATTTGTGGCTTTTTATTGTACTTGACAGCTTTATATTGCTCCAACAGCTCTGTGTTTTCCGGAGAAATGTGGAGCCCGGAACCTTGCAGAGATGGGAATTAAATCACAGAGCCAAGTTATTGGTGTCCTAAATGTAATGAGATTATTTTTAATTTAACATGAACGGGCCCAGTTTAGCAAATCTGGGGCTTTGCTTGGACTCGAGTATAAACTGGAGTTTTGAAATGTTTTAATTAAAAAGCGAAAGTGGATTTTTTTTAATTTTATATTTCATTATGGAAATGCTGAGAATTGCCTTCCCTAAAATCTAAGAATTCATCTACTAAAATGTGTCACATGAAATTAGATTCTTTTTTTGAGGTTATTAAGATCACCCTTCTTAAAATCTTGGTGTGGGTTTAATTAATGAATAAATCAGATGGTCCTGGTGATATTCCAGTCTTATCCATAACCTTTCTCCAGTTATTGGAGGGCAGCTGGAATTAGCGTGGCCTGGATCCGTGCAGGCAAGATCTGCTCTGTGTTTATGAGAGGAAAAGATGTAATTAAAGGTTCAAGAGTCATCAACATCTTCTGCTTAATTAGTTCATTTCATGGTAGGGATGCAAATAGGGAGAGCGGATGGCAAGAGGGACAGAGGGGATTTGGCTTCAGAGGATCAAGACTTGGGAATTTTGAGAGGGAATTTTTTTCTTGAGGGCTCTAAAGGTGGATTTTAATCTGGAAGTGAAATGGAATGGAAAAGGAAACAAAATTTCTCAGGTTTTTCACCAAAAAAAAGAGGTTGATTTTTATTTCCGATGGTTTTATTATTCTGGTAATCATAAAATCCTGGAATGCTTTGTGTGGAAAGGGACCATAAAGCCCATCCCATTCCAACCTAGGGACACCTCTCACTGTCGCAGGCTGCTCCAGCCCCAGTGTCCAGCCTGGCCTTGGGCACTGCCAGGGATCCAGGGGCAGCCACAGCTGCTCTGGCAATTCCAGCCCAGCCAGCAATTCCCAGTTCCCAATCTCCCATCCATCCCTGCCCTCTGGCAGTGGGAGCCATTCCCTGGCTCCCGTCCCTCCATGCCTTGTCCCCAGTCCCTCTGCAGCTCTCCTGGAGCCCCTTCAGGCCCTGCCAGGGGCTCTGAGCTCTCCCTGAAGCCTTCTCCTCTCCAGGGGAACATTCCCAGTTCTCCCAGTCTGGCTCCAGAAGGGCTCCAGCCCTTGGAGCAGCTCCGTGGCTTCTCTGGACTGGCTCCAGCAGCTCCATGTCCTGCTCTGTCCCCAGAGCTGGAGCAGCTCTGCAGGTGGGGTCTCACCTGAGCAGGGCAGAGGGGCAGAATCCCCCCTCTTTCCCTTTTTGCCCATACTCTGGGATGATCCCAAAATCCTGTCAGCAATTAAATCACAGGAGACACTTGGAAGACTGGGCAAATTCAAGCAACTTCCTTAAATATGATAAAATTTTTCCAGTCAACCAGCAAACATCAGCCACTTATTCAAGCACTCATGGGAAGAGAAATTGAACAAACCTGCCCATCCTCATCCACAAAATGTTGGAAAAGTGAACTTCCCAAATCCCAAATCTCGATGGTGGCTTTTTTCCCTGAGAGTTCTTATCCTCCTTGCCGCTCATTGGAATTGCTCAGCCTGAGCACGAGATTAAATTTGCTGTATTTACGACAATTATGCAATTAGACATAATTAGACTAATTATCCCAACCAGTGAGGAAAATATATACATTTTTTTATAAATCTCTGCAAGCTGGGGACAGGATCCAGAATTCCATTGGGAGTTCAGCCCAAGTTCAACCTGGAGCTAAGGAGGGAATGCTGGGATGAAGCTGCCCTGAGTTTGCAGAACTCAGTGCCTTTGGCAGCCTGGATCAGGCCCTTCCCTAGTCCAGAAAAACCTCCTAAAGCAGGAATTTGATCCTTAGGAGCAGCCTTTCCAAGGCTTAATTTTAATCCCATCATTTCCATGGGAAATTTAACAATTTAAACTCCAATATTCCCAAAATCTCTCTAAAATTTCAAGGACTGTTTCTTTTCTTCCCTGCTCAGCTGTATCTTTTTGATGGATTTGTTTTTTTCCCAGTTCTGTACATTCATTTTCTCAAATTTCCTTATTTTTCCTAGACATTCCTGGGCAATGTCTATGCCTTCCTAAGGCTGTGCCTTTCCAGGCCCTTCCCAATTCCAGAGAAACCTCCTAAAGAAGGAATTTGATCTTTAGGAGCAGCTGTTCCAAGGCTTGGCCTTACAATGGGCTTCATGTTAATCCCATCATTTCCATGGGTTTGGTTATACACAGAAACCACTTAAATCCCAATATTCCCAAAGTCCCTCCAAGACTTCAAGGACTGTTTCTTTTCTTCCCTGCTCAGCTGTATTTTTTAATATGGATTTATTTTTTTCTGAGTTTTGTACACTTGTTTTCTCAAACCTCCATATTTTTCCTAGACATTCCTGGGCAGTTGATCCACTGATAATGTTTAAAATAATTCCATGTGTTCCTAAGGCTGTGCCAATATTAAACTTGTTTGGATTTATTGGGACACTGGATAATGAACATTTTCCATGTTTTTCTTTTGGAACTTTGCAGGGGAATCCCACATTTCCCATTTCCCAGTTTTCTGCTGTCCATGTTTGAAGTAATTCAGCAATCCATGTCCCATTCATCTCCCTGCTCTATCCCTGCTCCCTGGCTAAAAATAGAATACATCAGCTCCTCATTTTTAAAGGAAAACAGGAGGAAGTTTGTACCTTGGGATTTTTTTCTTCATGGAAATTTTACCTTAAAATAAATCATCCTGAAAAATTTGTGACATGAAGACTCCATCAGACCAATTTCCCTCTGAATTTCCGGTGTTGATATTCCCTGTATCCTTTGGAAATCCTTTGGGGGAGGACATCAAAGCCTTTAGGTAGAATCCCTGGAAAAGTTGTTTCCATTTTGTGGAATTTCTTGTGAGTTGACTCCTTTCTTTTAGGGTCATCCCCTCTGGATCATCTGGGTTATGTCTTGTGGATGTAACATCAGGGGTCAGTCCCAAGAAACCCACTTGGGAATGCTGGAGGAGGATGGAAATCCCAGATCCGTATCCATTTTAACTCTGCATCTCTTCCTTCCTGACATTCTCTCCTCCTTTTCCAGGGAGAAACCAAGATCCTGAAGCTGAAGAATCTGCGACCTCAGGACTACGCCAACTACAGCTGCATCGCCTCGGTGCGGAATGTCTGCAGCATCCCGGATAAAATGGTGTCCTTCCGCCTCTCCAACAAAACTGGTGAGCTCCAGCAGCACCCTCTGCCCTGGCTGCACTCTGCTCCGGAATTTCGGGCTCTTTCAGGGAATCCTGGAATGGTTTGGGTGGGAAGAACCTTGAAGTCCATCTCATTCCCACCCCTGTGGTGGGCAGGGACAGCTTACATTATCCCAGGGTGATCCAAGCCCAAATGTTCAACCTGGCCTCGGACACTTCTAGGGATCCAGGGTTCCCTGGAAATTCCATCCCTGCCCCTCATCTCCCTCCCAGCCAGGAATTCCTTCTGGAAATCCCATCTAAATCTACCCTCTTCCAGCTTAAAGCCATTTTCCCTTGTCCTGGTCATTCCAGCCAGGAATTATTTTCCAATATCCCACCCAAATCTCCCCTTTTCAACCCAAAAGTCATTCCTTGTGTCCTGTCCCTCCATGCCTTGTCCCCAGTCCCTCTGCAGTTCTCCTGGAGCCCCTTCAGGCCCTGCCAGGGGCTCTGAGCTCTCCCTGGATCCTTCTCCTCTCCAGGGGAACATTTCCAGCTCTCCCAGCCTGGCCCCAGAGCAGAGGGGCTCCATGGAGCAGCTCCATGACCTTTGGAATCCCTCCAATAGTTCCTTGTCTTCCCTCTGCTGTGGAAAGTTTAGAATTTTTATTCCACAAAATGTCTCAAGGGAAAACCCCAACCTTTCTCTACTCTGGCATTGATTTCAGGGATTGATTTGACCTTTTCTTACATCGACCTAAACATCAATCCCTTCCTTGATTCCAACCAAAATGTTTCCTTTCGGATTTAATTGTTCCAAGTGGAAATATCTGAGGAGTTGTGTTGAAATCCTTTTGTGGGAAGTTCTCTAAGCCTTTAGGTAGAATCTCTGGAAAAGTTGTGTCTATTTTGTGGAATTTGTTGTGAATTTATTCTGGTTTTTGGGCTCATCCCTTATGGATCAGTCAGTTGTGTCTCTCCCTCTCATTGTGGCTGTAACACCAGGGGTCAATCCCAAGAAATGCACTCGGGAATGCTGGGGGAGGATGGAAATCCCAGATTTTACCTCTCCTAAAGGCTCTGTGACCAGGATAAACACAGGATGTGTCTGAAATGGTTTATGAACCTCCCACCAAAGAGCCAAACTGAGCTTGGATTTCTGACTAATCAGGAATTTCAGGGGAATGTGCTTTGGAAAACAATTTCACAGGAAGTGTTGGAACATTTGGAGACTTCAGGTTAGATTAGGGTGGTTTAGACCTTAATAATTTGTGTCTGAGGCCCTGAAATCAGGGAGAAAATGAACACAAAATTAAAATGCTGAGCGTGGCTGGGATCAACAGGGAATTTTATTTGCTCTTCCATATTTCTCATCATTCCTGTCCTCTGGGCTTTATTCCAAGGAGTTGCCTCCTGCTTTTTTGGAATTGCTGATTGGACAGCAGACCTGTGGTTTCCCACTGCTGTCCACAACCCTTGAAAGCAGATCCACCAGGAATTACGGTTTTCTCTGAAGATATCCAGGAAAATTACTTGGAAGGCCTTAATTTACACTCCCATAAATTTTTCCAGGGGAAAAAAAAATACCTGAAGTGACGTTTGTCCCTCATGAGCAGCTCTGGTTTCCTGGCAGGAGAGGCCTTTCCATGGGAGGTGGGGTTGGGAGCAACTCCTGACCTTCATCCGACTTCATCCATGGCAAGAGAGTGTGGGAATTGATCCTGCTCCCATTTTTCCTTGGAATAATTTTGCTGTTGAAGCCAGCACAGTCTCAGTTCCTGTTGAGCCTCATCTTCAACAAAATTGATATTCCAGCACTTGGGGAACATCAAACTCTCATTTCCTGAGCCCAGGATGGGTGATCCTGGGGCAATTTTGCCAAAAGAAGGAATTATTCCCACATTACACATGCCATGGTTATTTGGGGAGAAAATTGTCTTTTTTGGAGTAATTTCCTATGCAAACAAGCCTGGAAAATAATAAGGATTCCCTCTTTTCCACGAGGAATTAGATCACAAGCACCAAGGGCAGGATTAGATGTGAAAAGTGATTAATGCAGGAGCTCATTAAGGACAGGGACTGAGGTGGGGGGGAGTCTAAACTAAAACTTTGCTCATTTAATAAATCTTCACCTCACAGAAGTTCTTCAGTTGAACTTCGCCTGGTGTAACTCTGGAGAAATTAGAGAAATTGTAAATCCAGAGGAATCCATGATAAATCCAAAGTAATGAAAATCAGAGCCTGAAGCTGAAGCTGTTTCAGTCCTGTCCTGTCCATCGGTTTAATTGGAAGCTGGAGGGATGGGATGGAGAGCCAGGAATATCTGAGGGGTGCAAAGATGTCCCAGATTTATTGTCACTGTTGTGGTTCTGAGTGTGTTTAATCCAGCTGCAATCTGTGGGATCAGAATGGGGGAATTTGGCTGTTCTGCATTCAATGGAATAATGGAATGGTTTGGACTGGATCTTAAATCCCACCCCTGCCATGGCAGGGACACCTCCCACTGTCCCAGGCTGCTCCAGACCCAGTGTCCAGCCTGGCCTTGGGCACTGCCAAGGATCCAGGGGCAGCCACAGCTGCTCTGGCAATTCCAGCCCAGCCAGCAATTCCCAGTTCCCAATCTCCCACCCATCCCTGCCCTCTGGCAGTGGGAGCCATTCCCTGGCTCCTGTCCCTCCATGCCTTGTCCCCAGTCCCTCTGCAGCTCTCCTGGAGCCCCTTCAGGCCCTGCCAGGGGCTCTGAGCTCTCCCTGGATCCTTCTCCTCTCCAGGAGAACATTCCCAGCTCTCCCAGCCTGGCTCCAGAGTGGCTTCATCCCTTGGAGCAGCTCCATGGCCTCCTCTGGATCACTCCAGCAAAGCCACAGCTTTCTTGTGCTGAGAATTCCAGAGCTGTGATTTCCCAGGTGGAGTCTCCCAAGGACAGGACAGAGGGGGACAATCCCCTCCCTCCAGCTGTTCCATGAGACCCTGGATCCTCATCCCCCTCCTCCATCGCTGTGACCTCACTTTTCAGGCAAAAATACTTCTTTGTTCCAGCACAGACCAGTTTAAAACACAGAACCAGCCCCAAAGCCTAAAGTGGATGCTGGAAATAGTGCAGCTGAGGTCACTCCAGAGGTGTCACCGTGCATAGGCCAAAGCCCAAGGTGACAATTAAAAACGGTAACTTAAAGCAGAAGGTAGAGCTGCTGGTTGAGATTGATTTTGTGTCTAAAAGCAGCAATTAATCTGCTAATTCCTTATCTCAATAGATAAGAAATTTGAAGGGAAGCAGCTCCAGGCAGGGCTGGAATAGGATGGGATTTAAGGCCCCGTCCATCCCAAACTAGTCCATGATTTTGGGATTCTCTCCCCATCTCTCTGCCTTCACCAGGAGCGTGCTTTGCTCAGGTTTCTGTGAGCAGCAACAAATTCCTGCTCATGTAGAAATCCCTGGATCTGTTTTTCCAAGCCCAGCTCAGCTGAGTGTCAAAGAGGAATTACTGACAGCTGATGGTGTCACCAGTTTTCATGGGAGGCACTAAAAAAAGGGAATTTCAGCCCCAGCTCCTGCTGAATGGCACATGGAACACTCCGAGCTAAGAATAACCTGAATGGAGCTTTTCAAGAGCGTTCATTGTTTCAAAATGCCAGAGAAAAAAGCAGAATATTTACCCAGAAAACCACGGGAATTCTGGGCTCCTCAGAATAGTTCCTGTAATATGATTGAGGAAAAGCAAATCAGGCTTTTATCTCGCTCCACAAAGCAGCTTGGGTGGCACTGATTCATTTGGAAATGATATTACTTTGTCTATTAGCAGCCAGTTTAGTGCAGGTGATCATTAATCCATAAATTAAGGCTGAGTTTTGGCAGCTTCCAGGAGAAAATAAACCAGCCCAGGAACTTTTCCCGAGCAAGATGAGTCTTTCAATCCGTGATTTTTCAGCTGCCTGCCACAGCTCATTGAAATCACAGCTGAAGCTGCTGCTCTGTCTGGGGCATGTGGTGGGAGACAAATTAAAAAAGGCTTAATTCACTTTTAATCCCTCGATTAGGCTGAAGCCTGTCATGATAAACTTGCTTTGTTTCCCGTCAGTCAGACAAAGCACTGCAAAGGGAATTATGGAAGGTGGAAGAAATATTTCTTTTCACATTTCCTGGCATTCTTGGGGGGAGGTGACTGGGATCTGCATGAACGGGGCTGGAAATCCTGAGGTTGCTCTGAGCTGAGCACTGCAGGTGGGTGATTTTATGGAATCCCAGAATGGTTTGGGATGGAAGGAACCTTAAATCCCATCCACTTCCATGGGCAGGGACCCCTCCCACTGTCCCAGGGTGTTCTGAACCCCAATGTCCAACCTGGCCTTGGGCACTTCCAGGGGTCCAGGGGCAGCCACAGCTTTTCCAGGATAATTCTTTAGCAAAAAGGAATAGTAGGAAATAAAGCTGGAAAGGATCCCAAGGGATCCTTCAGGCCTGTTCTTGCCACACCAATCCTGTTGTCCTGGCTGGTTTTGGCTCCCTGCAGGGCTGACAGGGAATCTGGTCCTGGCACGGAATGAGGAATTGTCCTCTCTCCCTTTGCAGCAGGATTTTCCCTGTTGGAGTGTGTCTTGTTTCAGGAATTCCTGAAGGAGCTGGAAAGGGGCTCAGCCTGGAGCAAAGGAGGCTCAGGGGGCCCTTGTGGCTCTGCACAGCTCCTGCCAGGAGGGGACAGCCGGGGGGGTCAGGCTCCCATTTTCCATGGGATCAGAGGAAATGACCTCAAGTGTCATCCAGGAAGACTAAGGTTGGATATTGTGAAAATTCCTTCATGGAAAAAGTTCCCCAGCCCTGGCACAGCTCCCAGGGAGGTTTGGAGTGCCCATCCCTGGAGGGATTTAAATCCCTGTGGATGTGGCACGTGGGGACATGGTGGCCTTGCAGGGCTGGGAATGGTTGGACTCGAGGTTTTCCAACCCTAACAATTCCTTGAGTGTATAAAGAACACTTCCTTTATTCCCTGGGGGTCACATCATCCCAGTGTCCCCAGTCCTGATCTCCTTTGAGAAGCTCAGCCCTGTGGGAATGCAGAGCTCTCCACATTCCCAGCCCCACAAACACTGGATCCAACCAGAGCTGCTTCCCCGCATTCCCAAAAAATTCCCTTTTACTACATCCCTGGATCCCAGCTCCCTTTTCCTGAGCACATTGCTGATGGTTGTTCCTGTGTCCTCCAGAAGCCTCAGGGTCCCTCCTTGGCAGCTCTTCATTAGCCAGCCACCCCTAATCCACTAATTAGGATGTTGCTGTTGCAGCAGGGCTGGGCTGAGGTGTCTGGAGCTGCTCAGGCAGAGCTGCACTCGGGGAATTCAGGAACAACTCATCCTTTCTATTTTTGGAAAGCAGGAATTGTGCTCTAGGGGCTCTGAGATCCACGACCTCGGCTTGCAGGCCTGACTTTGGCATGGCTGGGATGGATTTAATCCTGCATGGGTTTAATCCTGCCTGTGGATCTAAATTCAGCAGGGAAGGGGCAATCCCACCATGCGTTTAAGCTGCCAAAGGGAGGATCCTGCTTCCCTCAGCACCTCTGGATCAAATCCTCACAGAATGAATCCCTCCAGTGTGGGAGCTGGGAGCTTTTGTAGCCTCTCCTGAGCAGAAGCAGCAAGGAAGTGCCTTGAAAAGCCAAGATCCGCCTCCCTCCCTCCCACTGGAATCCTCAATGCCACTTCTGTGCGTGAACGGCAGCACGAGCCCACCGAGGCACCAAAGTGCTGGGAAAAGGAGAGGAAAAGCACCCAGGAAAAAAGGAGAATAAAGATGGGAGTCATCAGAGCTGCAGCCCCTCGGCTGGAAAAGCAGAGGGATTCTGGAAAAGTTGGAGGATGGGGAAAAGGGAAATTCCATTGAGGAATGGCATAGAGATACCTGGATTGGCTTGTGTGGATATATGGGAATATAGAAGCACCAAGCGCAGCTGAAAAACCTTCATAAATGTGATTTATAGTTATATTTGTTTATATTAAAGGAAGATTTTTTTTCCCCAGAGGGTGCTGGCACTGCCCAGGCTCCCCAGGGAATGGGCATGGCACGGAGGCTGCCAGGGATGCCCAAGGTGGGTGGGATTGCTGGGGGTCTGGGCAGGGACAGGGGTTGGTCTCTGTGATCCTTGTGGATCTTTCCCACTCAGGATATTCCAATGCACAATTCTTGGACAATACCATTCTTTATTTCTAGCCTGTAACTCCCCACTCTGCTCCCTGAACCTCAGAATTTTCCATTTTTGACAGGGTGCCCAGACAAAATGATCTTGCTCTTGCCTCAACTTTAAGCCTCTTTATTTCAGGGACAGGCTCAGGGCAGACTGAAAAATAGGATTTTTTTTCTTTTTAATCCCTGACAGGAGCAGTGACTGCTCAGGGATCCCAGTGGGAGGTTCAGGGACACAGACAAGGGTGGCTGTGTCCTTCAAGGGACACCTGCCCTGGGTGTGGGGGGACACCCCTTTGTCCCAGAACTGATCCAGGTATTTTACCAGCTGGAAATTTCTCCTGTGTGCCAGAGAAAACTCTAAATCCTGCCTGTGCCATGAGGGGTTATAATTAAATAATCTCTGAGGCCTCTTCCGACCCAAACCATTCCATGAGGAACCATTCCATGATGATCCTAAAGCAATTGCAATGCTTAAAGCTGCTCTGGGAATATTTTACTTCAGTTATTCCATGCATCAAGTCAAAAAAAGGACACAAATCTGAATGATCTGGGATTTGAGAAGCTTCTCTTTATTTCTTCTTGACCTGGAAGCGCTGGAAATTTAAAGGCAGTGAAAAGGAAATAGGAGAAAAGAGAAAGTAAGTAAAAAAGAAAGATGAGGTGTAAGATAAATATGTTTTATTTGCCTAAACACAAATTTTTAGAACTAAAAATGTTCTAGAACTCTAGAGCTGTATAGCTGGAGAATTTTCTGCTCTTTTCACATGGTGTGCAACTTCCACCGGGATCTCTCTGTAGCAGCAGAGGATAAACACAGAAAAATATAAAAGATATTTTCATCGCTTGTTCTAAGACTTTTTTTCTTTTATTTTTCCCTGCATTTATATTTTTTAGGGGTAATTTGAGCTTTTTGAAGGCCTGATGATGAAAAGAAAGGACCTGCCCTATTGCAGGGTGGGCAACAAAAAGTTTATTTTTGCCCTGTAAAATAACAGTAAAAAAAAATAAATATGGGGAATGGAGCTGAAGAAAGGGAGATTTCGGTTGGACTTATGGAATTTCAGGCTGGGAGGGTAAAGAAGAGCAGAGATGGAATTCTTAGAGAAGCTAGCTGTGGCTGCCCCGGGATCCCTGGCAGTGCCCAAGGCCAGGTTGGACACTGGGGCTGGAGCAGCCTGGGACAGTGGGAGGGGTCCCTGCCATGGCAGGGGTGGAGCAAGATGAGTTTTAAGCTCCCTCCTATTTGATTCTAACTCAAAATTTGGGAATTCCAGCCCACTCTTGTTTGAACTTTCTGGAGTAAATAGTTGCAGGAATGCTGCTTCCAGCCTGGCAGGAAGCTCAAACCCTTCCTCCCTGAGCACCGCGTGTCTCGTTAGGAATATTGGCTTAGTGCTCCTGCAAGAAATGCTGGCTGTAAATGAAATGGATGCACACACAGCAATGGATATAAAAATATAATTCAATTATGTTCTATTACTTCGGTTCTGCCTTTCAAATAATGCCCCAAACTGGAGGAAATAATGTCCTTTCATTTCCATTCATCACAGCTGAGAGCCTTGTCAAGGACATGACTTGCTGCCTGTACTTTGATATTGCTATTAAATTATTGGGTTTCTTCTGCATTTCCAGTAATCCCTAAAGCCAATTGTGACATTTCCTCAATTCCATACATCCAGCCTAAATACCTCTATTTGTCTCACTGTAATTATGACACTTTGGCAGTGGATTTTTTCGGGCTGCTCCAAGAATGACAGACGGATTTTCCTCCCCGTGCGATCCCGGCCTCAGCTCCCCATCCCAGACAGCAGCAGAAATTCCACCCCTTCAAATTGCCTCAACATCTTCATCTGATCCTTGAATAAATCCCAAAATGCTTTGGGTGGGATGGGACCTTCAGGATTATCCCATTCTACTCCCTGCAGGGCAGGGACACCTTCCACTCTCACAGGTTGCTCCAAACCTCATCCAACCTGGAACATTCCAAGGATGGATCAACCACAGCTTCTCTGGTCCAAAGTGCTTGGCTTTAATTAGCCTGGTCTAATTAAGAGTGTTAAGGATGACTTAAGGAGTGCTTGGTTTGTGCTCAGTCTGAGAAAATCTTGCCCCAGTCATTAATCAAGCCCAGGGTGTGTTTCCTGCTGGTTTAGGATTATCCCATTCCACTCCCTGCAGGGCAGGGACATCTTCCAGTGGGTGAGGTTGCTCCAAACCCCATTGAAACTGGAACATTCCAAGCATGGAGCAGCCGCAGCTTCTGTGGTCCAAGTGCTTGGCAGCCTGGTCTAATTAAGCGTGTTAACGATGACTTAAGGAGTGCTTGGTTTGCGCTCAGTCTGAGAAAGCCTTGCCCCAGTCATTAATCAAGCCCAGGGTGTGTTTCCTGCTGGTTTAGCTCCTTGTGAGGACTGGGCTATGTTGGAGCCATTAATTATTAATTTCCTAATCAATCTCCATCCATCTGCCACTGGTGCCTGGCTTGCCTTTAACACGAGGCCACAAAAATGGATGTAATTCCCATTTAAATTCCTGGTAGTGCCTGGAGCAGCAGGGCCGGGCGTTGTGACCCGCTGTAATTCCAAGAGCACTTTGTCACCGGCGCCGTTGGCTCCCCAGGCAGCTCTGAAATCCCGGGATGCAGCAGCACCGCTCCCACACGGAAGCCTCTGAATGGGAGCCCCTTTCCCAAGGCTGCAGCTGCGGCGTGAATGGGAGCGGGGCGGATTCCCTCGGATCAGTAGGGCCTTGTTCTGCCAGGGGAGGAGCTCCCAGGGGCTCTGCCGCTCTCTTTGTCCCCTGCCAAGCCAAGCCTGACTCCGAAATGTGGGATTGGCGCTCGGAAACCCCGACTTCCAAAGGGCAGGGGGGATGCGGAGCCCTCAGGACATGGAGGTGTTCTTGTGGTGTACAAATGTGATGTTTGGAAAGCGTGTTCCAGGCAAGTTTTGGGAGTATTTCCCAGAGCTTGCTATTGTTCACTTATGATTTTTATTATTCCTAATGGAATCCAAGGGAGGTTTTGACCAGGAATGTTGGCTGGCTGAGGCTCTGCTGGGTTGGAGGTTGTGGTTGGGAGAAGCTTTGCTGGCCAAAGCTCCATGGCCCAGTGCTCCCCTCCTCAATCCTGGAAATCATGTTGGACACACCTCAGCTTGGGAAGAGGCTTTGAGAGTGATAACAGACCCCCTTTAGTCCTGACTCCTTCTGGCAAGGATGGTTTCTTTGCATTTGGAATTCTTGGAATTTATGAGATTTCATACATGAACCTCTCCTGTGTTCCTGTGGCTGCCCCTGGATCCCTGGCAGTGCCCAAGGTCAGGTTGGACATTGGGGCTTGGAGCAGCCTGGGACAGTGGGAGGTGCCCCTGCCCATGGCAGGGGTGGCAGAGGGTGGGCTTTAAGGTCCCTCCAACCTGAACCATTCCAGGATTCCATGATTCCCTGGCTGTAACTTGCCATTCTTTTCTCCTTTAGCAGAGAAATATCAATGTAAAGGTTCATTTGTGAATATTGGGAATATTCCCTTCATAAGAAGGGTTTGGCCCTTTATCTGTTCCACTGAGTCCTATTTCCTGAAAACCTCAATGACCTTCCTGAATTTCTTAATATTTTTTGTATTAAATCCAGCTTGCCGTGTCCGTGCCTGCAGAAAAGCAGGGATTTCTGTTTGCTTTTTTGGGATTGGAGCTGAAAGTGAAACTTGGTGGTGTAAATAAAGGGAAACTGCTGTACCCAAACTCTCATTTCCATGTATTTTCTGTTTGGAGTGCCAGGATGAAAGGGATGTGTCCCAGCCTTTTTATCCCATCCCACTTTTTTCCTGAAGGATGGCAAAGGGCTCCCTTTCATCTGCAGGATTATGGAAGTGGCCCCACCAGCTTGGCTTGACGTCGGTGCTTTTATCTTTTGCTTCAAGTTTTGAAGGATTATCCGTGGTTCCCTTGTTCCCTGTCTCGAGATTTGATGGGAAGTGGGAGCAAAGAGCAGCTCCTTGCTGGAATTGTTCAGGAAAAATGATGAAACCCAGGAGAGAGGAAGGGAGAGGGAAATAGGTGCCAGTTGGGTGTTGATGATGACCCCACAGGTTCTGGTTGTACCTGGATCCCTGGTTTAGTCATCTTCTCCCAAAATAAAACCTCCTTAAAGCAGAAAACATGGCACAATTCCCAGTTTCCCAGCTGGAATTCCAAAGCAGGAATTTGAAACATCCTCCCTGTTGGAGGCATCAGCTGATGGAAGAAGAGCTCAGAGGTTGCGAGCAAAGAGACCCTGGCCCAGCTGGCAGAGCTGACTGGTTTGGGGTCTGGATTTTAGCCATGAGCCAAATTCCTTTGGTTTTAAATTACTTGAACCAGGAATTCATGCTGGGAAGGATCTGAGGAGTCCAAAAATGGGAGAAACTGGAAGAGAGGGCTTGGATTGTGAATCTCTGCTCTCCTAAGGAGTTTCTGTCTGGTGACCAAGGGCTGTACTGAGGGAGTGGCTGGAGCTGTGTCCAGGAGGGATAGGACTGACAGCAGGGAAAGGTTCCACTATTCCAGAGGGTGCTGGCACTGCCCAGGCTCCCCAGGGAATGGGCACATTCCCAAGGCTGCCAGAGCTCCAGGAGCTGCCTTTGGACAGTGCTGCCAGGGATGCCCAGGGTGGGATTGTTGGGGGGTCTGGGCAGGGCCAGGAGCTGGATCCATAATCCTTGTGGGCCTCCCCCTCAGGACATTCCATGAATATGATGTTCCCAGTTCTCCCAGTGCCAGGACAGACACAAAGGAAGCTCTTCCCATATTTTTTTGTTCCCGCTTCCAAATGCAGACAAAGCAAATTCCTCCTGGGTGAAGCCCAAATGAAGCAAACTCTGATTTTATGGCTGATTCTTTTATTTGCCTCTAGTGCTTGGTTTGTATTCCTTTAATATTGAAATAAGATTCCCATCTAAAGCAGAACACCCGGGAATATCTCCCTGTAATAACAAGGATGGGGATGTGATTTTGGAATGTAACATTTTTATTGCCTTTCCCTTTTTATTACCACATTTGCTGGCATTCTTGGCCCAGAATGTCAATCCTTCACCTTCATTCCTGGGGCTTTTTTTTGGAGTTGCTGCTTTTCCTGGCCTAGCAATGGATATTTATACAATGGTTCATCATTTATGCAGCTTAAGGGATGCCTTGGAGCAAAGCCTGGATCTAGCAAGGGTGGACCCCTCACCACAGGGGACACAGGATGTCACAGCTCAGAGTGTGATTTTATATTTATATTTATATTTATATTTATATTTATATTTATATTTATATTTATATTTATATTTATATTTATATTTATATTTATATTTATATTTATATTTATATTATTTAGTGTATATTAATATTATTTAGATTTATATTATAAATATGTATATAATTTATATAATTTATATTTTATTTATATCTATATTCTACAATGAATTGCTGCCCTGACCCTTATTATTGAGCATTTGCTCCTCTTCTATCACATGGAAATATTTAATGGAAAAGGAGAGACAAAAAAAGAGAATTAAATTTAATCTTGTCTTTCTGAGGTCAGCAGCATCTCCCCATCAACATGTGCTGACTGCTCCCACTACACTTGGTCATAGGATATTATGGGAATTTTATGGGAATTATAGGAATTAGGTGTGAGCTGAAGGTTGTACATCCCAGAGAGGGAAAAATGCCTCTGTCTGGGATGGTTCAGTCTCTCCATGTGCAAAGAGATGATGTCCCAAGGGAGATCCCTCTCTGGATTCCAGCTCCAGGGATTCATCCCAGTTGGCAGCCAAGTTCCCAGGAATTCAGTGGGGAGCACGTGGATGGAGAGGGATGGATGAGTGGCAGGATCTGACATGAGGAGAACAGGCTTCCCATGCCAAACAAGTTGTTGACTCATTCCTTTTTCCAAGGTTTCCAATCCAGTGTGCTGGCACCTGTCCCACACATGGCATGTTCCATCCTAAATGTGGTTGCAGGGCTGCCCATCCATCTGTTTGTTCATCGTCCATCCGTCCATCTATCCCTGCTCCCATCAATCCATCAACCCTAGCTCCATCTGCATGCCCAGGGAATGTGGCTGCCCCTGGATCCCTGGCAGTGCCCAAGGCCAGGTTGGACACTGGGGCTTGGAACACCCTGGGACAGTGGGAGGTGTCCCTGCCCATGGCAGAGGTGGCACTGGATGGGATTTAAGGTCCCTGCCAACCCAAACCATTCCATGATTTTGTGATTCCATGGCTTTAAGTCTCCCTGCTTTTCTTTATCTCCTTCTCCTTTCCTTACTGGAACAACCAGTCAGAACTGGAACAAGAAACCAGTGAGTGTCAGGACACAGGGAATGGCTCCCACTGCCAGAGGGCAGTGATGGATGGGAGATTGGGAATTAGGAATTCCTGGCTTGGAGGATGGGGCAGCCCTGGCTCACCCTGGTGCCCAGAGCAGCTGTGGCTGCCCCTGAATCCCTGGAAGTGTCCGAGACCAGGCTGGACGGGTCTTGGAGCAGCCTGGGACAGTGGAAGGTGTCCCTGCCATGGCAGGGATGGGATGATCTTTAAGATCCCTTCCATCCCAACCATTCCCTGATTCTGTAATCTCTGTTGTTCTGCAGCATCCCCTTCCATCAAGCTCCTCGTGGATGACCCCATCGTGGTGAACCCTGGAGAAGCCATCACGTTGGTGTGTGTGACCACTGGGGGCGAGCCAGCACCCAGCCTGACGTGGGTGAGGTCTGCGGGGGTCCTGCCTGACAAGACTGTCCTGAACGGGGGCACCCTGACCATTCCCGCCATCACCTCCGAGGATTCCGGCACCTACAGCTGCATCGCCAACAACAATGTCGGCAATCCCGCAAAGAAGTCCACCAACATCATTGTAAGAGGTGAGTTCAGTTGGAAAACCATGGACTTTTCTCCTGGACGATTATTCCAGTCCTAATCTAGTGGGACAGCAACATTCAAGGTTCAGTGTTTGAAGTTCAACATTCAACATTCAATGTTCAACGTTCAGTATTCAACATTCAACGTTCAACATTCATTGTTCAATGTTCAATATTCAGCATTTGTTGTTCAACATTCAATGTTCATTGTTCAACATTCAATGTTCATTGTTCAGCATTCAACATTCAAAATTCCATGTTCAATGTTCACTATTCAACTTTCAATGTTCATTCAATGTTAAACATTCAATGTTCATTGTTCATTGTTCAACATTCAATGTTCAGTGCTCAATGTTCAAAATTCAATGTACAACATTCAAGGTTTAACGTTCAACATTCAACGTTCAATGTTCAACGTTAAATATCCAATGTTCAACATTCAATGTTCAACAGGGGGGTTTTCCTCTGTTTTCAAATGGTCGTGGTTGGATTAAATCTTGAAGGTCTCTTTCAACCTTGATAATTCTCTCAGTCTGGGATTTCTGGTCATTTCTAATCAGTTATGGGATGAAATAGTATTGGTTTCCAAGCCTGCCAGAGTTCTTGTGCTGGGATCAAAGCCCTGAGGTAGAACAAGGGTGGTTTGGTGTCTTTTTGTGTTGGAGTGATGCAGCAGCTTTTTCATGCAAAGTGGAGAGAAATTGGTTTGCTCAGCCTGGAGGGGACTGAGGGGATGTGGTCTTCAACATCCTCCTGAGGAGCAGCTCTGATTGATGGTCCCTGTGACAGGGACAGGAACCAGGGAATGCCTGAAGCTGTGCCAGGGCAGGTCAGGCTGGAGATCAGGAAGGGTTCTTCCCCAGAGGATGCTGGCACTGACCAGGCTCCCCAGGGAATGGGCACAGCCCTGGGGCTGCCAGAGCTCCAGGAGCCTTTGGCCAGCGCTGCCAGGGATGCCCAGGGTGGGATTGTTGGGGGTCTGGGTAGGGAACGATTTGGACTCCATGATCCTTGTGGGATCCTTCCAATTCCATGGTTCTATGAAATGATCACCAAAGGCCTTGGATGCATTCCAAGCTCCTGGAGTTCTCATTGCCTCCTTCACCTCTTCCTTCCTCCTTATCTGAAGCTGTTCCTTCAGATGGGAATATCCTCCCTGGAGGCTGGGAATGTCCTCCCTGGTGGGGAGCTTTAGATTGATCCCTGTGCTTTAATTCCAGGAAATATCAGGAGAAGTGTCTGTCTGAGGTGAAAACAAAAGAGGAGGGTTTGCACAACAACTGCTCCCAGCTGGAGGGAATCTTTCCCTGCTCGTTTATTCCCTTCTGGAAAACCCCTGGGACACAGGCAGTTGTTTTGGATACAGAGCTGGATTGGCATCATCAGAGAGGGTTCACCTCCCTGAACCAAACACTTCACCTGAACCTCATTTTCCACTATTAATCTGGGAATGGAGGTGAAACATAAACTCTGAGCTATAGGAATTTGAAAGAATAACCTGGGATTAGTCAGACTCAGGAAAAACTGAGGGACAGAGAGCCAATGTGGGAATATTTCACGGGAGCCACAACCCCTGCTCACTTCGTATTGCCCACCATCTCCTGCTCTCCAGCAGGATGAGGAATTAGGAGCTATTTCTGTCCTGGAGGTCATAGAGGGAGCATTGGATCAGCATGGATTGGATCAGGAGATGGGTGTGGATTTATTTGGAATATTGTGTTTGAATTTGAATTTCTGACATTTGGCTCTGAGGTTCTGTTGTCATTCCTCGGCTCAGGAATATTAATTTGCTGGGATTTACATGGGGATGAGGTGGGGAAGGGGAATTGGGAGTGGAAAATAGCTTGGAATAAGGAAAAGGAGAGGAAGAACTTGTTGTGAAAAGAAACCTCAGTGTTTTAATTGACCCAGTGGACAGCACCAGCCAGCCCTGAGGAAAAGCCACATCCCTAAATCCCTGCAGACACAAATTCCATGAGTCATGGCATCATAATAAAAATAATAATACTATCCCCTCAAGTTTTTATTTATAGAAGATGATGCCTGGGAGCTGCAAGTTGTTGAATAAAGTCTCATTAAAACACTCTAGGTGTTTTTGCTTTTCCCTCTCTGCTTTTGTGGCCCTGTTAATGCTGGGAAGGGACCACAATGAGAAGAGCCCATTAAATAAACGAAGCTCAGCTCCTTCCTAGCCCCAGTTTTATTATTACCCCCTTATTATTTCTGTTAAATGGGAAAAACTCACCTTTAGAAGGAAAAAATTCTCCATTCCAGTCTCGGATTTATCTTTGCTGGAAGTGATGCCGAGTTGAGGAGTGAAATATGAGAGAAAAGCAGAGTTTAGGTTGACTTTGTGTGTTTATTTCTCAGCATTTTGCCTCATTTCTCTCTCACTTCAGCTCATTTTGCTGTTATGGGTCAGGATTTTCACACAGCAGCTAAAGAGAGAAGAGAATTTGCTGGAAATAGAAATTTCCATGCCAGGCAGGAGAAGCATTTGGTAAATGGAGTTCCCATCTTGTGCCAGGTGCACCCTGAATCCCAGGATTCAACAATAATCTCCCAATCTGACCCAGAAATAAATCTTCACTCAAAGCACCAGCAGAGCTCAGAGGAAATGTTTTCCCTTTAAATGTCTCTAAATTTCAGTGTTTTATCTGAGTGTGCCTTTGTTGTCTGTGCTTCATTCCATGAATGAAGCATCGCCATGATTTTTTTTCTGGATGTTTTCCTGTTTTTGTGGCTGCTGGCCACCCACACCTGACTTCAAAGGTGGAGAGGGACTTGGGACGAGGAAGATGTGGATGTGTTGGAGGAGGCCATGGAGCTGCTCCCAGGGCTGGAGCTGCTCTGGAGCCAGGCTGGGAGAGCTGGGAGTGTTCCCCTGGAGAGGAGAAGGCTCCAGGGAGAGCTGAGGGTACCTAAAGGGGCTCCAGGAGAGCTGCAGAGGGACTGGGGACAAGGCATGGAGGGACAGGAGCCAGGGAATGGCTCCCAGTGCCAGAGGGCAGGGCTGCTTAGGAGATTGGGAATTGGGAATTTCTGGCTGGAGTGAACAGGACAAGGGGAAATGGCTTTAAACTGGAAGGAGGGTGAATTGAATCGGATATTGGAAAGGAATTCCTGGCTGGGAAGGTGGGGGGGGGGAGAATTCCCAGAGAACTTGGGATCCAGGTACCCCTGAAAGTGTCCAACAGACAGGTTGGACACTGGGCTTGGAGCAGCCTGGGATAGTGGGAGGTGTCCCTGGCCATGGAAAGGATGGGAATGGGATGGGATTTAAGGTCCCTTCACCCCAACCATTCCAGGATTCTCTGATTCCAAGGTGGCAGCTCCATCCAGTGAGACAGGAAAATGCTGGAAAACATCCTTGAAGGACACCTGCACATCAGAACAGGACACAGGGAGAGCCACAGAAGCATTTTCCAGGGCTTAAATTCAATGGCACTGACAGGGTTGGGAAGGGTATCAGGCTGCGTGAAAATCATGGACCCACAGAATTGCTGAGGTTGGAAAAGTCCTCCAAGACCATCAAATCCAACCCTTCCCCAGCACTGCCAAGGCCACCATGTCCCCAAGTGCCACATCCACAGGTCTTTAAATCCCTGCAGGAAAGGGGACTCCATCCCATGCCTGGACATCCTGTTCCATTGATTCCTTCCTGAGGGACTTCTCCCATTCCCACCTTTTATCTGATCCTTCCTACTTTGCCATTGTAACAGCAGCACGTTTTTAATTCCATTTGACTCTGCCTGTGTGACTTTCACCTTCTGGGAAGTGGAAACCTCATCCTTGGAGTTAATTTTTTCCGAGGGGTGGGATTCCCTGTCAGTTGAAATAGAAAATAATGGCCGTGCTCAACAGCAGCACAAAAGCTCTTCCCGGACAAAAAGCACTCCAGGGAAATCCCTTTGTAAGGCCAGGATTGCTGGAAGTACCTCTGGGTTATTCCTTTAAAAACTGTGTGTGAACTGTAGGCGTGGCTGCTAAAAAAAATTAAGGAATAAAAATAGAAGGAGGAAGCTCAGATTGGGAAATTAATGAACGTTTGTTGCTTTTTTAATTAAATAAAAATTCTGGGATTTTGTTCTCTACACCTGCCTTCCTTCTGCTTTCATGATCTTTATCCCAAAGCTATTTTTAGGAATTTCCCTTGGGGTTTAGAGGAATAAAGGATAAAATTAAGGCTGGTTGGACATCAGCACCTCTGGAATGTCCCCAGATTCCATCAACTGAAATGTGGGCAGGGCCCCCATGAGCTGCTGAGCATCACACCCTGGGAAAGACTCTGGAATTTTATCCCAGAGGTGGTACCGGGGTTTGGTCACCCAGCAGGTCACTCCTGGCAGGAGGGTGAGCGATGGCACATCTGGACTTGTGGTCACTGCCTGGAATATTCTGGGATTGGCTGGGAATTCTAATATCCTAAAATGCTGGATTTTCCATGAAACTGGAGCAAAGATCTTTTTTTCATTCTTTCTTTCCTCTCTGTATCCTGGGAAGGGCTCCCAGGAAACAGAACTGAATAAATTTTGGGATGTGGGTCTGGCATGTGTAGTCACTGCCTGGAATCATCTGGCACTAGCTGGGAATGCTAAAATCCTAAAATGTTCATTTTTCATGGAATTGGCAGAAGGGGCTTTTTTTCCATCTTTTTTTTTTCTTTTTCTTTGTATTCTGGGAAAAAATCCCAGCAAGTGGGGGAATGGAATAAAGTTAGGGATGGGGGTCTGGCAAGTGTGGTCACTGCATGAATCATCTGGGGTTGGTTGGGAATTCTAAAATCAAAACATGCTGGATTTTCCATGAAACTGGCACTGCTCATCCTTCTTTTCCTCTCTGTATCCTGGGAAAAGCTCCCAGGAAGCAGAATAGAATGAATTTCCGGACGTGGGTCCATGGTGGCCTTGGCAGTGCTGGGATAACACCTTGGCTTGATGATGTCCAAGGGCTTTTCCAACCTTATAATTCTGATTTTCCATCTTTTTTCCTGGCTGGATAATTCCAAAGGCCTTATCAAATATCCTCAGGCATCTCCTCCATGGAGAAACGTCCTCTGTGATGGAATTTCAAAAGATTTTAACCAAGCAAACCCGATCTCCTCATCCACAGTGTTCCTACAGCCATAAATTCCCAGTGTGCTCCTTAAAAGTTTACAGCTCTGGGAATGAATGTGGGAAAAAGGGGAGCTTTGGAGTTGAATAAATCCATTTATTTTTATTATCTGCCACAGGCTCAGGCCCTTGAGCTCTTCCCAGGCTGGAGGGTCATGGATGAGTTCATAAACGGCTCTCCTATAAAAACGGAGATGGTTTATTGATCCTTCTGCCCTTTCATTAGGACTTCCCAGAATTTTTTGTGAGCAGGAATTTGATTTTGAAGGGAGTTTGCTGCTCTGGAGGATATCATGAGGAGCCTGTTTGGCACCACGTGTGTGGAAGGATATATCAGAAGGGATTTCAGGAGATGGGATTCATCTGATCCCTCTCCTTGTCTTCGGGTGGACACATTTTTTCCCCATTTTGTCGTGGGGATGCTGGGAACAATGGCTGGATATGAGGCTAGGTATGGCCAGGTGGGAAAGAGGCCAAAGGCACCTGGATTGGATCAGGAATTGTGTGGGAGCAGGAGCAGGAGCAGGGAAGGGATTGTCCTGACTGTCCCCTGTGCTGGAAATGCTGGAGCACCTCAAGGGCTGTGTCCAGTTCTGGACCCCTCAACTCTGGAAGGACCTGGAGGGGATGGAGAGTGTCCAGGGAAGGGAAGGGAGCTGGGGAGGGGCTGGAGAATTCCTGAGGGAGCTGGGAAGGGGCTGAGCCTGGAGCAAAGGAGGCTCAGGGGCCCTTGTGGCTCTGCACAGCTCCTGCCAGGAGGGGACAGCCGGGGGGTCGGGCTGTGCTCCAGGGAACAGGGACAGGAGCAGAGGGAACGGCCTCAGGCTGGGCCAGGGCAGCTCAGGGTGGGCACAGCAGGAATTTCCCCATGGAAAGGGTGCTCAGGCCTTGGCACTGCCCAGGGAGGGTTGGAGTGCCCATCCCTGGAGGTGTCCCAGGAATTCCTGGAGGTGGCACTGAGAGCTCTGGGCTGGGGACAAGGTGGGCATTGGGGCACAGCTGGGACTTGGTGACCTTGGAGCTCATTTGCAACCTTTCTTTTCCAACAGTGATCTCATGGTGTTTAGATTGGATATTTGGGGGAATTTCTTCCCTAAAAGGGTTCCCAGCCCTGGCACAGGTACAGGGTGGAGTCCCTAACCCAGAGGGATTTAAATCCATGTGGATGTGGCACTTGGGGATATGGGGCAGTGGTGGCCTTGGCAGGGCTGGGGAATGGTTGGATGAACTTTGAGGTCTTTTCCAACCTTCATGATTCCATGAATATCTGTCTTCTGGTTTGGAGTGCCCATCCCTGGAGGGGGCACTCAGAGCTCTGGGCTGGGGACAAGATGGGCATGGGGCACAGCTGGGACTCTGATCTTGGAGCTCTTTTCCAACCTCAATTATTCTGGGTTTCTACTGGAGACAAGGATAAAGGTTATTCTTACTCTTGATTGGCAGAAGTTATTAATTACTAAAGCTGATAATTGTTTTGGCAGGGTTTGTGCTGTACTTTAAATATTGTTTTAGATCCTGGCTGATAACACACGACAAGATCTGGGGACTTATACCAACATTTTATTTTTGGCGGAGAAAAAGTTGATTTTTTCCAAGTTTTTTCTCCTCTCGGAGGGGGAGGAAACCAAGAGAAGGATGAGCTCACAGTGGTTTCTTCTGATGTTCCAAGGTGCTTTGCTGTCCTTGAAATGTGTTTTAAGACATTTTTCCTGCTGCATCAAGCCACTGGGACTGGGATTTTTAGGTCTTTGCCCAGTCTGATAAATAATTTGGGGAATTTTATAAGATCCTGGTGTAGTTTTGAGGTACTTAAGAGTGGGATAAAAAGTGTTGGAGGGAAATGCATCCTATGTTGGAACAAATGCAGGCTCTATGGAGATCCTGAGCTCCAACAAAGCTTCTGAGCCACCCCAAAAGCAGGAATAGGGATAATCCAGTGTGGAAACCTTGGGAATGGGGCTTTTCTCTGGGACTGGGAGAATGGCTGAGTTTCATGCAGAAAGAAGGAAGATTTCCAAAGGATCACTTTGGAGCAGAAAAACTCAGCAAGGTTTTTGGGGTTTTTTTTGGGTTTTTTTTGCGGACAGCTTTGGCACAAGAATGAAACATTTTAAAGGCCCTGGAAAACATCCAGCTGCAACATTCCAAGGATTTAAAATTTGTTTGGCAAGTGCAGAGCCCACTGGGGGTTGTGACAGTTTCTCTGAAGGGTTTCATTTATAGCCCAATCCTTGGCTGTCTTGTGACAAGACCCCTGAATTCCCATTTTCTTGTGGGATGGGGCAGCCCCGATCCACTGCTCCAGCCATACATCCATGTCCTGGCAAGCTGGCATTTTGGAGCTTAGGAATTATTTTGGCTTTTCCCCCCTTTTTCTTCTGCTTGGGGTTTTAAAAGTGGCAAAATTTCAGCTGCTAAGTTGTCCCTGTTTCTTCTTTGTCAAATTTCTGCAGTTTTTGTAATTTCACCCTCAGGTGAATATGTTGGGATCTCATCCATGATCCACCACCCATATCCCCTTTAAATCAGGGAGGAAGCACCTTTCCATCAGGAAAAATGGAAGGACACAGCAATTTCTGTCTCCAAACCCAGTGACACCACTGGCACAGCTCCTGGTGTTTCCTGGGAGCTGAGGGTGGGAGGTTGTGAAATTTCCATCCCTGGAGGTCTTCAGTTCTTGGAAAAGCTGGTGTGAGCTGGAGATCGGAGAAGGAACCTCCTGAGCTCAATCCCACCTGGATATTTCTTGGAATTACAGAATTATTTGTGCTGGAAGAGATCTTAGAGATCATCTATTCCCAGCCCCCAACGTCTTTTCTCCTGGTGCCACCGATTTCAGTAGAATCTTTCCTTCTAAAAGCCGTTAAAAGAGGAACCACGCTGAGTTCCTCCCCCTTTGATCTCGCCTTCATCTCTTTAACGGATCAGATCTGGAGCAAGTTGTAAACTGAAATTTTCATCATTCAAAGGAATCCAAACCTCCCCCTCCTTCAAAAGAGCAACTCCGAAGGAGCTGGGAGCTAATTAAGCTGAGCACACGGAAAAACAGGAATAAAAAATCCTTTTCTTTGCAAAATTAGCAGCGGTTTCTAAAAGTAGAGACAAAACCTGAAGTCTCTCCGTGGGATTTGCATTTAAATTGGAAGTGGGAATGCATCTGGCCTTGGAAGTGCCAAATAATTACTTGATATTAAAAAGTTTGGAGATGCTTTAGGAGAAGACGTTTGACATCTTAATTGTTTGGTGAGCTGCTAGAAGTTCAGGATTTTAAAATCTTCCAGCTCAAACTGTGTTGACAGGAGCAGAACGAGCTGGTGCTGAAATGTTGGGAATGTGGAGCTTTTTTTAGCAGGAATTAGCTTCAAGCCTGTCTTGGGATGCGAAGCGAACACTGGGGAAGCAGCATTTTCTCAGTTATCTCAGAGCCTTTTCCCCATGGATTGGAAGTGTTGGAAGAGGTTGCTCAGGGGTGGGATGGAGTCACAGTCCCTGGAATTGTGCCCAGAATGTGTGGATGAGGACAAGGTTTAGTGGTGACCACAGAGGTGGTACTCATTGATGGTTGGACTCGGTGAGCTCAGAGCACTTCTCCAAACTGAAAAATTCCATGATTCTAAATGCCCAATTTAAGGAATTTGAATTTTGTGAGTGGTTCACGTTGGAGTATTGTCCCTAAAAACACAGACCATTTATTACATTACTCTCTTTTTTATGTTTTTTTTTACTATTTTTTATTTCCTTCCAACTCAGACTGGTCCTTATGACTGGCATTCCATCGAGGTCTGGGTTTCTCAGGACAAGGAAGGTGTGGATGTGTTGGAGGAGGCCACGGAGCTGCTCCGAGGACTGGAGCTGCTCCAAGAGCTGGGAATACTCACCTGGAGAGGAGAAGGCTCCAGGGAGAGCTCAGAGCCCCTGGCAGGGCCTGAAGGGGCTCCAGGAGAGCTGCAGAGGGACTGGGGACAAGGCATGGAGGGACAGGAGCCAGGGAATGGCTCCCACTGCCAGAGGGCAGGGATGGGTGGGAGACTGGGAACTGGGAATTGCTGGCTGGGCTGGAATTGCCAGAGCAGCTGTGGCTGCCCCTGGATCCCTGGCAGTGCCCAAGGCCAGGCTGGACACTGGGGCTGGAGCAGCCTGGGACAGTGGGAGGTGTCCCTGCCATGGCAGGGTGGCACTGGGTGGAATTTAGTGTCTCTTCCAACCCAAACCATTCTGGAATTCTGTGCTACATTTTGGTTATGCTGAGCTGATATCCTCAAACTCTGTTTGGGGTGTGGTTTTGCTCTTTTATTCATAATGAAGTTTTACAATTAAGCCAGAAATCTGTAATTTCCTCTCCATTATTTTCCTCTAATATTTTCCTGGTCCATGACAGCAAATGTAAATTTTTGGCAACCACAAATTCAAGCTTTTTTCCCATTTTTTATCCACAGAACAATGCCAAAATGTATTTTCTTGTAAAGAATGAAGTTTAATGACCGCACTGGGATAATCACCAGTGAAAAAGATCTTTTCGACAGTTGTTAAAGTGTTTGGATAAGGGAATTAAGGGAATCCTGGAGAACATTAAAGACAGACCCAACTTTATTGCCCACAGCCAAAATAAACAAAAATTTAGTGTCTCTTCAGAACTTGGGATAAAAACTTGGATTTTCCTTCTCTTGATTTGATAGCAGTGGACAAGTTACTGCCAAGACAGCAGGAAAGGATTTCTGTGGGTTTTTATTCAGTGGGAATGAGGGTTTTGGGCAGCTAATGGATCCTTTTAGGCTGGAATTCCAGATAGAAATAAATATGGACTGCGGGGCTCTTCCCATGTAGGATACTGGAGCAGATTTTGTGGTTCCATCCATTAGCACATCATTCCAGGATGGTTTGGCCAGGTTGGATGGAGCTTGGAACAATCTGAGATAGTGGAAACTGTCCCTGATCATGGGGTTTGGACTGGACAATCCTTAAATTCATTTCCAACCCAATCCATCCTGCAATTCTGGGATCTTTGGCCATTTCCTTGCTGTGGCTCTGTAGTCCATTATCCTTAAAAAATAAGTGAAGAATCTTTCCCAGGATAACAAACTCCTTATCTCACATGTGAGAAGGAAACAGGAAGGGATCAGGAACACCTGGACACCAGGAAAGGTTTCTTGGCTTCTCTGACCCAGCTGACAGTGAGATCCAGGAGATCACAAAATTCCCAGTGATTTTGGAGGATCCTGGAACTGAGGTGTGGCTGGGCACGAAGTTATTGGAATATGGGAAATTTCCCACTCTGGGTGCTAAGGAAAAGGGCCAGGTTGGGTTCTGAGCTCTCCAAACCTCCAACATCTGCTCCAAGATTTTGCAGGGCTCCACATCTGCTGGGGTGAAGTTCTCCTCTTTCTCACTGTGAAATTGTTGACAAAAAACAAAGGGAAACAACCAAAATTACTCCAGACCTCCTCTGGGGAGGGTACAGAAGGTGCCTCAAGGAGCCTCTGGCTGCTCAAAGAAGGTTAAAACTAGAAATTTGGGGTTTTGCTGCTCCATGGTCCTGTTGTCACACATTAAACACGGACAGAACCATCAGCAACCACAAATCCAAGCACTCCCTGTGTCCTGAATCCACTTGGGAAGCAGACAGGGGTCCATAATTCTCATGTCAAAGACTAAAAATGGTGCAGAACTTGATGTATTTAGGGGTGCTGTCTGAGCCATTGGAAATTGGTGAGGCAGGAACATTCTGAGACATTAAAGGAAAATTTGGGGTTGATCAGGGAGGGGGTGGGAAAAAACCAACTGAACCTGATGAATGCAAATAGGCCTTGCTTGAGATCCTCAACTGCATTTTATTACTTTGAAAATATAATTAATGAGGGAGGGCAGGGACTGTTTGTGAGGAGTTTGAGGACAAAAGTTGTTTCATCTCGGGCTGTTTGATCACATCCTCATTCTTTGGGGCCTCTTTGGAACGAGGCTGGCACTTTGCTGAGTCTCAAAGAACAGTTTCAGATTTATTTGCACATTTGCTGCTCCTTTGGAGCTCCGTGGGCTGGTGATGTTCCCAAAAATCCACTGGGTTGGGTCTGCAGCAGCATCTCCCACATTTTGCTGGTTAATCAGAGAATCCTGGAATGGTTTGGGTGGGAAGTGGCTTTAGAGATGATTCCATCCACCCCTGCCATGGCAGGGACACCTCCCACTGTCCCAGGCTGCTCCAGCCCCAATGTCCAACCTGGCCTTGGGCATTGCCAGGGATCCAGGGGCAGCCACAGTTGCTCTGGCAATTCCAGCCCAGCCAGGAATTCCTTCCCAATATCCCATTAAACTTCTTTAAGTTTATAACCATTCCCCCTTGTCTCTGCCTGTGTAAAAACCCCATAACCTTTAATTTCTCTTTTATTTCTGTGTCTCGCCCCATGAAAACTTCTCAGTGATGTCTAAAATGTAACTGATACCACAGAGACAAAATCATTGGTGTGGCTCAATTTTCTTGGCATTTTGGAATGCCCTCCTGGAAACGGAGGTCCAGGAATCTACAGCTGAGGAAAAGCCAAGCATTGTTTTATGGGATTGCTGGATGGAGGAAATGATACAAAAACCCTTTTTCTTTACCTGGTGGGTTTGTATCCAGCTCAGCTCAGGTGTTCCCAATGTGGTGGAAATCAGGATGGTCTGAAGGGATTTTGGAGGCCTCATCCAGGGTCATGGAATGGTTTGGGTTGGAAGAAACTTAAGGACCACCCAGTTCCAACACCCTACTCCTTGCAAGAAACAGCTTTGACCCAAACTTTGAGGATCTGCTCCCTTTTCTTACCTTGGAATTTGTGCTTTTACACAAAGGAAAGTTACCCTGACTTCCCTGCTAGACTTTGTTCAGTTCTAGGCAGGAGAAACTGCTGAAAATTCAGAAATAAAAATAGTTTATTGAGGTTATGAGCAACTAATTTGAGCTGAAACGTCGCGTTGGTCGTGCCCATCGAGTTCTTTTTTGGTTTTCCCCTGCCTGAAAAGGATCTGCATAAAATATTGAGGGGTTTTTGTGTGTGTAAGCATTGTTTGTGCTGTTATTTCCACACAAAAAAAGAGCTCAGCTCGTGCCTTAGAGTTTAATTCTGTGGCAGTTTCTAACTGGTTCATCCTCTTGATTCCAACTTGGTAGTGCTGATTCCTGGGAATTGGCTGAGAATTTCCCAAGGGAAGGAGAGCTGCTCAGTAAAGAGAAAGTGCAAAAAATTCCATCTTGATTAAAGCCATGAAACTCCCTTAAATAAATATAAGTAAATGAA
Organism: Passer domesticus; assembly: GCF_036417665.1. Classification (NCBI taxonomy): domain Eukaryota; kingdom Metazoa; phylum Chordata; class Aves; order Passeriformes; family Passeridae; genus Passer; species Passer domesticus. Next base: position 1,253,463 of record NC_087479.1, on the reverse strand, counting down.
TAATGTAAATAAATTAAATAATTAATGAATAAATAAAATCAACCAGTTGGATTCTTTAAGATGTGGTTAGAACTGAGGAGCAGCATCCGAAATGACGCTTTTCCTAGAAAAATACCAAATTTTCCATTCTCTCCTTAAAAATGTTGCCTTCCTTAGTGGAAGAAGCCTCTCCTACCCTGTGGGACTGAGGGTAAATAGCTCAAATTTAGGCTTTCCCCCCCAATTTGAAAAGACAACCAAATAAATAAATAAATAAATGTAAATTCTTTTCTGAGCTCTGGAAGTGTTAATTCTTTCCCAGGTGGCGGGAGTGCTTGTTCAGCGTGGAATTTGCAAGTCCCAAAGTTTTGCTCTGTTCAAGGAGCTACTGAATTACGAAAATTGAGTCTGAATTAGCAAAATTGAGTTTGAATTAGCAAAACTGAGTTGGAATTAACAAAATTGAGTCTGAATTAGCAAAACTGAATCTGAACTCAACATTTTCACCACTTGTGGATGGAGCAAACAGACTTTTTAATATGTCTAAACTTGGAATCTCTAGAATTTTCCAGGGCCTGAAGGGGCTCCAGGAGAGCTGCAGAGGGACTGGGGACAAGGATGGAGGGACAGGAGCCAGGGAATGGCTCCCACTGCCAGAGGGCAGGGATGGATGGGAGACTGGGAACTGGGAATTGCTGGCTGGGCTGGAATTGCCAGAGCAGCTGGGGCTGCCCCTGGATCCCTGGCAGTGCCCAAGGCCAGGCTGGACACTGGGACACCCTGGGACAGTGGGAGGTGTCCCTGCCATAACAGGGGTGGGACTGGGTGGGATTTAAGGTCTCTCCCAACCCAAACCATTGTAGGATTCTGTGAAATGGATCCAGGACAGAGGGAGTAGGGAGAGGAACCCAGGGAATTGTGAAACCTCTCAGTAGAATTTGCTATAAATGGTGGATATCACAATTTATCTTTTGTACTTCTACGCAGCAGATTTGTACAATTTCTAACCAATATTTTCAGATTGGGACCATCCAGATGGAAAAAACCACTTTGTAAACCCAAAAACATCCTTTGGCACATCTCTATAGGGGAAAAAAATGGATTTTGGGATTGTGTCAGGAGCATTTTATATTCAGTTCATCAAAAAAATCCCTGTCCTTGAAAGGTTAAATGCCTGATCCTGAAGCATTCTCCCCAAAAAATAATCAGGATCATCCCAGCCCTCAACTGATGTTAGTGGGGGTGGAGTTTTGGAGAGTTTTAAGTTCATTTATAGAAAATTGAGGGGAGTGAGGTGCAGGAATATTTCACTCCTGGAGACTGAGGACGGAAGGCCAGGATAAGAGGCTCCTTTATGAGGAAGATGGTGGGAAATGAGGTTTTCCAAATCTGCTGTGTGAGGGATAACCTGCTCTGGGGGTTAGCCCTCAAAAAATCCCCCTCTGGAATCCTGTGATTTCCTTATCTCTGGTGGGAGGTGGAGAATTAATTGGATTTGTATTGGAAGCTTGGATAGTCCTGGATGCAGGAGAGATTCCAGATGGGTTGGAGGTGACCCCAGTGGCTGCATCAGTGATTTTAGGGTGACATTTCCCTTTTTCTGGTGCTTTGACAGGACGGGGATGAGGAAAAGCCTGGAAATCCCTCCAGAGATGGAAAACAACCCCTGAAATCTCAGGAATTGTTTTGATTGGCAGCAGCTCAGCTGATTTAGGTGCTGGTACTTCCTCTTTTTCATTGTGAAGTTGACAGCACTTCACACCTGCCTTATCCATGATGGAATTTAATCAGGATTTCGGATCCTAGGAAAAGTAACCCATGTGTTTAACATGTTCTTTGGAAATTCCAAGGGTTGGGTTTAGGAGTTCCACCGAAAAATCCCAGAATTATTGGGGTGGGAAGAAACCTTCAAGTTCATCCTATTCCATCCCATGAGTAGGGACACCTCCCACTATCCCAGGCTGCTCCAAGCCCTGTCCAACCTAGCCTTGAGTTTTTCCAGGGATGGAGCATTGGCCCTCTAGGGAACCTGTGCCTGTGTTTCATCCTAAGAATGAAAAAATCATAAAATCATATAAAATTTCTGCCTGATATCTCGTTTATTTCCACACAAACAAAAGCTCAGCTTGTGCTTCAGAGTTTAATTCTGTGCCAGTTTCCAGCTGGTTCATCCTCATGATTCCAAGTTGGTGCTGTGCAGATTCCTGGGATTAAAATCAAATCCTGTGGCTGCTGCCCCTTTAAAAATCAGATTTAGGCCTCCAGCAAGGCCAGATTTCTACTCTATGATATGAAATTGCTCCTTTTTTTTTGTGTTGCAGCCTTAAAAAAAGGACGCTTCTGGATCACCCCCGACCCGTACCACAAGGACGACAACATCCAGATCGGGCGGGAGGTGAAGATCTCGTGCCAGGTGGAAGCCATCCCCTCGGAGGAGCTCACCTTCAGCTGGTTCAAGAACGGGCGGCCCCTGCGCAGCTCGGAGAGGATGGTGATCACCCAGACCGACCCCGACGTGTCCCCTGGCACCACCAACCTGGACATCATCGACCTCAAGTTCACGGATTTCGGGACCTACACCTGCGTGGCGTCCCTCAAGGGAGGCGGCATCTCGGACATCAGCATCGATGTCAACATCTCCAGCAGCACGGGTGAGGAGCAGCGCCTTGGGGGAGGCTTCCCAGCAAATTCCAGGGGCTGCAAGGAGCTGGAGAGGGAAAGTTCTTCAGGAGCTGCTGGAAGGAACGGGGAACGGGTTCACACTGAGGGGAAATTTAGGTGGGATGTTGAGAACGAATTCCTGGCTGGGAAGGAGGGGAGGCCCTGGCACAGGGTGCCCAGAGCAGCTGTGGCTGCCCCTGGATCCCTGGCAGTGCCCAAGGCCAGGTTGGACATTGGGGCTGGAGCAGCCTGGGACAGTGGGAGGTGTCCTTGCCATGGCAGGGGCTGGAATGAAATCAGTTTTAATCACAAACCACTCTGGGATTCCCTGAGCCTCAATCAGGGGCTGAGTTGCTTTGGTCAAACAGAAACCTGAAGAAAGTTCCCTGTTGGATCATTTTTGTTCATGGAGGTGCTCCAAGGCTGGAGCCCCTCTGAAGCCAGGCTGGGAGAGCTAGGAATGTTCCCTGGAGAGGAGAAGGCTCCAGGGAGAGCTCAGAGCCCCTGGCAGGGCCTGGAGGGGCTCCAGGAGAGCTGCAGAGGGACTGGGGACAAGGCATGGAGGGACAGGAGCCAGGGAATGGCTCCCACTGCCAGAGGGCAGGGATGGGTGGGAGACTGGGAACTGGGAATTGCTGGCTGGGCTGGAATTGCCAGAGCAGCTGTGGCTGCCCCTGGATCCCTGGCAGTGCCCAAGGCCAGGTTGGACACTGGGACTGGAGCAGCCTGGCACAGTGGGAGGTGTCCCTGCCATGGCAGGGGTGGCACTGGATTTAGTGTCTCTTCCATCCCGAACCATTCCATGATTCCATGATTTTACTATCAGGAAAAGATCTGAGAGGATTCTTAGAGGAGAAGAGCCAGCTTTGGAATGATGGATGAGCATTCCATGCAGACTTTGTCACCTGCCTGCCCAGGTGGAGCAAACAGTGCTGTGTCATGCATCCAATAACTACTGAAATCCCTGGACTTCCTTGGGAATCCTTGGGAAAACTGATGGGATTTCCTGGAAACATCCATTAGTTGGCCATTCCTACCAGCTCGCTGTAATTCCTGCAGAAAATGATGAATTCTATCACTCCTTAAACTTCCTGTCCTGGAACACTCCAGAAAATCAGGAAAGGGGGAAGAAAATGTGGAGTTTGGGCTCAGCATCCTAAAAGGAATTCTGCTCTTGGAATGACTTCATTACCCAGCCAAGTGGAAGCTGAAATAGTTGCAGTGCTTTGAAGGTCATTACTGATTCATCAAGATTCATTACTGCTCTGCTAATTAGGAACAGAAGGCCCAGGCACAAACACATTTCCCAAATGCCACGACTTGCAGGGGTTTATTAACATCCCTCTGGATGTCTGGGATGGGGGGGAATTTCCTCTTCCTGGTGTTTGTGCGGCTCCTCCTGGAGCGGGGCAGGAGGGGCTGTGTCAAATCCTAGGGAAGGAGGAAATCCATGAATTGTCCAGGAGATTGGGAAGGGACGTGTGGCTCTGGAATTGCCCTTGTTTAGCAGGAATATTTTTTTCCCTTGACATTTTCAGCAGGAAAAATGCGGATTTATGTCCTGAGTATCTTATATAAATGGACCTGAAGTAATCCCCTCGCTGCTCCCCCCATATCTCAATAAAATAGGTCAGTGGAGAGTGGGAATCGAGGCTCAAACGTGGAATATCTGCCCTAGAAAAACCCTGTCATCCATGAAACCCACCCTGGGCAAATGTTACTGAGAGCCAGGCTGGGTTTTTCGGGATATGTGAGATCATGCCATGGAAACCTGGAGGCAGAAGATGCTAAAAAAGCAACAAGATGTTTAAAAAGCAACGAAAGCCTCAATAAAAGTGGGTTTGTGGTAAGAGAAAAAAAAAAGAGCTGGATTGGAGGGTGTCAGCCTGTGCAAGGGATTTTTTTTCTCTGCCTCCAATATTGGATTTAAGCAGGAAGAATCAGCTTTGGGATTGGGATGTTTTTTTCTTTTCAGGACACAGTTTTTATTCCCAAAAATCAGCATTTATCCCTTCTGGCTCATTCCCTTTCCACCTTTTCCCTGCAGACATCATTGAGCAGGGAAGAGACTTATTATTTTGGGGTATTTTCCTTTATTTTCTGGTTTTGCTGTTCTGAATTGCCATAGGAAGGTCTGGAGGAAATGCTGATCCCTCATTTCCTATGGGAGTCCTTCCCTGTGGTTCATTCCCACCCCGTGTGGGCACAGCCAGATGTCCCACATGGAAAAACAACAGACAAATTCCTGCCCCTGGGATGTGCCTGAGGATGGGCTGAGCTTGTACCACCTCAGGATGGGAACATCCTGGAGCAGGACGTGGATTTTGGATGAGCACAAGGAAGCCTGGAGGCCTCCAGATCTCATGCAATCATGGAATTATGGAATTGTGGAATCACAGAATGATGGAATCATGGAATTATGGAGTCACACAATCATGGAATCATGGAATCATGGACCTGTTTGTGTTGGAATGGATCTTTGAGCTGGAAGGGCCACCTTCCGCTATCCCAGGTTGCTCCAACACTTCCAGGGATAAATTTGGCTTTCCAGAAGTTCTGCTACATCCAGACAGAGAAATTCTTGGAGAGCTGCTCCGTGTGAGTCTCTGCAATATGAAAAGGGCTTCCCTGTCAAGCTAATCAGCTCTCCATTAAATAATGAATTAATTAAAGCTCCAGGCTGCTGTTCCAGGACCTGCAGCCTTGATCCCGTGGTGCCACAGGAGTCCTCTGGTCATCCTGTTCCTGCTTTGATGAGACATAAAAGAAACCTTGATTCCAGTTCAAAATGTTTATTGGAATCACAGCCGTTGCATAATGAGGACGTGGGGTTTGGGAGATAATTAGTGGCTAATTAAGATATTTGTAAACCTTAAGCACCGTCCAGAGCAGTCGTTGATGGCAGAGGCCTTTGGTTATTGCAGCAAATGGATGGGTTTGGTGAGCTGTTATCCTTGGAATTTATCTTGGGAAGGAGCAGGGAGCAGAAGGGACAGAAAAACACTGTATTTTGTTACAAATCTCTGTCTTTTATAGTTCTGGTTTTGTGCTTAGTGTGCAGAGTTTTTCTTGTTGGTTCCATCTTTGGGAGCCCCTTCCTGTCCTGCTCACAATCCCTTGGGAAATCAGATTTCTCTGGGATAAATCCACCCTCCACAGATTGATTCCAGCAGGATTTCTGGGAGCTGGCACCCTCTGTGTGGCAGAGTCTCTTTGTTCTTCTCCAGAGGGCTGTGGATGGACTCCTCATCCCGTGGTTCTCCTCATCCATGGATGCTCCTCAGCACGGCTCCTGCAAAAGTGCTGGAATTAATTTCCCTAATTTCCCGCTGGCTCTGCATGTTCTGGGTTTTAAATGTTCCTCTTTCCTCCGGCTGCAGAGCAGGGTGGTGGTTTAGGGCTTGAGTGCTGTGTTCCAAGCACTGATCTTGGAATTATTTCCCTGCCTGTGCAGAATTTTTGTCCAAAAATCAGGATCATCCCAACCCTCAGGACTGGACCCTTTGTCCATGGCCTCACCATCGCTTCAGAGTGAGAGGAAACAGCCTCAGAGGTGGTTTAAATTGGATCTTAGGAAAAATTCCTTCTCGGAAAGGATGCAAAAGGCTGTCCACAGGGGGCCCCTTCCCTGGAAATGTTCAATAAATGTGTGGATGTGGCACTTGGGGCCATGGGTTGGTGATGACCATGGTGCTGGTTGATGGTTGGACTTGGTGATCTTGGAGGGCTTTTCCAATTTAAAGGATTTTGTGATTCCATAAAATCCATGGTGGATATTGTGTCCTCATGTGCAGTTAGGAGTGGTTCGTGCCCCAGAAAACATGGAATTTCCTTTTTGGAAATGGGACCTTGCCTGCAGGGTAACAGGAACTGGAATGACAGGAAAGCACCTGTGAAATCCAGCCAGGAATTCCTGACAGGCCACTCCATTTCCCTTCCACACCAGGGCCTTGATGGACCCTCTTCCATGGGGATGAAAGGGTAAAGGAAATTCTCCTAAGTTTTCTTGGCTTCAGCTGCTTTTCCAATCATTTTCCTGGATCAGCAAATCTCCCCCGGGCTCTTCTTTCACCTCTGCGTCCCTTCCAGCAGCAGCTCCTCGGTGTTCCCCAACATTCCTCCCAAAAAACCAGAGCAGCTGAGCAGTTCCAGCCTCTGTTTGCAGACAGAAGCAGCATAATTATCCCTCAGGAATAATTATCCCTTGCTGCCCTTCCTGGGTGGAATGATCTTGCTCAAATCTGTTTTGTGCCCCGGCTCAGCCCTGTCTTAACTCCAGCATCACGTCAGGGCATGAATCATGAGCTGGGCCCAAACTGCAGCTCTCAGGCACAGGATGATTAATCCTGGCCACTCAGCCCTTCAAATTCATAAATATTGCAGAAGTAGGACACACAAATAACTTCGTTCTCCCTCCCAGCCGGCACAGCGTGGATTCCTCAGTATTCCTGAGCCAGACTGGGTTTGAATTCCTTGGATAATGTGAATTCCAACAGCTCCTTGGAGAGATTCTCTCTGGGTGATCTCCAGTTTGGATGATTTCATGATGTGCTGCTCAAACACTCCTTTGCTGTGCTTGATCCTAATTATTATCCTAATTAGGATGAATCGTGTGGAGCAGCCGGGCCACATTATCCCAGGACTTTTCCCTGTTGCTGACAGGGGTTGCTCCAAGGAAATGTTTTCCTGAAGGTTCCCAAGGACACAGAAGTGACAGCAGCCCCCAAAATCCACAGGGAAGAGCTCAGCAGTTGTGAGGCCGCCACTTGTGGGGGCTCCTTGTCCTCCTCTGATTGTCCTGGGATCATGGAATGCTTTGGGAAGGGATGTTAGAGCCCATCCAGCCTCCGTGGGCAGGGACGTTTTAATGGGATCAGAGCGCCTCTGAAGGATTTCTCTGTCTGCAGCTTCTTGCCTCTGCCAACGGCTCTCTGGCATTTAATTAATCTGTCTGATCCGTTAATTAAGCTGGAATTTGATCCATCACGACTTCAGAGAGCTCGAGTAGAACCAACAACATCCAGAATACACAAGGAATAAACATATAAGGCTCAGGAATTTAGTTTTTTCTTTTTCTTTTTCCTCGGAAATAGCTGTCTTGTCCTGTCCCTGTTCTCCTCTGGAGCATGCTGGATCATGGATCCTCTGGAATTACACTGGAACTGCCACAGGAGAGCAGCTGGAAGAGTTCCTGTCTGGTTTTACTCTCTCCAGCTGCAGGGATGTCTGTCTGGGGAGCAGAACAAAAAATGAGAGGACAGGAGAGCAGTGACCTCCTGCCACCTCACCTCGTGCTGCATCAGCAGCCCAGGGAGGCCGAGTTGTCTCAGATATTTTATTTAAAACCAGGGTTGGACAGAGATCAGCAGAACCTTCTCACCACGGGCCACTGCCCACTCACAGGGTGACAATGTGGCTTTAAATCGGTGTTACTGGAGTGTCACCAAGGCTGTTTGTTCTCCAGGTGCCACCAAAGCTTTTTGTTCTCCAAGTGTCAACACAGGTTTTTGTCCTCTGTGTGTCACCAAAGTCTTTTGTTCTCCAGGTGTCACCAAAGCCTTTTGTTCTCCAGGTGTCACCAAAGCTTTTTTTCCTCTGTCACCAAAGCCTTTTGTTCTCCAGGTGTCACTTTTCCAGGTGTCACTTTTCCAGGTGTCACCAAAACTTTTTGTTCTCCTGGTGTCACCCTCCACTTCAGGAAACTGCTGAGGGTGTGAATTTATTTTAATATTCCTTGGTGCAGGAATAAGGGACCATTTGTTGTTTCCATTTAGGATCAGGAAAAAGCGTGGATACGTCCTTTTCCAGCCTGGGCAGTGGACTGTGGGATTGAGGGAACATTTCTTGTTTCCATCTTGGATTTAGGCAACTTTTAATTCTGCAAAGCAGGGGCAGAGCTGCCCTTTCCTTGGTGCAGCCTCTGGAGCTGCAGGAGCCCTCGGGAAGAGGCTGAGCCCTCCAGGGCTCTCCTTGTGCCACAGCAGCACCTGCTGGGAGACAGCAGCTGGCACAGCTGGTGACAGCCTGGCACCACTGGTGACACCCTCCCCAGCTGCCTGCCACCGCGCCCTGCCCATCCCACTGGCAGCATCTTGGCTGGCCCATCCTTGGTTCATCCCTGCTCCTTTCCTGATGGATCTGAGCCCCTGGACCAACCTTTGCCTGCTCATCTTTGCACAAGTGGTGGAAAGAGACGAAACGGCCTCAAGTTGTGCCCGGAGGGGTTTAGGTGGATATCAGGGAGAATTCCTGCCTGGAAAGGGTTCTTCAGCTCAGGGCAGGGTTGGTGTCCCCATCCCTGGAGAGGTTTAAAATCCTTCTGGATGTGGCACTTGGGGTAGTGGTGGCCGTGGGACAGTTGGACTCAATGATCTCAGAGGGTTTTCCAACCTGAACAATTCCATGGTTCCCTGTTTCTAACCTTGCTCATCCAGACTCACCATTCCCTGCTCTGGGGTCTCCCGAAATCTTTGAGGAAGAAAAAAAAAAATCCAGTTTTTATTTTCATCTCAATTCTTTTGAGGTGGATTGCTCATGGAGACAAATCCCACGTGCCCAGGCTGCTAGTGCTTGCTGTGTCACCATTCTCCAAAAAAAGGGATTTATTTTTTTCAGCTTGTTGCTAATTCCAGCTACATTTGCCAGTGGAACAGACAGCTCAGAGATAATTAAATACCTGTGAGGTTGTGACAACAAATAGCTGGGCTGGAAAGGGGAAACCCTGCCAAAAACCCTCCTGTGCAAAGGTCTGCGGCTTTTTCTCCCCCTAATTAAAGAGTGGAGAACCCCCCTAATTAGAGAAATTAGAAGGTCTAAATTTGGGGGAGCTGGAGCCATAAATGGGGTGGGGACAGAGAAATTCTTGGTGGGACGTCATTGTTTATGTCTCTGTTCCTCAAATATGACCCAGAGGTGCAGCCAGCCTTTGGATTTATGGCAAATGCCTCTGGAATTCTTCATCCCTGAACAAAGCTTTGGGGCTTCTTCTCCCTCTAATTAGAGAGTGGAGAATCCCCCTAATTAGGGGGTCTAAATTTGGGGGAGTTGGAGCCATAAATGGGGTGGGGACAGAACAATTCTTGGTGGGTTCTCACTGTTCCTCAAAAGTGACCCAGAGGTGCAGCCAGGCTTTGGATTGATGGCATTGTCCGTGGAATTTTTCATCCATGAGCAAAGGTTTGGGGCTTTTCTCCCTCTAATTAAAGAGTGGAGAATCAGGATCTGAACTTAGGGAGATCTGGAGCCATAAATGGGGTGGGGACAGAGAAATTCTTGGTAGGACCTCACTGTTACTCAGAAGTGACCCAGAGGTGCAGCCAGGCTTTGGATTGATGGCATTGCCCCTGGAATTCTTCATCTTAATGGATGGCCTTGTCTCTCCTGTCCCCTCTGCTGTTTCCAGGAACAACACGAATAAATCCCAGGAACCATAACGAGCTATCAGCTGCCTCGCAGTGACAGGCACTGCAAAATGCCACGGGAGACGAGGAGTCAGGGATTTGAGGGGATCTTTCCATCTGGGACACTGACAGAGCCTTTCTTATCAGCTGTCAGCACCCTCGTGGTGGTGCTCCTTATCTCAGCGAGGTGCAGCTTTTTCTGCTGTGCTGTTATCTCTGCTTTTTCAGGAAAAACTGGTGGGAAAAGAGGGGGAATTATTGCACTTGCACAGGGGATTTTTGTCATGGATCTGCTTTTTTCCCCCTCCCAAAATGGATGTGCTTCCTGTGTTTTTCCCAAGTTCCCTGACTTGTCCCAGCTGGAATGGCTGATTCCCAGGGTGGGATTGGAGAGCTCAGACTGGGATTGCATTCCCAGGCTGGGATTGGATAGCTCAGGCTGGGATTGCATTCCCAGGTTGGGATTGGACAGCTCAGGCTGGGATTGGATTCCCAGCCTGGGATTGCATTCCCAGGCTGGGATTGGACAGCTCAGGCTGGGATTGCATTCCCAGGCTGGGATTGGATAGCTCAGGCTGGGATTGCATTCCCAGGCTGGGATTGGATAGCTCAGGCTGGGATTGCATTCCCAGGCTGGGATTGGATAGCTCAGGCTGGGATTGCATTCCCAGGCTGGGATTGGATAGCTCAGGCTGGGATTGCATTCCCAGGCTGGGATTGGATAGCTCAGATCCTTTGCTGTCACACAGCCTGGAAACCCTGGGATCTGGAAGAGGCTGCCAGCACCACATGTCCAGGGATAACTCCATGGACAATTCCCAGGGGGAGAACTCCCATCCTGGCCCAGCTGGGGCTGCAGCAGAGCTGTGTGGGCTGGGACAGGGCTTTTCCCTCGGGATATTGGGATCACAGAGACCTCAGGATATCAGGGATCTCATCCCAGGGCTGTGACACCTGGGCTCTCATGGGCAGTGAATCCCTGAGCCAGGGCAGGCTGTGATTCCCAGGGAAGCCTGAGGAGCCTTCAGCTCCATCCAGCTGGGAAAGGCTTGGATCCCAACAGCCAGGAGTAGATCCAATGTACAGGCTGGAAAGGACAAATCCAGGGCTTTTCCTGATCCACACTGGGGTCTGCCACATTTGCCCTCAGCTGAGAAGCCACAAGCCAGGTGAGCTGGAAAATCCAGGAGGAGGTTCCTGGCTGCATGCAGGCACATTTCCCTATAAACTGTATTTTCCTTCTTGGAGCAACACCTTTCTCTGCTTTGGTCCATGATTTCACAGTGCTCCAGCTCCCCCGGGAATTTTCCTGTGCTCAGAACCTGCTGTGGCACAAAACCACATAACTGAGAATTAACAATGTTTTATTCATACTGGAAATGTTTTATTAAGCAGTTGTTGTTTATTTCTTTTTAATTTTTCCTGATTTTTTTTTTTTAAGTATGAAATAATTTTTTCTTCCCTTCCCTGTGGAAAAAGCTCTTCCCATGTCTGCCTGTCCCACCTGACAGGAGCTATTAAAGCCTTCAAAACAGCTGAAAGCAGCACTTTGGTTCCTGTGAAAGCCCCAGATTTCAACTCTGATTCCTACCAGGCTTGTCAGGGCGGGAGACAGGGAGCAGATCCCAGGGGAAAGCTGGAATTGCTTCTCACTGGGACGAGTTTGTTGTTTCTATCCCTCAGGGACTGAAAATTGCTTTGGAATATTTTTCCTGCAGACAGGAGGGAGGTGCAGGCTGGGCTTTTTCAGCCTTGGCATTCCAGGAAAGGAGCTGAGGGAAGGGCAGGGAGGAGAGAAAAAGCTCTTGCAGGGACTCTGTTCCCATAGGGAATGTCTGTCCATGCTTCAGGACAGAAGATCCATGAGAAAAGATGAGTTTTCAGGAGGCATCAAAGGAAAAGGAGGGTGGGCAGTGTTTGAATCAGGAGTTTCCATCTCTCCACCCACACCACAGAATTCCAAGTGTTTTCCAAGCAAGGCTGGACACCTCCCACTGTCCCAGGCTGCTCCAGCCCCAGTGTCCAACCTGGCCTTGGGCACTGCCAGGGACCCAGGGGCAGCCACAGCTGCTCTGGCAATTCCAGCCCAGCCAGCAATTCCCAATTCCCAGTCTCCCATCCACCCCTGCCCTCTGGCAGTGGGAGCCATTCCCTGGCTCCTGTCCCTCCAGGCCTTGTCCCCAGTCCCTCTGCAGCTCTCCTGGAGCCCCTTCAGGCCCTGCCAGGGGCTCTGAGCTCTCCCTGGATCCTTCTCCTCTCCAGGGGAACATTCCCAGCTCTCCCAGCCTGGCTCCAGAGGGGCTCCAGCCTTTGGAGCAGCTCCGTGGATTCCTCTGGACTTGCTCCCACACATCCACATCCTTATCCCGTGTCCTTGGCCATCACCTGCTCACTGTGAGGTGTTCCTGCTCCACGGGGCTATAATTCCAGTATCCCTTTTGGAATTGTTAATGCCAGTCCCCATGGAATAAACACCACTTTGATGAACCCCCCGTGACAGACTCCAGCTGCATTTCGGGGTCAGGCCTCCAATGCTGAGATGATTTCTCATTTGCCACAACCCTTCCTCATCCACAGCCATTTATCCACAGGCTGGATAAGAAATCAGCAGCCAGGCTGTTCTAAAAAAAAATGGGATTTAGTGCGAAATTATCCTTAAAAAAAAGCAGAACTGACAGTGGGAGAGTGAGTGGTGGTGGGAGGGCACTGGGGAGCACTGGGACGGTGGCAGGGACACACTGGGAGGGCATGAGTGTCACAGCAGGGCTGGGAAATCTTCTCTGAGGCTCTCCAGGCCGCTGAGAACTTCACCCCATGAATGTGGGAGCTTCCAAAGAGCACAACCCAGGCGTTGCTGTGGATAAATCACTTTTCCATGGATGATCCCGAGCAGGAAATCCATTCCTGGTGCCTTATTGTTGACCCCTCTCCTCTCCCGCTTCCCAGTGCCCCCCAACCTGACGGTGCCTCAGGAGAAGTCCCCGCTGGTGACGCGGGAAGGGGACACCATCGAGCTGCAGTGCCAGGTGACCGGGAAGCCCAAACCCATCATCCTGTGGTCTCGGGCCGACAAGGAGGTGGCCATGCCCGACGGGGCCCTGCAGACCGAGAGCTACGACGGGATCCTGCGGATCGTCAACGTTTCCCGGGAAATGACCGGGACCTACCGGTGCCAGACCAGCCAATACAATGGATTTAACGTCAAACCCAGAGAGGCCTTGGTGCAGCTCATCGTGCAGTGTGAGTAAAACCTGATTTCCCTTGATTTTCTTTTTGTCCTGCTGAGAAAAAGCTGATTTATTCCTCACCTAAACAAACAGCAGCAAGAGTCTTATGGCTGTTACATATTTGATGCGGGGTTGTTTGTCTCTGTAGTTCCCTGAATCCATGAATTCCATGTAAATGTGCAAGTAAAAATGACATAGGAGTCTCATTTCTGGTAAAAAAACCAAAAAAAGGAAAAAAACCAAACAAACAAAACAAAAAACCCAACCAAGTGTGAGGCAATCATTATTTTCCCCTTGACACACGAACAAGCAGACGAGATGGGAGGACATATTTCTCTAAATGCTGAGCTCATTTGTTGCTGCTGTGTAAAACAAGGAGGGAAAAAGGAGGGCAAGAGCTGTTCCCTGGGAGCTGATCCGCATCCAGATCCAGCCTGCTCCGCTCTGCCAGCCAGCCTCGGGAATGGGGAGGGAAAAGGAGGGGAATCAGTTATTTTTTATTTTGGAAACGTGTGGTGTTTGTTGTCAGAACAGGGAAAGCCTGGTTTGAGGTGGTTTCTGGGGGATAATGAAGAGATAAGGAGCCATTCTTCGTGCTGAGTGACTCCCCTGCCTCTGCTGCTCTGTCAGGACTTAATTTGGGTGTTTTATGAAGTGCAGCCCTCATTTATTCCACTTTCAGATGCCCCAATCTTCTGTTACTTGGCTTTTGAGCAGCGCTCTGTGCTCAGCACAGGTGATCTCTTTTGGGGCCTCCAGGGAAGAGCTGCTCCTCACACATCCTCAGTGCTGATAAGCAACTAGTTTGTTTTTCCTGGATCTGCTTTGTAACGGATTATGGATGCATTGATTACATGGTTGGGATCTGCAGGACTTCCATCCCAGCTTTTTCCTGCTGCTCCAGCTTTCAATCCCAAAGTTGAGGCTGAAGTGAGGATGGAATCTTCTCCCCTGTGGGTTTTTCTTAGTTGTGGGGTCGGCTGCATTAGGAGTGGGTTCATCCCACTGGAACTGGAGAGATCTGTGACTCCTGTCCTTGGCTCAAACATTTTTTTCTTGGAAAAAAAGAGGCTCAAGGGGGACCTTGTGGCTCTGCGCAGCTCCTGCCAGGAGGGGACAGCCGGGGGGTTGGGCTGTGCTCCAGGGAACAGGGACAGGAGCAGAGGGAACGGCCTCAGGCTGGGCCAGGGCAGCTCAGGGTGGGCACAGCAGGAATTTCCCCATGGAAAGGGTGCTCAGGGGCTGCCCAGGGAGGGTTGGAGTGTCCATCCCTGGAGGTGTGCCAGGAATTCCTGGAGGTGGCACTTGGAGCTCTGGGCTGGGGACAAGGTGGGCATGGGGCACAGCTGGAACTCTGATCCTGGAGCTCATTCCCAACCTCAGTGATCTCGGGATTCTGTGAATCTGGGAATGAGAACCACCACAGAAACAGTGCAGTATTTATCCTTCTAAATAAGGAGAGGGGAAGTAGCTTCTTTCCCCTTTTTCTGGCATGAGTTTGCTGTGAAAAGCAGAAAATATTTGGTGGATGAGGAATTCCAACAGCTTCCTGCTTCCTCAGGACCTGAGGCAGTTCCTGGTGGATCCCATGGGATGACTCTGCTGACTCTCAGATTCTGGAGATGCACTGCTTGGGTCGCTGTTATTTTCCCACCTTTTTCCTGCTGCCAAATCCCTTATTTTGATGCATTTTTGTTCTACTTGAAATGCAAAATTTTCCTAATTCTGAGAGAAGAGGCACAACCTGAAAATGCTTCCAATAAGTAGGAGTTCAACAGGTATTTCCAGGAGCTTTTCTTTTCATCTCTCCGTGTTTAGAATTCTGCTCCCTTTGTTCATATCCTGGCAAGTGACAAATTGGAGATGAATGGAGAAAAATTATGGAAAGCTTTGATTATTTTTCCTGTGGGAGGAAAGTTTTTTGTTCCCAACGACTTGAGCAGCGTTTCTGTACCGACGGTGGCATTTAACCAATTGTCATAAAAACCAGTTCTTTTCAGATTTTGGGAATATTTATCCTAGATGCTTCCAGCAGTGATGAACAGGGAAAGATATTTAATGGAACACTTTCATTTAGAGAATAGCTAATGGATTTCACTGTGGATGTGTGAGTGAGAATATTCCCATTCCCAGTGAAGGTTCTCCTTGTGACAGCAGGGCTTTGTCTCACTAGAAGTGGTTTATTAATCTATTTTCAAGGAATTATGGAATATCCTGAGTGGGAAGTACCCACAAGGATCACAAACCCAACCCCTGGCCCTGCACAGACACCCCAATAATCTCACCCTCTGCAGCCTTGGGAATGTGCTCATTCCCTGGGAATCTGTTCCACAGGGCAAATCTTTCTGTGGAATTACTGCTCCAGTTCACATCTGTTGAGTCAAGCTAAAGAAAAATGAAAAGTAAATTCAAATATAAAGATTTTTTTTTATTTGACCCCCTCATCTGATGAGTTTTTGTTTTCCTCACCTCTCTTCTGTGTTGCCATCCCTTTATCCCATCTCAGTGATGTCAGGATACCAGCCTGGGAGTTCTCCAGGAAAATTGTGGATTTTTGGTCTTGGTCACAGTTTGTTTTTCAACTCTGGTTTAAGATTTTGTGTGTGTGTGTGTGTTTACCTTAAATCCAAAAACTTCTCTAGAAAAATGCAAGTCCTAGAGTCACAGAATGGTTTGGGTTGGAAGGGAATTTCAAAGCCATCCCGTTCCACCCCACTCCATGGGCAGGGACACCTCCCACTGTCCCAGGTTGCTCTAAGATGAGGTTTCCCATCATGGGTTAGGTGGGATATTTGGAAGGAATTCTTGGCTGGGCTGGAATTGCCAGAGCAGCTGTGGCTGCCCCTGGATCCCTGGCAGTGCCCAAGGCCAGGTTGGACACTGGGGCTGGAGCAGCCTGGGACAGTGGAAGGTGTCCCTGCCATGGCAGGGGTGGCACTGGATGATCTTCAAGGTCCCTTCCAACCCAAACCACTCTGGGATTCTATTTTATGATCTTCCAGCCACAATTGTGGAGAAATGATTTTTTAAGAAATAAATCAACCCCTGCTGGTGACAGACAGGGCCCAATCCAGGGACAATTTTCCAGCTCTACTTTTCCAGCTGCAGAAGAGGGTGGGGACATAAAATTGTCACCAGGTGCCACCTAAGGCAGTGTTTCCATCATGTCCCTTCCGAAGTGATCAGAGCAGTGAGGATGGAATAATTTTCCCCAGCTTCCTTTTCCTTCTGTGCTCCATAAAATCCTGTTTACAGCACAAACCCCTTCCCAAACTCTTTAAAAGCCTCTTAAAACATCCAAGATACTTCATGGAAGCCTGGCTGGCTTTGGTGGTCACATCAGGGTACCCCAGAATTTCCTGTTCTGTTGGAGCTCAGCTTTATTTGTGTCATTCTTCCTTGGTAACAAATTCCAAATAATTCTGGAAAGGGGCTTATCCTGCAGGGATTAGACTGGGAATGGAACAGAGCTAATTAAGGAGAAAGATGAGGCTGAGAGATGATCTCAGGTGCTGAGGGGAGCAGAAGAAATGCATTATTCCCATTTTCCATCAGCTGGAGAACCCAGCCCTGAGTCCTCTTTTCTTGATTTTTGATTTCTTTGCAGCTGGGAATAGGAAAAGGAATTTTCCTGCCTTGGAAAGGCAATTTGGCAGCTCAGGAATGTGCTGGGTCCACTCCCGAAATATCTGCCTGATGAAATATGTATATGCAAATATTGTATTAATAATGGAATAAAAATTGTTGTGAGAGAAGGAAGCGTTCCCCATCCCAAATGGGACTGGGATTAATGAGCTAAAAACTCTTGGAATTTTAGGAAAGTCGTTAGGAGAAAATGTTTGAACAGGTAGGGTGGCCAATCCCTGTGGGAATTTACCAGATTCATGGAATTGTCTTGGGAATGCAGGTCAGGAGTGTGGCAAAACTCCCAAAGAGTGAAATCTTCCAGATTATAAAATTTTAATTATGAAAACTCATTAAAAAGGGATAACCAAGGAATCTGAGAAATCAAGTGGGGCAAATATCTGGATTTTTAAACAAATCTCTTATAAATCTATGCCTAGGCGGGCTGGAATGATGAAGGAAAGCAGAATTTGCACTTAATATTAATATTATTTACATCTTTTTTTCCCCATTATGATTGAAGATTTGAGTGGGAAAAGCTGATTAATATTCAGGACAACTATTACATAACCCAATCCATTCCCAGGCTGGTGCATTTATCACTTTCTGAATGAATTCTTTCTCTGGAGATAAAAGTTGGGTTTAATTTGGGCTGTTTGTGGTGGGAGAAAGGACAGCCTAAAAACAAATTTAGAACCGAGTCAACTTTTTAAAATTCTGAGCCATTTTTTTCCTTTCTCTTCCAATGATGTAATGACCTTAATAACTTGAAAATGCCAAAATAATGGTGCTTCCATTGCTTTTATAATTTTGATTTGCTTTCCAAAGTGTTTTTTTTCACCCTGGTGTTTGTGTCTGAGGAATTCCACATTCCTGCCCAAAAGGATTTTCCCAGGATATGGAAGAGGTTGATGCTGCTAAGCTGAGCCTAAAGCTTCAACCTTCCTGTGGGGATATTTATTGCTACATTTATTTTATACACAAATACAGAGAGATTGAGGCACTGCAGATGGATAAGTCCCATGTTGTGGTTTTTAACCTATGGATCATTCCCTGCTCCTTAATTCCTAGTCCAGAAACTTCCCAGAAAACTGTAAAACAGCAAAATCTCCTCTAAAATCCTCATCCAATCGAGGCCCATTTCAGAATAACCCAGAAGCAAGGATGGCTTTGGGTGTAATTTATCCACATGGAGCAAGGCAGGGAAAAAAATAGGGAAATCATGGATGGCTGGACCAGGAAAGAGAAATCCCAGGAGCTTTGTGACATTTAGCAAGGTCAATGGCAGTGTGAGTTTGGTGACCCGGGGAGGTGATGAATATGCAAACCCTGGTGCTGTGGAAAATTTAGATGAGAACCAGATAATTTGAATTTTTTCTCTTTTTTTTTTTCTTACTAAAATTATGATCACAGACAGGCCTTCCTGTCAGAAATTCAAAAAAAGCCAGAGCACTCCAGAATCTGAATAAACAGAAATGTTATAGATGGAGGCAAAATGGAATTATTCATATTGGGGGCAGGAGCAAATAGTCTTCCAAATAAAAATGGTTTTGGAAGAAGAAAAAACAAGTGGGAAGAGATGTAAATATTCCATATCCATATTTAAAATAGGGAGGATCCGAGCTTTGGTTGCTCCAAACCCCATCTAACCTTGAACACTTCCAGGGATGGAGCAGCCATAACTTCTTCTTCTATTCCAAATTAATAACAGGTTAAGAGGTTGGATTTGAAGGGAAAAAGGGAATTCTAGCCCAAAAGAGTTGAGGAAAACCCATGAGATTATTCTCTAAACCTTGTGGAATTCAGGGATATCCATCCCCACAATTATCATGGGAAGCAGGTGAGCAGCAGGATGAGAGGGGATGTTGTGGTTGGAATATAAAGGAGTCACAAAACCAAGGACGACTCAACACCAGCCAGGGAAAGGTAAATTGGAATAATTAACTTGTCTGTGTAGTTAATTTTTAACAGCAGAAAATGCTGAATAAATATAATTCCTTTGTTGTCCTGTAATACTTAGGAGATTAATTCCCATAATTACACAAAATATGGATTTCGACAGAGCTCTGGTTGCAAAGTGCAGCATTAAAAATTAAGATTATTTGGACTGACACAGGACACAAATAACGCTTCCATGGATGCTGCTGGAATTCATCCGAGCTGATTTTTTAGCTCCATAAATCCCTCTCCTCCTGTCTCACTTTCCAATATTCAACTTTGTACCTGTAATTGCCTCATAAAACAGAGTTTGGAAGGCAGTCCACAGATTTAAAGACAAGCTGCTGCTTTCCCCGTGCTCCCTCCCAAATCCTTTGGATTTTATTCCCAATTCCAGTGTTATTATTCAGGCCTGTCTGCAGCTGTTAATAGGGAGGTTTGTAAATCATTTTGCCAGTGGAGCTGGGAACAGTGTCAGCAGGAAGATTCCTTCCAGCAGGAATGACATTAGAGCTCTTTGTGTCCCACAAAATCAGGTTTTCCAGTGGAGATGGGCAGAGGATGTTGGATTCACTGTTGGAGTTCCTGGATGTAAGGAGTGCTGGGATGTTTGGTGGAAAAGATGATTTTTTGGGGAGATTTCCTTTGGGTTCCACCAGGCTTTGAGGAACCACATCAGGAGTGAAATCACTGAAGGCAAGAGGAGTCTTGAGTGGAATCATTGAGGTTGGAAAACCCCTTTGGGATCATCAAATCCAACTGTTCCCAGCACTTCCAAGGCCACCACTGACCCCTGTCCCCAGGTGCCACAGGGCTTGGAAATCCCTCCAACCCTCCCTGGGCAGTGCCAGGCCTAAGCACCCTTTCCATGGGGAAATTCCTGCTGTGCCCACCCTGAGCTGCCCTGGCCCAGCCTGAGGCCGTTCCCTCTGCTCCTGTCCCTGTTCCCTGGAGCACAGCCCGACCCCCCGGCTGTCCCCTCCTGGCAGGAGCTGTGCAGAGCCACAAGGGCCCCTGATCCCCCTTTGCTCCAGGCTCAGCCCCTTCCCAGCTCCCTCAGCCTCTCCTGGTGCTCCAGACCCTTCCCAGCTACCTCAGATGCTCCTCATAAGAATTATTCTCAACAATTCACAGAATTCCAGAAGGTTTTGGGTTAGAAGGAAAGAACTTAAAGCCCATCCCTGCCATGGTCAGGGACACCTTCTGCTATGCCAGGGTGCTCCAACCTCCATCCAGCCTGGCCTGGAAAACTTCCAGGGATGAAGCAGCCACAGCTTCTCTGTCAAGGCAGCTTTGAAATGCTTTGTGTGGGATACAACAGGAGGTGCCCCAGCAGAGGGGAACCAAGCAGATGAAGGTTCTGATTTTGTGTCCTTGGCTTGGTAGGACATGGATCTCAACCTGGTGTTGTCCAGCCTCTCCACCTGCCTGGAGGAGCTTCCATGGACCATTGCTCCCTTGGGAATCACTCCAGTCATTATCCATCATCCATGGAATTGCTGGTGTCACCACAACTCCTCTCTGTGGAGACCACACTCATCTTCTAGAGGGGGGGGTCTCCATGGTCTGCTGGCTCCATCAGCAGCTTCCCTGCTGGAAATTCCTGATAGGAAATTCCTTGTAACAGGATTTCTCACACTTTCCTTGCATTCAGAAGCTCTCCACAGAATAAAGGGAACTTTCACACCTTCCATTTATTATTGGTTTGTCAAGCAAAAACAGGGACATTGTAATTCTTTTTAGAGGAATTGTTATCGCCAGGTAGTTCCAACCCTTGATAACAAATTCAAACCATTTAAAATTGATGCATGTTACTCAAAATTGATACATATCCCTCACAATTGATCCATAGTCCTCACAATTGATCCATATCCCTCACAACTGATACTAATCCCTCATTTTCCAGGCTCCATTGCAGTTCCAGTGCCCATTAATAGATATTTTTATCATAAAGCCACTTTTCTCCCTGCTCTCATTGACTCCAGATGGGGCAGTTCATTTGGATTTATTCCATCATTCCGATGGATTATTGGCACATTTTATTCTCTATCAAGGAACAGAATGATCCTATCTTCATTTTCTGATCTGTGGCAGGGTTGGCTTGCAGAGAGGGACAGAGACACAAAGAAATCCCATTCCTGGATGGGAATTCCCATTCCTGGTGAGGATGACAGGACTTGGGACTGACTTTTCCAACAAAGGATGGTGATTTTTCCTTTTAGGAAGGTCCTGGCTTGCAGAGGAGAGGCTGCAGATTCACATTCTGCTGTAATTTGTTTTATCAGGATAATTAAGGTTTCTCTGGGTGATGAAAAATCATTCCAAGAAGTTTCATGGAGCCTGGTAATTTCTGGAATGATCCATTGGATGTTGGGTTTGGTACCCTCAAGACATTGGGAGCTATGAAGGAGAAGCAGCAACATCTCTACATCATCTCTATTGAAATAATCTTGGAATATCCTGAGCTGGAAGGGATCCCAAGGATCCTGCAGTCCAGCTCCTGGTGCTGCCCAGACACTCCACAATCCCACCCTCAGAACATTGTCCAAATGCTCCTGGAGCTCTGGCAGTCTCAGGAATGTGCCCATTCCCTGGGGATCCTGTTCCTGTTGGGTTTCGTTATCCTTTGCAAGCTGAAATCCTTGACTTGGAAACCTGGAAATCCAAATATAAACCCATGGAATGGCTGAGGTTGGAAATATCATCAAGCCCAGCAGGATATCCAAGGCTTCCACGTCTCTGTTAGAACTGGAGAATCATAAAATCCCAGGATTGTTTGGGTCAGAAGGAATCTTAAAGCTCCTCCAGTTCCATCCCTGCCATGGGCTGTTGACCTCCAGGGTTCTCCAAACTTCATGGATCCAGGCCAGGCTGGATGAGGCTTGGAGCCACCAGGATCCCTGCTCCAGGAATAAATCATGGATCATGGTTGATTTCTGTCCCTTGGGCTTGGGCTTTGTCTGATGTGGAAAAGAATCCCAGAATGGTTTGGTGGGAAGGGGCCTTAAACCCACCCAGTTCCAGCCCTGTCAGGGCAGGGACACCTCCCACTATCCCAGAGGATTAAGAATTAAGGAAAACAGGGAACTCAGGGTGTTCCAAGATCTTTTTCATGGCAATCCCACTGACTATGCAGAGCTCCCAAATATATCCAAGGTGAGCCCTGATGGAGTTTGGGGAGGAAATGAAAAGAGAGAAAAAGATATTCCTCCAATAACCTTGGAAATTCAATTTTGGAGATAAAACAGGGCTTGATAAAATTGGTTGAGGGGGAAGATGAACTCCAACAGGAGAGGAAGCAGCTGGAAGGAGGAGAGGAGCAATACCTGGATTTACTGGAAACAAAAAGGCAATTCCGTGTAAAACATTGTGGGGGGAGAGAAAGCAGACTTTGAAGCAATAATATAGAATTTTAGAGACTCCTGTGGGAGGAGGAAAACAAGGAAATGTTGGAGTTTATTACATTCAGCATGAAATTGTTGGACACAGAAGACAAATCCATCTGCCCTAAGAGAAGCCCCACAAACAGAGGTGATATCCCTTATTTATGCATTTATTTATTTAGTTGTGAGGCTTTTTATTTAGTTGAAGTAGAACCAAAATACAAATCCAGGCTCACAGATGATGAGCAAGGCCCGATTCCTTGGACTCTTCCAAATGGGATTAAATTACTCCCATCATTTGGGACCAGGAAAATCCAAATGGACTCAAACCCTGTTTCGCTGAGGTTTTTTACATCAGATCTACTCAGGGCAGTTTCATTTCAGAGCAAGGCTTTGCTTTAATGCTGGACATTAGGAAACATCTGAAGTGGGGAATATCATGGGGTGGATTTATTTTAGCACTTGTAGTTCCTTCTTTCCCTGTGGCCATGCACAGGGCTGAACTTTGGGGCACTTTGGGGTTGGTTGGAGGGACCTTAAATTCCATCCAGTGATTGCCATGGCAGGGACACCTCCCACTGTGCCAGGGTGTCCCAGTGTCCAGCCTGACCTTGGGCACTGCCAGGGATCCAGGGGCAGCCACAGCTGCTCTGGCAATTCCAGCCCAGCCAGCAATTCCCAGTTCCCAATCTCCCACCCATCCCTGCCCTCTGGCAGTGGGAGCCATTCCCTGGCTCCTGTCCCTCCATGCCTTGTCCCCAGTCCCTCTGCAGCTCTCCTGGAGCCCCTTCAGGCCCTGCCAGGGGCTCTGAGCTCTCCCTGGAGCTTCTCCTCTCCAGGGAACATTCCCAGCTCTCCCAGCCTGGATCCATAGAAAGGTTTTATCCCATTGCTGTTTCAGAGTCGTTTGGTGCCTCAATCAATGCTCAATTTCAATGTTCCTTCCTTTAAAATAATTTGATCCCTTTTGAATGCTGGCAGTGATGAAGGGAAGGAAGCAGGGTTTGTATTCCCAAACTGGTCACTCTGCCTCAGCTGAGGACTCCTTGTCCTGCTTGTCCTTCTCAGAAGCCACCAGGAATGATCAGGGAGAAATTCTGGGCTGAGAATTTGCTTCAATAAATTCCCATTTTGCCCCTGTCCTGCTGCTCTGAGCTGTTCTCTTCTGGCCCTAACTTTTTTTTCTATTTTCTTTAAATCTTCTCAAAGCTTTTTTATTTTGGAACCTGAGGACAATTTGCCCTCCAGCTCTGACCTGAGTCCCTCTCATTTTCCACAGATCCCAGGCTGATCCATCTCCAGGGTTTCAATCCCTGACCCCAAATTTTCAAGCCCTGACCTTGGCTGCTTAAAAATAGGGGCAGTTCAATGAATTCCATTCTCTGAGGTTTGTTCTAAGTCCCAGGTTCTAAAGGAGATGAAAGCCTCACCCTGCCCAAAGGTAAATGCATAATTTAACTTAAAGCTTTGACTTCTGCACATAAAGCAGGCCCCAAATCTCCCAAGGACAGAGAAAGAGAAAGAAATTTGGGGAGTTTACTGGTAATTCTCTGCTCTGATCAACAGAGGCTAACCCCGTTTGGGTCTAAAGTGACCTTGTCCACCGGAGAAATAAAATACAGAGGTGAGAACTGATCTCTGTTTCAAGGCAAATAAAATTTGTTGCAAACACTGTCCAGAAGAGCAGTAAAAATGGGATTTTGGTGCTGTTTGAAGTCCATACATTTGTTTTATGTGCACATTTCTGTGTTTTCTGCTCTCCCTACAACATCTCTTTGCCTCCCCTCTCTGAGTAAAAAACATTTTTTTATATCAAGCCATCATGCTGAGATCTGCCCCAGGTGTTTCCAGTTCCTCTTCTCCTTTCCCTGGCTGGTTTTTCCATGTTTATCTCTGGTTTGTTTGGCACTTGAGGCTGTAACGTCCTTTTCCATCGCTTTTTGGGAGCATGGGCGTGGTTGGGATGTGGTGACCCCAGCTCTGGGGGTGAAGGTCACCTGGGCTGGCTGAGCTGTGCTGGAGGTGGGTGGCACTGGTGGCATCTACAGGAGGGTGCAGCCAGGTGGAGTCGGGCTCTTATCCCAGGAAACCAGAGACAGGATAAACAGGAACAGTCTCAAGATGCACCAGGGGAAGTTCAGGTTGGATATTAGGGAGAATTTCTCCATGGAAAAGTTGTCCAGCCATGGGAAGTGGTAGAATCCCCATCCCCAGAGGGATTTAAATCCATGTGGATGTGGCACTTGGGGTCATGGGGCAGTGGTGGCCGTGACAGTGCTGGGAATGGTTGGGCTTGATGATCTCTGAGGGGTTTTCCAGTCTAAATTACTCTGGGATTCTCTCTGGAATGACAAAGCTGCTCCAGGGGCTGCAGCTTCCTTGTTTTACTGTAGAAAAATAAAAAACTCAGAGCAGGGAGCTCTGGGAGAGGTTTCAGGGGTGGGGAGAACATTTAAAATACCCCATTGATCCTTAAAGGGGTTGTGTGCTGATCACAGCAGTGTCACCGCCTGGCTCAGTGTCACCGCCTGGATCAGTGTCACCTGGCTCAGTGTCACCTGTCACTGACAGCCTGAGGGGAACCAGGAGCAGAATCCAGCACTTCCCTTGTGCTGATAGGAGCCTTATCTCGAATTTCCCCTGTGCTTTTCTCACCTTTCTTCCTTGTTTTGTCCTCCCTTCCTGGGTATTTGAGTGTCCAGGAGGGATCCTGGGAGGGTGGAAGGGGCTGGGCTGGAATTGCCAGAGCAGCTGTGGCTGCCCCTGGATCCCTGGAGTGCCCAAGGCCAGGTTGGAGCAGCCTGGGACAGTGGGAGGTGTCCCTGCCATGGCAATGGTGGAGTGGAATGATCCCTAATATCCCTTCCATCCCAACTCAGTCTCCATCCTCTGCCCTGCTCAGTTCATGTCCAGTGGAGTTCAGCCCCACAAATAATGGACTTTTTTTTTACTGTAGGAATGAGTAAAAACAATTATTCTCCTGCTAAATATTCCAAAGGAATATTGGTGTGAGTTGCTCCAGGAATGAGCCAGGATGTTGCAACCATGGCTGGATCCCTAAGGGAGGAGAGTTGGTCCAGATCCCAAATGGAATCCCAGAATGGTTTGGGTTGGAAAGGACCTTAAAGCCCATCCCACCCCTGCCATGGCAGGGACAGCTCCCACTGTCCCAGGCTGCTCCAGCCCCAGTGTCCAGCCAGGAATTCCCAGTTCCCAATCTCCCATCCATCCCTGCCCTCTGGCAGTGGGAGCCATTCCCTCATTCCCTGGCTCCTGTCCCTCCTGCCTTGTCCCCAGTCCCTCTGCAGCTCTCCTGGAGTCCCTTTAGCCCCTGGAAGGATCTCCCTGGATTCTTCCCTTTTCCAGGTGAGCACCTCCAGCTTTCCTCATCTGGCTCCATGATTTTTTAGCTGGAAAATGATTTAAGGTGAGTGCAGAGGGGTTTTTTTTCCCAGGTCACCAGTTGGTCCCTGATCCTCCAAAGACATTCCTTAATCCTGGATATGGAATAGACAAATTTGGGATCCAGGACCTGCCCGTAGAGAAGGACCCTGAACCCAGAGCTCAGCCACGGCTCCCCTCATGAGCTCTGTAGGATTAAAATCTTGTTCGCTGCTGTTCATTGATTTATATTCTAGCCAGGACAATTTTAATTCCATAAAATCCAAGGAACAGCAGCAGCAGAGCCCATAAAAGACGCTCAGAAGAGCAGACACTTTTAAAAACCCCATGGATTATTCCCATTTCATGGTTTTTTAAGGAAGCTCCTCATTATTCACCCATCCCCTTCTGGCCCCAGCTGGACAAGTCAAGCAAATCAAGATTTGCAGATATGGAGGGAAATTAATGGTGCAGCTTTGCCCCAAAGTTTTTATTTTATCTGTTTGTTTTTACTCATTTGAATACTTATCACTTGCAAACGTTGCACGTGCTCCAGCACAAATATTGAAGCTCAGGAACCTGAGAGTTGCTGAGTGAGGCTGGATATGGATTTCCAGAGAATTTAATACCCTGTTAAGGAGCCAAACCAGGACAGAGGCACCAGTCTGGAAAATCCCAGCAAATTCTGCAGCCAGGGGAGACAACTCAAAGCACAAAATCCAAGTTAGCAAATTCCTGAGAGTGGGGACTGGGATTTTCCATTGTAAACCCTTCTACAAAGCAGGCACGGACACAGAATGCAGAAGAAAATGAAATTATTAATAATTTTACACTGAACGTTACCATCAAAATCCCTCTAACTTAAAATTAGGAACTTGCTAGCGATAAAATGAAAAAAATTAGGAGTCCATGATGAGAATCTTCAGAGTTCTGACAAGGGATGGAGGGACAGGACACAGGGAATGGCTCCCACTGGCAGAGGGCAGGGATGGATGGGAGATTGGGAATTGGGAATTCCTGGCTGGGATGAATCCCTGGCAGTGCCGAAGACCAGGTTGGACACTGGGGCTGGAGCAGCCTGGGACAGTGGGAGGTGTCCCTGCCATGGCAGGGGTGGGATTTAAGGTCCCTTCCATCCCAAACTATTCCAGGATTTCATGAAACAGGGATTTTCCTCATTGTACCATGGATACATCTGTGCAGAGCAGGGTTTGGAATGCACAATTCCAGGATGGATTTGCCCAGCTATTTTAATTTACTCCTAGATGTGAAATTGGCTTTTTTCTATTTCTGGCCATGATGGTTTCATGTCACTAGAATAAACCCATTACCCAAGGTGTAATACCTCTATTCCAAGCTTTGGCTGGAAAATTGCCGCTGTCATTTCACAGGGATCACAATCCCTGTGCACTGGAGCTTCCCAAAGCTCCCAAATCCCATCTCGTCTGTGTTTCTCCATGTCCTGAGCTCCAGGCTCCATTCAGACACCTCCAGACCCACCTCAGGAGCTAAAAAAGCTGGAAATGTGGCTGCAGTGGAGAGTCTAGGAATAGTTGGCTTGGGAAGTGCTGGATAACGTTCCTGTGGTGTGAATCCAACTGTGGCCACAAACCCAATGGAAAGCGAGCCGAGGCATCACTTTTTATTGTTATTTATTTATTATTCCCCTTGCTGGAGATGGGAGAGAAAAACTCATTATTTGTTTAGCTTGAAATGCAAATTGGAGAGGCCAAACCAGCGGGTGAAGCCTCTGCTTGGGGCATCACAGTGGAAATAAATTCCTGGAATTTTCTCTTTAACAAATCCCACTATAAAAAATAGGATTTGACCCTCACCAGGAGGAGCAGCTGTGTGGTTCAAACCAAACAAGCATCTTGCTGTCATTCCTCTGGATAGCTCCAGAACTTTCCTTTTTCTGTTTCCTAATCCTTAAAACATGAATGTACTTAGGCTAAAAAACTTCATTAAACATTAATAGAGAGCCTGATTTAACTCCAGCCCCGTTTGCTTCCCAAAGATAATTGTGGAAGAGAATGAACCGTGCTCCCTTGGCAGCTTTGCTGGAGATTTTTCCAAAACTAATAGTGGAATTATGAAAGGAATAAGGAGGGAAAAAGTAAATTAAATCAAATTGCCAAAGCCTTGGGGAAGAGCTGATGCAAATGAGTTCAACGCAGAGAAGTCACAAACAACTCCAGTTTTTCTCCTGCACATCTGGGAAGTCACAATCCTATAAAAACAATGGAAAAAAAACGATGGAAAAAATGAGCTGTTAACTCTGGTTGGGGCTTTTATCAGCCCTTCCCTTTCCCATTAAAGTTATTACCTGCAAAAGTGGGATTCAGGAATGAGCAGCCCGAGTTAATTTTCTCTTCCTGTCACTGGGGATCATCAGCCCCTGTATAAATGGGAATTGTGGGGTTTAAAGACTTTTTTGACCTTAAAGGCAGGGGAAAGTTTCATTTAAAAGCTGTTTATAAGGCTAAAGTAGCTTGATAAGTAAATAAAGCAGGGGGAGAAGAGAGAAGGGCCTGAATACAAATTCCCGTTAAATCATTAAACTGAGGCACCATGGGGAGGGGAAATCATTCCCTGGATTGGGAGCATTCAGTGGAAGCAGCAAGGAAAACAAAGGAGGGAACGTTATTCCAAACCAGAGATGAGTTTTGCATGTTCAAACATTCCAAGGATTTATAAGCAAGGGGAGAAAATTACACATAAGTCATCCATGAAAGGCTTTTTAACACCTCAAACACAGAGACTCAGGAATATTCCCGTCCCAGAATTCCTGTGCTCATCCTCAGGGATTTAGAATCAGGACGTTGGATCAGGAGGATCCAAATCATTCCCTGTAATCTTTCCCTGGATTTGGAGCATTCGGTGGAAGCAGCAAGGAAATCAAAGGAGGGAACGTTATTCCACAGCAGAGATGAGTTTTGGATGTTTGAACATTCCAAGGATTTATGAGGAAGGGCAGAAAATGAGACAAAAATCATCCATGAAAGGCTTTTTAACTCCTCAAACACAGAGCTTCCCTGATATTCCTGTCCCAAAATTCCTGTGCTCATCCTCAGGGATTCAGGATCAGGAGGGTTCTCAGCTGATGCTGCTAGAGCATCTTTTTGTTGTTATTTTAGAGATTCTTCTGGGCCTGGCTCCAAGTTTGGGGAGAATTTTCCAGGATTTTTAGGTGTATTTTGGTGTGGCTGGAAAGGCTGGAGAGGTGATGGATATGGAATTATCCTGGCTGGAATGGGGAAAAAATAGAGAATTTCCAATTAAAAATCAAATATTTATTTCAGATAAAATTGGCTTTATTATAAAGATCAAATTATACTGGGAACAGCAGCGAGTGCCTTGTTGTGATCATGATCCATAAAAATATGGAGAGTTCATGAAATCTTGGAATGCTTTGGATTGGAAAAGCCCTCTGAGATCAAATCCAAGCATTCCCAGAACTTCCAAGTCCACCACTGATCATGTCCTCAAGTGTCACCTCCACAGGGGTTTAAATCCCTGCCAGGATGGGGACTCCACTGCCCTTTTCCAATATTTTCCAGCTTTTCCATGGAAAAGTTTCCCCTTGGACAATTTACATCTCAAAGTGGAAAATTGCCTGGAAAATAGTGAATGTTAGTAAATTTGATTAATAATTATTTTGATATCAATTATGTAGGAGGATCTGGGAGTTCTATGGGAAGTACAAATAATTTAAGACAGTGTGATGAGAGGAAAACAGGGGATTTGGGAGGCGCAGCTGCACAGATCTCCCTGAGAAAACAGTGGAGATCTGGAATATTTTCTTTCCCAAGGATAATTCCTCTCTTTAAACAACAGTTCCCTGCAAAGTTGCTGCCTTGGGAAACTTAGGAAAGCAGGAACATTTTAATGCTTTATGTAAAACACCTCGTAAGGATACAAAACCTCCCCGTGCCACCCTGGAATGGGAGGATTTCAGGAATTCTTCCTTCTCAGGGTTAAAAAATGAGCTGAGCTCTTTAGAAAGCCAGAATTCCCTGATTTGCATCCCTTTGGGAACACATTTTCCATGCGTGTTCCTCGCTCTGAAGAGCTGTGTGACATGAGCTGAGCACGAACCATTGCTTGGCCAGATTCCCTTTGTTTTCCAGCCATGATGAAGTTTTCCAAAAGCAGGTGGCAGCAGGAAGTTGGGTCAGCACACACAGGATGTTGGTTATATTTTATTTATTTGCTGTTTTTCTGGAATCAAAATTCTGGGGGAGTTTGAAGCCGTGAATGTGAATTATTTATAATCAGTTTTATTCGAGTTAAGGTGGAACAGGCTGTTCTGGGTGTGGGGAACTGGTGTGGGGAACTAGGACAGTAAAATCTCCACCGGAATGGAGAAAAAAGGTCCAGAGAGATTCGTTTTTGGTGGAGCCAGACAGCAGCTCCTGGGGTGGGCAGTTCATGGAATCATGGAATATTCCAAGCTGGAAGGAGCCCAGCTCCCAGCCCTGCACAGACACCCCAACAATCCCAGCCTGTGCCTCTGTGGTGTCCAAACATTCCCAAACTCTGGCAGCCTCGGGAATGTGCCCACACGTGAGGTCCCCATTGAGCACAGATTTATTATTCCCCAGATTTTTTTTTTTTAATTATCCTCCAGATTTATTATTCTAAACACAGAGTCACCAGCTCAGCTCTGTGTTGCTGCCTCATGCACTTTATCCAGAGAAAGTCCCAGAATTCCAGACAGGTTTGGGGTGGAAACCCCACCCTGCTGTGGACTGGGACACCTTCCATAGATCAGGTTGCTCCGGGCACTCTCTGAGTTAAGACAAGCTTATTGGTTTTATTCACTGTCGTTCCAAAGGATCTCCTAACAAAACTTGGCATAGTCTTGTCTCTTAGGACAGGCCCTAAACACTGCCTTGAGTTGATCCACTCTCTTGGGATGGGTCCTAAATAAGAATCTGGGTTTAACATGTTTAGTTTTTAGAATGTGCAAAGAAGAACCTCCTGCAAAAGGAGGAGACCAGGTTAGTCCTATCTCCTAGGACTACTCCTAAAAAAGAGCCTGGGTTAGTCTTGATTCCTAGCATGGGTCCTAAAGAAGAACCCGCATTAGTCCAATCCTTAGGACTGGTCCTAAACAAGAACCTGGGTTAGTCCTGTCTCCTATGATGGGTCTCAAACAAGAACCTGGATTAGTCTTGATTCCTAGGACAGGTCCTAAACAAGTACCTGGGTTAGTCTTGTCTCTTAAGACAGGTCTCAAACAAGAACCTGGATTAATCTTGATTCCTATGACAAGAAACCCACCTTGTTTATGGTTCCTAACCTGGGTCAATCCTGTCTCTAGGAGAGATCCTAAACAAGAACCTGGATCAATCCTGTCTCTTTGGCAGCTCCCACACAAGCACCTCAGTTAGTCCTGTCCCTAGGCCTGGCTGCCCCGCTCTAACTCCCCGCTGCCCTGGCTGTGTCTCCGCAGACCCCCCGGCGGTGGAGCCGGCGTTCCTGGAGCTGCGGCAGGGCCAGGGCCGCGGTGTCACCATGAGCTGCCGCGTGCTGCGGGCGTACCCCACGCGGGTGCTGAGCTACGAGTGGCGCCTGGGTGGGCGCGTGCTGCGCACGGGGCAGTTCGACCTGCAGGACTCCACGGAGTACACCGTCAGCAGCCTCTCCCGCGACTCCTACGGCGTCTACAACTGCAACATCATCAACGAGGCGGGTGCCGGCCGCTGCAGCTTCCTCGTCACAGGTAGGAGGCGTGGAGCTGGGAATTAATCTGATTTTTTGTTTGGTTTTTGGGTGGTTTTTGAAGGAGTTTTAGTCAGTTTGTTTGGTTTTTCCCAGGGGGTTGAAGGTTTTCTTTAAAACTGTGTTCATGGAGTGTTTGGGTCTTGGGTTTCCTGTGTTCAGGATGACCCCAGAGTCCCTTTTTCCCAGCCCAATGGTTGAAGAAAGAGTCGGGATTCTTCGGCTCTGCTTCACAAGGTTGTTTATTGTCTCTAATCCAAAATATTTTCTCTCAGACCCGCAGAGGTCTGATCTGCAGCTCTGCCAAGGGCACACTGCCTGCCCCTGGGCTGGTGTCTACATTTCATACTACAAGTCACGTGTACTTTATTTATCATTATTTTCCAATACGTATCACCTATGTTAGACTGTCTGCTTCTATTCTAAACCAATCCAAATGTGCCACCATCACCCAGAAGATGGAGGCTAAGAGAAGAAGGAAGAAGAACAGGACAATGCCCAGATCCCCCCATCTTGCCTCCTAGACCCCCTATAATAAAATCCCCAAAATTCCACTTTTCACCTGGTGATTAATTAATTATTACTCAAACTTCTGTGACTTGTGATTCTTCATACAAGGCTGGTAATTTGCTCCACGGGTTAAGATCGAAATCCCAAGTGTTTTTGGCTTCCTGCCAGGACTCCCCAGCCCCTGCCAGGGGCACGTCATCCAGGGCACCCAGAGGGATGTCCTGGGTTCCGACATTTGGGTTTTGTTGGGAGAGGCTTGATAGACCTCAAGGAAGATTCCCAGATTTTGAGTTTGGAATCTCCAGGTTGTGAGTAGCCAGGAGATAAATTGACATGAAGGGAATGACATCCCCTCAGCAAGAATTTCTCAGCACAAATGTGGTGGGAACACAGCAAATCCCTGGTTCTGGATGGTTCTGCTCCTTCCAAATGGGATGCAACCTTTGGCTGACACCATTCAGAGCCTGCTGGAGGGGTTTTCACAGCCACCAACTTCTCCAAATCTTGGGATTTTAATACCAAACGCAGCTCTGAAGGAAACAAAAAAAAAATTGTTTAGTCTCAAATGAGTATATTTGGTTCAATCTATTCATCAGGACTTGGATTCCAGACTGTGGAAAGTTATTCCAAGACAATTATTTTGCCAGGACTGGGGCAATTTGAGTAGTTTTAGCAAACCACAAAATGGAAAATGAGTCCTAAAATGATTTTATGATGTTTCCCATTTCCCACCCCTCCCTGTGCTCATTTAGGGTTCATCCCATCCTGCTAATTTATGGTGGATTAAGGATGCTGGAAGTAACACTTTGACTTTTCTTAGTCTTTTAAAGTTAAAACTGACTTTATTTAGCAAATAAATTCTTTTCCACTGCTCTCAGAGCAGTGGCTGTGTTGTACTCCCGAATCTCAGCAGCACAGATGGAGTTGAAGCCCCAGGGAACTGAAAAAGCTGAAAAAAATGATGAAATGGTTAAAAAAGAGGCTTGGATTTCACTGGGAATGTGAATAGAGACAAGAAATGGAGCACTTCTTAGGCATAATTGGAAAAAAAAAGCCCAATAAATAACTGCAAGGCAGGAATGTGGCAGTTGTGTGGAGCTTTTGTTTTGGGGGGAATAATGGGTTGTTGTAACCCATTTTTAGCTGGTTTATTTCTGGTTTTTCATGCAGGAAAATAGAAATGTGCTGGACTGGGGCTGCAGAAAACCATTGGTATGCTCAGAGAAAGCTTTTCAGTACAGCATTTCACGCAGACTGGCTTGAAAGATTTATTCTGACCCCCGAGCCTGCAAAATCTCCTTTTTTTTCCCTGTATATTTTGAGCCAGATTGGAGGAGATGAAAGCCAAATAAATCACACACGGAAAAGGGGTTAATTTATAGCATCTGGGCCAACATGAGGCAGATGTAACCTGCCAGTCTCTTCAAAATAAATAAGAAGTGACAAGGCAAATTGTGTTTGTGGGGAAGCAGAGCTGAGTTCATGCTCCTTACAGCTTCACCACCTCGAGATTTTATTCAGGGCCAGATCATATCCAGAGAGCAGCAAAAAGTCCATTCCAGGCTGTGGCTTCGGAAAACCCTGCCAGGGCTGGGAGCAAATAAATCAAACCAGATCCGTGAATGGCAGAGGCTGAGGAGCCTCCCTGAGGGAGGGTTTGGTGCTGGAGGAGGAGGGGGATGAGCACAGGGAGCTTCTCCCTCCCTGGAGCAGCTGCTGAGGTGCCAGAGGTTCCTCCAGGACACACCTGAGCCCTGCTGGGTCACAGCCTGGCCTGGCCTGGCCAGCTGGGGACACCCCAGGAGCAGCTTTTTCACTGTGGTGTGGGCTCCTCCAGGCAGCGTGGGCTGGTCTCTGTGTTTTCCAGGTTCCCAGTTTGCAAAGGAGGGATGAAGTGGGATCTGCTTCTGCTTCCTTTTCTTCTCTTTCTTCTTCTCTTTTTTCCTTTTCTTCTCCTCCTCCTCCTCCTCCTCCTCCTCCTCCTCCTCCTCCTCCTCCTCCTCCTCCTCCTCCTCCTCCTCCTCCTCCTCCTCCTCCTTCTTCTCCTTCTTCTCCTTCTCCTCCTCCCCCCTTCTTCTATCTTCTTCATCTTTTTTTTTTTTCCTTCTCCTCCTGCTTCTCCTCCCCCTCCTTTTCTTCTTCTCTTTCCACTTCATCATCTTCATGATTCTTATTCTGCATCATTAACAAGCGTCAGGACAAGAGGGAATGGCCTCAGGCTGCCCCAGGGAAGGCTGAAGTTGGATACCAGGGTGAAATTCCTCATGGAAAGGGCTGTCAAGCACTGCCAGGGGCAGCAGTGGAGTCACAATCCCTGCAATTGTCCAAAACCCATGGAGGTGGCTCTTGAGGACATGGGATGGTGGTGACTGCAGGGGGGAGGATTGACAGCCACACCTGATGGTCCCAAAGGTCTTTTCCAACCTGAACAATTCCATGATTCTCTGTGCCCCTGGGGAGCCATTTAGGACTAGGATTACCTAGAACTGAGTTTACCTGACAAGTCCTGGTTTCAAATTTTTCCTCAGTTTGGGAAGTTTGACTCCCTTGAGCTGGAATTTTCTCTGCTGGGCCTGAATTTGTCCTCAGAGTTGTGTCCAAAGAGGGATTTTTAGGTTTTTTAGACAATATTTTGTTCCCTCTCCATTAAATTCTTTAATCAGGGTTGGATACACATCCGTGTGGGATTCCTTCCTGAATTTCCACCAAGAATCTCTGTCCATAGTAGATGGGGCTGGCTTGGCAGAGCAACAGATTTAATATTAAAATTCAAAATTTCAATTATTCATCACAGCCCTGGGTAGGACTAAACAAAGCTCTAATATTATTCCATGGACTTAATTCCTTTTATCAACCAACTCCTGATCCCACCAGCGAGGGAAGGCAGTTTGGAATATTAATTCCGTGTTGTTCTGGCCTGTGGAATTTTTTTGCCCTGGGATATTGCGTTAATTAATGAGCTCATCTTTAATTATTTACTTTGTCTTACATCACCCCGTCAGCGCTTCCAGCCAAGTGCAACATCAAGCCAATCAAGGACTAATTGGGGAGGGTTTAATTGTTAGCTCGTGATCAGAGCTTTCCCTTTCCTTGGAGTTTTTGGAAGCTCTTTGGAGAATTGAGAGCTGACAAACCTGACAATCCAAACATTCCTTCCTTGCCAATACCTCTGGAAGGGATTGTCCCCATCCATGGCAGAGTTCTGGTGGTGCCAGGAATAATTCAGGTTGGAAAAGACCTCGGAGATGATCCAGTCCAACTT
Organism: Passer domesticus; assembly: GCF_036417665.1. NCBI lineage: Eukaryota > Metazoa > Chordata > Aves > Passeriformes > Passeridae > Passer > Passer domesticus. The sequence goes on along the minus strand of NC_087479.1, from coordinate 1,218,371 downwards.
TCCACCACTAATCCATGGGACACTCAGGCACCTCACATCTCCTGCCTTCCCTTCTCCCAGAAAACTGGGATTTGAGGAGATGGACACTGGATCATCCCTTCTGATGATCCCAGAATCCACCTCTGGAAAGAGCTCTTTGGAAACTCATTTTTTCTCTAATGAAAAGCATCTTCCAGACCTTTCCAGGAGAAGAACACATGGAAATATTTTGGTTTTCCAGGTTTTCTCTGATTTTTTGATATTGTAAGTGGCAAAATGGAGCACAGCAAACCCTGGATTGAGTTTGCCCCTATGCTGTGTTTCATATGGATGGACCTGTTCCATGAAAGATCTTGGAATTATGGAATAGTTTGGGTTGGAAAAGGCCATGGAAAGGGACATTCTTAATGAAATGTGGTTGCCCAAGCCCCATCCAACCTGACCTTGGACAATTCTAGGGGTGGAATACCCACCCCATCCCTTGGCAAACTCTCTCCATGGATTTAAGTCAACATGAACTCAGATTTAGAGGATTTAGGAGTATTTGGTCCTCTCTTTAGGAAATTATCCTTAATTCGTCCCACTTTTATGAAGGACGAAGGCTTGGATGTGCTGATGATCCCCTCATTTTCCCAATTCCCTGGGACATTCCCTTTTCCTGCCTTGTCCAAACCACAACTAAATGATGCCCTGTAAGATCAGGCACCTCTCCAGGGATTTCTGCCTCAGCGTTTGTTCTGTGTCCCTGTCACCATTCCTGGTAGCACCGTGGTGCTCAGCATGGAGCTGGAATCATTTCCAAATTCCCACTGGAATACAATTCCCAGTGAAGCTGTGACTGCCACTTGTCCGAGCTTTAAAATTCCAACTGGAGCAGCAGCACCAGTGTAAAAATCCTTTTCCATTCATCAGCCAGGAAAAGGGGGTTTTAATTTTAATTAAAAATCTTGGAGATTCCAAGAGAGCCTCTCCTAAAAATGTCAAGAGGGAAAGATCCTTTCAAAAGCACACGGAACATGGGTGATGTTTTGATTCCTGCTGAATTCCTGCCTGGTTTTGGAGGATTGGGATGAGGAGAAGCTTTACCAAGCCCTTGGCAGCAAATCCTGTCCTGCTCTAAAAACTTGACCAGGGCAACTTAAAACACAGGTGGGAAAGTGGGAACAAAAATTCCCACTGGGAAAAAGGAATTTTTCATGGATTTCCTGGTCCAGTGTCCTGCAAAGGCAGTGGACTCTGAGCCAGCAAACCCCTGCTTGGCAATTATTCCAGAGTCTGGAAATTTGGGATATTTACTTCATCAGAGGAGCAGACAATGCCAAATTTTAGGGAAGGGGACAAGGTGGGATTGCTGGATCTCAATCCTACTTTTCCTGTCAGTACTGGGGAGAGGAAAGTGAAGTTAATTCCTTCCATCCCAAGGCTGAAGGATTGAATTCCAGGATGAAGGGAGAGGGTGGCTGAGGTTTTCCCTGTGCTCCAGATTTATGAATCCTTCCTGCTAGTCTGCCCTCGGGGGAGAAGGAAAATAAAGGGATTTCACCCCAAAAAGTCATCACTGGATGTGATCCAGAATGCCAGACAGGCCTGGGTTGGCAGAGACCTGAAATCCCATTTTGTTCTATCCCTTTCCATGGGCAGGGACATCTCCCACTATCCCAGGGTTCCCCAAGCCCATCCAGCCTGGCTTTGGACACTTCCAGGGATCCAGGGGCAGCCACAGGGATGGGGCATTCCTAGGAAATCTGCATTTCAGTCCACTCCTGCTTGCAATTTTGTTTGGTTTCTCCCTCTGAAACAATTCTTTGTGCGACATGAGGGAATTGTGGGCTGGCTCTGCAGTGGCTGAGCAGCCTGTTGGGTTTGTCAGGAAGTTGGGAGCCCACAGCTGGGGAGGGACAGGGATAGGGAGGCTGAATGCCAAGAGGGGAGAGCTGCAGCTTCCTGGGAAACCCTGAGAAATTTGGGAAGCCTTGGAGACCTGGCTGGAGCTGGATCCATGGATAGAGCCTGGATGGGCATGGACAACTGCAGGTGTGGAGGCAGAGCTGTGGGAATGCTCAGGAATGCTGTGATTCCCACTGGCTGGGGGAGTGTAGTGGTTCTGGTTTGTTCATTTGAGATTCCACTAATTTTGAGATTTTTTTGGCTAATGTACTAAATGAATGTGGTGGGTTTGGTGTTGGCTAATCACTAATGTACTTATTTCTTGCTGTGAGGTAGGGTTAGGAGAAAGGTAAAGCAGTTTCAAAACTCTAAAAGGGTATAAAGAAAAATTTATTAATGTAATTATTAATTATTAATGATCTAATTATAATTTATTATATTAATTTACATTTAATTGGGAATTAAATATATTTTAATTATTATTTATTAAAGTATTACATTATTATTTATTAATTTATCAACTTAAAGAAAGAGTAATAAAAGAGTAATAAGAATCAGAGCAAAACTTTTAGAACGCTTCTTTTCTCTCCACAACTTTTTCTTTCTTATTGACAATGTAAAGAAACTAAACTTAAAATTCTAGTCAGATTTTTGCTTTCAGACAGGGAGCAGCCTGGCCAGGGCTGGAGTCCATCCAGGGGCTCTCCTGTTCCTCGTGTTGCTCCAAAGATCCCACAGCACTGCAGCCTGTCCTGGCTGCATTTCCCTCTGCTCTGATCCCATTTCTCCAGGAGATTCCCCTGCTCAGAGGTCACAGTTCCCTCCCTGTGCCCGTGGTGACGCTTTATTATTGATTATTTACAATTCCAGGCCCACATCCCATCCCTTGCCCTGCCCATCCTTCAGGACCCAGGTGCTTGGCACTGCCTGACACCACTTCCCCCTTCCTCACGTGCCATTTCTGTGGGATTTCTGCAGGATTCCCATGGGATTTCTATAGGATTCCCACTGGTGACATGTAAATTGTCACCTTCACACTGAGCCAGGGGTTTCTTTGGAATTGTGGACCCCATTCCCGCAGGAATTGCTTCCTGCCAGGCACAGATGTAGAGTGTGTTCAGCCATATAAAAATGAAGGCATGGAATGCTGGCAGGTTTGGATAGCTGGGAATGGGATCTTCCCAAATCTCACCTATCCCAGTGTGGGAAGCAGGAATCTCCAGATCCTACTACAACTGGATTTCTTTCTCCCTCAAGGCAGCACCGCAGAGCTCACAGCCCCAGAGTGATGGAAAGGGAGCTGAGGAACTCTGGAGTTTAGCTCCTGGGGTCGGGTCGGGGTCGGGGGTCGGGAATCCCGAGCAGGAGCAGCAGGAATTGCAGGGAGGGGAACGGCAGCTCTTGCAGGGCTCAGCCAGCAGATGTCACGTTTGGGTATCGCTGGGGAGGAGCTGGATCCTCGGGAAAACCCCAGGGAAAGGGAGGAGGCGGGGAAGGGCACCTGGAGAAGGAATCTCATGGATGCCACTGGAGCATTCCACGTTTTTCTTTCTTTGGGATGTTGGGTTTCTGTGCCTGGAATGGGAACCTCTAAACCCATTGGAGATGGACAGACCTCAGATAAATTGAAATTTGTGCATCAATTAGGCACAAAAACGTTTGTTTTATTCCCAAATCATCCCTTCCCTGCAAGTTACAATTCATTATTCATACATATAATAATTCATAATAATACAATTCATAATTCTGCAAATATTTTGGGAAGAGATTTTTCTGGGAAGGGTGGGAAAGTCTCATCCCTGACTTCCCAGTGGGAGCAGCAGGTATGGGGTTGTCTGTCCCTGGAATTCCCTGGAGCAGCTGCTTCCTCCAACTATTGGGGGGATTATTTATTATTAATATTTTAATAGGAATAGACTTTATTAACCTTAACCATGCTCAAGTGTCTTCAGCTGCTCAGCCCAAACAATCCAGACCTTGGAAGTCACTCCTGGAGGACAGGGAAGGCCCTGGAAGTCATTCCTGGAGGATTAAGGGAAGGCCACAAATAAAAAAAACATCTTTAAGGTCCCTTCCAAGCCAAATAATTCCCTGATTTTCATCTTCCATGGTTATGGGGAGGCAGAACATGACTGGGATGATCCAGCTGCAGGATTGGATTGAGGAGCAGATCCAGGAGGAGAGAGATGTTGCCTTTCCCAAATGCAAATAAAGAATAAAACATCTTCTGGTTCTTCCTGCAACCCTTCCATAAAACAGAGATCCTGGAATAAAGCAGAGCACAGAAGGGGCAGCATTTTCCATAAATTCAGAGTCTCCCACTATTTTACAGAGTTAAATGCAAGGTTTTATTTAGGATTTATGCTCTCCCAGCATTGTAAGGATGGAAAGGGCTGGAGCTGAGGTTGCCACAAGGGGAAGCATTTATAAATCTCTGATTTTATTTCCTTTCCCTGAATGTGATGGAGTGGGAGCTGCTCAGTGCTCACAGCCAGCTCTGTCACCAGCAGTGCCACAAACGTGGGACAGAGCTGCTGCAATTCCCAAAACTCCAAGGAATTGGCAGAACTTGATGGGAAAATAAGGAGGAAACAGATGAGGAAATGATTCCTTGAATGCTCCGTGTCCACACAATTCCCACTGTTTGTTCCTGCAGGATGGGGAGCCAACACCAATCCCACCCTCTGGGATCTGGGACATTTAGGGACACAGGGTTTGGGGCACTTGTGGCATTGCTGAGATCCCTGTGCTGCTGTGCTCTCATCCCAGTTGGAATTTGCAGTGCCCAGTCCAGCAACAATTCCTTTAAGGGATTCTTTTCCTCAGGGATAAATGGCTGAGTGATCCCAATAGACCACAGGATGAGGAATCCTGGCTGATCATTTTCTCTAAAAGAGACCAGCTAAAACTCTTTCCTTTTATTTTAAAAACGAAAAATCCGCGAGTCTTACAAAATAAGGAATGTGGAATCCAAGGAGGCAGGTTTTTTACAGATTTTAAGGGTGACAGATTGACAGCTGAAAAATTCAGGTGTCAGAAACAGCTGGTCCTCAGCCAGATTTATTTCCTGAGATCTGAGGATAAAAGGGATGGGAACACTTCAGGGAAAGCTGAAAAGTTGAGGAAGCCACGGAGCCAACAATGAAATCCTCTTGAAATGTGGGAAACAGCTCCGGGTTTGAAGGCAGGGTGGGAAATGGTCACCGAGAGAGGGATCCTTTTATCAGAGTGAAATCAAACTCCAGCACCAAGATCTGCTAAAATCTGGAGAACTGGGAGAGAAAGCACTCTGCCTCCTGGATTTCCATCCCAAGGGATGATAATAAATGATCATGGAAGTTCTGCACTAGGACACTTCAGCCCATTTGGTGAATGAATGGGAATTTGGGGGATTGCAGAGCTGGGAGGGGGATGTTATTTCTTTGCTTGGAACAACTTCAAACCCAGAGAGAGAGAGAGACTTTGGATAAAGGCCTGGAGTGCCAGGACAAGGGGAATGCCTCAATCCACTTCTGTTCAGGGCAATTCTCCAGCTCTTAGATCCCTGTGGAGCTTGGGATGGAGCAGCTGAAGTGACTTTTCCCTTTGCTTGGTTTCTCTAATTCAGTGCCACAGAGAATTCATCCCATTTTTGACCTTACACTGGTACAGGGCTGGTGGAAAACGTTTGGATGCACTGCCTGGAGGGATTGAATGCTGCACAACAAATGCTCATGACTGAAGAAAAATGGAGAAGAAAATGGAGAAGAAAAGGCTCTGGGAAGAGCTCAGAGCCCCCTGAAGGGCCTGAAGGGGCTCCAGGAGAGCTGGAGATGGACTGGGGACAAGGCATGGAGGGACAGGACACAGGGAATGACTTTAGGCTGGAAAAAGGGAGATTTAGATGGGATATTGGGAAGGAATTCCTGGCTGGGAGGGTGGGGAGGGGCTGGGCTGGAATTGCCAGAGCAGCTGTGGCTGCCCCTGGATCCCTGGCAGTGCCCAGGGCCCTGCACCCAGAGACAGACAAAGACATCCAGGGACACATGGGGCACCCAGGGCTGAGGCCCCTCTCAGCTGGGGCTCCTCTCCAGGCTGAGCAGCCCCAGCTCCCTCAGCCTTTCCTGGGCATGGAGATGCTCCAGCCCTTCCTCATCCTCACATCCCTGCTCTGGACCAGATCCAGGAGCTCCAGGTCCCTCCTGTCCTGCTCATCCCAGAGCTGGACGCAGGGTCCCCAGGGATGAAACTCCACAAACTCTGGATCACCTGGGCTTTGAGGTGGGAAGCCCATTAAGAGCTGAGATCCCAGAAACCTCTCACATTCCTGTCATCCCAGCTAAAAATGATCTTCCACCCCAAAATCCACATTGTGCCAACCTCCAGGCTCCTGACCATGAGCAGAACTTTCTATGTGACACAACCCAACTCCTGCTTCCATTCAAAGCTCTGGGAAGCCTCAGAGAAAACCACAACATCCTCACATCCCTCCCCTGGATGATATCCAGGAGCTCCAGGTCCCTCCTCTCCCAAGATCCAGAGCCAAGGGATTTGGGGACAAGGGACATTTCCAGGTTCCCCATAACTCCCACACTTCCAGAAGCCACCTCTGCTTTCCCTGCACTCCAAACCACGTCCCTGCTTCCCCAAGTTTACAAGGCAAGCTCTGAGCATTGTGCTGTTGAATTTCCAGCCTCTCCATTCCCGGCGTTGTTTTCACAGGGATTTGGGATAATGCAGCTCTTCACGGTGCCTCATTACTCCCCCAAAGGTGCCGGTGTTGTTCAAGTGCCCCTCCTGTGACAAGTGGCTCATTACGGCTCCTCTCAGTCCCCCCCAGAGATCCCATTATATCCAACAGCAGTGGGAGTGGGAAGAGGATAATTTGCATCCAGCATGAGCTTTTCCCATTATTCCCACTTCTCAGGAACAAGGAAAACAAATTGTCTCGACTGCTGCTCCCTTTTTATTCCCGCTGCAGTCCCTTTTTTCCAGCAGTGGTTTTGCTTTGCTCCCTCTCCTTGGAATATTGTTGTTTGCTCCTCCACTCTGGGCTAATTGAAGGTACTCATTCCCTGGGCAATTGGGAAAAATATCTTGGCTAAGAGGGCTTTTTATCCTGGGAAAAGAAAAGCGTGGTCGGAGAGAAAAGCTGGATCAATAGGTGCCATGTTGCTGTTTATTCCCAGGATTTTGCCTTTGTTCCTTTGCATTTTGGGGGGCTTTTAAGGCATTTTTTCCTCCTCTTCTCACGGCTTTTCTGCTGATGGAAATTGTCCCATTTGGAATTCAAAATGCCTTTCATCCTTCTCTATTTCCACCTGAGTCAGGGATAGTTTTGAGGAGAAAATCCCTAAATTCAGTGTTTGTTTCGTCACAGACTCCTGAAATCCCAGTTAAGGGAAGGGAGTAATGAATCCATATCCCTCCCATATTCTGTGTGACAGGCAGGCCATGTTTTCCCAGGTTTTTCCAGCCCTTTGCCAATTATTCCCACTGCCAAATCCCTGCAAAAGTATGGATGGAAGTAGAAAGATCTCAACTCCTTGGATCCTGGGAATGAGGGGCTGGCTGCAGTAGGATCTCAGCCTTTGGATCCCAGGAATGAGGGGCTGGATCCAGTTGAATCTCAAACCTTGGATCCTGAGAATGAGGGGCTGGATCTCAACCACTGGATTTTGGGAATGAGGGGTGGCTGCAGTTGAATCTCAACCCCTGGATCCTGGGAATTAGCAGCTGGATCTCAGCCCTTGGATCCCAGGAATGAAGGGATGGCTGCAGTTGGATCTCAGCCCTTGGATCCTGGGAATGAGGGGTGGCTCCAGCTGGAACCCTTGGATCTGGGAATGCCCAACTGAAGTTATTTCCTGATGATTTTCCTGTGTTTTCCCTCCATTTTTGCGATGGATGGGTGAATTCTTGGCTGGCTGAGTTATTCTCTGGCTGCCGGGCCAGGGAATTCCATGGTTTCTGGTGATGCCTTGGGAAGGCTGCCTTAGAACAGAGGCTGGATGGAGTTCCAGAATAAAGTAGGGATTGATTCCAAGGATCTCCTCCATGGATCCACCTTGGGCAGCACCAGAGCCCAGCCAGGGCTGCCCCCAAGATGAACCCAAATGGCCCCAAAATGCACGAGCGCTGCCGGGGTCTCTCCCTGGGCTCAGCTCTGCTCCATGTGCACATTGCAGTTCAGTGTCCAGTTCCAGCTGCAGCCCCTGCAGTCCCACCCTGCTTGTTTTTCTCTCTGCAGCCCACGGGCTTTGTGCTCCTGGGCTGAGATTGGGATCATTTGTCCTTGGTGCCCAGCTGGAGCAGGAATTGTTTTGTGTCCCTGCTCTGTGCACAGAGCTCACCATCCCCTCATTGAAGCCCAGCCCTGTAGTTATGATATTTTTATGAAAAATCCTTTGCTAGGATTTTCCCCTCCTGAGGAGCTGAGAGCCTCAGGAGAGAAATGTAAACAATAACTATCTGCTGCTGTGGAATGCAGCAAGTGCATCTTTTATTAGACCATGAGGATTGTTTTCACTTGATGACCAACCACAGCCACCTGTGTTGAGGCTGTGAGCAGTCACGAGATTTTGTTATTTATTCTATTCTTGTTCTTTGCATCCTTCCGATCATTCTTTTCTCTCTGTTCTTTTAGTATAGTGTTTATGTAGTATTTTAATATAATATATATCATAAGATAATAAACCAGCCTTCTGAAAATGGAGTCAAGCCTTGCGTCTCCACGCATGGGGAGTCCTCAACACAGCCCCACACACCAAAGCAGCACAGAATGTGAAAATATAAAAGCTAAACCTGAGGCATCAGCGCTTTCCCTAACTCCATCCTTCTCCCCAGGAAAAGCCTACGCCCCGGAATTCTACTACGACACGTACAACCCGCTGTGGCAGAACCGGCCGCGGGTCTATTCCTACAGCCTGCAGTGGACGCAGATGAATCCCAGCGCCGTGGATCGGATCCTGGCCTATCGCCTGGGGATCCGCCAGGTGAGGCCGGGAGCACCCGCGCGGGGCTTGCCTCGGGAGCCGCCTGGCTCCGGGATGTCGGCTGGGCCCTGAGGGAACTAGTTATTTTATTTTGGTTTATATAGTTTTATTTTGTTTTATTTTATTTTATTTTATTTTATTTTATTTTATTTTATTTTATTTTATGTTATTTTATTTTATTTTATTTTATTTTATGTTATTTTATTTTATTTTTTTAAAAAAATTAATTTTTTTAAATTTTATTTTATTCCATTCCATTCCCTCATGTTATTTTACATTATTTATTTTTATTAAATTTCATTTTATGTTCTTTTATTTTGCTTCAATCTGTTTCATTTTACTTTTGAAACTTCATTTTATTTAATTTTAATTTTGATATTTGTATTTTATTTTATTCTTCATTTATTATATTTTTGTTTTATTTTATTTTATATTATTTTACTACATTTTTATTTTATTTCATTTTATTTCACTTTATTATTTTATTTCACTTTTTTCTTTATTCTCTCTTTTTAAATTTATATTATTTTACTTTATTTAATTTAGTTTTATTTTCTATTTCTTTTTATTTTATTTTATTTTACTTTATTTTACTTTATTTTACTTTAATTTCATTTCATTTCATTTCATTTCATTTCATTTCATTTCATTTCATTTTACTTTATTTTATTTCTACTTCATTTTAATTAATTTTTTTTCCCAGTCCATTTCCACAATCCATCCTCCTCCAAGTCATCCTTCTCCATTTGCCTCCTTCCCTGGGAGCATCCAGCTGATAATTTTTGGGAATTTTGTCAGCTTCCCACTGATCTTTCCCTTCAAATAATCCCCCAACAGATTGATCCTGAAAATCTTGGGATGTTCAGCACCTGCAATAATAATTGGGGTGGGATATCGAGTGGAAAGATTTAAATGAATTTTACAGAGCGATATTTTGGAAAATATAAGGAAGAAAATCGTTTGTTATCCCACAGATTTCCCACTCAGATGAGCTTTGGAAAGCAAATTCCAATTTTGGTGTTTTATTTATTGGGATTTGGGTTTGGGTGACTTCCCTGGAAGTTGTGGAGTTCCTGGGACACGGCCAGGGAAGGGCTGTGTTGCCAGCAGGGGGCTGGAGCTGGGATCTTCCTGCATCCCAGGAATGTGAGATGGAATCGGGGATGTTTAATCCGTGTTTAACTCCTGGCACTGCTGGGTACGAATCGGCTCCGGGGGTCCCAGGCCCCGGGAGGAAGCAGGAAATTCTGGAAGGAACTCGCTGAAGGAAAGGAATTTCTGGTGGAATTAACTGGTTTAGGAATTTTAGCTGTTTTTCCCATTTAATTTTAATTTCATTTTAATTATCTTATGTAATTAACGGAGTTACTCTGTGTCAGCCTTATCCAAATACTCCCATTTTTCTCCCCAAAGCCCCATTTCTTTGGGAATTCTATCCCAGCCTCTCCTCACCCTCCCAGGAATTCCTTCCCCATATCCACTAAGCCTGGCTGAGTCACAGAACCATTGACACATTCCTGTCACATCCTGCTTCTCTGCTGTCACTGGGATTGAGAGAAATTCCTCACTCCAAGAGGGATCCACTGCTGGGAAAGCAGGACACAGGGAAAAACTCTGGCACTGCAAGCACTGGTTAAGGAGAATTTAAAAAAAAAAAAACCATCACAGATAATGTTATAAATATTATTTGATAAAATAATTAAGCTTGGCTTAACAACAAATCAGGGAAGCCAGGAAGGCAGAGGAGTCACAAAAATAGGGAATTGTCACTTTTCTGCCTATGGAGTGAGAATGGAAAGATGGCAAAATGGAAACTGAGGTCCCCCAGGAGAAATGGATTTATTTATTTATTTATTATTTCTTTTATTTCAGACCCCACCTGAAGAGCAGGAATTCTGCAGATTCCTTCTCTCAGGATCATGGGGATCACATCTGCTCCAAAGGGGAACATGTTGGCAAGCTGGGAATTTCCAGCAATCCATTGGATTTGCTCTGGGGCATGAAAAATACTGAAAGATTTCTTCAGAACCAGTCACAGAAATTACATTTGTAGCAATTAATTCAGTGAGGGAACAGAGAGAGTTGGAACTCCACATTTTTGTTGGAATATTCCTCATGTTGTTTCCATAAAGGATTTTAATCTTTCGCCTCCAAGGGAATATTTTCTGTCCCAAAGATTTCCCTACACTCATTGAATTTGGAAATCTAAAGAGGTTTGGGTGTGGTTTTTTTTGTGGAATGAGGGAGGAAAAGTTTGGCAAGAAAAAAAAAAAAAAAAGAGATTGTGACATGCAGGGACACGTTTTTCATCAATGTTCCTGGCATTGGGAAATTAAATTAGAGCAGGAATGGTTGTGATTCCCAATTTCCACTTTTCAGGGCTGATTCCTCCTGTGCTGCTTCTTCACAGCTCTGAGGCTGCATTTGCAAACAGCAAGGTGAGGTCTGGACCAGGTCTGCTCCTGCCGACTTAAAACTGGTTCTAAGCTTCAGATGGATCAGGGAAATATTTATGGATCATGCTGAAAATGAAATTTATGCTGATTTTGACTTAAGGAATTCAGAGCTGGGAGTTGGAATTCCTGTGGAGCCAGGCTGGGAGAGCTGGGAATGTTCCCCTGGAGAGGAGAAGGCTCCAGGGAGAGCTCAGAGCCCCTGGCAGGGCCTGAAGGGGCTCCAGGAGAGCTGCAGAGGGACTGGGGACAAGGCATGGAGGGACAGGAGCCAGGGAATGGCTCCCACTGCCAGAGGGCAGGGATGGGTGGGAGATTGGGAACTGGGAATTGCTGGCTGGGCTGGAATTGCCAGAGCAGCTGTGGCTGCCCCTGGATCCCTGGCAGTGCCCAAGGCCAGGCTGGACACTGGGGCTGGAGCAGCCTGGCACAGTGGGAGGTGTCCCCGCCCATCCAGGATGGGATTTAAGGTCTCCTCAATTGTCCGTGGGGAATATGCCATAAAATTCACATGTGACACAATCAGAACACCTTGTCTGGATCCTAGAGCAGCTCAGGAGGTTCTAAATCTTCCTGCATGGAGCATTTATGGGAAAAGAGCTGGAAGGGATTCACCAGAATCATCTAGTCCAGCTCCTGAACTTGTCTTTGAGAGCCTTCGGGCTCCATGAATTTCCTGGTGGGACCTCACTTCTTCTGCCAGTGGCACACTGGATTTGCTTTGGGATTTATTTGTGGCCAAAGGAATCAGCCATAAAACTGGGACATGTGGCACTGTCAGGACACCTGGTCTGGATGCTAGAGCAGCTCAGGAGGTTCCAAATCCTCCTGCATGGAGCATTTGTGGAAAAGGGAGTGTGGAGCACAGGGAATTTCCATTCCTGGGGGCACTGCTGAGCACAGCCCTTCATCTGGAGCTGAAGGATGGGGACAACCTTGGTGTCCTGTCAGGGGAACTGCCTGGATTGGGTCACCCTCAGCTTCCTTGGGAATGTTCCAAGGTCTGCCAAGACATTCTTGAACAGCAGGAACATTTATCCATCTCCTTAAGAGCCCTCTGGAGAATATTCCAACAGTAATGCATTTCATGGATGCATTTTTGCATTTCAATGATGCATTTTTTGATGTGGCTTTGGAATCAGTGACCCAGATTCTTCCAGGTTTTTGTCCTTTTCCAAGCATCTCTGTGTGTATTCCCTGGCCAGCCTTTGACACTCCAGAAGCTGATTTTATTAAGTCTCAAATCATGGAATATTTAGGTTGGAAAAGCCCTCTCAGACCAGCAAATCCAATCCATGTCCCCAAGTGCCACATCCACACTTCCAGGATGACAACTCCAGCACTTCCCTGGGCAGCTTGTTCCAACAAAATATTTTCCAAGCTTGTAGAAAATGGTCCCAAATGCCTCTCAGAGGGTTTCTCTACTCCTGGAAGTTTATCCACCCAGACAAAACCACTTTTGGACCTCCTCTTCCAGCTCCTGCCTCACGGAGCTCAGTTTGGAACAGCCATGAATATCCTTGTGCTTTTCCAGAAGCTTCACTTGGACATCCCAGAGCAGCTCCATTCCTGCAGCTGCTCCAACCACCTCTGGCTCCCTCTGGCACCACGTGGAGATGTTCCCTTTCCACACTTTGCTGTTCCCAAAGCCAGAATTCCATCTCTTCCCAACAAATGACAACGTTTAGCGACTCCCAGCATCCGAGCAGCACCAGGCGGGCGCCTCCGGCTCTCTGATATTTCCTGTCAGCAGGATGAAAGCAAATTGAAGCAGGGAGACTTTTCCAGAGCAGCCAGGGAGGGCGTGCAGCTCTGATCTCCGCGGTGGCTGCTCTCAGCAGGTGACAGCGGGTGACAGCCACGTCCCCGCAGCCGCCGTGACCTAGAAAAGGAGCAGTTCCGCTGTGAAGGAGTCATAAAAATTCAGCTGGTCCCTGTAAACCAGAGAGCAGCTTGTTCCAGCTTGTTACATAAAAGATTCAGGCTCCCACCTTTCCTTTATTCCCAGCCCCGGGAGCCGGCGGTGTCCGCGGGTTGGGAATGAGAATCTCTTCAAACAGCCCCGAGCAGGGCACGGCTCTGGCGCTTCCTCCCGGTCACCTTTGGGTTTGAGTGGATTTTTGACTTCTGCTGTCACTCAGCACTGAGCAGGGACTGGTGGATTCAAATATCCTGGGAAAGGCTGAGCAGTCACTGGCTGAAAACAGAGATGGGAATTTTCTGTCAGTGCCACGGCATAGATCCCACAGCCTTGGATAAATGGCTATGGATAAAGGGAGTGAGAAGGCATTTATTGCCTTTCTGATTAAAGAGTCTCAAAATCCCAAAATGTTGTGGCTTGGGAGCCCAAATCTCATCCCATCCCACCCCTGCCATGGCAGGGACGCCTCCCACTGCCCCAGGCTGCTCCAACCCCAGTGTCCAACCTGGCCTTGGGCACTGCCAGGGATCCAGGGGCTGCCACAGCTGCTCTGGCAATTCCAGCCCAGCCAGGAATTCCCAATTCCCAATATCCCATCTATCCCTATCTTCTCATATTTTGAAGCCATTCCCCTCGTCCTGGCACTCCAGGTCTTTATCCAAAGTCCCTCTCTCTCTCCCTGGGTTTGAAGTTGTTCCAAGCAAGGAAACAACATCCCCTTCCCAGCTCTGCAATCCCCTGAATTCCCATTCATTCACCAAATGGGCTGAAGTGTCCTAGTGCAGAACTTCCATGATCATTTATTATCATCCCTTGGGATGGAAATCCAGGAGGCAGAGTGCTTTCTCTCCCAATTCTCCAGATTTTAGCAGATCTTGGTGCTGGAGTTTGATTTCACTCTGATAAAAGGATCCCTCTCCCAGTGACCATTTCCCACCCTGCCTTCACACCCGGAGCTGTTTCCCACATTTCAAGAGGATTTCATTGTTGGCTCCGTGGCTTCCTCAACTTTTCAGCTTTCCCTGGAGTGTTCCCATCCCTTTCATCCTCAGACCTCAGACAATAAATCTGGCTGAGGACCAGCTGTTTCTGACACCTGAATTTTTCAGCTGTCAATTTGTAGCCCCTAAAATTTGTATCTAAAACTTTCTGAATCCTTGGATTACACATTCTTTATTTTTTAAGACTTGGGAATTTAGGTTCTAAAAAAAAGGGGGAAATAGATATTTTTTTAATACATGTATCACAGAAATAATGATGATAATAATATAAAACAATGAAATAATGAAAATGAATGGGAGGAGCAAATCCTGGAGGATTGTTGATATAATCCTTCAAGAAGAAAGTCGATTACATGCCCAGGATTTTTCCCCTGGATTAGGAATGGTTTAATTGGGAAAGACCGTGCCCACTGTTGAATGGGCTTTAGAGGAGAAAAGGAAGGCAAAGAGGTTTATTATGCAACTGCCAAATTGTGGGAATCCATAGGATTAGAGAATTCACCAAATCAGTGAATCCTGGAATATCCTGAGTTGGAGGGATCCCGAGGATCGTCCAGCTCAACTCCTTCCCTGCCCAGACCTCCAACAATCCCACGCTGGGCATCCCTGGCAGTGCTGGCCAAACCCCGCTGGAGTTCTGGCAGCCTCAGGGCCGTGCCCATTCCCTGAGGAGCTGTTCCAGTGCTGATTCCACCCTCTGGGGGAGGAACCTTTCCTAAAATCCATCCTAAACTTCCCTTGGACATTGAATTTCCTTCTGTCCTGTTGCTGTTCCCTGGGATCAGAGCCCAACTCCCACTCAGGACACTCTGGATCAGTTTGTCCCTGGCTCAAGCCAAGCCTCACCTGCCCAGTCTGGGCTGGGTTTGAGCTGTTGGTCCCACTTGGATCCACAAGAGCCAGGATCCACCTCTGCAGGAGAGCAGGGAGGCAGGACTGGCTCCACACAGAAAGACATGTCAGGGTTTGGGGTTCTGCTGGTTGTGAAAATATTAATCAAAGAGAAAAAGGCGGGGAAATGAGGGGAATTGTGTGAGGAGCAGCTGAGCGCACTGGGATGGTGCAGCTGGAGGGGAGGAGCTGAGGGGAGACCTCGCTGTGGTCCTCAGCATCCTCCTGAGGGCAGCTCAGATTTCAGTTCCCTGGGACAGGGACAGGACCCAGGGAATAGCCAGGGAATGTTTAGGGTGGATTTCAGGAAAGGTTCTTCCCCAGAGGGTGGAATCAGCACTGGAACAGCTCCTCAGGGAATGGGCACAGCCCCGAGGCTGCCAGAGCTCCAGGAGGGTTTGGCCAGTGCTGCCAGGGATGCCCGGGGTGGGATTGTTGGGGGTCTGGGCAGGGACAGGGGCTGGGCTGGATGATCCTTGGGATCCCTTCCCACTCAAGATATTCCATGATTCTCTTCCATCAAGAACAGACCATCCTTTACAGCTTGCCTGAATCCCAGATATTTGTCACTGAGGCATTCCAAATCCATCCTTGGGAATGAATATGACACAGGAGCCACTCCTCAATTTTATATTCTCACCTGTATATCTCTGATTATATTCCAGTCAGAATTATGAAAGAAAAGCGGGAATAACACAGTTTTTCCCTAGGAATTTACTAGGAATTTTCCCTCTGTGATGTGCAACTGGAATATTTGCAAATATTCCATTTGTCCATGAGCTGAACAGTCCAATTTTAGATATAAGACTTCCAAATAAATCTCTTTTTTTTTAAGGAATTTCTATCTACGTGGTTATAAATGGCAAAAAAAAAAAATTACTTTAAACACCGCCACAATTTTTTATGGAGTATCCAATGGATTAATTGACTTTGTCATTAATTTTTTTGTCATCAATTAACATTGTCATGAATTAAAGAGATTCTTGTCCAGCTAGTGGAGTCAGTGAAGGAATTTGTGCTGGGAATCAATAGGCCATGAACAACGGAGCAAGGAGCTGTTTATTTTTTATGAACATATCTGAGCACACAAGGAATCAATCATTAATCATCCCAGAGGATCAACTCAGGAAATCCAGAATTCCAAGGCTTTAAGAGAATAGAGTTTTCCAACGAAAGACATGGAATAAACCTCCTTTTATTGGCATAAATAAAATAAAAAAGCACCCCATAAAATAAAAAAAATACCACATAAATAAAATAAAAAGCACCAGGGTGTTTCCAACCTTCTGGAATAAAAATCTGCCCCATTTATGCCCCCTTTTGCTTTCTGCCTCTTTTGGGAACAAAGATTCCTAAATATTCCTAGGGAAATAGGAGTCCTGTCCCAGACAAACTTTCAGTGCTCCAAGTTGCCAGTGTGGATATTCTCTGCTTAATTAATTACAGGATAATGCAAAAAAAATGCTCCGGGAACTGCTCCCATTTTTCCTCAGGGCTACATAAATATTCCCAAACCACTGAAAAGTTGTTATTCCAGCTTGGCTAAAGTCAATTCCTCACTGTTGGAAAACTAATTCCAAAGTTTATTTCCCACCTGAGTTTTATCCTTATCTTTGTGAGGAAAAAGGCTTTGATTATGAGACTTTTTTCCTTTCGAAAATTCCTTTTCCAACTGAATCCTGGTTCCAATGGATATTCCACCTCTCAACACAGGAATTGAAGTGCAGGGTTGTGTTTCATGATTGTTCCTTGTGGATTTTTTCTTGGAAGCCCCAATCTTGGCTTTTCGTGGAAAAAAGCACAGGCTCAGCGTTGGGCTGCACGGGGAATTTTGGGAAGTGGTGATGAGGATTTGGTTCTTTCCCATCCAGGGGAGCCAAGGTGATTCCAAGGGAAACAGTCTTGGATGATTCCAGCTTGGAATCAGAGCATCTCCAGCTCAGTGCTGGGAGTTTCCAGCACCCCAAGGCATTGTAGGAATTAAGTCCTATTTTAGGGTGTCCTGGGTTCCATTTATTTTCAACTATTTCCATATTTTTCAGCCCAGGTAGTTGGTGTTTCCCAAGTTTGGGAAGCAGCTTCTGGGATTATGGCTCTATTTCCAATGCTGGGTTGGTTTTCCAAGTGGGAAAACCAAAGCTGGGTATGGCAGATCCTGAATTTCTTTATTTATATAGATATATTTATATATTTATTATTCATGTATTTGTATGTTGATATATTGATACAGTTATTGTATATTTCTATATTTGTTTTATATTTTTATTTGAATACTTATTAATATATGTATAATTCATATACTTGTAGCTTTATATATTTTTTATTTATTCATTTGTATATTTGTATATTTATATAATTATTTTTAATATTTATTTATTCCACAGCAGAGCTGGAAAATCAGGGTTGTTTTCCATCCAACACAGCAACAATTTTATGTTGTTTCGGACTTTTTTTCCTCTGGTTTCCATGGTGAAAAATAAGGATTAGACCAGAGCTGGTGTTGATTGCAAGGGGAAAAAAAAGTCAAAATGTGTGTTGTTTCCTATGGAGAAATATCAATATCCAACCCTGGTTTTGGTAGGATAATCCTGAAAAGAAAAATCCAATTGTTTTCCTTTCAGAAAGGAGAAAATAAGGAAGATTTTATTGCTTCTGGAAAGAAGGGCAAGAATTCAAAGCAGAGGCTGAATTTCATAGAAATTAATGTCTGGTTTGGGTAATTGCAAATTTTCCTCATTCATTATTGAAATTCTTTGGGAAATCTCAGTTTTACCCAAAGATGAGTTGGAATAGGGAATATTTTTAATTTTTGTCCTACAGTGCTCACAGGTATCATGGGCATAATGACATAAAACTTGGCTTTAAAAGATTAATTTTACTTATTTTTTTAAAACTTAATCACCACAAACTGACCCTTGCTCCTTGGCTGTAATCCCTGCCTGCTGAGTATCCCAAATCCTCAGCAACTGGGGTAACTCCTGCCCCAAAACACATCCAAGGGCCATCGGACCTCTGGAAGAATATTCCCGATTTTTGGTGTGGTTTGTTACAGAAATTCTCCGCGGTGGGATAACTCAGGAAGTTCATTCCTTGTTGCATCTCCAATTCTTCTGGAATTTTGCAGGTTGCCCAGGTCTGTTCCCACACACCTTTCCTGCCCCAAAACTCATCCAAGTGCCATTTGATTTCTGTTGGGAGAGCATGGTCAGCTGGCAGGGAAGGAATGGCCTCTGGAAGAAATATTCCCAATTTTTGGTGTGGTTTCCATGGTAGGATAGTTCAAGAAGTTCATCCCTTGCTGAATCCTTTGTTGTATTCCTCATTGATTCTTCTGGAATTTTGAAGGTTTCCCAGGCGTGCTCTGCTTTCTAAGGTGAATCCAAATCCCAAAACCTCTGACCTTTGGATATTTTGGATTTTTTGGATGGCAGGCCGGCCAGCAGCGCTGGTGGGAGCAGGAGATCACGGTGAACGGGAACATCCAGAAGGGGGAATTGATCACCTACAACCTGACGGAGCTGATCAAGCCCGAGGCCTACGAGGTCCGCCTGACGCCCATCACCCGATTTGGGGAGGGTGACTCCACCATCCGGGTCATCAAATACAGCGGTGAGCACCCCAAATCCAAGGAAAAGGGGATTGGGAATGTTCTGGGTCACCCGGAATGGCGTGGCTGTTCCCAGTCCTTGGATAATGTCCTGAGTATGGTCATGAGTGTTGTCATCAAAAGGAAGGGGAGAAATGGGGAACAGAGGAAAATTTTCACCTCTTGGATGATTCATAACAACAAAAATGCCCACCTAATAAAATTCTGGACAGCCAAACCCCAAAATAACATCCAATTTTTTTGTGGGAAAAGTTGGAATAAATTAATGCCAGCTTCATGAAATTGGAGATTTCAGGTTGATTCTTGATGAGTTTTGAAGGAAAATCTACAAAGGTTGTTTTCTCCCAGAATGAGCAGGTTTTATTTTAATGTGAATTATTGTTTTTTTTTTTTTTTTCTTTTTAAACAGTGACTGTTTGTGCTCCTATGCAAGATTATAAAATCTATAAATTTATGTAAGAAATAATGGAAGGTTTTTATGAATTTCCCATGTCATGAGTGTGGTCATCCCTAAAGGAAGGGGAGAAATGGGAACAGAGGAAAATTTTCAACTCTAATACCAACAAAAATGCCCAACCAAAATAATTCTGAACAGCCAAAGCCCAAAATCACATCTAATTTTTTGTGGGAAATAAGGAAAAGTTGGAATAAATTAATGCCAGCTTCATCAGACAGCAGATTTACAGTTGATTCTTGTTTTGCAGGACAAGTTTTAAAGAAAAATCTGCAAACAAAATTGTTTTTTTTTTCCCCTGGAATGAGCAGGTTTCATATTAATGTGAATTATTGTCTTTAAAAAAAGAGCAACTGTTTGTAGTCCTCTGCAAGATTATATAATCTATAAATTTATATAAGGAATAATGGAAGGTCTTTATAAATTTCCCTCTAAAAGGTCACTCTGACAAAGATTAATCCACTTAAACTTAAAAAGAAAACCACAATATCCATACATCCTGTTTCCTATATTCCCAGAAATTCAATCCTCTGTTAAATCCATCCAAATACCTATTTTAGGGTGTTTATTTCATTAATAATTGAATTTATTGTTGTTTGTTTGGTTTTGTGCTTTAAAAATTGCAATGAATGAGCAACAAGGACCTTAAAGAGGAGGCTGAAGGATCCCTAAATGTGACACTTCAATGATTCCTCATTTACCACCATCTTCCTGCCACAAAATTCCCACCAAAATGATAAAAACTTCCCCTAAACCCATCTCATCCCCATCCCAAACTGCTCCAGGATCCTCCAAACCCCTTTACACGTTCTCCTGCAGCTGTGCTGCTCCAAATGTGGGATTTTTTTTTTGCCTTTTTCTGGTTGTTTTGGAGGGGTTTTTTTCCCCCAGGTTTCTGATGCTGAATAAATTCAGCTTAACCACCTTCATTTTCTTGTCTGCTTTTGTGCCTGGGTGTGACACAGAGTGTTGGATTTGCTCTGCTGGGAACAATCCAAACCGTGTGACTCGAGGTGACACCTGATGAGATTTTCCACCCAAACCCCTGCATTTAGTTACAAATCAAGCCTCAGTCAATGCAGCTGCCAGCAAGTGCAGCTAATTCCAGGTTCAATCATTCAGGGATCCTGTAAAATTGAGGTTTTTTGGAGAATCAGAGGTAATTTGTAGGTAAAAGATGTAAAAATTGGGTTTCTCGGGGAGATGACACTGGAGCAAATCTCTGCTCGTGTTTCAGGTGAAGTGGTGCTAATTTAGAGGTGCTGTGGAAACTCTAGATTGAATTTGGGATTTTGCTGAATTTTAGGCTGGGATTAAAGCAAGGAAGGGCAGCAAGAAAACCTGGAGTGATGCTCTGGCACTGTCAGATGTCCCCATTAATTGGAGATAAAATTTAATTTTGGATTTTCTGTGATAAAACTCAATTCCAGCCCTGAGCTCAGCTTCCTTCTGCTTCCCACATCTGTGGGGCTGTGGCAGAAGGGCCTTTTCCTAAATCATCCATCCTCAAATTTCTCCTTCTGCAAGCAGAGCCACAGAATAATCCCTCCTTTGATTCCATTCCCAGGTTTTAGATTCCTCTGGATTAAGCTGGGAAGCCATTCCCATGCTTAGGATATTGTGGACATTGTGAAGGTTTGGACTTCATTCTCTTCCAGCCTCTTAAGGTGTGAAGTAGATGAATTTCAATATTCAGCCAGGGGAAATTTAGGATAATCTGAATATTGATGAACTAGAATTTTTTCTTTTAATTAATTTTATTTTTCCTCTGTTTTCCAGCTCCGGTGAATCCACATCTCCGTAAGTATTTAAATTATTTATTTTTTTATCGTCCATGCCATGAAGAACAGTTCATGCATTGGTTGTCCCTCAGAGTTCAAAAGTAAATTTGAAGTATTTTACCCCCAGTTGAAAAGTAAATTTGAAGTACTTTACTTCCAGTGGCAGGAACCACCTGAAGGTGTCATTTGGGATTCCTCTTGTTCCAACAAGGATAAAGGAAGGAAAATCACAGCTCCAGCTCATCTTTCTCATTGCCCCAGAGACTCCATCCAAAGGAAAATATTAATGAGCTAAAGTTCAGATCCAGCTGTGGTGGAGCAGCTCAGGATGAGTTGGGAATGCCATGGGAAATCATGGAAGGGCAGGGACACCTCCCACTGTCCCAGGGTGTCCCAGTGTCCAACCTGGCCTTGGGCACTGCCAGGGATCCAGGGGCAGCCACAGCTGCTCTGGCAATTCCAGCCCAGCCAGCAATTCCCAGTTCCCAATCTCCCATCCATCCCTGCCCTCGGGCAGTGGGAGCCATTCCCTGGCTCCTGTCCCTCCATCCTTGTCCCCAGTCCCTCTGCAGCTCTCCTGGAGCCCCTTCAGACTCTGGAAGGTTCTCTAAGGTCTCCCCCGAGCCTTCCCTGTGGTTCTTGAGTTATTTCCATGCTTTTTAGGGCAGATTGACACCAAAAAGATGGAAGTTCTTCCCCACAGAGACCCAGGAATCCCAGATTCATTGCACAGAAAATTTGGGAGAACCCAAGTGGATCCTGGTTCTCCCCAGATTCTGAGGACACAGCTCCTCAGGCATGACTGGAAATGCAAACTCTTACACGATCAGGCACAGGGATGTCCCAGGCTGGGAATGTCAAAGTCACACTTTGTTCTTCCACTTTTCCATAGGCACCAAATCCCTGCAAATATCCAGGCAGGAGACTGGGATGGAGCTTTGGCACATCCCAGTAAAACCACCCTGTTCCCACAGTCCCACAGCTCCCTACTCCATCATGTTCTCCCTAACCCCAACAAATCCATTTTTTCTGTCACAACATATTGTTTTTAATAGCACGTCCCAAAATTATTCTGGCCTAAGGAGTGAGGTCCAGTCTCCCATTTTTTTCCTGCTCCAGCGCAGAGCCATCAGGCAGGAGCAGGCTCTGCTCCATCCCTCAGACTCAACTTTAAGCCTTTGTGTAAATTTTAAATTTATTTGCAGAAGATCTTGTCCAACATGTTAATAATTAAGCAGGGCTTAGCTCAAAGCTGCCAGGAGCTGTGGGAACCTCTCCCATGGAGTCTAATGAGCAGGGAATGAGACTCTTGCTAATTAATATATTAAATCTAGGCTCTGATGGGAAGAAAAAATACAATCCCAAGTGCTTCACGCTCCTCTAGGATTTTAAGACCTCAAACTAATTTTCCAATTTTTTGTAGGATCATGATAGAATGTGGGTGGCATCCGAATGGGAAAAGGAATGTGTTGGCCCAAGGGAGGGATGGGAAAGTTTTTCCACCAAAGCTGCAGGGTCCCCAGGGCCACTTCTTTCAGGTGGCCAAAGCCATGGTAGAATTCTGCTTTGCTTGCTTTCCCTGAAGATTTTTTGAGTGGAATCCCTTGGTAGGAAAGAAATCCCCGTCTGCATCCCATCTCCACTCCTCAAGGCCACCACTGCCCCACAGCCCCAAGTACCACCTCCACACGGCTTGAAATCCCTCAGGGATGAGCACTCCAAACCTCCCTGGGCAGTTCCAATGTCTTTTCATGAAGAAAAAAAAATTTCCCTGATATCCAATTTAAGACTCTTCTGACCCAGCCTGAGGCCGTTCCCTCTGCTCCTGTCCCTGTTCCCTGGAGCACAGCCCGACCCCCCGGCTGTCCCCTCCTGGCAGGAGCTGTGCAGAGCCACAAGGGCCCCCCTGAACCTTCTTTTCTCCAGGCTCAGCCCCTTCCCAGCTCCCTCAGCCTCTCCTGGGGCTCCAGCCCCTTCCCCAGTTCCTTTGTCTGTTCTTCCTACAAAATCCCCATTGTTCCTAAACTTGTTGGGCTGATTTCTGGTTTTATTTATGCTGTGTGAACAAAGAGAAGCAGCTGTATCCAAACAGGACAAGATTCCTGACTGGAAACTGAAGTCATGCTCTTTCTGCTTCACCTCTGGAATAATCCCATTCCCTAAATCCTGCCTTTTGATGCAATCTCTGTAATGCCCAAGCAAAAAGCATCAAAAGATTCAACTCTGAGGTGGAGCCTCACATCTCCATTCCATTTTTTACCACCTAACAGAAACCATTTAATGTAAACCAGATGGATTTTAGATCAATTAGAGGTCACCCCTGAATAATAGAAGAGAGGAGATGTTCGGGAGTCACATCCAACTTGGATTTTATGGGAATAGATGACACAAATCCGTGCTACAATGAAGGGTTTCACCTCCAGAACAGCTTCAGCTTTTGCTCTAATTGTCAAGGAAATTATTAATGACCTGAATCCACTTCCAGAGCTGCCATGTGCACTGACAAAAGCCACCACTCTCATTAATGTTAATTAGCACCATCGTTAGGGCCATGGCTAGAGCACCTGTGGAAGAGCTGCTTGTTCCTCCTGCCCTCCTGCTCAGCAATTTACAGCTCCAGACCATCCAGACCTATTTAAATGCTCCTACAAAAGTAGGGAGTAAAGCCTGAGGAGCTTTTTCCCATTTTTCTTCTTCTGTCATTTTTTAAGGAGTGTTCAGTGCCAAGAACATTTAGCACTAACCTTTTCCAAGGCATTCCACATGAAATCAATGTTTGACTATTAAATAAATGGCAAACTTTGACTCTTCTTTTTTTTTTTTCCCCACCTGGCCTGAATATTTATTTTATTTTTTTGTCTTCACGTCAGGAAAAAATCTTTTGTTCTGCTGATGTGGAATTTCTTAATGAAGCTCTGAGGGCAGAAGACATTTATGCAGCTTTTAAGGCACTAGAGGGGCAGTGCAGAAAGTGCTGAATGGCTGAAAATTCTTTCTTTTGTTCACTTTGCTCCAGGACTGGATCTGGGAATCAAAACTTTTCTCCTTCACCTAAATTTTGCCTTTTAATTTCATTCCTTTGTGTAGAAGCAGCAACTTCTTTGTTGCAGGAAGATGCAAAAGTGGAGGTGGAAGCAAAATCCACAAAACGTGGGGTAAACCAAGAAAATTTGGAGCTCAGGTGGTGTAAAAAGAATTCTTGGAGAGGCACAGCTGGCACTTTGTTCAGGGAGCTTTCTTTGAGTCCTGGAACATGCCAAGAGCCTTGGTGAGGTCTTGGAATTCCCTTCCCAGTCTTGGGAATAAAGAGGAGATGTCCATCGGTCGACATCTCTCCTGAAGGCTTTGGGTGCAATCATGGAACCATCAAAGGATCAGGGACTGGTTTGGGTTGGAAAGGGATCTGAATCCCATCCCACACCTCCCACTGTCCCAGGCTGCTCCAGCCCCAGTGTCCAACCTGGCCTTGGGCACTGCCAGGGATCCAGGGGCAGCCACAGCTGCTCTGGCAATTCCAGCCCCTCCCAGGCAGGAATTCCCTCCCTGCTCCCCAGAGCAGCTCCCACCATGCTGAGTTACCAGGGATAACCAGAACCCCACATCCTGCTCAGGTCAGCAGGGAAGGAGCTGTGCTTTGGGCAATCAGTTCTCCTGGAGGATCTGATGATGTTGATGGATTTACTGGGAGGCCAAACCAGTCTGCTCGAGGTGCTGATAGCCAAGGAGGTTTCTGGGAACTGCATTCCAGTGATAACCTGGTTTTATAGGATTGTATTTTATACTGGTGGTTCTGGAGGGGCACAGAATCCCAGAATGGACCACAGAGGGTCACTGGTGCCAGTCCCTGCCCAGGGCACAGGATTGTGTCCATGTGGCTCTGGAATGTCCCAGGGAGAAGACTCCAGCCCCTCTCTGGGCTCTGCTCAGGGCTGGGCACTGCCCAGGGCAGGAGTTCTGCCTCCTGTGCCCGGGAATTCCTGGGATCAGCCCCTGCCCGTGGCTCTGGGGCCATTGCTGGGCCTGGAGCAGAGCCTGGGCCTGCTCTGACCTCTGCACACAGGGATGGACAGGGACAGACTGGGACAGATTGGGACACCCAGGGCTGAGGCCCCTCTCAGCTGGGGCTCCTCTCCAGGCTGAGCAGCCCCAGCTCCCTCAGCCTTTCCTGGGCACGGAGATGCTCCAGCCCCTCCTCATCCTCACATCCCTGCTCTGGACCAGATCCAGGAGCTCCAGGTCCCTCCTGTCCTGCTGATCCCAGAGCTGGACACAGCGCTCCAGATGTGCCCAGGGCTGAACAGAGAGGCAGGATCCTCCCTGACCTCCTTCCTGATCCCCCCTGGACCCCTTTGGCCTCGTGTTGTTCTTTGAAAAGGTGGGAGGAGAACCAGGAATATTTGGAAATCACTCCTGTGCATCCTGTGGTTTGAAGTGAAATGTCCAAGCTTATTTCTGAGCCTACAGCATCACCTGAGTGTTGCAGCTCTAAGCTCCAGGTCCCTCTCTCCTCACTGATTAACAGGGAAGCTCCAGTGGCTTATGTGGATTTAGAGCTCCCCAAAAGCCCAAACCTGCAAACATTTATCCACCTTCTCAGTTTAACAGGGATGAACAATCCCCCGACGCTGGGGGTTTGAGTTTCTCCTACCAATGAATATAAATTGCACCCCTCCAAGCTGACACCATGTGCAGGCAGCTGCCTTCTCCCTGGAGAAGGGAGATTTCCTTCTTTTCTCAGATAAATCAATGGACTTTGCAGGAAGAGTAAACTCAGCAGGAATTGTTCATGCAGTGAAATTCAGCTTTTGCACGTTCTACACCACGGGGCCTTGTTATGCTCTGAGTGGGAACTGAACCTCCAAGCTGGGCTTTGTTTTGGTTCTTAAATTACAGGAGGAATTTCTCGTCCCATCATCACCCAGCAGGGCAGATCACTGGGATCACTGGGCTCTCACAATTCCATGCAGAAGAGGATCCAAGGAATCCTCCTTGGGGTTCTTGGCAATTCTTTAGACCTACATGTTTACCACTTTCTTCAAATGCATCACAGAAATCTCAGTGAAAATCCATTTTAGCCACTTCCTCCTTTTCCATCCCTATTGAAATGAAGGATAATTTAGGAAATGCTACTTGAAAGATAATGTTTACAATTCGAAAAGCTGCTGTCTCTTATTCCTAAACCACATTAACCCACTTCCCACATTTCCCCCTCCCCCCATATTTAATGTTTTATGGGAATGATTCTGTTCTCCCCAGCTTTTTAGAAATGTAAAAAGAGACAACACCTCTAAAAACCACTATATAAATCTGAATATATGAGGAGGAACTTTATGAAAAGATATAAATATAATTTCAATTTCACCAGCACAAATTGATGACCCTGATTTATTTTTTTGTTGAGCTTGCTGCTAAAGAAAACTGTGTGTAATTGACAAGGAATTTGAAAAATAAGGATTGGATGGAAAACCTTGGCCAGTAAATTCCTGTTACTTGCTTTGGCAGGAGAGTTCCACTGTGGCTTTGAGGATGGGAACATTTGCCTTTTCACTCAAGACGACACCGACAACTTTGACTGGACAAAACAAAGCACTGCCACGAGGGACACGAAGTACACCCCCAACACGGGGCCCAACGCCGACCGCACCGGCTCCAAGGAGGGTAAGATCCAGCAGTGAGGAATCTGGGATGAGGGAACTGCCCAGCACAGGCACTTCAGCCATTTCCTGCTCATGGAATTCCAGACTGGATTGGGTTGGAACACCCTTAAAGTTCATCACATTCCACCCCTGCCATGGCAGGGACTCCTTCAATTATCCCAGGCTGCTCCAAGCCCCAGTGTCCAGCCTGGCCTTGGGCACTGCCAGGGATCCAGGGGCAGCCACAGCTGCTCTGGCAATTCCAGCCCCTTCCCACACTCCCAACCAGGAATTCCTTCCCAATATCCCATCTAAATCTGTCCTCCTTCACCTTAAAACCACTCCCTGTGTCCTGTCCCTCCATCCCTTGTACTACATCCCTCTCCAGCTCTCCTGGAGCCCCTTTAGGCACTGGAAAGTTCTCTAAGTTCAGACCAAGTTCCTTCAATGACTTCCAGAAGGAATTACCAGCACTGAGGAGTGACAAGTCCCAAAGCACAACCCCTGATGTTGCCATTCCCACCTTGCCTCATTTTTATTGAGCAGTTTTCAAAGTGATTCCCTTCACATTAAACTCTAGTGGGGCAATCTAGCTCATCTTAAAATATTCTCCTGCTTTACATCATTTAAATTCTCCCTTGGGCTCTCTCAGCCCGTCACAACGAGGTGGGTTTTGCCCCATTTTCGCTCTAGCTATTGTTGAAATGTGCAATTTTCAATCTGCTGCCCCTGTTAACATGTACTCCTGACTGCAGTGGTGATTTGCATTTGAAAAGTCCAACACATCGAGCTGAATTTATCCAGACCTGCTGTAATTCCTGCTATTTTATTGTGTGCACTTCCAAAGGGGAAAAATTCATCCTGCACCACATTCATTTGGTTGGATTAATTCAATAAGATCTCTGTGGTTGGCACTTCCAGGAATGGAATAAATGGATATTGTCTTCCTTGGAACTGACATGGCAAGTTGAAAATATTCCTTGAAAGGTTTCCATCATGTTATTTTCCCTTTATTTTACAAGTCATGTTTCCAGGAACAAATTCCCCCCTCAGGACTGAAGGCTGAACCTCCTCAGATTTTGTGCCAAGGTTCATCAGTTTGGAGATGCTTCCCAGCACTGGCCTGCTTCCTGGATTTTAGTTTTCATTGAAAACACAGATTTGGAGCAGCTTTTGGAAACACAGGGGCTTCATGTAGGAAAAAAATGAGTCCCAAAAATGACATGGTGGGGGACGGAAGTGAGAACTTTATCAGGATGCTTGATAATTCCAAGGTGTTCCTGTATTTATCCGTGTTGGATGTTGAAGGCCTCATCTCAGTTATTTCCCTTTGGATTTTTCCTGGTTTTTACACATACATTGAGATGTTCCAGGTGTTGAGGGCCTCATCCTAAGGATTTCCATCTGTGTTGGATGTTGAAGACCTCCTCCCAGTAATTTCCTTTTGGATTTTTCCAGATCTTTCAGTGTACATTGAGACATCCCAGGTGCTGAAGGCCTCATCCCATTCATTTTCTTTTGGATTTTTCCAGGGTTTTCCATATACATCAAGACATTCCAGGTGTTAAGGGCCTCATGCTAATGATTTCCATCTGTTTTGGGTGTTGAAGGCCTCATCCCAATGATTTATCTTTGGATTTTTCCAGGTTTTCTCATGTACACAGGTGTTGAGGGCCTCATCCCAATGATTTATCTTTGGATTTTCCCAGGTTTTTACATGTACACAGGTGTTGAAGGCCTCATCCCAATGATTTCCCTTTGGATTTTCCCAGGTTTTTACAGGTACACAGGTGTTGAGGGCCTCATCCCAACGATTTCCCTTTGGATTTTCCCAGGTTTTTACATGTACATTGAGACGTCCCGGCCCAGGCTGGAGGGGGAGAAGGCCCGACTCGTCAGTCCCGTTTTCAGCGTCGCTCCCAAAAATCCCTACGGAGCCACCAACACGGCCTACTGCTTCAGCTTCTACTATCACATGTATGGACAGCACATAGGTGAGAGAAAGCCAATTCCTTTGGGAAAAATAGCTGGAAAAAATTCCTCTTGTTTGAAGGAAAAGCATGGGAAGAGTGCCAGTGCCTCAGAGAGCCTGGTGTATCCCAGGGAGGTGCTTGAGAGCATCAAAATCGTGACAACATTCTGTTTTCCACTAATCAGGAATTTGTAGGAAGGAAGAATTTCCTTCGTACAGATGGGAAATGTTTCCTGCATGAGTGAGGTTTTGGGCAGGGAACTGGATGGGAATCTCATTGATCTGAAGGGGAATTTTAGAGCTTGGCAAGGGAAAAGTTGATTTTAACAAGGATTTTTCCTGATTCTAAGGGGATGTTTTAGGCATTCCTGACTGAATTCAGGATGAGGACAGGAGCAGCTGTATTTCTCATGTGTTTCCTGTGGAAAAGTCATGGAAGATTTGCTCAAACACTGCAGGAATGTGGATTTTCAAGGAGTAGCTTTGAGTGTTTTAGACATTCTTGACTGGCTTCAGGACCAGGCAGGGAGCAGCAGCATTCCTCAGGTGTTTCTTGTGAAAAAGTCATGGAAAAATTGCTCAAACACTGCAGGAATATGGATTTTCAAGGAGTATCTGTGAGTGTTTTAGGCATTCCTGATGGATTCAGGATCAGGCAGGCGGCAGCAGCAGCACTCCTCAAGTATTTCTTGTGAAAAAGCCATGGAGAATTTGCTCACAGACTGCAGGAATACAGATTTTCAAGGAGTAAGTTTGAGTGGTTTCGGCATTCCTGACTGGATTCAGGATCAGGCAGGGAGCAGCTGCATTCTTTTGGTGTCTCCTGTGGAAAAATCATGGAGAATTTGCTCAAAAACTGCAGGAATGTGGATTTTCAAAGGATATCTGTGAGTGTTTTAAGCATTCCTGACTAAATTCAGAATCCGGCAGGGAGTAGCAGCATTCCTCATGCATTTCCTATGGAAAATTAATGGAAAATTTGCTTTAAAGCCACAGGAATTTGGATTTTCAAGGAGTATCTGTGACTGTTTTAGGCATTCCTGATGGATTTGGGATCAGGCAGGGAGCAGCTGCATTCCTCATGTGTTTTCTGTGGAAAAGTCATGAAAAATTTGCTCACACACTGCAGGAATTTGGATTTTCAAAGGGTACCTGCCAGCCTATTTTTAGTCCTGCCTCTTTCAACACACACGTTTAATTGCTTTTTGTGGTATGAAAAAAAAAAAAAAAAAAGAGAAGTGGGAAAATATTAAAGCCCAAACAACAAAAATCCAATTTTTGGAAGTCCTTTGTGGGTTTCTTGGTGTTCCCAGTGTGCCAAGAGTTTTCCCAATGTCAAAGTGACCTGGTTTGATGTATTTTTATCTCTATTTCAAGGGCAAACTCATCCTCCCAGAGAGCTCTGGTGCTTGCTTTGTCCGAGCTCCCCGTGCCCCCAGGCAGAGCTCAGATTTTAAGCAGAGCAGACAAGAGCACTCAGGTTGGGTTTTTTTTGTCTCTGTGCTGCAGGAAGGTGGATGCAGCTTCAGGTTGCAATTCTTCTGGCTCTGTGCTGGGTTTTATATTGGAAGGAAGGGATTCAGCCACTCCATGCTGAGAAAAAATATAGAAATTGCAATATCTGGTCATATTCTGGTTGTTTATTTATGGTGTGTGAAGAAGAACAAATTACAAACATCAAGGGTCAAAGAGCGTTTCTGTATTCTGAAAGTCAGAAAGTATTCTAAAAGTTTTATTCTACTTCTTATTATTCTTCCTTTTAATTACTATTAATAAATTTTCTTTATACCCTTTTAAAATTTTAAACCTACTTTGCCTTTCTCCTAATCCTACCTCACAGCAAAAGTAAGTAAATTAGTAATTAACCAACATTAAACCCCCCACACTCATTAATACGTTAACCAAAAAATCTCAAATTAACCAACCAAAACCACTGAACATATAAACATAGAAATGAATATAAATAAATAAAAACTAAAAATAAATAGAAATACTGTGAATAAATATAAATAAATATAAATAAATATAAATAAATATAAATATTTGGAGGAGGGATGAGGCTGAGCAGCATTCCTAACCCTACTCCAAACACCTGGGCTGAGCTAAAGGAATCCCTTTGCAATCCCTTTCTGGTTTAGGTCTTTCCCTGCTTTTGTGCAGGCAGAGCCTGACTTTTCCCTACAGATCCCATTTCCTTTGTGCCCATTCCTTGCATTCCAGGGGTGATCACAGAGCTGCTCTTCCTTCTCCCTTCCTAGCTCATTCAGGGAGGATGGATGATCCAATTCCAGTTCCATTCCAATCCCATTCCAGTCCCATTCTCTCACCCTGGTGAAAAGGCCAACAGGGGAATATTTCCTCTATTAAATCTCCAGCCTGATGTTTTCCAAGGCTCCAAGTTTGGCCTTTGCTGGAAATAAGAACTGTTCCAGAGCAGGCACAGCTGCCTCAGATCTGGGAGCTTTCCTTGGAATTTTTGGGATCTGCTGTGCCAGGCATCCCAAAAAACGCTGCTCCTGTGGGAATTTGGCTGTCTGAAAGTCTCAGATTAAGAGAAATACACT
Organism: Passer domesticus; assembly: GCF_036417665.1. Lineage (NCBI taxonomy): Eukaryota > Metazoa > Chordata > Aves > Passeriformes > Passeridae > Passer > Passer domesticus. Next base: position 1,187,251 of record NC_087479.1, on the reverse strand, counting down.
GAATTTACAGAGCACAAAGAGGGCCCACTGCCCGCAGGCAACCATGGTGGCAAATAGGACCAAAAAACCCCAAATCCTGTGAATTAATGAACCCAGCGAAATGAAATTTGTTATTTTTTGATGCACCAAGAGAATCTGGTTCTGTTCATGCCTTAAGGTGACCCTGGTGTCAAAAATGTCTGTGGGCAAAGGTGCAGCTCTGGGGGCTTTTCCTGCACAGGGAGGGAATTTGGAGGTTTTTTGAACTCAGAAGATGTTGTTGTCCTCCCAAGGGCATCAGGTCTCTCCCTGAGATGGATCTGCTGGGTTCTGGGGAACTCCAGGAGTTCAACAATGGGCAAAGGGAAGCTGGGCAGTTTTAACAAGCAAGACTTCAGCATAAAACAACAAAATTGCTGATTTTGCCCTGGATAAGGAGGTCTAATGCCAATTTCTTGCTCTAAACCACAGAAATTTCCTTTTTGCCTGTTTTCCCTGGAATTCTCATGCCTTGCCTGAGCTGCGGGATGAGCACTCAGTTCCCCTCTGCTGGGAGTTCCCATCACCACTTCCCAGCATTCCTGAATTTAAAAAGTTTTGAATTTCTGCCAGGAAAATTCCACACGTCAAATCCACAGAAAACAGGCGAGGAGGGTGCTGCACCATCCACGCAGAGCCTTCCTAACTCCAGTTGTCCTGCTGTTTTCCAGGAAGTTTGAACGTTTACCTGCGGCTCAAAGGCCAGACTGCCATAGAAAACCCCTTGTGGTCTTCGAGTGGGAATAAGGGACAGCACTGGAACCAAGCCCGGGTGAACATCAACCCCCCCACCTCATTCCAGGTAAGGCTGGCACCTCCAGGAACCGAGAATTCGGGGCTGGGAGGGAGACTGGGAATATTGACCCTTTTCTTTGGGATTTCCCAGCTCTGGAGGCTGCTCATGGACAGATAATTGCTTTCCTTGAGCACCACGGAGCTTAATCATGATTGAACTCAAAACACTTTCCAGCTTCCCAAAGATGCTGGGAGTGATTCCAGCAGGTTTTGATTTCAGATTAGCAAACTGAATATAAAATTATTCTCTAGGAGAAATTACTTAGGGCCCCTGTGTTAGAGGCTTTTGGAAATACGTGGATTTTCTGCGGGAAATGAATGATCTGGGAGCATGAGACACACGGGGTTGTGACAGGTTTTTCACACATTTCTTGCTGGGGTTGACAGGGAGGTGCTGATGGACCTTTAGGGGCAGTTCCCAGGCACAATGGGAGCTGTTTGGAACTGGAACACTCCCAAAAAAGCAGCTGCTGCCAGCAGGTCCTGCTGTGGGTGAGGCTGGGAATGTCCTCAGGGAATGTGGGAGTCACGAGCTGTGCCCTGAGTGCACGGTTCCCCTCTGAGCCCTCTCTGTCACTTCCAGCTCTCCTAGGGGAGAAAATGTATTTTTGGGAAAAAGCCACAGGCTGGTTTGGGTTTGAAGTGACCTTGAATCCCATCCCATTAGATGCCATCTCATTCAATCCCATCCCCTTCAATCTCATCCCATCCCATTAAATCGCACTCCATTAAATCCCGTTCCATTAAATCCCACTCCATTCAATCCCACTCCATTCAACCCCATCCCATTGCACACCTCCCCCTATCCCAGGGTGCTCCAAGCCCCAGTGTCCAACCTGGCCTTGGAAGATTCTTCAGTGCAAATCCAAACTGCTCTTCTAAAAGTTTGCATTAGGTTCCACTTCCTTCATTTTCAGGGAATTCCTGATGCTGACCCTTTGTTTTTATTTCCATGCATGAGAAGCATTGGCAGAAGAGAAATGGTTTAGTCTGTGGGATTGCAGAGCAATTCCAAGGATGGGAATTAGAGGAAAATTGAGGGAGAGGGAGATGGGAAGTACAGTGGGACATGAGAGAGCTGGGAATGTTCCCTGGAGAGGAGAAGGCTCCAGGGAGAGCTCAGAGCCCCTGGCAGGGCCTGAAGGGGCTCCAGGAGAGCTGCAGAGGGACTGGGGACAAGGCATGGAGGGACAGGAGCCAGGGAATGGCTCCCACTGCCAGAGGGCAGGGATGGATGGGAGATTGGGAACTGGGAATTGCTGGCTGGGCTGGAATTGCCAGAGCAGCTGTGGCTGCCCCTGGATCCCTGGCAGTGCCCAAGGCCAGGCTGGACACTGGGGCTGGAGCAGCCTGGGACAGTGGGAGGTGTTCCAGGCTGGGAGTCTGGGAGGTTTGGTGGGAACAGTGTCAGGAATGAAGAGAAGAGGAATTGCACAGGTCAGGAACACTCAGAGCCCGGGACAGGCACAGAAAATCAGAGTGGCTGAGTTTTTCATTGGTGGTCGGGATAAATCCAAGAATTCTGAAGAGTGAAGGAGAGAGAAGTGATTTAATATCTGAACAAAATAAATGCCCTGGGAAAGGGAAGGAAGAGATGGATTTGAAGGGGTTTTGGAGACCTGGGAAGGGCTTTAGAAAATCAGGGAAGAATCAGACTCTTGGGCAGGGAAATGCAGAGGATTTGGCAGCAGCAATCCAGAGGAGTGGAGGAGGGAGGTTCCAGAGAGAAGCTCCTCTCCTTGGCTGCTTTTCACCTTTTACATTGTTGTGTTTAAAGGTTTCAGCATAAAATAAATGTAAAGCTCTGACCAAATTTAACAAATAAATGTCAGAGCTCTTGGAGCCTTAAATTATCTTTTTTTTAGCATCGCTCACATCACAGAAAATTTTATTTTCCATTTAGGAGTGTAAGTAGGAAGGAATATAAAGCTCCAAGTTAAATTTAGGGAGAGGGAATTGAAGTGAATCTTTGCAGTAAAACACTGCAGTGACATGGAAATTAAAACTTTTTATAGGGTAATTTATAGGGGTAAAAGATTTTATACCTTGTCAGTCCCTGTGATATAGAACAAAGCTTTTTTCGTGAGGATCTGGGAGGACTGCAGTGCTTTAAATTTCAAAAAAGTGCATAAATCTAGCTCAGATATTCAGATATTCAATATTTTTAAAGAATGAACACCCCAGAATTAGAGAACCCCAAAAAGAGAGGGACACGTTGGTTCTGTCATCCAGAAAATGTCAATTTTAGTTCAGGTTTGAGCAGCAGGACATGATGATGGTGTGAATAATTGGGATTGGATTTATTGCTAATTTAGGATCTAAATATTGCAGTATCCAAATAAAAATTCGAGGATTTATCACAAAGTATTTGGATCAGCAGGTCCTGGTTACTCCTGTTGGGTCAGTCACTGTCTGAGCTCCAGATGGGGCTCAGCCCATCCAGATTTGGTCACTTTGTGTCCAAAGAATTCCAGCATCAGCAGGATGGGCTGGGAACATCCAGGTTTGCAGCCCTTGGCCCTGCAGGATTCCCAATTCCAAATCACAACTCTTGTGGAGCTGCTCTGGAATTTATCTCCATAATTAAATGATCTCAATGCTTTCATTCCTGCATCCAAAAGGGAATACTCCAAATTTTCAAGCTGGAGGTGTCCCTTACGGGGGGACATCAGGAAACCAGGTTTCCCGAGTTTGTCCTAGTTTTCCCAGTCTCCAGCAGCATTTTAACCCCTTTTTCAGGTCCATGTGCACCAAACTGGAGCCTCTCAGCTCCCCACTTTTGGGGGTGTTAATGACACCCTGAAACCCCTCCTGCACCCCCCACCTGGTGGGATTGTCCTGGGACACCCCAAGTGCCTGGAAGTGAAAGGGAGAAGGGTGAGATGGGTACACAGGGGTGAAAATCTGCCTGAAATTCTGTGGAAAAATCAGAGAGTCCCACACTGGTTTGGGATGGAAGGGATTAAAAATCAACTCATTCCACTCCTGCCATGGGCATGGACACCTTCCATATCCCAGGCATATCCCAGTCCTGTCCAACCTGGCCTTGGACACTGCCAGGGATGAGGCAGAAGCTGAATCCCCCCAAAACACTCAGGATTGTCTTTTTAGGATCATAATTCCATTCCGTTAAGAGCAGAGTGACCTTTCCTGTACCCCCTATTCTCCAGTTTGATGCAGTATTTTTAACAACAGCTGTCAACAACAAATGCATAATGGGGTTTTTTTTCAGGATACTGATAGGGAATTGTGCTCAGCTGGCACCTCCTGCCCATCCCTGGGAGCTGCAGGCTGGGTTCTGCTCCGTGCCCTGCCAACTCCTGTGCCGTGATTTGTTCTGAGTGTGGAGCAACCCCTCTCCGAGGGCCACCGAAATCACTGCCAAATGCAGCTTTTAATTAAATGCTGCCTGTTGTGTTTGGACAGAGCCCTTTAGGCTGGAAATTGTTTTCCATTGTCAGGAAAAATTGGACTTTCAACTCCACTGATTGGTGTTGTTCCTGCTGCCAAGGAGCAGTGGCTGGATTTTGGGGGAGGAGACGTTTTCCTCTCGAGATCCAGGCTCGATTTCCTCTTCCAGCAGATTGGTTTCAGACAAGGAATAGTGGAGAGAAAAGTACCAACAGGACTTTAAAATCCCAGTCATCCACTAAGCAGAGGTTGAAGTTCATCTTAAATTGCAATAAAATCTCTACTGTTCCCTCGCTGTGATAAAATTCATCCCAATTCCTCTGAAAAACCATTCCTAGATGGAATCAAAGCTTCCAAACCTGATGAGAACCCACATGTTGGGCAAAATAGATCCTAGCATGTAATTTACTTCCGCAATCTGAAATTAGATATTTGCACGTCTTAATTTTAAGAAAAGTCCTTTGTTTTTGTGCTGGTTTTGATCTTAAGACCTGATCTTCTTGACATTTTTTATGTATCCCCCTCTGCTCTGCTGGATGTTTTTAGTTTACCACCCTCTGATTTTTTTTTTCCCAGCTCATCTTTGAAGGGATCCGTGGCCCTGGAATCGAAGGGGACATTGCTATTGATGATGTGTCCATTGTGGAAGGAGAGTGTATGAAATCAGACCAACCAGCCAACAGTAAGTGGCTCTTCCTCACAAGTTCCTTCCTGTCTTTCCCCTTCCCCTTCCTTTCCAGCAGAACAATCCATGCTTTGGTTCAGTTGGAAGGTTTAAAGTGGAATGTTGTCCTTGGGAAAGCTTTGCTCAGGTGGGAGGATGCTGGGTGGGTGCGAGGCAGAGGTGAGAGTGGTGGATGAGGTTGGGCTGGATTTGAGATACTCAGGCAGATAAAACAACAATCAAAAAAATGTCCAGGGTGCCCAAAACATGTGGAATCCATGCAAATCACTGCAGTGATTCCCTGAGGCTCTGTCTCACCCCTCCACCCTGTGTGTGCATTAAAACAGAGGTAACCACAGCCAGGTGGATTTTTATCCCAGTTCCTGCCCTATCAAATTGGTGAGGGTTGTCCCTGCCCCTCGTGGTGAGAGGTGACTTTGGAACACTGTAGCAAAGGTGAGGGGGTCTGGGCACCTCTTTAATTCTATTTTTCTCCCCTTTTTGTAGATCTACGATCAGATGCTGTTGGGCCATTAGCACATATACGACTTCTCCCACTCCTCATCCTCATGTCTGTCTTAAGTCATCAGAGGTGACCTTATCCTGGCAGAGGCTACAAAAGATTCACCAGGCACTGGCATGAAGAAAGAGTCTTTGTAAAATGGACATTTCCAAACAAACTACCAAAGATTCCTCCACTGACTGACTCGAAAGTTAAATAAATACGTAAATAAATAATTTAAAAATTTTAAAAAAGCAGATTAAGAAAGCACTGGGGACTTGAAAAGGCATCACGGGAGTGGAACTCACTAAGAACCAAGCTTGAGACCGAGATCTGGCCTAAGCAAGGAAGAGACCTTCAGGTGCTTTTGTGGTCACTGATGAATTCAGCATCATCTGGTTGAACTCTCGGCAAAGAGCTCTAGAAACCCTTGTCAAAGCACAAAGTCATGGCTGGTTTTGTTTCAAATGAATCGTTTGCTTGTTACCATGGAAACCGAATGGCCTGCCAAAAAATAGAGGAAGGCGAGAGAGAGAGGAAATACAAACACAGAGAGAGAGAGAAACACCTCACTGTAAACAGGGTACGTGAAGAGCTGGCGTTCATTTTCCCTTCCCGAAGGTTTTTAGCGTAGAGTTAAACAAATGTCCGCCCTTTCAACTCGGGCTGTCACCTCCCCTCGAGGATAACCCGGAATCGGAGCTGTTTGCAGACATTCCCGTTTCATTCCTCACGGCTCTGCTTGGTGACTGTGTGCTGTCTCCTTTTGCATGCATTCCCACCCAGGATGTGCCACCTGGGCTTACATTTGTCACAGGCTTCACTGGGAGTTTGCTCGCGGCCGCTGGAAGATCCCTCTCCCCTCCCCACCGGAGTCATCAGCTCTACGGAAGTGAAGAAACCAAACCACCGTCTTTTATAAATTGCCATGGAAACCAAGTGCCTTCAATGAAACAAGCCTGATTTCAAAAAAAAACAAAAACAAAAAAACCGAACAAAATATATATATATATAAATATATATATATAAAACATAAAAAAATTATAATAAATGTAATAACGATGATTTCAACACGGAAGCTTTGCACTGCTGAAAATGTGGGTTGTGCAAAGTCTTTTCTAAACAAACTCTGGAGCCTGGGTGTGCAGGCAAGGAGACGGAGCCGCTTCTGGAGAAGGATGGATGGACCTAAGCTGCTGTGGAAAGCCTTTGGGATGAGATCTGTGCTGTGTGACCTTCCAGACAGCCATGGCCTTTCAGCTTCTTATCCATTCGAAACAGCTCCCGGTGGTGCTGCCGATGGGAGCAGCACTTTTTGTTGTCGTTGTCGTCGTCGTTTCAGGTTCTCCAGTGGGTCAACCAGAGGAACAAAGGTGGTTCAGACACACACTTGGTGCAGAAGGTGGTGAAACACAGGATGATTTTCTTACTCTCCCCCTCCGTTGGGATGGCTCCCAACATCTGGAGCTCCGGACGCTCCGAGGGGGCTCTGCCTCTGCCCCGGAGCCAGACTCGGTGCAGAGGACAAAAGATTATTTTGTTATTGTAGCGAAATTCAAAAAACAAACAAACAAAAAGTTTAAAAAAAAATAAAAATAATCCACTTTTACAAGGAAAAAAAAAATAAAAGCTGTACAAAATGGGTTCGAGCTACCCGAACACGTGCCGGTTTTCCACTGCATTGTAAAGTTCCCTTCCAGTTGGTTATGAAATTTGAAGACCTTTTTCCTTAAATTAGCTCAGCTTTTAACTTCATTTAAAAAAAAAGACTTTTGTCTAAAGAAGAGTATTATTATTATTATAATTATAATAATTATTATTATTATTCTGTGTTCTCTCGACACCCTAGGATTAAAAGCAAAACCTGATATGCAAATAATTGGAGTACAAATATGAAAACAAACAAAAGATGAGTATAATAATTGCAAATATGAGTATAAAAAGCACAACGAGATGCAGTAAAACAATGACAAGGCTTGATTTTTTTTATTCTGTAGAGAAATGTTTGTGCAAATTCAGTAATTCCACTGAAGAGATAATTTTCCAGCTCTGTTCAATAAAGCCTCTTTCCAGGTAAGGCAGCCCCGTGGTGCGTGTGTTTGTTGAGACGCTGGCAGGGCTTTCCTTGGTCATCTGGTGTCAGCTGGAGTTGTACTGGTCCATACTGGTGGCACTCAGGGGCCGGAGCATTCCCAAGATGCTCTTGGCTCCCTGTTTTTTAGGCATTTTTGGTGTCTTTAAGTTCCTGTGCTCAGAAAATGGTGGGAGCTCCAAGTCAGGACATTTTCAGAGAATCCCAGGATGGTTTAGGTTGGAAGGGCCCTTAAAGCTCATCCCTGGAATCATGGAATATTCTGGGCTGGAAGGGACCTGCAAGGATCGTTGAGTCCAAATCTGAACTGAATGGTCCCTGTGGGGATTGAACCCGCAACCTTGGAGTTATCAGCACCTTGATCTGTTTGGAAGAAAGTGGGAACTCCAAATCTGGAATGGACCGTGGGGTTTGGAAGATGGTGGGAACTCCAAATCTGCATGGACTGTGGAGTCTAGAACAATGGGAGTTCTGAGTGTGGATGGATCACGAGGTTTGAAAGAAAGTGGGAACTCCAAATCCGGATGGACTATAGGGTTTGGAAAACAGTGGCTCTGAGTCTGATGGACCATGGGATTTGGAATATGGTGGGAACTCTGAGCCTGGTGGCCTGTTGGGTTTGGAAGATGGTGGAAGCTCCAAATTTGAATGGACTCTGCGGATTGGAAGTCAGTGGCAACTCTGAGTCTGATGGACTGGGGGATTTGGAAGAAAGTGGGAACTCTGAGTCTGGATGGCCTGTGGTGTTTGCAAGACTGTGGGAACTCCAGGTCTGGATAGTCTGTGGGGTTTAGATGACAATGGGGACGCAGAGTCTGATGAACTGTGGGGTCTGGAAAGTGGTGGAAACTCTGAGTCTTGATGGACCATAGAGTTTGGAAGAAAGTGGAAGCTCCAAATCTGGATGGACCATGGGATTTGGAAGAAAGTGGGAGCTCTGTGTCTGGGTGGACTGTGGGGTTTGGAAGATGGTGGGAATTCTGAGTCTGGTGGCCTGGGGGATTTGGAACTCTTGAGTCTGGATGGACTAAGGTGTTTGACCCCCTTCAACAAAAACCACCAAAATTCCTGTTGGAAGCTCTGGATTTTAACTGTGGATGGATGGATGGATGGATGGATGGATGGATGGATGGATGGATGGATGGATGGATGAGCAGGTCAGGTATGGTGAGACCCTGAGGCAGATTTTTTTTGGAAGTTGGTGTGTCTTGGAACTCTGGATCCAAAACTTGCTGTGCATCTTCCCATGGATGTCTCCTGAGAACCACAGAACTGAGGGGTGATCCAAAAGGCTTCTCCATGGATGATTCTAGCAGGACTCTCTTTGGAAGGGCTGGATCTGCTGGGAGCCAGAGTGACCGTCTGTCAGTCATTTCTACAGAATCCCAGAAGGTTTTGGTTAGAAGAGACCTTAAATCTCATCCCATTCCAACCCCACAGGCAGGGACACCTTCCACAGACCAGGAAGGAAAGGAAAACAGAAAGCATTCCATTGCCTTTAAAATACTTCCCTGCTTTTCCTTTGAATTTCCCTTGAAAATCCAAACTGAACCTTAGATGCCCATTGGAGATGAATTTTCCAGGCACATCTCTGGCTGCAGGGCTGGTGGTGGTGGCATGACGGGAACTCTGTGGGAAGTTAGGATTTGGGAAGTGCCCTGTGATTCCCCTTTGATAAAGAAGTTGCATGATAAGGAGCAGGACATCCTGCTCCATTGTTTACATCCCAAGCTAAAACTGCAGGCTGAAATCCATGTTTCCCCTTTCCAGTTGGATTCTCCTTTCCCTCAATCCCCTTGAATATTTGATAAGGAATTTTGATTGACAAAGACCACAGATGTCTTTTTTTCAGGGAGGAATAATCTGCGTGTCCTGAAAATCCCAGGTTTTGTAGGAAAGGAAATGTATTCCTATGCCTGTTCCTATTTTACTCCGGGCTGCAGGAGGTTCTAAGAAAAGCAGAATTTCTCTTCCAAATGTTGATTGTAGGAGTAGTTTTATCTTCTTTTACATTCCCAAAATAAAGCACTGAAAAGGAAATGGGATTTTACTCCAGGCCATGAATAAGAACAAATTGAGATACAAATTTCCTACTCTTGGTTTTTATTTTATGTTACATTTTGGAGTGAAAATGGATGTGAAAATGATGGATCAGCCATCAAAGGCAGTTGGAACTGGCAGTTCCCTGGAATATGAAACCCCTCTGATTCAGTTCTGGAGTATCCAACCTTGAAATGTCCTTGATGGATTTTTAAACTGGACATCAAATACTGAATTTTGCAGCAGCTGAAGTCCTGGGATGTTGGGAAAAGTGGCTGGGTTTGATGGGATGGCTGCAGGAATTATCTGGCTATTCCCAAAGCAGAGGAGGGTGGAGTACAGGATAAGTTTTCCAGGTTTTCTCAGTTCTTTCTCAGGCTGATCTGGGAACATAAGGATGGAAGTGGAGAACTTCCCTTTTTCTTTCAATTTTTCTTTCACAAATTGAATGTGAAATCATGGAATCATAGAATTATGGAGTAGTTTGGATGAAAGGGACCTTAAATCCCATCCAGTGCCACCCCTGCCATGGCAGGGACACCTCCCACTGTCCCAGGCTGCTCCAAGCCCCAGTGTCCATCCTGGCCTTGGGCACTGCCAGGGATCCCGGGGCAGCTTCTCTGGACAACCTGAATCCCACAAAAAAATCATTAAACACTCGGATCTCACTGTGCTTCCAAAACACCTCTTCTTCAGCCTGGTCTGGATCTTGGATGGGTCACAAAGGAGGATAAAAACATGGATTAGAAGGAAATAAACCCATGCCAATGACACCATGGATGCACATTTCTGAAGGCCAGAAATACCTGGGAATGTGAAATTTCTTTTTAATTTGGGACAGGAACTGCTGGTTGCTCCTAAAGTGATGGAGCTGCATCTTCCATCCTCTGCAAGCCCCGGCCTCCACTGACCCCAGAGCTTTCCTTGACATCCAGCACTGGAATTCCTGCTGCACCCACCATGGAGATGGAATAATCAGTTTAGGGGCAATTGGGATCCTCAAACTTTAAAAGAAAGTCAATCTTCAGCTTCTTGTTCATTTTCTCTTTTCCTGCCTAGTCAGGGCAGTGAATTCCCTGTGTAGGGAGCAGTTCAGGCAGAAGGATCTGATTTTTTTCCATGCTGAGTGGAAGAGGTTTTCCTGCTTTTATTTTGGAAGAATTTACCTGCTGGGAATGTTTTTTTTTCATATATTGAAAGGTAATTGAAACTCTCTTTCTCCCCCAGAAGTATGTGATCCATCAGGAAAATGGCTTTTTGGAGCATTTTCATAAAAAAAAGTATCCAGTTTTGAGTTACTAGTACTCCCTGCCTCTCCATGCTAATAAAGGGATTGGGAGCCATCTGGAATAATTCTTGGATTTTCCTATAAGACTACCAAAACCTATAAAAAAGTTTATTTTTCCATTTCAATTCTTTTTTACATTTTTATGGAAAATAAGCAGCACTGCAGGAATGGTCTCCCCTTTTTACCTGCTCCACCATAATTCCAGTGTTAGTCAGCACAGAAGGAATTAAACCATTGGATTATCCCTTGTGCAAAGGAATTTAGGGACCTGAAGCTCCTGCGATCCCACATTCTGGGGATTTACAGTGTGCAGAAGTTTTCTGTCATCTGTCCCTAAACCCCTGAGTGTGTCAGCCCCAGATCCCATGGGAATGTTGGTGTAGGCAGGGAGTTGTGCTCTGTATGATAAAAGACAGGAGTAATCATTAACACAAACACAGGAAAATTGGGATTGTACATCCTGGTCTTCCCTGTTAAAATATTCTTTTGTTTTCTTTTGGATCTGTCAGACTGGGGAGCTTGTATTCCACACATCCCAGAATCCCAGGATGGTTTGGGTTGGAAGGGACCTTAAATCCCATTCAGTCCCACCCTTCCATGGGCAGAGTCCTTCCCCATTATTCCAGTTTCTCCAAGCCCATCCAGCCTGGCCTTGGATATCTTGTGTGACATTAAAACTCAAGTGAGAACAGACTGAGGGAGTCACCAGAGAGCTGAATGGACTCCGTAGGTGTGAGGAGAAATTCCCTCTTCCCTGAGTGCCCCTCTACAGATTCTCTAAAACATCCCAGTTCAGCCATGAGCCACCAGTCATTTCCCACTGGGAAAACCATCGTGGAATCATGGAATCATTTAGCTTGGGCTTTGGCTCCAAGAACATTGAGTCCAACCATGCCCCAGTGCAGCCAAGGCCACCACTGATCCATGTCCCCAAGTGCCACATCCACAGGGCTCTGAAATCCCTGCAGGAATAGGAATGCCCTGCTGCCCTGAGCAACACCTGGCAATGATAAAATCCATCTCTGATTCCTGATAAGAAACTGAAACCTAAATAGACCATTTGTGCTCCCTCTGGATGGGTCTGGATGGATGGAATGGATGGATCTGTGCCTCTCCTGCCTGGTTCCTCTGTGACACATTCAGGTTGGATGTCACCTTACCTATGGAACTTATGACAGGTGATTTATAACCAATTTCCTTCCTTTTCCAGTCTCTGTAAGATTTTTTTTCTCCATTGAGAAAGAGACTGGAATGTTGAGTGCTTGGATAAGTGAATCTTGAGCTTTGCTCACCACCAAGGTCATGGCTACAACTGGATAAACATTCCCGACGATCCCTCGGGATCCAGGATTTGTGCAGGCAACTTTCACCTTCCACAGACAGGAGGGAAAAACAGGATCACTGCAACAACCACACCTGAGGAATTTTTGGATGGATACGGCCACAAAAGGGATTGGAGAATTGAGAGTAAGAACGAAGAGCCTCAGCACCTTCTCAGGAACACTCAGACCTGCTGCATACTCCAGCTGCAAAGGGGACAAATGTGGTATTTGTGTCTGTAAATACCCTATAAATACCTGTAATTGGATGTATTTAATGTAAATAGGACAATGAGGACATTTTAATGATCTCCACTGTTGTACAGAACCCAAACTTGCTCTCTTATTTTCCTACACCCTCACTGTAGATTGATTTTGGGTCATTGTTGGGTCTGTATCTGGTTGAGTTCCAAACTGCTCTCACTTTTACCTCAAGGGTTTCATGTTCTTTATGTACATTTTATAAAGAAAAAAGAAACCACTCTGGATTTTTGGGTACCTTTTCCATTGCTGGCAGTATTTTCTGTCTTTTCCAATGTTTTCTGCTCCCTGATCCACTGGGATGAAAGGGAGGGATGGGGTTTGGCGGGGGATATCCCTTGTTCCATGTGTCCCTGCCTTCCTGGGAGGTGTGAAAATGTGGGAATCTGTTTCCCTATCCCTCCACTTCTTATTAAGTATGGAAAGATCTTAATTAGAGCAGGAAGAGGCTGGGCCACCCTCTTCCCTAATGGGTCCAGTCCTTCCCTTGACTGGTCCCAGCAGAGTTTTTCCAGCTCCATTGACAGTTGAGGGTTGAAATCCTTTTCTTCGGCTTTCTGTAATTCCCATTTAATCCCTGGGAAGTGACCAAAAGTGAAGACGTGTGTGCCCTGCAGAGCAGGATGTTCCCAGAACTCCTCCTGTGCCATGTGGGCATAGAGGGATGGGCACACGGAGCTCTCACAACACCCCCAGATCCAGCCTGGATCACTGCATGGTGATCCCAAATTTCTCCTTGTTGTTGGATACGTGGCCCAGGGTGGAGGGTGTCCATCAGGACTTTTAGGGTTGACATCCATTCTCTGCTGCAGGTGTGGCCTTGGTATTCCTGGTCTTGTCCAGCCCTTCTACTGGGATTAAATTTTAGAATCACAGAATAGTTTATGTTGGAAAAATCCTCCAGGGTCATCAAATCCAACCATTCCCCAGCACACCAAGGCCACCCCTGCCCCATGTCCCCAAGTGCCACATCCACATGGTTTTAAATCCTCCTAGGGGTGGGGACTCCACCCCTACACTGGGGCTTCACTGCCTGTCCACCCTTTCCATTAAAAATTTTCCATAATAGCCAAATTTAACTTCCCCTGGCCCAGCCTGAGGCCGTTCCCTCTGCTCCTGTCCCTGTTCCCTGGAGCACAGCCCGACCCCCCGGCTGTCCCCTCCTGGCAGGAGCTGTGCAGAGCCACAAGGGCCCCCTGAGCCTCCTGTGCTCCAGGCTCAGCCCCTTCCCAGCTCCCTCAGGAATTCTCCAGCCCCTTCCCAGCTCCCTCAGCTGCTCCTGGTGCTCCAGCCCCTTCCCAGCTCCTTGGACATGCTCCAGACCCTCTGTGTCCTGTACCTGGGGATCCCAAATCTGCCCCCAGCACTGGAGGTGCCCCAGCAGTGCCAGCTCAGGGGACAATCACCAGCCCTGCTGCCACCCCAGCACTGGCACAGCCCAGGTGCCACTGTCCCTGTTGGTCTGTGTGGGGACAAACCCTCCCAGAACCCTTCATGTGGGTGAAATGAGACCATGGAAATGAAAACACACTTTGTTCCTTGTGCTGTTTTCCTGTGTTTCCTTGTTTCCTCTTTTCCCTGCCCTTTTCCATCACGGAAATGACCCCCATGATTTTCCTCCGTGGAAAATGCATCATTTTGCACCATGGAAAATGCCTCCATGATTTCCCACCATGGAAAATGCCTCCATCATTTTGCTGATTGGATTGGTGACATCCTGTGGAAAATCATGGAGGCCTTTTCTGTGATGGAAAAGGGCAGGGAAAACAGGAAACAAGGAAACATGGGAAAGCACCTGTCAGTGTGACCACGTATCCAAATGGATTCCTGAGGGAAAACTCAGAGTTCCCAGATGAGTCTTGCTCTCCAGAAGTGGGGACAAGCAGCAACACAATGAAATTTACACCTTAAAGAAGAGGAACTTTCCCATCTCCTATTTTTCAGCCTAAAATATCCCTTTATCCCATTGGATCTCACAGACTGAAGTCAGTCCACAGGCCATTATCCCATTAACCCATTATCCCCAGGAAATTCAGATGTGAACTTTCTTCATCCCATTGACCTGCTCCACCTTCCCTCATGGAAATTGGATTTTGGCTCCACACTGGACCTGGAGAAGACCCTGGGCACATCCCATGGATGTGAGCACAGCCTGTGTTATCCATATTTCTGCTGGAATCACAGAATCCCTGAAGGTTTAGGTAGGAAAAGACCTTAAAGCTCAGCTTGCCCATGGGCAGGGACCCCTTCCACTATCCCAGGTTGCTCCAAGCCCCATCCAATTATAACAATTTTTGTTTTTCTGTCCCTTGGAATTATAATAAATAAATTTGATTTACACCCCAAGACTTGACCCTCTCTGTTCCCACCCCACCCACTTCCATAAAGATTTGTGGAAGTTGGGTCACACAAACATCTCAGAAAAAAAATGTTTGATTTTGGCCTTGCTTTCCTAAAAATTTCCAAGGCAAACCAGAATCATCCAATCTGTCTTTGGGATAGATTTGAACAGATTTTTGGAAACTTTATCTGTAGAACCAGGATCAGTTTGGGATAAAATGAGCTGGGTTAGAGCCTGGACTGAAAAATGCATGGATAAATCAATTCCTGCTCCGAATCCATTGGTTATTTTTGTGGAGTTAAAATACTCCTGCTCTCTGGATGTACCACTGCCAGGATTGTCAGATTTGTCACCTTAGGGAATATTTTTTATTCTTGTTGGAGGTTTTTTTGGCATGTTGCTGTATTTTATTTTATTTTTTTTGCTGCCAGGAGGCCAGGGGTGTATTTGCAAGGATTAAAGTATTACTGGAGTGGCTCCAGGCCTTTCCTAATCCCCATTATTCCCTCTAATCCCACCACAACACAATGCTTCTCTCACATTGCTTAATTATGCGGTGAAAATTAATAAAAAATAGCTGTAAAATGACATTTTGAGGAGGGATCTAAATCCCAGTTTCTTTGGGATGCAGCAAAAATTTGTACTTTTGCTGTGTTCAGTAATCCTTGACATTTCCAGCCTAATTCCTCAGGGAACAATGATTACAAAACCTCCTGGGAATCGATTTTTGCAGGATCTCAGACCTTTCATTTTAATAAATCTTGGGATGTTTGTCCCATTTCCAAGGGGCTTGAAGGGCAGTTGGGATCACAAGAACAATTTGGAGGTGGGGTGGTTTTTTTGGGAATGAGGCACTGCATAAGGGATTTTTTTCCTGCTCCCTAGGGAATGTGATTTTGTAGGGAATATTTCCTGAGTGGAGAGGATTTTTAGTGGCCACCAAAAATCCAGCCAGAAAAAAATGCTTGGAGAGGAGGCTCATGGTTCATCCAGGATTTGCCTTTGGATCTCTGGAAGTGTCCCAGGCCAGGTTGGACAGGGCTTGGGACAGTGGAAGGTGATGGGATGGGATGGGATGGGATGGGATGGGATGGGATGGGATGGGATGGGATGGGATGGGATGGGATGGGATTTAAGGTCCCTTTGAACCCAAACCAGTCTGGAATTCTATGGAATGCCCTGAAAATGCCAAAAGCTCCAATCCTGAATTAAGGGATATTAGGGAACAGTGGCCATGGAAAGGTGAGAATCCTTTGGAGCTTTATTATAATTTTCCCCCCTTTTTTTTTTTGCCCCCGGCCACCTGGAATCAGCGCCCAGCATCCATCGGGAGCTGAGGATCAGGCACTGCTAATTACACTGCTAATGAGGTGCTAATCAGGCACCCTAATGACTCCAGCACCACCTCAATCTCCAGAATCCTGGTGGGGCTCCTGCTCCAGAGATTTCCTGCCTTTGGCATCTGCACAGTGAGGAGGGAAGGGAAGTGGCAAGGGTTCAAAGAGATTTTGCACAGGCAGGGACAAAGTCAGGCCTGCAGAAAAGGAATTGAGAAGGGTCTGGGAAATCTGGGAGGGTTTGGAGAAGGCATGGGAATGATTATCCATGTTTCCCACAGTCCAGAAGGAATCCCTCAGCTGTAGAATAACTTTTGTTCCCAAGTTTGCCTCAATGGACAGCACAAACCACAGCCCTCTGCACTGCCTGGCTGCTTTTCCTGACTAATTTCCTAAAAAATCCCACAGGCAAACACCCTCTTGTGTAAAGTATGGAATGCACTGGAATAGAATAGAATTATGGAATGGTTTGGGATGGAAGGACCTTAAATCCCATCCAGTTCCATGGGCAGGGACACTTCCCACTGTCCCAGGGTGTCCCAGTGTCCAGCCTGGCCTTGGGCACTGCCAGGGATCCAGGGGCAGCCACAGCTGCTCTGGCAATTCCAGCCCAGCCAGCAATTCCCAGTTCCCAATCTCCCACCCATCCCTGCCCTCTGGCAGTGGGAGCCATTCCCTGGCTCCTGTCCCTCCATCCCTTGTCCCCAGTCCCTCTCCAGCTCTCCTGGAGCTCCTCCAGGCCACACTGAGGTCACCCCAAATCTCCTCCTCTCCATGTGAATATTCCCAGCTTTTCCAGCCTTTCCTCCCAGCAGAGCTGCTTCATCCTTCAGATCATCCCAGTGCCTCTAAATTTGTTCCAAATAGGAATTTTAAGCTCTGGGATGCAGCCATGGCACCACTCAAACCCTTTCAAGGTTAACACCTGCAGGAACAAGAGCTCCTTGAGCATCCAAAGCCCTTTTTGGTGGGAATGCTGCTTCCACAAGCAGTCCCTGGCAGCCTTCCCATGTGGCTTTGGGACACCTGGAGTCCTGCAGCCACCCCCAACCCACAGAGACAACCCCAGTTTGGAGAAAAAAGGTAAAAATCCCAGAATCCTCCTATTTCCCTGCATTTTCCAGAATATTTTATCATCCAGATTGTATTATTATTTCCCTGTATTTTTCTGGAAGATTTTATCATCCAGAGTGGAAGACCCTGCTGGGAGCTGCTGCCTCCCCCCTGGCAGCCCCGTGTCCCACTGAGCTCTGCCATCATTCCCACTGCGCTGTTGTTCCCAAATTTGCATCCTGAGCTCCTCTCAGGCAGCCTCATTATTCCCAATACTGAGCAAACTCCCTGGGATCCATGTTTCCCACACAATGCTGTCCCAGATGTTCCCCAGACTGAATCCAATGGGAAATGCCAGCCTGCTCTTTCCATCAGGTGTCCTGATAAATAAATCTTTTTAATTAAAGGCGGCTCTTGATTTCTTTTTCAATCAAATCAGAGACTTTCTTATCTCTCGAGTGGTCAATCCCCCCAGCTTCAGCTCCATATCAGTATTCCTGTGTGTTCCAAGCCAGCAGGGAATGGGATCAGCAGGGAGAAAACTCTTGCTGGGTGAGCAGCAGGACCCATAATTCCAATTAGGAAGAGCTTTAGAGGCTGTTTAAGCCCCAGCTGGGCTCTCTTTGTGCCTGCAATCATCACCCATTAGTAAGGAAGATGATTTAGGAGCAAGTTTTGGAATATTTTCTCCATTGTAGCAAAAAAAAAGGATTTGGGTTTGTCTCGTTCTCCATTTTCTGAGGAGAAAGAGGGCTCAGGGCATTATTGTCCCCTTGGAAGGGACATTATTGACCCCTGGAAGGGACATTTTTACCCCCTCAGAGGGGACATTATTGACCCTTAGAGGGGACATTTTTAATCCTTTGAAAGGGACATTTTTAACCCCTTGGAAGGCACAATTTTAACCCCTTGGAAGGGGCACAATTGACTCTTGGAAGGGACATTTTTATCCCTGGAAGGTACATTATCAACCCTTGGAGGTGACATTATTGACCCCTTGGAAAGGGCATTTTAAAAGCTAGAAAGTGACATTATTAATCCTTGGAAAGGCCATCAACCCCTTGGAAAGGTCTCTCCAAGGCTGACAAAATGAGGGGAAGGTGCAAAAGACCATCGGTGACAATTCCCAAGGGAATGGGAAGACCAGCCTGGAAGGAATATTGGCAATACCCAGAGAAAAAGGACATGCAGGGTACAACCCCGCTGTGTCCCTCAGCCTGTGGGGATCTCCTGAGGGGGTTCCTAAGAGTGAATGTCCCAGTCCATGTCCTGGTGCTGAACCTGGGCTGGGACAGCTCCTGGGATCAAGCCAGGGTGGAAGGAGCAGCTGGAGCAGCCCTGGGAAACGATTTTGGGCTGCTGGGGGCAGAGCGGGACCTGCCCCAGCCAGAGCCCTCTGAGCCTGGGCTGAGCCCAGCAGGAAAGGGATTGGGATTGGGATTGGGATTGGGATTGGGATTGGGATTGGGATTGGGATTCTGCTCCTCTGCCCCCTCAGGGGAGATTCTGGAATCCTGGAATCCTGGCTCCAGCCTGGGCCCAGCACAGGGAGGGCCTGGAGCTGAGGGGAGAGCCCAGAAGAGAGCCAGGATGAGCAGAGGGATGGAGCAGCTCTGCTGGGAGAGCTGGGAATGTTCCCTGGAGAGGAGAAGCTTTGGGGTGACCCAGGTGTGGTCTGCCAGTGCCTGAAGGAGCTGCAGGAAAGATGGAGAGAGAGGATTGCAAGGGATGGAGGGACAGGACACAGGGAATGCGTGGGAACAGGGATGGGTGGAACATTGGGAAGGAATTCCTGGCTGGGAGGGTGGGCAGGCCCTGGCACAGGGTGCCTAGAGCAGCTGTGGCTGCCCCTGGATCCCTGGCAGTGCCCAAGGCCAGGCTGGATGGGCTTGGAGCAGCCTGGGACAGTGGGAGGTGTCCCTGCCATGGCAGGGGGTGGAACTTTAGGGTCCCTTCCATCCAAAATATTCAATGATCCTATGATGTTTAAGGTGGATGGTGTAGCTGACACATTCCAAATCCAACCCAAATCCTGCTCTGATTGTTGAAATCCATCCCATTCCATGATCTTTCTACACTTGGGATTTGTCCTCTCCGTGACCTCCCACCCACCCACCCTTCATGGACAGGACAGGAGATCACAGCCTCGCTTGCCCTAAACATCTCTGAGCATGTGGAATCTGTGATCAGGATCCAATCTCCTGGCTCCAGGGAATTGCTTGCAGGTGCCAGGAAGGAATTCCCCTCCAGACACAGCTGCCTCAACTCCTCCTGCCTGGATTTGCCTGGGAAAAGCTGAAGCAGCAGGAATTTCCCTCTGGATGGGGTGGCTGTGCGGGCTGTCCTTGCTGCTGCTCCTCTGGGATCCCTGCCAGGTGCTCTTGTTCCCATTTTCCGGGTGCTTTGGCAGATTTGCAGGTCAGGCAGGAATTTCTGGCCAGGTGGAACTAATCGGGATTGTCTGGGCCAGCCTGGCACAGGGCAGCTCCACAATTCTTGCCCAGCAGCCACGGACTCTTGGTCTCCCGTGGCATGGAACAGCTTCTCCTCAGGCAAAGAATGAAAGATTTCCGTGTCCTTCCAGCCAGGAGATGGGGATTTCCAATGGGGTTTAATGGGCTGTGACATCCCCGTTCTGATCCAGGTGATTGGGGAGTTTAATCTGCACTTCAAAGGGGGAATTTCTCCTCTCCTCCCAGCAGAAGTTTATTTTTCACGTGAGTAACCAGGCAGGAATTTTTATTTGTGGTGGATAAAGGCAGGGATGTTGTCAGGGAACGTGTGGTGCATTCCCAATGGGAATCAGGCTTTTAGAAACCTCTGACACAAGGCCCTGCCTAGGGAGGACTTTTCTGGGTGGATTTTTTAAATAGGAAAAGAGGGAATGGCCTCAATCTCTGCCAGGGGAGCTCCAGGTTGGACACCAGAGGAACTTCTTCATGGGAAGGTCAATAAATTTTGGAACAGGCTTTTTTCCTGACCTGAATTTTCCCCACTGGTGGGACTTTTCCTCACTGGTGGGATTTTCCCCCATGGATGGCCCAGACTTGGGGACCCAACGGGGTCTCCCTATGTCCAGAGAGACCCAAATCCCCCGTGAAGGAACTCTCCAGCTCCTGTCTGTGTGTGTAGCTCTGCCTCCATCATTCCATGCCTGAGTTGCCTGGGAAATCTGTCTGTTGGGAGCTTCATCCAGCTTTTCCTCACCTCATCTGATCAGATTGAGAAGGATAAGGTGGAAAACCCCATGTCCAAGCTGCTCTTGTGGGTGAGATGGATCTTCCTGGGAAAAGAGGTGAAGTGAGGGATCCCCGTGCCAGGAGGGGAAATCATGGCAGGAGAATTCATGGAATGGCTGAGTTTGGAAGGGATCCCAGTGGATGATCTGGTCCCAGCTCCCTGCTCCAGCAGGGCCATCCCAGGGCACACAGCAGAGGACATTCCCTGCTTTATTCAAATGTGTCTTTTCTGATGATGCCATGTGACGACTCTGGATTCTGATGGAAAATATTTTCTTTTTAGGACAAGTTATTTTCAGGCTACTCCAGCACAGAAAGGACCTGGAGCTGTTGGAGAGAGTCCAGAGGAGGCACCAGGATGATTCAAGGGATGGAGCAGCTCTGCTGGGAGGAAAGACTGGGAGAGCTGGGAATGTTCCCTGGAGAGGAGAAGGCTCCAGGGAGAGCTCAGAGCCCCTGGCAGGGCCTGAAGGGGCTCCAGGAGAGCTGCAGAGGGACTGGGGACAAGGCATGGAGGGACAGGAGCCAGGGAATGGCTCCCACTGCCAGAGGGCAGGGATGGGTGGGAGATTGGGAATTGGGAATTGCTGGCTGGGCTGGAATTGCCAGAGCATCTGTGGCTGCCCCTGGATCCCTGGCAGTGCCCAAGGCCAGGCTGGACACTGGGACACCCTGGGACAGTGGGAGGTGTCCCTGTGTGGTCTTTTCCAACCTTGATCATTCCATGATTTCAAATCTGAAATTTCTTTGGAAAAGAGTATGGAAAAGTGTGTTGGGAAGAGCTTGCACAGGTCAGTTATTAGAATTATTAGAATTCTACATCTACTTATTATAATATTATTCTAACTACTACAATAATATTCTAACTATTACTTTAGTTATTAGAGTTCTTTATAATTATTAGTAACATTAATATCAGTGTTATTGATATTTATTAATTAAATTAATTAAAGTTACATTAATTATAATTAATTAAATTATACAATTATGCAATGAAATAATTATTTATTCTTTATCTAATTTTTATTATTAAATAATAAAAAATATATAATTAAATAATTAAATAATGACATTTTTACTGAGAGTATACATCGACCCTGCAGTCTGGAAGAGGGACAATTTGTTGGCTCTAAGGGACAGTCACAGCTTGGAAATCTGAACTCCTTGAGAGCTCTCTGTGTATTCCCAGAAAAATCCAGCTTAAAATCCTGGGAAATTTCCACCACAGCCCCACTCCAGGCAGTGATGATGATCCAATCCCAGCCAAGGTTTGGCATTCCAGGTTTATCCCTGGGAATTGGTGTCAGATTTCTCACTGCCTGCACAGCTCTGAGGGGTTTCAGAGGATGGAAAATTGGGAATCCTCTCATGGACACAGGTGCTGCTCCTGGGATGGTATCCATGAGTCCTGGATTTGGGAATATTCCCTGCTCGGTGCTCCCCCCAAAGTTCTCTTCACTAAAAGGTGGCACCCCAAGCAGGGACCCCCAGACTGCTCCAGTTTGGATCTTCCCAAGTGGAGGAGCGCCCAAGAATCCCTGGAATTGCAGGAAGACTGTGAATTCTGGCTCTCTTTCCATCAGCTCTCGCACATCTTCCACAGCCCAGTAGAACCAGAGAGGGAATTTTAGTGGATGGCAGGAGGAAATTCATCCCTTCCTCCTCCCAAAGCAGCACAGGGAGTGTCCAGAGCTTCCCATCCCTCACCCAGCAAATCCACGGAGCAGCCACCAACAAACAGATCAGGCAGTGGAGGTTCCTCTTCCAAAGGTTTCATTGGATTGTGTTCTTGAGTTATTTCAGCATTTCCCTGGCCTGCGCTAATTCCCAAAGGAAAATCCCTGCAAGAGAAGGATTTTCCAGCCAACTTTCAGCAGGACTCAGCAAAACGTTTTAATGACAGATTCCTGCTTTTATTTCTGCTGAGGAGGCTGGGGCTGGAGACAGCCCCATGGATCAGCAGGAATTGCAGGGCTCATCAATAAACCAGGACTGAATGGGATTTTTATTAAAAAATAGATTTTTTTCCTTTTTTTACTTACTGGAGATTTAATTTTTAAATCGAAAAGAAAGGGATAAAAGCATCTATTAATTCAGTCCCATGATGACTTCAGCAGAGGGAGTTAAAAGGAGAAACAAGAAGACAAAATGTGATTTTCTCTCCATGTATTTATGAAATTCCTCCAGTTTTTTAGGATTCCTAAGGCCAGGATGGTGTGATCAGAATTCCTGAGTTTTCCTTATCACTCCAGATTAGACTTGGAACAAATAAATAGAAAATGATGGACAATTCCTGCTATTTGCCTGAAGCAACAAAAATTTTTCCACTCCACAGCATCCCATAAATTCCCATAAATAAAGGAACAAGTCTTCCCTCAGGATGACACAATTCCCAGTATTTCTGCCTTCCTGTGGAATTCAAAGCCTTCCCTCAGCATAAAAACATCCAAGGGATGATTTTGTCACAGCCCAGGACAAGCTCTGTGTCCAAAGCTTCTCAGAAAAGGAAAAGATTCAAGGAAAATAATTTAAAGGGTAATTAAGAGGTTAAAGGCTGGTGCTTGTTCCTGGAAGAACAGAATTCCCACCTGGATCCAACTTCCTGTCAAGAAATGTAGGGAGCAAGATGGAATTCCTTTCTCTGACATTGCAAATGATGGGGAAGAGGAGAAATCATCTCAGATTCTGATTTTCCAAGGTTTTGGTTCTTAAATTCCAAGATATTTGTATAAGAAAATTGAGGGAATATATTCCAGGAGAAAATATGGAAAAAAATACTGGCAAAATTTGGCCTTTTGGGGGTTTAGTTCAAGCTTGGAAAAATGGTTTCTAGTGGGATTTTGCCTGGTGGCACAAAGAAAACAGAACCATGAAATAGCCAAGTCAATCCTAACAAAAATTCCCTGGGAATGGCCCTTTCCAGGGCCCAGGATATCAGACCAGGTCTCCTACAGAATCCATTAGGGATTGTTTAATGTAAATGAAGATTATGACATCACTGTGATGACATCACTGCTTGAAATCAAGTCTATGGGGGTTTAGTGAGGAAAAACAGATGGAAAAAATTCAGGAAGTGGAAATGAGATTAAAAATATCCTGGTGGATTCTGTCCTGGGAAAATAGAGTGACTTCTGTCCTAAATTAGGGATAAAAGAGGCCGATTCCCAAAGTTCCAGTTTGCTTCCAGGGCCTGCAGGGGCTCCAGGAGAGCTGCAGAGGGACTGGGGACAAGGCATGGAGGGACAGGAGCCAGGGAATGGCTCCCACTGCCAGAGGGCAGGGATGGGTGGGAGATTGGGAACTGGGAATTGCTGGCTGGGATGGTGGGGAGGAGCTTCCCAAGGGAGAAGTCTCAGCCAGCCATGGAATATTTGCCTTGAAACAGCAAATATAAAATAAATCTGGAATTTCCAGACAAGCACTGGCAGCAGGAACGTCATTCCCACTCTCCCTGACATCCTGATGCCTTCCAGAACCTAAAAAAGAGCTGGAAGTCACTCTGCTTTCCACAGTAGAGAATCCACCGAGATATTTTAAACCTAATTTCCACTTCCTGATTTTTTTTTCCATTTTTTTTTCCCTTTTCTCTCCCACTGATGGGAATTTCTCACAGCAGCATTGTCCAGCCTGGTTGCACAATTCCAGTTGTTTTCTGGGGTGGATGGTGCCTCGGAGCACCATGGGATTTATTTGGAATAACATGAGGGAGATGGGGAATGGGGTGTGGGAATGAGGAGGCTGGAGCTGGGTGGGATTTCAATGGAGGAATTAAAGAACTTCAGGGATTCTGGTGAAATCCTGTCAGAACCCAGGACATTCCTCTGGCTGCCCTGGGTGATTTGAGACCCTGGCAGGGGGCTCAGAGACCTGGGCACGGAGTCACAGACACTGTGCCTTTGATTTTAACCCATGGAGACAATTACCAGCTTTGTGTGAGGATTTACAGGCCACAAGAGTTTGAGTAGAATGATAGTTAATTTGTCACAGGGTGAAAAAGTAGAATTTTGGGGTTTTAGAATGGGGGTTCAAGAGGCAAGATGGAGGAATCTGGACGTGTCCTGTCCTTCTCCTTCTACTTGTTCTCCATCTTCTGCTGGGATGGTGACACTTCTGGATTGGTTCAGAGTGGAGACAGACTGTCCAACACAGGGTGACAGGTATTGGAAAATTATTGTAAATAAAGTACATGCAGTTCTGAGTATAAAAAGTTAACACCACCCCAAGGGCAGGCAGTGTGTCACAGCCAGACCTGCAGGACAGATCTCAGCAGGTCAGGAAAAAAATGTAAGAGATAAGGAAAAATAAACAACCTTGAAAAGCAGAACCGACACATCTCAGCTTCTTCCTCGGTCATGGGGCTGGGAAAAAAACTCTTTAATACCTCGGGAGCCATTTCAGCAACACAAAACCCGAGAAGATCCCACCTGGAATTCTGCATCCAGCCCTGGGGCACAGCACAGGGAGGACCTGGAGCTGCTGGAGACAGCCCAGAGGAGAACCAGGATGATCCAAGGGATGGAGCAGCTCTGCTGGGAGAGCTGGGAATGTTCTCCTGGAGAGGAGGAGCTTTGGGGTGACAGTGCGTGAAGGATCCCACAGTGGGAAGTGTCCCTACCTGGTCTTTTCCAACCTTAATGATTCCATGAATTAGTCCATTGGAAAACAGTATGGAAAAGGTGTATCGGGAAGAGCTTGCACAGGTCAATTATTAGAATTATTAGAATTCTACATCTACTTATTATAATATTATTCTAACTATTACAGTATTATTCTAACTATTACTTTCATTATTAGAGTTCTTTATAATTATTAGTAACATTAATATCAGTGTTATTGATATTTATTGCTTAAATTTTAATTACTTATTATTAGATTAATTATTATTAAGAGTATGCATCGACCCTGCAGTCTGGAAGAGGGACAATTTGTTGGAAAGATGGAGAGAGACAATTTCCAAGGGCCAAGAAGGCTAAAAACCAGGAACACTTAAGGATATAAGAGTCTGGATGGATGCAGAATTCCGGGTGGGATCTCACCAGGGCAGGGCAGAGGGATGGAGCAGCTCTGCTGGGAGAGCTGAGATTGTTCACCTGGAGAGGAGAAGCTTTGGGGTGACCTCAGTGTGGCCTTCCAGGACCTGAAGGATCCTACAGGAAACATGGAAAAGGACAATTTCCAAGAGCAAGGCAGCCAAAACCAGGATATAAAGATAAAATGGGATTGAAGGAGGGAAAGCCACAGTTAAGGAATCTGGATGTCTCAACCTTGTATAAACATTTCCAACATCCCATTAATTGGAGCCATTCCAATTTTCCAAGGGCACAAACACCTGACTGAGTGTTTATTAAGGTCTGGTTAAAATGTTTGTGGATTATTTTCCCTCCCTTTCTCACCTGAAAAGCCATTTCCAGGGAATGAACAGCAATCTTGCATTCCACAAGCGCTCTGACTCCCAGTATTTATTGTCTCCCATTGTGTATTTTCCCACCTCAAACATTTACATGGACATTTAGCACAATTATTTATTCCAGAAAAAATGCTGCTCTATTTATCCAAACGTTATTATGTGCAGGAAAAAAAAAAAAAATCATTTTCCCAGCTGAAGCTGTGGTTTCATCCCAGAAAATTGGGCTTTTTATTTATTCCATTTTCCTTCTCAGCAGCTCCCAGGAATGTAAAAGGACAAAACAATTCTGAGTACAATGGAGCCTCTCTTGGGCTGCTGGAACAACTCCTGGCAGTGGGAAGTTTATAGAAATCTCTGCTTTGGAGGTGGCTTCAGGAATGGCAGGACATCAAAAACAAGTCAGAATTTTGCCTCCAATGTTGTCTGAAATCCCCTGGAAGTATCCATGGATTTTCTCCCTGAAGAGCATGAAAATGTTAATTAAAATTCAATCGTTTGTTTATTACCTCCCCAAATGCAAATGATGTTCTCCAAACACTTGGAAATAAATGTTACTGATCCTTGGGAGCTGCCAGGACTGTCCCTCAGCTCATGGATTAATTGTATTCCCTCAGATCCCTGGGAGTGGCCCAGCCTCCAACCTTCCAGCCTGAGCATGGAATTTTTCCACAAAAGTAAAGCTGGGAATATTTCAGTAAAAAAATATGTGGTTTAATGTTTTTAATTTTTTTTTTTAATTTGTATTTATGGTATTGATTTAGAAAGGAGGCAGGTCCTGGAAAAGCAGCTGGACTTAGCCTAAGCAGCCCAGGGCAGGAGCTGTGCTTCCCAAGAAAGTCCTGGAATTTACAAACTGCCTGGTCGGGAATAAAGCACAGGCAAAGCTTTTAAAGAGAATCTACCATAAATCTGTTTCAATGGACAGAAAATTAACATTTCAACAAACAGAAGTTCTCCAGTTATTTATTTTCCTGTTTAACTCCATATCATGGAATTCCAGACTGGATTGGGTTGGAAAATCCTTAAAGTTCATCCCATTCTACCCCTGCCACGACAGGGACTCCTTCAATTATCCCAGGCTGCTCCAAGCCTCAATGTCCAGCCTGGCCTTGGGCACTGCCAGGGGTGGGACAACACCTGGGAAGCCACAAAATGTTGGGAAAAGACCAAAACTGAGACTTTTGTAGCTGTAGAAAAAAATCTCAGGAGTTCTGGGGGAAAAAAATCCCAAAAATAAAGAAAACAGAGCTTTGAAAGTTGGGCTCTTTTGATATAAATATTAAAAAAGTCTAAAATGTGGAAATATTTATTTGAAAAACCTGATTTATGCTCTGCCTTAATTGAGTGGAGAATTCCCGATTCCTGGTGGATCTCTGGGATATTTTCACCACATTGTGCCACACTGGAGATGTCACTAAACCCAAACCCAAGATTTCCCTCTCCGAGTTTCCAAACTCAGCTGATGCCCCAGGCATCCAAACCCAATATTTTTATTTTAATTAAAAGTGTTCTGCCACTGGAAATCGCTTCCCTGGGCATTTCCATCTTGGAAACAGCAGGAGCATGGGAACAAGCTGAGGATTATTTTTATTTCAGAGTAATTCCCACTGCTGGGGAAAAGTGAGGAATTATTCCAATGCTGCTATGCTGGGAGACACAGACCTTGGAAAAATGAGAAGTTTCATTGTAATTAAATCACAAAGACACCCCAGTCCAAGCCCAGTTTAATTCTGGGTACAGTGGACTGAACTTTCTTGTTCAACCTCAGACCGAGTCTGAAATTAAATCAGAGCAAATGGAATGAGGGAAATAATGAAGGAATTAAGGCAGTTCCCTCTGAACAACCCAAAAATTGAGTGGATGTGGCACTTCCCAATATGGATTAGAAGTGGGATTGGTCCAAGGTTGGATTTGATGATCCTGGAGGACTTTTCCAACCTTGATGATTTTCTGATTAATCAGCACCAAGCTGGAGAAGCACCTTTGGAGGCTTCTTCCTCCCTGCACATCTTTTTTTTGGCTGTTTTTCCTTGGGAGAGGAGCTCTGGGGCTGTGCTGGCTGTCCCACAACCAAAGCACCTGTGGAGCAGATCCCTCTCCCTTCCCTCAGCAGACTTATGGAATTGCATTCCTTCTTTATTTGAAAGTTCATTTTTCACAGGGATTCAACGCACAGGAGCCAATCTTGGGAATTCCCAGCCTGGGATCTTTCCAGCTCCAGGGATAACAGGCTGGGGGTGAGGGCTGGGGAGCACCACGGGGTCTCTCTGTCAAGGTGAGAAGATCCTGAAAAAAACCTCAACAAATTCCCAAGGAATCCCAAGCCAGCTCTTGGCTCCAAGCCTGGTTGGTGTCCATCTGTCACAGTCATATTTCCTGGAAAAATCCCTTTTCCCAGGATTTTTCTCCTGGGAAGCTGAGAGGCCTCAGAGAAAAAGGAAAACAATATTATCTCATTTGCTTCCCCTGTGTTTTGCTGCGCTGGAATGTGCTTGGAGATTGTTCACCCACAGGTGATTGTTTCATTGGTTTCATGTGAATTATTTTGGCTCATTGGCCAATCAGGGCCAAGCTGTGTTGGGGCTCTGGGGAGAGTCATGAGTTTTCATTATTATCTTTTAGCCTTCTGTCTGTATCCTTTCTGTATTCTTTAGTATAGTTTAGCTTAGCTTTCTTTAATATAATATAGATCATAAAATAATAAATTAGCCTTCTGAGAACATGGAGTCAGATTCATCAATCCTTCCTTCATCTGGCAACGACACAAATACAATATCCATCTGTTTCCCTCACCCAATCCCAGGAAGATCCCTGGAAAAGTTCCTTCAGCTGGAACACCAGGAGATGGAGGGTGGGGATGAGTGGTTGAGTTGTACTTAGGCAGAGCTTGGATAAAACCTACCTGGAATTTCGGGAGTCTCCATGCTGGATTCCAGACTTGGAGTCAGTACAAGGAGCCACAGGCTTTGGCTGGTCCAGAGGCAACAAGCCAGAGCTTTTCTGCTCTAAAACTTCCCAAATTTCCTTAATTTCAGTTATTTATGCCTGGAGTTTTCCCAAGGAACCACAGCCAAGCCAGGAGTTGGCCCCATGTTCTGCTCACTCATCTCAGGTGCCAAGCAAAGGCTTTGGTGGAGCTGACTTCAGAAATCAACATTTTTGTACATAAATCAACCTCCATGAGGATGGATCAACATTCCAGTCAGGCAGGATTCTCTCCCCAGCTGCCCCCAGCAGGGCTGGGAACTGGCAGAGAAAATGGGCTCTGTTGCAGGGAAAACAGAGAAAAAGTGTGCCTGGGAATTTGGTGAGAATTTGGGAATTATGTGGAGCAGAAATGGTGCAGAGCCCAGGACTGGGCTGAAAAATAAAAATAAAAATCTCCCATTTCAGTTCTCAATGACCTGAAAATAACTATCTCAATAAGCTCATCTTTGATATTTGGAGAAGGGTGAAATTCCCAGAGATAATTTCAGTGCTGGAGAAAAAAGTGCTGGATTTTTCATTCAGCTGGAATGAAATGTCTAGGAGAAAAAAACAACCATACCCTCAAAAAGCTGATCCTTTGTAGCTGCCACAAGCAGAGAATCAGGAGGGAGATGAATTTCAGGAGTGGATCAAATGTCCGGCCTGGTCTCAGGGTCAGCCTAGTTTTTTTGTTTGGTTGGTTGGTTTTTTTTTTTTTTTTTTTTTTTTTGGTTTTTTTTTGTAGTTTCCTCTGCATTTTTCACAAGTGTTTTCAAAGGAAGGAGGCTGCAGGGATGAAAAGGGAAATTTTCCTTGTGCTTTGGTGGCTTTTACCCCCCTACAGCTCATATTTTACTTAACAAAGTTGATTTCAAAGCAATTTTCAATGGTTTTTCAGGTGTTAAGATGGAGAACAAACTAATTAGGGCTGGTGACAAATGACCTTGTGGATCCTTCTTCTCAATCCCACCTTTCCTTTCACCTTTAAAGCTGGGAGTGGAAAAAACAGGGAAGACTTCTGTAATAATTGAGGTGCAGGCTGTGGTGATTATGGCTTGGATTTTTTATGGAAATGAAGGATTTAATTACGAGATGCGGAAGGGAAAGATATAAAAAATAAAAATATTCAAATATTTAATTAAGAGAAGGAGAAGGGAAAGAGATATATAAAATATTATATTAAAAACTAAATAAACGAGATAAAATAATTTCCATGATTTTTCTGGGCTCTGTGGAGAGGGCAGTGGCTGAAATGGAAACGTCCACAAAACAGAGATGTGGCCATAGATGGGATCCATGGATGGGATCCATTAAAACACCCCAAGATCAGCACTTCCTTTGGATTCCTTCCCCTCTAAATGTTTATTTCTCTGCACTCCAAGACCATCAATTAAAAATAGGACAAAAATAATCCTAGAAGGACACACATCTACTCAAAATATTATTCCAAAATTATGATTTTTCCCCAGGAAAAATTGCTCCTCTGCACCCTTGGCCTGGCTGGGATTTTCCCCTTTTCCAGGTTTTTGAAGGGAAGTCACCATCCCACACTTTGGATTCCCAAAAAAGAGATTTACAGGTTCTACCACTTAAACTCACACCCAGTCCCAGGAAAATACTGGCAGCAAACCACAGATCCTCAGGGACAAGGGACCTTGGAGGGCGTTGTTGGTATTTCCTTGGCTTCATCCATCTGGTAAAAAAGATGGAGATAATGGGATATTTCCTTTGTAACAGCACTTGGATCAAGTGCGGTGTCACTTCCGAGCTCTTTGCTGCCATCAGAATAATTCTGTGTATTCTGGAGGGAATTCTCCACTGGAAGCTGCTCCAGCTTCTTGGAATAAAGATTTTAGTCCAGGATATATTCAGGAAGGAATTCCTGGCTGGGAGGGTGGGGAGGCCCTGGCACGGGTAGGGTTTCAGTCCAGTTTTTCCATTGCAGTGTTGCTCCTGGGATGTGATTTAGGACACAAAGTTCCTCTCTGGAAGCAGGAATTGTCTCCCCAGCAGTTGTCCCATGTTATTTAGGGGCTGTCATTCCCAAATTTTGGGAATGAATTGTTGGATTTTTCCATCCAGAAGAGAGGGACAGATCTGAGTTCTGCCTTTGTCTGTGCTGAGGGGTTATTGGATATCTGCAGGAGGAATTTTTTCAAGGGAAAAATGGAAGTGGCTGCCCAGGGAGGTTTGGAGTGCCCATCCCTGGAGGTGTCCCAGGAATTCCTGGAGGTGGCACTCAGAGCTCTGGGCTGGGGACAGCTGGGACTCTGATCCTGGAGCTCTTTTCCAACCTCAGTGATCCTGGGATTCTGTGAACACCTGGTCAGAAGTGCCAAAGCACTGGGGAGTGGAGCCAGGCTGGAGCTCCCAGTGTTTGCTGCCGACGTGCACCATCCATTTGGAATCCATGGAACCATTCCCTGTGGAGGCAGCAGAGCACAGGGACTATCCCAGAGTTTGTCCTGAAGTCCCTGTTTTAAGGAGATATTGGAATTTCAAAGCCAAAGGAGATCTCTCAGTTCCTCATCAGCTTCCAGGCTCAAAAATTTCATTCCTGGAAATCTCTGGATAGTTCCCTGAGGTCCCAGGCCAGGATCAACCCAACAGGCAGTGCTGCTGGAAGTGGTCTGGGACAGAAACTCTTTCATTTTGGGACAAACATCCCCACGGGAATTGCTGAGGATTTAAGGGATGACAAACTTGGGGTGAAACATCACAAATCACCTTTGTTACAGAGAAGCAACTCTTGTACCTTGCTGAAATGTAGGCAATTTCAATTTAGGAAATGCCTGGTAATTGTTGGAAATAATGGGGCTGTTCCTGGAAAAAAGAGGGGAAGCAAAGACACATTCCAGGAGCTGTGTCTCAGTGGAGGGCAGGGACTGGAGCACAAACCCCTCAACTGCTGGAACTGAAATGTCTCAGCTGAGCACCTGGGTTTGGGTCGAGCCCAGGATCCCAGCACAGGATGGACCTGGAGCTGCTGGAATCAGTCCAGAGGCACTGGGATGATCCAAGGGATGGAGCAGCTCTGCTGGGAGGAAAGGCTGGGAGAGCTGGTGTCACCCTGATCTTTTAAGATTTTCTAAGCCTTTTGATATTTACATTCTTGTAATGAACTTTCTCACACAATTTATGTAAATAACTTATAGTTTTGCATTGTTTTATGGTGGAGGAGAAATTTGATGGACTGTTGGTTTGTGTCAGTGGCACTGTCACCCTCCAATCCACTGTCACTTTTGGAAATCTATAAATGTTGGAGTCAGAAATTAAAAAGTTCTTTTCTTGCCTTGGAGGAGCAGAGCCGTCCGCATCATGTTGTTTCGTGTCCTGTAGTGACAAGCTGGGAATGTTCACCTGGAGAGGGGGAGCTTTGGGGTGACCTCAGTGTGGCCTTGCAGGACCTGAATGATCCTCCAGCAAAGATGGAGAGAGACAATTCCCAAGGGATGGAGGGACAGGACGCAGAGAATGGCTTTTTGCTGGAAAAGGGGAGATTTAGATGGGATATTGGAAAGGAATTCCTGGCTAGAAGGGTGGGGAGGGGCTGGGATAGAATTGCCAGAGCAGCTGTGGCTGCCCCTGGATCCCTGGCAGTGCCCAAGGCCAGGCTGGATATCGGGGCTGGAGCAGCCTGGGGCAGTGGGAGTTTGGGGTGGGACTGGGTGGGCTTTAAGGCCCCTCCAACCCAACCAATTCCATGATTCCATGATTTACCCGCTGGACACCACAGCAGCACAACCAGAACATTCCCTGGATGTGCTCTGGGAAGCAATGGGAGAATTCCATAACCACAGAAAGTGGTGAGGACTCCATGGAAATCAATTCCACGGGGCGGTGGGGACTCAGTGAATATCTCAGCACCTGCATAAATCTCCTGCTCTTTATTAAGTCCCGCAGAGATTTATTAAATTCCGTGTGGCTTAAGAAATACAAAAGAACTGCAATAAAAAGAGAGAGGGGATTGCTTGTAATTCACATTTTAATAATGGTCAAATGAGTTGATTTTATCTTTTCTGCTGTGATGGATGTTCTATAAACTCATATTTGGGGGAAATTTATGCAACTCAAAGTCATGGCTCAGCTGTAAATAATGAAAAGAAATCGTTTTGCAACCTAAAATATCTTTAGCATCAAGGTTTCTACTTAAAGTCTATTATTTTGATCTGAATAATTTCTTCCTTTTTACACTTAAATTAAACTTAGATGAATTTGCTGTTGTGAAGAGTGGAAAGTTTTGATTTCTGATGTACTGGACCTGCAAAAATTAATGCCAAAAAGATAATTTAGCAGTGTAAGGAAAAATGACTCCTTGGAAAAATTATGCCATGAAATTAAAATAGGGAAGAAATCAAGGTGGTTTTCCTCTTAATTTCTTAATCTGAAAAAAAAATGGCAAGAGCCAGATTTTGCCCTCAAAGTTCATGGACAAAAGGTCTCAGCTTGTACCTTCCAGGCAATTTAAGGAGTAGGACCTTTCCAAGATCGATGCCAGGACATTTGAGAGATAAAAATGCTCATCTCACCCCAAATCCCTAAAAATGCCAAGCCTTCACTTGCATCACCAACAGATTTTTATGCCAAATTAAAGTTATTAAAAATTCTTAGCAATTAAAAATTCCTGGATTTCTCTGGGACCTCTTGATAAGGAGGATGAAATGTACTTGTTGAAGGGTGTTAGGAAGTGAAATAATGAATTTTTTATTTGCCTTTCCAGTTAAAACCCCAAATTCCCTTTTCCAAGGGCACTTGTCAGGGGAGCTCAGAATGAGGCTTCAGCAGAGAGCAGAGTCTCTGTGGAAGCTGGAAAAAAAATCCACAAGAAATCCAAGAACAATGAACCCTCAGGAGGAAAAAACCAGAATTTTTCAAAAGAAATCAAGTGTAAAGTAGGAGGAACTAAAGTCCCATTTCTTCTCTCAGTGATAGGATTCTCAGGAGGATCCAAGGCTGGATTCTTTAAAGGGAAGTCTAAACTATGGATATTTGCATATTTGATTGATATAATTGGCTGTGGATTGCAGAATTCCCTCTGTCCACCACTGATAATTCAACATTCACTTGGTGTTTAAACATTTGAAGGAAGTGCTTTTCCCTGCAAGAGCTGAAGGTCGTTCCTGTTCCTTTCTTCATCCAAAAATAATGGAAAAGTAAAAATCCATGGGAGGTCACTGCTTCCCTGCCATACTGACAGAGAGATATTCCAAATGTGGGAGAGGAGAAGGCTCCAGGGAGAGCTCAGAGCCCCTGGCACGGCCTGAAGGGGCTCCAGGAGAGCTGGAGAGGGACTGGGGACAAGGCATGGAGGGACAGGAGCCAGGGAATGGCTCCCACTGCCCGAGGGCAGGGATGGGTGGGAGATTGGGAACTGGGAATTGCTGGCTGGGCTGGAATTGCCAGAGCAGCTGTGGCTGCCCCTGGATCCCTGGCAGTGCCCAAGGCCAGGCTGGACACTGGGACACCCTGGCACAGTGGGAGGTGTCCCTGCCATGGCAGGGTGGCACTGGCTGGGATTTAGGATCCCTTTAATCCAAATTATTCTGGGATTCTCTGCTGATCTGTGCTGTCACCATGGCAGAGCTGCTCCTTTGGATTTGTGGCACCTTCAGGTCTCCAGAAAAGACCAAGAAAGAGACTCAAAATCAAGGAACCCTCAGGTCATGGAAAGACTTTCTGTAGCTCCTGGACTCCTGATTCTCGTTAACACCAACTGTTAATGAAACTCAGGGAAAACAGAATTCGATCATGCCCTCAGTGCTTATTCCAGAATCTTGGAAATTGCTTTGCTCTCCTGTTCCCTGCTTTGGCATCTTTGAGTTTCAGGATTGCTGACCTCAGTGTTTTCCTGAAATCCCTGACCTTTCCCAAGGAACATCATTTGGAGTCTGCCATGACAGACAAATATTTTCGTTTATGGTTTATCCTGCCTAACTTCTGGATTCAAATTTTGATTTAAAGTCTTTATCCCTAAAAAGAGCTGGGAAAAGAGGTTGATTTCCTGCTGTGAACCCCACACTGGATGCTGGACTTTGGAATAACAGGCAGAAGGAACAGGTCTAGGCTGGGGGGATAGCAGGGAATCCTAAATCCCAGAACAGATTGGAAAGAGCCTAGAGCCCACCCAGTTCCAACTCTTGCCACAATCAGGGACACATTCCCAGCCAGGAGAAATCTGATCCTATAAAACTTCTTTGAGATAAAAAACCATTTTAGCCTGAGGCTCCTCCTTGGCTTCTTTTCACTTCATCAAATGATAATAATAATAACAAAATTAAATATTGAAAAGTGCAGTGGGGAAAGGAAAATATTTCTGTTCGTGGTCATTTCCAGGTTTATGTTTTCCTTTGGGAGATTTTGGATGCTGATATTGGGTAAATGTTATGAGAATTCAGCCTTTAAATGAAGATCTGATCAGCAGCTATTTTTCTCCTCACAAAAATTCCTCTTGGATTCATGCACAGGAACCTGAGCTGAGTTTTCCAGATGAGAATTTTCTCATTTATTACCTGTCATGCATTTCTCTGTTGTTATCTCTGCTGATTGCAGAGCTTTTGGGGTTTTTTTGGGCTTTTTTTGTCATCAGTGCTCTTTCCACCCTATTTATTCATTAATGCCACAGCCCAGGTGTGGGATCTCAAAGTTGTTCCCATGGTGACAAAAGGGGCACAAAAACTGGATTGTAATGGAACTGCATGGACAGGGAATTCTGGGAAGCAGGGAATGGAAAAACTGCTGTTTCCCCACAAAAATCCTAATAATCACTAATTCGGGCAGAGGAAATACTGGTAATTTAATGGCTGCCTGAGCTAATGAATTTTAATTTTTAATGTTTCAGGCTGGAAATGTTATTCTTTGTGGAGAGAAATGAGGGGTGTCATGAAAGTTCTGGGGCAAAAATGTTCCTGTGGGGCTGTGAGATGCAGAGAGTCCCATCCATCCTGCATTTCCTGGGGGGAACATGAGCCAAGAGAAATAAATCCTCATCTGATGAAGCTTTGTGAGATTTTTTGAGTGCAGACTTAAAATTCAGGGTGCCTCTGGGGGCAGCTGCTCAGGGTAAATTTAGAGCAACCAAAGCCTCATCTTTGGCTGCAGCTTCTCCCCAAGAAAATCTTTGGGATTCTGGTTTGGACGTGGAATCCAGAATTCCTCACTGTTTTCTGCTATGAGATCCCATAAAGTCCCAGAATTCAGCCTGAGCAGCTCCTGGGGTGGGGCCAAGCCATGAGAGGAAGCCCCAGATCCCACCTGTGCCCCTGCATGGCCTTTCTGGCATTCCAAAATCCCTAATTTCCATTCAAAATCCCAAATCCGCTGAGTTGGAAGCCTGGACCTCAACTCCTGGCCCTGCACAGAACCATCCCCAAAAAGGAGCAGCAGAGAAAAGGTTGAATCCATCATTTCTGAAATCTTCCCATTAAATAAAAAATATTGAATTTCCAGTTTAAAAGAGATAACCAGGAGCTGCTGATCTGATCCTGGATTAGATACCACAGAATCCTGGAATGGTTTAGGTTGGAGGGACCTCAAATCCCAGCCAGTGCCACCCCTGCCATGGCAGGGACACCTCCCACTGTCCCAGGCTGCTCCAGCCCCAGTGTCCAACCTGGCCTTGGGCACTGCCAGGGATCCAGGGGCAGCCACAGCTGCTCTGGCAATTCCAGCCCAGTCCCTCTCAGTGAAGAACTTTCCTTCTCCTCTGATATTTAAATCCATGCTCCAAGTCCAGCCAATGCTTTGTATTTTTCCTACAGAAAGATCTGGGACACATCCTGCACAAATATGGATATTTGTCCCAAAAATTCCTGCGTTATGGACACCCCAGCATCAAAACACAACCAAATTCCTCCTTTTTCACCTCTCACCACCCACGAGTCTCTTCAGAGGAATCAGGAACAGGCTCCACCTTGGAGAATCTGAGTTTTTACAAATCCTTCTGCCTGCCTGAAACAGAAGCTCCAAGGTGAGCAGGAGCCAATTAAACCCCATTGATCCCCAGTTAAACTTCTGTGAATGGAAACTGTAAAAATTGAAATGAAAATTGATTTAATGTTTGTTTATTTGTATTTTAAAGAGGATTTTTAGGTAGCTTTATGTTTTTAAGCCCTTTTGGGAAGATCTTTGTGTTCAGAGCAGCTGAAAAACACAAGCAGCACAGCAGAATTTTTTTAATCCAGGACTTTCCTTGCTCAGGAGTTTTTTGCAAGCTTCTGACAAATTCCGTGAGGGAAACTATGAAAGAGAATCAAATTCTGTTTTCATTTTCATTCCTAACAGGCTTTTTAGCTCCTGACTGATAAGAACACATGGGGAAAAATATGGAAAAAAGTGCAGAAGCAGCAACAGAGCAAACCTGATGTTGCAGAGATGACAAGAAGCTGGTCCTGATACCACCACAGCCAACTCCACTTCTGTCCCACTTTCCCAACCTGTCCTGCTTGGCCTTTTCAGAGAAATTTATATGGGATTTGGAAGGGAATGAGCTAAAAGCCAAATGAAATTACCAAATCAGAGCCAGCTGAGGCCATGACCAGCACAGGGTGAAGCTCCAGGTGGAAGCTCTGAGGCCACCAAACATTGGCATCACCTGGAGGAGCTTTTTTCCCACATTTATGCTGCACCTTTCTTCCCTCTCCTCATTAAAATAACTTAAATTAACAGCTCAGTGCAGCTGGGGCTCGTTCTTAGCGTGTTCTACACAAATGAGCCAAGTCCTGCATTGTCCAGATTTTGTTTTATGTCCAGTTCCTGAATCCCTTCACATCGCTGCTGACAGCAGGAAATAATTGAGCAGCTGTTCTGCCATCGGATGCAACAGCCCAGGCTGCAAAATAAAACATTCAGGGAGATAAAAATGGCACTCAGCAGAGAGAGATGAGACATTTTCCATGATGAAAGGCAGCCTGGCGTTTGTACCAGGCTAAAAGTGCTCACGGAACAGTGCTATTGGTTCTAGAAGGTCTTGGAGATCATAAACTGGGATCTGTTTGAGAAACAGGGAGGTTGGAGAAATGGGGATAAGAAATGCTCTAACTCCTGCCAGGAGGGGACAGCCGGGGGGTCGGGCTGTGCTCCCAGGGAACAGGGACAGGAGCAGAGGGAACGGCCTCAGGCTGGGCCAGAGGAGGTTTAATTTGGATGTTATGAAGAATTCCTTCATGGAAAAGGCTGTCCAGCCCTGACACAGCTGCCAGGGCAGGGGTGAAGTCCCCATCCCGGGGGGATTTAAAATCCCCCTGGATGTGGCACTTGGGGACATGGGGCAGATGTGGGGAAGTGTTGGACTCCATCATGGAGGGCTTTTCCAACCTTTATAATTCCATGATTCTCCCACATCTTTATACTCCCATCATTTTGTCCTTCATGCGCAGCTTGGGGAGGAGGCAGTGCCAGAAACTCAATTTAATGAGGAATTCCTGAAAATCTAGGGGCACTCATCATCCATGGAACTCTGCTTTCTTCATCCTTCATTTTTCTGTTGATCCTAAAATCCTGGTTTCTGTGGAAGAAATAAAATTAGCAAAGTTATGATTTTAAATTGTTTATTCATATTTTTGCATAAGGAAACTTTAAAATCAGCAGTGTTTTGGGTTTGTGCTAGGGGAGGGGTTTAGGAATGTTGCTTGTCTCTAAATAGGGCTTGGAGCAACCTGGGATAGAGGAAGGTGTCCCTGCCCATGGAAAAGGGTGGGATGAGATAAATTCAAGGTCCCTTCCACTCTAAACCATTCCATGATTCCATGATTTGTCCAAGATCTGCCATGACCAGGGACCTCCTCACTGGGAATAGGGAAGACAGAGAAGCCTTGGCAGCCTTCAAGGGTGACAGAATTCCATAAAAAGGGTTTTGTGCTCCAGGTCTCCATGGAAAGTGAGGAAACAAATGCTCAACACAAACCTGTGGAATAATTCCATTGTTCCAAGCAGTGATCTGGACACAACCCCAATATCCTGGGCAATTCCAGGGTTTCCTATGCCAGCTCCCTTCCAGGAAGTTTCCACTTCCATTCCCTCATCCTGGCAGACATTAGCCCTGACACCATTTTTTGGGAATCACCTGCAGCAATTCTCCGCAAGCATCTCCCCTTCCCTTGTCCTCGGATTGTACACCTTGGCTGGAATAAATTCTGGGATAAATTTCCTTCCCTATCAGCAGTAATTGCATTGCCATTTAAATGAACAGGTTGCTCCATGCTCTAATTCCAGGGGATTTATCCCAGAGAGATTTCCAACAGAACCTCTGCATCCCTGGGAGCTCTGTGTGGTGCTGGCAGCGAGACAGGGCCACGCCTGCTACCCTAAAATGATTCCACATCAATGGTCCACATCAAGGGAAAAACAAACCTGACAATTATTTATCACCTGAGATGAGGAATTTTTCCAGGTGCCCAGTACAAGGGAAAAAGGAAAGCCACTTATTGCTGCACTGAAATCCTGTCAAGCCCAATGGATAGCACAGAATCTGGGAGAAAAAGAGTATTATTCCACCCATTTTCCCCTTTGAGAGCTGGGGGTTAAATGGAGTCAATAACATGCCAGGGAGTCAGCAATAAAGTGCAAATTCTGTCATTCAGAGGCTGCCAGGACCCTCCTCTGAGCCCAGCCCGTTCCCACAGGCTGGGAATCGCTGTTCATTCCAAGCACAGGTTTTTCCCTGACATTTCTGTCCATGAGATGTTGGAGAGCAGCCCTGGGAATGCCCGGTCAGCACCAGGCTAGTGAAGGTCACTCCTTCTGCTGACTCCTGTCCCAGGGCTCCCTGGGCACTGTTTCAGCTCCAGACAGCAGTCAGGATTCCCTTTGCCTTGTTTCCTTTTGCAGTGTTGCCCAGTCCAATCCCCTGACTAATTCCATGATCTCCACACATCTCTGTGATTAGTTTGGAATGTGTTTTAATCTGTGCTTAATGCTGTGGTCTTCCATAAATTCCTGCATTTAATAAAGGTATTCTGTGTCAGTTCTGTGGTATCACAATGTCCCAATGTTTCTGGGTTGGTTTTTTTTTCAGGAAAAAAAGATGCAATTTGCACCTTGGAATTTTAATAAACCTATTATTTCTGCTTTTCCTGCAATTCCCTTTGTGTAAATCCCATTTCTCTGTGAAGGATGAGGTAGGATGTGGTTTATTCCACAAAACATCTCGGTCGTTCTTCTGTCGGGCAAAGGGATTTTAGTGAGTCCAGAGAACTGGGGGATCAACCCATTAAACCTCAGGCTGGGCCAGGGCAGCTCAGGGTGGGCACAGCAGGAATTTCCCCATGGAAAGGGTGCTCAGGCCTTGGCACTGCCCAGGGAGGGTTGGAGTGCCCATCCCTGGAGGTGTCCCAGGAATTCCTGGAGGTGGCACTTGGAGCTCTGGGCTGGGGACAGGGTGGGCATCGGGCACAGCTGGGACTCCCTGGGCTGGGAGAGTTTTTCCAAATGAAATAATTATGGGATTCTGTAAACAGGGAAAAAAACAAGTGTTGACCCAAAAGATAGTTCCAAAATGAGATGTTCCTCCAAGTCAACGTGGACATCTAAACAAGGCAGGAGAGGGAATGAGGAAGGAGAGAGCAGGATGAACCAGGGAAATCCAGGAGGACCCAAATCAATGAGAGGACACAAGGGAGAGGACTAAATCCACAAACCTGCCAGAGCTCCAGAAGCATTTGGAAAACGCTCCAGGAACAGGTGGCATTGTTGGGTGTCTGTGCAGGCCCAGGAGCTGGGCTGGATGATCCTTGTGGTCCCTTCCTGATGCCTCAGAGTTTAGCTTTTCAATTTTTCACATTCTGTGCTGCTTTAGTGTGTGGGGCTGGGCTCCACATCAGGGCATGGCTCTGATGGTGTGTAGTTCTGAGCTCTGTGCACAGAGCAGGGACACAAAACAATTCCTGCTCCAGCTGGGCACCAAGGACAAATGATCCCAATCCCAGCCCAGGAGCACAAAGCCTGTGGGCTGCAGAGAGAAAAACAAGCAGGATGGGACTGCAGGGGCTGCAGCTGGAACTGGACACTGAACTGCAATGTGCACATGGAGCAGAGCTGAGCCCAGGGAGAGACCCCGGCAGCGCTCGTGCATTTTGGGACCATTTGGGTTCATCTTGGGGGCAGCCCTGGCTGGGCTCTGGTGCTGCCCAAGGTGCATCCATGGAGAAGATCCTTGGAATCAATCCCTGCTTTATTCTGGAACTCCATCCGGCCTCTGCTCTGGGTCAGCCTTGATAAGGCATCATTCCCACTCCAGATAGTCCATGATTCTTCAAACCCCTTCCCCTCTCTCTCCAAAGCACTCCTGGAGCTCCTGCCTTGCAGACAGCTGGACTTTTTTTCCAGCTGCCTCTGAATGCCCTCATGGCAGGGCATATTCCATTTATTCCAACCCAGATCCCAGCAAATTCCTGGCAGCACTCCCAGCTCAGCTCAGCACACGGACCCAGCCCCAGAGCTCGGGAATCATTCATTTTTCCAGGCTGGAAGCAAAGCACGTGGTGAGGAATGTGCAAACCCTATGCAGGCCCCCGAGCAATGAACCTGGAGCGATGAACCTGAAGTCCTGCAAATGCTGCAAGAAAAGCTGGAATTTGCTGCTGCCTCAGCTGAAAGCTGGGATTGTGGCATCTCCCAGGGGAGGGGTTGGATGAAAGACCTTTAGGGAAGACAAGGAAAGAGCAGAGCTCCCCACAAAGCTTTCAGAGGAGGTGGAACGTGTTTATCAGTGGTGGGGAGGGACCTTTGCTGTGCCTCGGAGCAGCAGAGGCCTCATGAATAAAACATCCCCCAAGCACAGCTCTGGATGCATTTTTCACTTGGATCAAACCATGAGAAACCTGCTGGAATTCAGCCCAAAATGCAGCGTTTATCTTGCATGGCTGTGGTGCTGGACCCACAGCCTGCCCCACAGACAACACCGGGTTAGAGAAAATTCGGGAAAGATTTAAAGTCTTCCTGAAGTGCATGCAGGAAAAACAAGGACAGATGTGACAGATTTGCTATCTCTGAGGGGAAATGTAGTTTTTATAAAGGTGGTCTGGGTTTGCGCTAAACCAGGACAAAAGGTTATTCATAATTTGGACCATTTCTGTGTGTTTAGGCCTCGGCCACATTTGCTTTGTGCTGGGCTCGTCCACACCCAGATGAAGGAAGAGATGGCCTAAAAATGTATGGTGTAAAAATGGAAATAATGGAAAGAAATGAAGCAAAGGAAAGCTGGGTGATCCTCCAGAAAGTCTTCCTATGATCTGAGGGTTCCTTGATTTTGAGTCTCTTTCTCTGTCTTTTCTGGAGACCTGAAGGTGCCGTAAATCCAAAGGAGCAGCTCTGCCATGGTGACAGCACAGATCAGCAGAGAATCCCAGAATAATCTGGATTAAAGGGATTTTAAATCCCACCCAGTGCCACTCCTGCCATGGCAGGGACACCTCCCACTGTCCCAGGCTGCTCCAGCCCCAGTGTCCAGCCTGGCCTTGGGCACTGCCAGGGATCCAGGGGCAGCCACAGCTGCTCTGGCAATTCCAGCCCAGCCCCTCCCCACCCTCCCAGCCAGGAATTCCCAATATCCCATCTAATCCAACCCTACTTCCAGTTTGAAGCACCTTCTTCCTCACACACTCATTTACCTGGAATCTCCATGAATTAGCCAGCAGGGAATCACTTTGGAGACAGCCTATTAGTGGAAAAAATCCAATTTCTTCCAGGGTTTTTGGTCAAAAAATCCTTTTGTGCCTACTTTGCCATGTAGAATGTTTGTAGAAAAAAGTGACTTTTTCAGCCAATCCTTCAGCAACAATCCCACACTGACCAGTGGTAACTGCCGGATAACAAGGCATCACTGGTGAAATCCCAATTTTTGAAAGAAATATCCACGTGGGAGTGAAATATTCCATTTTCCCAGCTGCTGCTTTGTTCCTGCGTCAGTAAGACAAGCCTTGGAAAACAAGGTGACACATTTACAAGCTTCGGAGGCAGCTGATGATTCCACACTTCTCTGCGAGGCATTTCCCAAAGGAATTTCACTGCAGACAGTTATAAACTCAGCATATTCCTAACTCAGAGACACCTCAGCAAGGCTGGGGAATACATAAATATACTCCTTTGTTTTACCAGGAATGACAGGTCTGGGAATATATATCCATACGTAAAATTAACTGCTTTTTAAAAATGTGCAATTATAGTGGAAATACCAGGAATTAATTGGTACAAACTGATTAAGTGCTGTGGTCAAACCACAAATTAGTGATTTTTTCCTTCCTGAACATAATTAAGATTGTCTAAATCCATAGAATTGCAGTAGGAACTCAATGGAAGTTGCTTATTAAACTGGAATTAGGGAGGGAAATCCCCACCTCTGTTGCAGCCGTGGGTTTTGGATGGATAACACGGATTTGGGCAAGGACAGAGCTCAGGTGTTCCTTTAATGAACTGGAAGGAAACATGGACAAGGTGCAGGCTGTGGATGCCAGGAGAAAAGATGATCCTGGACGTGTGCAGTGGCCAAGTCCCATCGTGTTTTCTGCTCCACTTTCAGCTGCAGTCACTTCCCCGTGACATTGCCTGAGGCAGCTCCTAAAATCCCGCTGTTCCCACCCCCCACCCGCTCCCAAACTCCTGCAGAGCTGCTGCTCAGCTCAGGTGTGCACTGAAGGGAACAATTCATTTTCTGTGCACGGTGACACCCAAAAAATGGGGTTTCCAGGCCACCCCAGAGCTGGGAATTCCCAAAGTTAGCAGCCAAATCTCTGGGGACTGGATTGTTCCTGGATATGTTTGTCCCAACTCCAGTCTGAGGCAGTGGGAAGATGCTGGGTCCCATTTTAGGTGTTTTAGCTCCAGAAAAGCCCCTAAAACATTCCCACAGCAAATCCCAGCTTTCTGTTCCTGCCTGGAAGGCAGGAGGGGAATGCAGAGTGGGCTGGAGGTCAACAGAGAGAGGGGAGAAGTGAAAATAGAGAGAAAATAAAATATTTCATAATGGAGGTGCAGGAACCTGGGGACCAGGAGGAGGGAAGGAAAATA
The DNA here is from genome assembly GCF_036417665.1 of Passer domesticus. NCBI lineage: Eukaryota > Metazoa > Chordata > Aves > Passeriformes > Passeridae > Passer > Passer domesticus. The sequence goes on along the minus strand of NC_087479.1, from coordinate 1,143,517 downwards.
TGGGAGCTAAAGGGAAAAGGAGCTAGAGGGAAAAGAGCCAGGAATGGGGCAGGTCTGTTCTGGCAGAGGTATCCAGGGCATGGAAATTGTCCAGGGGAAAAAATACGGACAGCTCAAAGGACAGAAATGAGGAAAACCCAAAGGATCAAGAGGGATCTTCCCACTGCCAGAGGGTAGGAATGGATGGGATACAGGGAACTGGGAATTCCTGGCTGGGAGGGTGGGGGGTGCTGGGCTGGAATTGCCAGAGCAGCTGTGGCTGCCCCTGGATCCCTGGCAGTGCCCAAGGCCAGGCTGGACACTGGGGCTGGAGCAGCCTGGGACAGTGGGAGGTGTCCCTGCCATGGCAGGGGTGGGATGGGATGATCCTTAAAATCCCTTCCAACCATTCCATGGTTCCAGGATTCCAGGATTCCAGGATTCCGTGGTTCCATGATTCCAGGATTCCATAGTTCTATGGTTCCATGATTCCAGGATTCCATGGTTCCACAATTCCATGGTTCCAGGGTTCCAGGATTCCATGGTTCCAGAATTCTAGGATTCCATGGTTCCAGAATCCCATGATTCCAGGGTTCCATGGTTCCAGGATTCCATGGTTCCATTATTCCAGGGTTCCATGGTTCCAGGGTTCCATGGTTCCAGGATTCCATGGTTCCATGGTTCCAGGATTCCAGGATTCCATGGTTCCAGGATTCCATGATTCCAGGGTTCCATGGTTCCAGTATTCCATGGTTCCATGATCAGCCCGTTCACTCCTACAGAGAACTGGGATTACTGGGAAGGCTCCATTTTCACCCAGAGCATTTCTGGGGCAGCTGGAGATCCTGGACAAGGAGTGAAATCCAGGGAATGTCTGAATGGAGACAATCCTGGGGGATTTTTCTTGCCATCCAAGGGGGATGGCTGAAATCCGAGCAGAGCTTATAGAGCTGTAAAAAGGGACAATATTGGGCTATTAAAATACAAATTACTGTTAAATCCCAGGGGGAAAGGGATAAAGGCAGGGACACCAGAACAGGTTCTAATCAGCAGTATCTAATTAAATCTCTTATTTGAAGTTTCAATGGGCATTAGCAATGATTGCATTTCAGTCTGGTTCTCAGAAGCTTTCATCAGGTGTCCTTGGGAGATACCTGGGGATAAAAAGTTACTGGATGTGCCCAGTCCAGAGAGAAAAATGGTGTTAAATAATTCTGATTATTTAGATTAGCTCAGGCAAACGGAGCTTTTGTACCATTCCAGCTCAATGGGATCAGTGTGGGAAAGGGGGAGGTTGGATTCCTGGTTAAAGAGATGCTCAGAGAGGAATTCCTGGCATGAAAAGTTTTGGGATCACTCAAATGCTGGCCCCAGGATGGGAGAGTGACAAAGGAACAGCTCCACCAGGCTGCTTTGGGCTGGGAGTCTCTCAGAATCTCCTCTTCCTGCTGTGCTGGCATTAATTTTATAATGAATCAATTTTCATCTTTCAAGAGAGTCACACTTGTGTTCTGAACAAAACTCCTGTCGTGGTTTAGCACTGAAATCTGGGAATTCTCAAAGCTGTTGTCATATTTTTGTCCTGGACCTGGCACAGAGGGAGGGGAAGGGACCAGCAGGAGCAGAGCCCTGAACATGGGAACTAAACCAGAGCCAGGGCATCCCAAAAACACCACCCAAAATCAGGGAATGCTTTTACTGGGGTCTCTTTTGAGTCTCCATTTCTTCATGAAAGAAGGGGAAAAAAATTTGCTTTTCTTCCCTCAGAGTTTACTCATTTGTGAGTGACTTCCACCCTGCAGCCCGCACTCCTTGAGCTCCAGGAAATTCTCTCGTTTTTCACCCAGAGCCAGGATGGAATTCTCATGAACACTGAGGCCATGGGCTGTGTAAACAGCATAAAATAATCAGGATATGGTGTTTTTAAACCCTGGAAGAAAGGGCAGGTAAGTCAGGAGGACAAGGATGTCAGGAGGTGAAGCAGGGGGAAATCAGAAGGGCAAAGCCCAGCTGGAATTTAATGTGGATAAGGTCCATGAAGGACTTTAAAAATATTCCTGTAAGTATTTCAGCAACAAAGGGAGGGATGAGGAGAATCTCCAGCCCTTGCTGGATGTGGCAAAGGTGAGGAACAGGCTCAGGTACATCAAGGCAAGGAGGACTTGAAGGGGCTGGAGTGTGTCCAGGGCAGGGAACAGAGCTGGGAAGAGTCTGGAGAATTCCTGAGGGAGCTGGGAAGGGGCTGGAGCACCAGGAGAGGCTGAGGGAGCTGGGAAGGGCTGGAGAATCCCTGAGGGAGCTGGGAAGGGGCTGAGCCTGGAGCAAAGGAGGCTCAGGGGGCCCTTGTGGCTCTGCACAGCTCCTGCCAGGAGGGGACAGCCGGGGGGTCGGGCTGTGCTCCAGGGAACAGGGACAGGAGCAGAGGGAACGGCCTCAGGCTGGGCCAGGGGAAGTTAAATTTGGATATTAGGAAGAATTCCTCAACGGAATGGGCTGTCCAGCCCTGGCACAGCTGCCCACGGCAGTGGTGGAGCCCCCATGCCTGGGGGGATTTAAAATCCCCCTGGATGTGGCACTTGAGGACATGGGGCAGTGGTGCCTTGCAGTGCTGGGGAATGGTTGGATTTGATGATCCAGAGGGCTTTTCCAACCCAAACAATTCCCTGATTCTGTACTGCTGCTTCTGTTCCCTTCCAGGGCCCTCGGTGAGCAGGGAGGTGCAGTGACCTCCCCTGCTGTGACATAATTCCCATCCCTCAGGAGGAGCAGCTGAAATCCATTAATCTGACCTTGTTTCCCGAGGGATTGTCCCTGTCACCTCCAGCAGCAGCTTTTCCAGCAGCTCTGGGTGTTACACGTGTAAACAGAGACTCCTTGAACCTCCTCTGGCTTTTGCAAAATTAACATTACCTTTGTTTTCCACGCCTTTCAAGGAGCTTGATCCAGCTTTCCCAAATCCCTGGACAGCCCCTGCTTTGTTTTCCTGAGGAACAAAACTCCAGCTGGGAGAGCTGAAGCCATCAGCTGCTTCTCCACAAAATCCTTGGAGCTCCCAGTCCTATTGATTGCAGCCAGAGCCTTGAAACAACAATTAACCTTTTTAACGATGCCGCTCCCTCCGAAACGCGGCTCGGTTGCTTTGCAAAGTTTGCTTTTAAAAAATGAAGGAATCGATGTGATTTTGCATCTATTGACCCATCTCAAATGCCAAGGTTGTGGTGGGGAAGAACTCTGAGGAGATGCAAATCTTGTTCTGGACTTTATGGGCGCTCAGCCTTCAGCCTTGGCCGCTGCCTTTTTAACATTTATCTCCTTTAATCCTCTAACGAACGCAGCAGCTGAAATCAGTGTCGTTAACGCCTTGGAAAACATCCTGGGCTTGTTTAGAGGACTCTAAGATCATGGAATGTGTATTTCCAGATTTTGGCAACATTTCTGATTTGAATGGGGCTCAGCACTTGGCCTTCATTCACAGGGATGGGCTCAGCTCAGTGCTGAGCTCCATGAGCTCCTCAGCAAATTCCAATCCTGCTAGGAGTAATTTCTTCCTTGGATCTTCCCTTAAAGCAGATTTTTATTCCCTGACCACTCATTAACAACGTGCCAGGGATTTCTTGCACCTTTAGTGGCTACAAGGCTTTCCAGCAGGAAAATAAAACACTTTTCACCCCAAAACTTCTTCTGGATATCCAACCTGTATTTCCCTTGACTCATGTGAGATGGTGATTTTGAATCCAGTTTCCCCTCCAAATAAGCAAAACACAAAGAAAGGACCCAACCCAGCCTGTCCATGACTATTTCTTTTATTTGGGGTTTTTTCCCTCCATATCAACATGGAATTTCTGCCCCCAGGAATCCCTTTTGCTGCCAAAGAGCAGGTGCAATTATCGGCTGATTAACATGGGGTAATAAATCAGTTGAATTTGCAGCTACCTGGGCAAAATAGCACAACAAAAATTCCTTAGTTAGTCAAGGGCAGAAGCACCAACCCAGGAAGTTTTGATACTGGGTTTGAAGCCTTCAAATCAGTGTTCAGTGTTAATTTGCTTGATTGAAAATACAGCTTGAAATTCTCAATAAAATCCAGATTTCTCAGAGCCTCAGGATTGTTGAACTGTGCTGGCTCCTGGTTAAAGTGGGCAAGGCAAGGGGAAAAGGAAAATCAGGACTCTAAAATCCTCTTTTTATTGCAAGGAACAATATCCTAATGAGAGGTGATGAAATCATCTCTTCATGCATCCACAGGCTGTGAGTTGCTTTAAATAATGAATAATCAGCATCCATTTGAATTCCCAACAAATTGGGAATTCCAAATCATTGGGAATTGGACTGGAGGCTGATTTTGGATGCTTTGCCTTGACCTGCATTCCCTGAATGTGATGACATCACATGTGAAGGGATGTCCTCAGACCCAGTGAGATGCAGGTCAAGGCAAAGCAGCTTCCAAGGGGATTCTGTGCTGGGAAGAGCCTCCAGCCAATGCTCCCCCTCTGATCTCCAGATCTGTCCTGGGGAGATTTGCTCCCACCATCCCATGTCCTTTGGATCTTCACAAGTTCCACCTTTTACCCCCTGCACAGGAGCCACAGGGACATCCCTGTCCCATGTCACCCCTGCCTGGTGGCCTGGGGAGCCTTCAGAGGTGGGACCACAGAATTCCAGAATGGATTGGGTTGGAAGAGATCCTAAAGCCCACCCAGTGCCAGCCCTGCCATGGCAGGGACACCTCCTGCTGTCCCAGGCTGCTCCAAGCCCCAAAGTCCAACCTGGCCTTGGGCACTGCCAGGGATCCAGGGGCAGCCACAGCTGCTCTGGCAATTCCAGCCCAGCCAGCCATTCCCAGTTCCCAATCTCTCATCCATCCCTGACCCTCCAGTCCTGAAGTTCAGAGTCATGGAATCACGGGGTTGGAAGAGACCTTCAGGGTCACGGAGTCCAGCCCAGCCCCGACAGCTCAACCCAGCCCTGGCCCCCAGTGCCACATCCAGGCTTTGTTAAACACCCCCAGGGATGGGGACTGCACCACCTCCCCGGGCAGCCATTCCAGAGCTTTATCACCTTTCTGTAAAAACCTTTTCCTGATATCCAGCCTGAATTTCCCTTGACTCATGTGAGATGGTGATTTTGAATCCAGTTTCCCCTCCAAATAAGCAGCTCTTCGGTTTTAATAACAAAGAAATAAAATATTTCCTGTGAGGCTCATTCCCAATCCCAGACAAACCAGTGGGATGTCTGGCCAGCAGCAGCAGCATTGGCCAGAGTCCCTCAGCTCCCATCCAGTTCTTTTCCCAAAGTGTGAGAGGATTCAGCCTCCACATCATTCCATGCTTCCTAAAAAGACCACTCCCTGCCTTAAAATTGAAGGAAATAAAAAAATAATTTTTCAAATATTTTCAAAATTTGAGGAAATTTCCTTAAAATATTAAGAAATTCAGGATGGTGCTGAAAGGTCTTTGTGCATTAATACCAGACTGAAGTGGTTTCCAATTAGCTCACAGTGATGAAGGGAAAACCTTGAAGAAAAGTGAATTTAAAACAAATTAAGGTGCTAGGAATGATCAGTGTTTCCTTGTCCTACAGATTAATTTGCTGGCTATTTTATTTTCCTTTTCCTTGAGGGCCTTTTAATTACGCAGAGAAATCTCATCAAACCCAGCTGAAGAAGGGCAGGACAATTAGGAGCAAACAAACACTTCACCAGAAAGCCCCACCTGGATTATTTTGGCAACAATCACTCAGTGAACTCCAGGAACCTTTGCTGCATTTCCAGCCAAATCCTGATCAGATTTTCCCAATAATCCCAACAATTCAGCAAATCCCCAGGCTGGGTTCCCTGGGGAAGGCCACAGGCTTTGAATTTGTTGTTGCTGAGGTGTAAAATTTATTCACACTGTGCTCAATAAAGAAGTTGTGACTTAGAGCAAACCATACTTGGAAAGGAAAGAAACAAGGATAAAGGAAATTTGTAGTAAATTATTGATTTTGTTTACTGTTGCTGCCACTCTCCAAACTTTATGAACTACCTCAAGTCCCAAAAACTTCCTATTTTCATGGTTTTGTCACATTATGGCTGCTCACACACACCTGGCATGGCAAAGCCCTGGTCCCAGAACTCCAGGATGATTTGGGTTGGAAGGGATTTTAAGGATTGTCCATTTCCAGCGGGGACACCTTCCACTATCCCAGGCTGTTCCAAACCTGCCTTGGACACTTCCAGGGATGCAGGGGCAGCCACAGCTGCTCTGGGAATCCTCATGTTTGTAGAGATGGATGAAGTGTTTATAAAAAACAAATCAGGAAGGGATTACAGGACCTGTTCCATGGAGAGCCATCCCAAAGCCATGTCTAGAGATGGAATGTGCTTCCTGAAAGAATTTTCTGGAAAAACTCCCCAGGCTGATGTCTGGATCAGGTCCTTTTATTTCATTGCTGGCACAGTTTTTGTCTCCACTTTCCTTTGTTTCTGGAAGCCAAAAACGAGGAGATGAAGAGAAGGTGAGAGCAGAGGGCAGCACCAAGCACCAAACTGGGCACGGAGGAAGGAGAAATCCGGGTTTGGAACACGCCATTCCCAGCCAGCACAAGGAGAACCTTTGTTCTGCTGCTCCTTCCAGTGCCATCCCTGTGTCAAGGGATGGATCTGCTCCCAAGGGATTGAGAATCCAACCCCCTACCTGTGCCAGGAGATGGATCTGTTCCCAAGGGATCCAGTGCCATCCCTGTGCCAGGAGATGGATCTGTTCCCAAGGGATCCAGTGCCATCCCTGCACCAGGAGATGGATCTGTTCCCAGGGATCCAGTGCCATCCCTGCACCAGGAGATGGATCTGTTCCCAAGGTTTCCACTACCATCCCTGCACCAGGAGATGGATCTGTTCCCAAGGGATCCAGTGCCATCCCTGTGCCAGGAGAGGGATCTGTTCCCAAGGTTTCCACTACCATCCCTGTGCCAGGAGATGGATCTGTTCCCAAGAATCCCTTCTCATCAGGATCTCCTCAATAAAACCTGACACCCAGGCAGCATCTGCCCAATCATTTTTATTTCAATTTGTTAGTTATGAAATTCTGCTCCACAACAAAAGCTATAAATCTTCCCAAGGGCCACCAGGAGTGACCTCGAACACTCCTGATTTTTTGGCCAAGGGATGTCAGGACAAAGGGCTCTGGAGTGGTGGCCAAGCTGGACACTGGGGCTTGGAGCAGCCTGGGACAGTGGGAGGTGTCCCTGCCATGGCAGGGGTGGCACCAGGTGGATTTAAGGTCCCTTCCAGCCCAAGCTATTCCATGATTCTATGATTATCCCTGGGGAGGCATCTCCTGCCTTTTCCATGCTCCGCTTTGAGCTTCTCCCAATCCCTTCCCTTCTTCCTGCTCTCTTTCCAAGCACAGATTGGGATCTAAGATGAGGTTTTTATGGGAAATCCGTGGCTCAGACAACATTTAACCCTCCTGCTCTGTGGGTGACAGTACAGCCAAGACTTTCTTCCACTAAACCAGGTTTTTGAGGCAGTCTCCTTCCTCACCCAGAATAATTGAGATATTTTCATTCTTAAGCAGCTCAGCAAAGCATTGACAGGAGAATTTATCCAAAGGATACCTTGCTATCCAACTTGATTGTTCTTTCAATAGATTTATCAAAGCAAACTCAAGGACCCTGAATGATTTCGGAGGGAAGTGGCAGAAATGTCTCAGGGAATGTCTACCCTGAAAACCAATTAAATGGGCTTAGACAGAATCACTTTCATGTGGGCTGGAAATTAATTGCTAGGCAGAATGCAAAAGTAATGATGAATATTAATGAGCTCAGTTGGTGGCAATATCTGAGGGGGACATTTTCATCTGCTGTGGACAGGGAAATGTGACACAGAGACTTTAAACCCCAGGTGGCTGCAATTCAAAAAATCAGATTTATACATACAGAGGTTTGGAAGAAAACGTGTTCAGCAAGGTGTGAACTCTTGGAGTGAGTGGGAGTTCATTCCTTCACCTTCCCTTTCAATGGATGTGCCTGATTTTCCATCCCATAAATTATTAGTAGACACATAAATACCTGTTATTCATGATAGAAGCTGCTGTCAATTGTCCTCCTTTTTATTTCAGAAGATCTGAAAGAAAGACCTAAGATTTAAACTGTTTCTGTTTCACCCAAGTGGGTGCTTTTCCCACTCAACTCCTCATTACCACATTCAGTTTCCATTAAACAAACTCCAGGGCACTTAAAAATGATGGTGGTCAAAGGAGAAATTCCATTTTACTGTTTTGATAAAAAAAAACTTAGAGGTTATTGCACACCTGAGTGAGAAACCGCCATTCCTCCAAGATAAAAATTGCAAGGAACTGGGAATTTTCTCCTGGGAGGTTTGGAAACAGCTGGAGGGGCAGGGATTGAGACAGGTAATGACAGCCTCAGGTAAAAATTTATTTTTCTATAAAGCCAAGGCAATAAACTCAATAAACTCCCAGATCTGCCCCTGCTATTTTAGGCTCAGTTTAGGAGGGGGATTGGCACAGGAGTCCCAGGGTTGGGCTCAGCAGCTCATTCCCTGTATTTTTCCATCTCTTATCTCTGGAATGGACTCTATCCATGCCTTTGACAAATGCCCAACCCTATATTCCAGCTTTGCTGAAAGGGAAAACCTTCCCAGAGTTTCTCCAGATGTTCCCGAGGGTTTGCAGCTCCATCCACTCTGAACTGATCCTATAAAAATGAGCAAACAGGGATCTCCACTCACTTCAGATCAGGAGCTCAGGGAAATGAAGACAGAAAACCAAAATTAACATCCCTGCTGTAAGAAGGGCCAAACATGAATATGGAAGATCCATTAGGGAATTGACTGATGGATGACCCCTTCCAAGGCCTGACCACCCTTTCCAGGAAGAAATTGCTCCTGATGGCCAACCTGAGCATCCCCTGGCACAGCCTGAGACATGAAACAGCAGCCTGACCTCGGGACAGGAAATGAAAGGGGAAATTTTGGAAACTCTTCATTTCCTTTTCCTATTCCTGCAACATGGGCTCTACCTTTTCCTGTTCCTGCAACATGGGCTCTACCAGTGCCCTTGGCAACTGCCTGACCCCAGTCCCAGCTTTGCTGAGAGGGAAAACCTTCCCAGAGCCCTCCGGATGCTCCTGAGGATTTGTAGCTCCTTCCACTCTGAACTGATCCTATAAAAATGAGCAAACAGGGATCTCCACTTACTTCAGATCAGGAGCTGAGGCAAATGAAGATGGAAAACAAGTCAAGGAAAGCAAAATTAACATCCCTGCTGTAAGGAGGGCCAGGCATGAATATGGATGATCCATTATGGAATTGACTGACCCGTAACTCATCCCAGGTAATGGCTCACACTGAGTAATGGAGTTTCTCTTTCCAGATGAAACATTTGTCACTTAAGTGCCTTCCACAAAAACCTCTGGGCAATTTAACTTAAGCACTGTTTGCTTTAGGATTTTCCAAAAAAAAAAATCCTCTTCCAGGTTTAAATGTGCTGCTCTGTTAATCAAAATCAACCCTGCACCCTCAATTTCCTTGGATCACCTTTGGCTTTGCTGTCACGGCTCTGTCAGTGCTCAGCAGGAATTCTCCCAGAGTGGGAGTAGGAATCCCCTTCCCTTAACCAGGAGAAAGGTTGGAAATCATGCAGGATCCCCTCACAGGGGTGGAGATGGACAATGGGTTCAGCCAGAGAGCTGGGATATTGGAAGAGAATTTTTTAACAATTTAACATTGCTCTGGTGAGTTGGATGCTCTGGGACCTTGTGGATCCAGAAAGGAGGAAGGAATAAGTGGATTGAGCCTCCTGCTCTGGGATCCCAAGTTAGAAGGATGTGGAGCTGATGGAGCAAGTCCAGAGGAGAAAAGGAAAGTTTATTCTGGAGCACCTCTGCTCTGGAGGCAGGCTGGGAGAGCTGGGAATGTTCCCTGGAGAGGAGAAGGCTCCAGGGAGAGCTCAGAGCCCCTGGCAGGGCCTGAAGGGGCTCCAGGAGAGCTGCAGAGGGACTGGGGACAAGGCATGGAGGGACAGGAGCCAGGGAATGGCTCCCACTGCCAGAGGGCAGGGATGGGTGGGAGACTGGGAAGTGGGAATTGCTGGCTGGGCTGGAATTGCCAGAGCAGCTGTGGCTGCCCCTGGATCCCTGGCAGTGCCCAAGGCCAGGCTGGACCCTGGGGCTGGAGCAGCCTGGGGCAGTGGGAGGTGTCCCTGCCATGGCAGGGGTGGCACTGGGTGGGGTTTGAGGTCCCTTTAACCCAAACCATTCCATGATTCCATGACTATCCCTGGTGAGGCGTCTCCTGCCTTTTCCATGCTCCACTTTGAGCTTCTCCCAAATCCTTCCCCTCTAAACTCTTACAGTGACCTTGGAAGACATCAAACAGCCTCAATATTGTCAGTCCCTTTCATTAAGTTAAAAAAAACTTGGAGAAGGAAATTTTCCTTCTAAATTCACTACAAATTTGAGGAAATGTCATCTGAGGTCACTTTTCCTGCTCAGGATTCCAAAGAAAACCAAGCACAGAAGGCTTTGGGCTGCATTGGATTGCATTTGCTGTTTGATGGTCTGGTAACACTTTAATAGTCTTCAATGAGCATTTAATTTAGATTTAATAGGGCAGCTTCTCTGTTGTAATTAAATATCAATTGATTGTTCCAAGAGCACTTGCTTGATTTAATATCGAAGAGATAAACCTGCTTTGCCGTATAATTAACTCCGAACACAACAATAAAAGTGCAATTAAATTTCTGGAACACAGAACTTGTAAAAAAAGTTGCTCGAGCTGCTGGACACGAGGGAATGAAAGAAAAATTATGTTAAAATTGTGCTCTAGCAGTGATCCTAAGAGCTAATTAATTACTTTGCTTAACTATTGATGATTTTGACCTTTGATGCAGAGATTCCTTTGAGGTGGAAATCAAACTATGGAAGTGCTGTTCCCACTGGGAATGGCATCAGGAGAGAGTTTTCTTCAAACAGGTATAGGAAAAATGTCATTTTAATAGATTTTTTCCCCCCTGCATTAATAGTTGGTGTTTATTGTATCTGCACTTAAATATTCAGCCTTTGAAATAGTTCACCTCATTTTTCAAAGAGATAATTAATTCCCATTGTAGGTTTTTCCTGTTTGCTTTTCCCCTTGTTCCTGCGGGTTTTTTTAATGAGTCAATGACTTAAAAATGGAGAAAACAAAGAAAAAAAATAGGCCTGGGAATGGTTTTAGTGCTGACCGGGAGAAGCCATCTGCGAGCAGGACATAAATCCCCTAAGGGCATAAACCCCACGTTTTCACAAGGGCAGCACAAGAGGGAATGGCCTGAAGCTGAAGGAGAGCAGGGATGGATGGGAGATTGGGAATTGGGAATTCCTGGCTGGGCTGGAATTCCCAGAGCAGCTGTGGCTGCCCCTGGATCCCAAGGCCAGGTTGAACTTTGGGGCTTGGAGCAGCCTGGGACAGTGGAAGCCCATGCAGGGGTGGAATGGGATTTAAGGTCCTTTCCAACCCAAACCAGTCTGGGATTCTGGGATTCTATAAAATCCTGAGCAGCAAAGAATTTTTGGACCTCCTGGACAAAGCTGGCAAAAGCAATCCTGTCTCTTTTTTCCCTCTGAAATCTGTGCTCATCCAACTGATCCCTAAAAGTCAGGTCCTTCCTCCTGCACATCCTTAGGGGAGGAAGCGACTCCCTGGGGCTTCACACCTTTCCCACCACCCTAAGCCCTAAATTGGATAAAACCCCTAAACTCCACCCTAACACAATCACTGAATAAATAAAAGAAGTATCTTCATTAAAGGCAAAAATCCCAGAATTCCATGATCCCTGAGGCTGGAAAAGCCCTCCCAGACCATGGAGTCCCAGCTGGGCCTGATGCCCACCCTGTCCCCAGCCCAGAGCTCTGAGTGCCACCGCCAGGAATTCCTGGGACACCTCCAGGGGTGGGCACTCCAAACCTCCCTGGGCAGCCACTTCCATTTTTCCCTTGAAACAATTCCTCCTGCAGATGTCCAATAATCCCTCAGCACAGACAAAGGCAGAACTCACATCTGTCCCTCTCTTCTGGATGGAAAAATCCAACAATTCATTCCCAAAATTCGGGAACGGCAGGCCCTAAATAACACAGGAGAACTGCTGGGAGTTCAATTCCTGCTTCCAGAGAGGAGCTTTGTGTCCTAAATCACATCCCAGGAGCAACAATGCAATGGAAACACTGGACTGAAACCCACCTGGCATTACTGAAATATTTTCAGATTAGATTGGATATTTCATCAAAATCAGCCCAAAAATCTTATGAAAATCTTATCAAAATGAGCCCCAAGCTGTAACTCCCAGGTACAATTTTCCAATAATTGAATTGTATTTTGGCACATCTCAAAAATAACAAAGCTCAAAGGCTTTGCAGCTGAGTCCCAAGCACTGATCCAGCTCTCTGGAGAGTTCTGGAAAATCTCCCGTTCACTTTTCCAGGTCTTGGAGCAGCCCCTGGGCTGATTTTTTTAAGCTACAAAGGAAAAATAATTGAGATTTCCACAAAATTGGCTGAGGGTTATTTTAACACTCAGGGTTTCAGCTTGGAAGAGCTCTGCCTGTTTTTATCCCGATCCTTAAAATTGTTCCCATAAAAATTCCTTGTTAAGGTGTTCCTAGGAGAAGTTCCCCATCCTGGAGGGATTTGCTCAGGACATCTCAAGAGTGACTTTTATTTGCCACCACCTCTTTTCCAAGTGCTGATTGCTCCTATCAGCCCTTCCAAAATAGGCAGGAATTTTATTCCTTCTTCCCTTCCTCCTGCCAAAATTCTTCCCACTTTTTCAGAGCTGCTTTTCTTCCTCCTCCACCTTTTATTACAGCAAAGAAGGAATTAAATCCCAAACATTTCCATCATTACACCAGGAAGGACATAAAGGGAAATTTCAGCATCCAGAGTTTGAAAATTCGGGGTTTTAATGGAATTTACTCAATGCTCCTTTTCCTTGGAAGCTTCATCCCTCTCCTCGTGTGATTCCAGCTCAGCTGTGGGGAATTTTCAAGGCTTTTCAGTTGGATTTCAGGGAAAAGTTCTTCCCCCAGAGGGTGGTGGGCACTGATCCCCAAGAAATTCCCAAGTTTTCCACATCTCCATGGACATTTGGACAGGGTGGGATTGGTCTCCTCCAAACCAGCCTGGAATTCTCTGATTATTTTAGAAAGAAATACCAGGAAAACTCCGGCTGAGTAAATTCCTGGGAAATCCTCTCCCCACCACCATTCCAGAGTTCAATAAAAAAAATCCAAATGGATTTTCTACTCAAATAAAGATTTTGGAGCTCCCATCAGGAGCATCTTCCTAAATTTCCAGGAGTTTTGGTGCCTATACACCCAACCACTCATTTTTAAAATCTTTGATTTTTCACAGAAGAGTGGGAATTCCTGATGTCCAAATTTATTTGTTAATTATGAAACAACCACCCTCAACATCTTTTCCAGTCCTTGGAGACCAATGAGGGTTATCCAGCCATTTCCATCTCCAGGTCAGCTGCTGGAAAATCCTAGGAAATGTTCTATAAAAGGGATTAAATTATGAGAAGCTGATGAAAACCCATAGGAAATATTAACCGAATATTAATATTTTCATATTAAAATTTCTATGAAAACATAAAAATGAAAATACTGGATCAGACCAAAGGTTCCTCCAGGATAAATTCCCGTCCCTGAGCATTCCCAGGCTTCCACCTTGGAGATCTGAGCAGGCAGTGAGACAAAATCTGCTGGATACACCACAAATACTGTGTAAAAGCCAGCAGCTTCCCTTTGGAGATGAGAGTTATAATTTCCCACAAAAGGATCCTCAAACTTTTCAAGGAGGGCCAATAAACACAAAATTCCCACTGGGAAGCTTGGAGATGGATTTGGCTTCTAGGAGGATTCCGTTCATTAGGCTGGCTGCTAATTAAAGGCTTTTTTATTTTCCCCCTGCTGGATTTAAAAACATCTCCTCCTCCTGCTGCTCTCCCAAATGTGTTTTCCGGAGTCTTTAACAATTCCTTACAGCTCTGAGATTCCAGGGAAGTGAAGCTGGGGTTGCGGGTTGGGAATGCTGAGTGGGGCTGCTCCAGGTGCCCCCGGCCGGAGACTCCCGGGAGCTGAGCATGGATCTGCTGCTCTCCCTCGTCAGAGCCCTGCAACTGCACTCACCTCCGGGATTCCTGGCATTTCCCTCCCATTCCCTCCAAAAACGGGCTGGAAAACCACATTAAATGGATGTTGGGAGATCTGCGGGCATTAACTCTTTAAGCGCTGCCCCTGCAGGGGCCATGCCGGGGTTTGGTAGGGAGGAAATCTGCTTTTCCTACCTTGGTAAGAGGTGGGGGGTTTTTTCCCAAGGATATGTTGCTGGACAAGTCCCAGCTTTGGGAAACTGAGGGGAAAATGAAATGGCCAATCTCCACCCTTTTGGGATGACACAACTGCTCTCCTTCCCCACAGAATCCCAGGATGGTTTGGGTTGGAAGGGGTTAAATCCCATCGCATGGCACGGACACCTCCCACTGTCCCAGGGTGTCCCAGTGTCCAGCCTGGCCTTGGGCACTGCCAGGGATCCAGGGGCAGCCACAGCTGCTCTGGCAATTCCAGCCCAGCCAGCAATTCCCAGTTCCCAATCTCCCACCCATCCCTGCCCTCTGGCACTGGGAGCCATTCCCTGGCTCCTGTCCCTCCAAGCCTTGTCCCCAGTCCCTCTGCAGCTCTCCTGGAGCCCCTTCAGGCCCTGCAAGAGGTTTCACAAGGAGGCAAAACCATTTTATATCTAAAACGCAGATACTTTAAACCTATAAATAATGTCTGCAATGGGAGGGAGAGAGGAGGAGAATGAAGAGGAGACAATAAAACCCTGGACCAGGATCCATCCCAACAACCACATCAAACATATCCCTGTCCTTCCAAGCCCTCTGCCAGCCTGGCACTAATTGAGGAAAAACCTGTCCCTTGGCAGCAATGCCCAAGTGCCTGAATGACCCTAAAATCCCAGGAATTTCTTGCAGCTTCTAAGGGAGGTTTCAATTTTCACAGATTTTTTAACGCCATGGTGCAAAGCAGGGCCTGTCAGCAGCGTGATGTAATTATCATCCAGCCTCAGTAAAGGATTTTAAATTAAAGCCAACTCGCTCTGTAAATACTTTGTGTCTCCATTATTGTTCTCTCCTCCTAATGGCTTTTGGCACGGGCCTTGTCAGGGGTTTATTGTACAACCCCCCCGGCTGTGCCAGAGCCTGCTATGAATAAATCACACCCTTCACTGAGCACCAGATGATGGCAAAATGCAACAGCAGATGAAAAAAGCAATAAAGAACCATAACAGCTGCCTGTTCTCCTCGGCAGGTTTACATCACCCCCTGATTTAATTTCCTATTTGTAACGCGCAGCTCCCTGCGACAGCAGCGGGAAATAAAATCAGGAATGTTCACACAGGGCTGCTTTTCCCGAAGAAAAGTGAGGAACTGCATGGTTTGCAGGGCTTTCCTCCTCAGAGCTGCTCAGCGTCTTCTTGGGGCAGCAAGAGGAGGATTTTCTGAGGAGGAAATCACTCGGAGGTGTTGCTGCCACAGCTGGAAAAGGCTGGACTTGGATGCCGGTACCACACAAAGGGAACTGGAATGGGAGGGAGTAAATATCAGGGAAAGGCTCTTCCCAAAAAGGTCCCAGGGAATGGGCACAGCCCCGAGGCTGCCAGAGCTCCAGGAGCTGCCAGGGATGCCCAGGCTGGGATTGTTGGGGGTCTGGGCAGGAATGGGGGTGGGATGATCCCTGTGGGCCCCTCCAGCTCAGGATATTCCATGATTCCATGAAAATTGGCTGCACATGAATTCCTGCACTGGACTGAGCTACTCCTGGAGCTGGGAACCAGGAGATGCAACCAGCTGAAATCTCTTCTTCAAACCCTCCACCAGAGGATGTGACCTGCTCTGAGACACCAAGGACAAGAAGAGCAACGTTCAGGGCAGGACTCAGGCCCTGTTTGCTCCCCCCTGCCTCTCCCAGCTCCACACCTCCCTGGAATGCCAGGAACAGGCAGGGGTGCAGTCCCCATCCCTGGAGGGATTTCAAAGCCCTGGGGATGGCACTTGGGGACATGGGGCAGCATGGCCTGGGCAGTGCTTGGCAACTGGATGGCCTCAGAGGGTTTTCCAGCCTCCAGGGTTCCATGATTCCATCAAACCGCCCAAAGGTTTTAATCCATTAAAACTTTTCCCCTCTTTGTTGCTGTTCCCAGCAGGAAGGGAAGCACTGGAGCCACCCCTGAAGGATCAGCTGGGAGTCCCCTCTGCACTCACCCAGTGGTGACTCAAAACTTTCCTGGGTCCCTCTTGCACCTGAGGGTCTTCTCATTGACCCCTTCCTGCTTTTCATTCCCTGCTTTTCCCTTCCAGCTTTTCCCTTCCAGCTTTTCCCTTCCTGCTTCTCCCTTCCTGCTTTTTCCCTTCTTGCTTTTCCCTTCCTGCTTTTCCTTTCTTGCTTTTCCCTTCCTGCTTTTCCTTTCCTGCTTTTCCCTTCCTGCTTTTCCTTTCCTGCTTTTCATTTCCTGCTTTCCCCTTCCTGATTGTCCTTTCCTGATTTTCCTTTCCTGATTTTCCCTTCCTGCTTTCCCCATCCTGATTTTCCTTTCCTGCTTTTCCCTTCTTGCTTTTCCCTTCCTGCTTTTCCCTTCCTGCTTTTCCCTTCGTGCTTTTCCTTTCCTGCTTTTCCCTTCCTGCTTTCCCTCTGTCCCTCAGCATCTCCCAGCCTCTGCTTCCCTCCCAGCTGAGCCACTTGCTCCCTGTGCAATTCCTCCTGCTCCAAGCCAAGGAAGAGCCCTGGATTCAGGTGCTGTGGTCCCTCCCGACCCTTCCTGCAGCTCCTCAGCACGGGGATGGATTTTTCCTGTGCTTTTTAACAGAGCTGCCAACTTCCCTGAACTCCTTCTTTCATTTGGGCTCATTTCCCAAAGGATCTTCCCTCCCAGTTCTGCCTTTATTGGATTTGGCCTTATTGGAGGTCATGGCTGTGTTATTCCCTTGGTTTTTAAGGGTTGTTCTTGGGGTTTTTTTCCATTTTCTGCACTTTTTATTCCTCCATAACCTTCCTTCATCTTGTGATCTCTGTATTCCATGGTCAGGCTCGGAATTTCCCTTCTGCCTTTGTCCTGGGGTTCAGGATCCAAGCTGGGAATCTCCTCTTTCTTCTCCAAAATCCAATATTTGAATATTTCCTCTGACGCCTCCTCCTGGAGGGCTCGAGAGCCTTTTCACTCCATTCCCTGGACTGGAAATTTCCGTAGGATTTCCAGTTCCATGCAAACCACCAGATAGGATCTGGGATTTATGGAGCAGCTTTTTGATTCCAGTAAGAAAACAAATGCCAAGGTATTGACACAGCCACAGAGCCTGGAAAAAGGCAGCTCCAGGGATCCTCTCCCTCCTCCACATCCCTGGGAGATCTTGGTTTGGGGCCTGGAGACAAATGGAAAATTCCCAGAGTTTTCCTGCCCCAGCAAGGGATGATGATTGTGCAGATCTCTGCAAGCCTGAGAATTTCTGACTGCAGATTTGGGATATTGGGACTGTGGGATATAAACCCACTGCAGGGCTGGATGGGAGATTGGGAACTGGGAATTGCTGGCTGGGCTGGAATTGCCAGAGCAGCTGTGGCTGCCCCTGGATCCCTGACAGTGCCCAAGGCCAGGCTGGACACTGGGGCTGGAGCAGCCTGGGACAGTGGGAGGTGGAACTGGGGTGGGATGGGATGGGATGGGAATGGGATTTAAGGTCCCTTCCAACCCAAACCATCCCACAGTTCTATGAACTGAAGCTCAGGAAAGCACTGGGGACACTTTATTTAGGGTTGTGCCCCATTAATGCCACCAAGGTGCTCAAAGAGTCACAGAATTCCTGGAGACACCAAGATTTTCCATCAAACCTGAGGAAAAATTCCCACAGGAGCAATATTCCCAAAGGGAAGGGACCACGCAGTGTCTGGAGGGAGGGGGAAGGCAGATCCTGCTGTGGTTTAAAATCTGAGGAATATTTTTAGGGGCAATTTATAGTTTAAAAAATGTGTTCTCCAAACCCTGCAGCTGCAAATTGGATAATTGCAAACTTGTTGGAGACAAATTTAAAATTCCAGATTTCTGACCCAATTCCACAGCTGCATTTGGTTTTAAAACAACCTAGAATAAAATAATGGAAACTTTCCCCAGCCCTTGGTGTATCTTCTACTCTGGTGGCAGAACAGGAAGGCAAACCAGGAAGCTCCTGCTCCTGAAAGATTTTTGTGTCTCCCATAACGTGAAGTTATAAATTGTTTGATGCAGCAACCAAACTCCAAACACACAAAGGAGATTTTGGGAGCAGGACGTGAAGGAGGAAAAAAAAATCTCCCTGTTGCAGTGGCTGCTGTGGGCTCCCAAAGCTGGGAGTGCTGCAGGAGGTCAAAAATACTGGAGAAACATCTGGGTTCCTTCTAAATCTCAATTATAATGTTAAATATCCTGTAAGATACTGGGATCTGAATAGAATAGTTATTTGTAGAATGAGATTTTGTGGATAAAGTGGAATAAAGCAGAAATCTCTGTTTGATTGAAAGACTTTGCACATGATTTTGGGTCCTGTAATTAGTGGTGAAAAAAAAATCCTGTTTGGACAGTTCTTGGAGTCACCTTACAGCAGCAGGATGGAGAATATTCCATAAAAGGGGATATGGGTGTTCCCATTAATGGGAATCTATTTATGGCTGGAGCCCCTCTGCTCTGGAGCCAGGCTGGGAGAGCTGGGAATGCTCACCTGGAGAGGAGAAGGCTCCAGGGAGAGCTCAGAGCCCCTGGCAGGGCCTGAAGGGGCTCCAGGAGAGCTGCAGAGGGACTGGGGACAAGGCATGGAGGGACAGGAGCCAGGGAATGGCTCCCACTGCCAGAGGGCAGGGATGGGTGGGAGATTGGGAACTGGGAATTGCTGGCTGGGCTGGAATTGCCAGAGCAGCTGTGGCTGCCCCTGGATCCCTGGCAGTGCCCAAGGCCAGGCTGGACACTGGGACACCCTGGGACAGTGGGAGGTGTCCCTGCCGTGGGCTGGGATGGGATTTAAGATCCCTTTTCACCCCAAACCATTTTGGGATTCTGTAACTCCCTGAACCTTCCCCACCCTTGTTTCTGGCAGCTGTAACAAATTTTTAATTTCTTTTTTTTTCTTCTTTTTTTTTTTTTTTTTTTTAGATTGAATATATTCAGCTTCATGAATTCATGAATAAATTAAGTTTCATGAACACCTCAGGAGAGCAGAATTCTGTTGGATTATTGGAAAAAAATATCCCCACTAGGGATGGGGGCTCCATCAGGCTGGACAACTCTTCCATGATGGAATTTTCCCAAAATCCACCTAAACCCTCCCCTGGCCCAGCCTGAGGCCGTTCCCTCTGCTCCTGTCCCTGTTCCCTGGAGCACAGCCCGACCCCCCGGCTGTCCCCTCCTGGCAGGAGCTGTGCAGAGCCACAAGGGCCCCTGAGCCTCCTTTGCTCCAGCCTCAGCCCCTTCCCAGCTCCCTCAGGAATTCTCCAGCCCCTTCCCAGCTCCATTCCCTTCCCTGGACACGCTCCAGCCCCTCCAGGTCCTTGTCTGGATGTGTCCCAGCTCTGGGGACAGCAGAGGGAAGTGACAGCTCCAGCAGCAGCAGCCAAGCCTGGCGATTGTGGATGCCCAACCCAAAGCTGGGGCTGGGTCCTTTGTGCCTCCAGCTCACCCCAAATCACCCCAAAACCTCCCAAGCTGATGGAGCTCTCTGAGGAGCTGGTGCTGATTTTGGGATCACTTCCCACTCTTCTCATTCCTGAGCTGCAGGGAGCAAGTCCCACCTATGGAGAAATTCCACCGTGGTTTTCCCAGTGAAGTTTGGATGCTCCCTCTTGGTTATTGGAAGATCCCAAGCCCAGTTAATTAGGAAAGGTCCAAATTAACAAAAACATCACGCACTTCCCTTAATTCCAACTTCCACAAGCAATAAAGGCATCCCATAATTTGCATTATTGGGAACACACAGGATTTGGAGGCATGTTTGGATATGAATCTGACATGATAGCTTTAGGAAGTTAATTAGGTAATTGCCAAACATTCTAATTGATTTTTAATTACGGAGTGAGGCTCGCAGCAGAGCCCAGCCTGGCAGAGTCCTCTGTCATTACAGAACAAAAGGAACTTCAGCAGCACTTCAGCATTCCCAGACTCCCACATGTCCACAGTTTCTGCACTTTCTTCTATAAATCCACCAGGATTTGCCCATCCCTTCATTCCTTCCTATTTTTGGGATCCTCAGTCAAAAGTGGAAAAGCTGAACAACATCCCAGGAGAGGGAGATTTCCTTAAACTCCGGCTCTTGGAAGTGGGGGTTGGAATTGGATGATTTTTAAGGGCCCTTCCAACCCCAACCATTCCATGAATACAAATCCAGGACCTAACTCAGCCAATTCCATAGGTCTGACACCAGGATTCATTTACAATTTCCATGTTGATTTAGGCTGTCCCAGCTGTTCTGTGACCCCACATAACCATCCTCTGGAAACCACCTCCATTCCCTGAGCACGAGAGGAGTTCTGGAGAAGGAGTCCTGGAATCTCCTGGACTGCTGGAAAGCCTCAGTGCCTGATTTCCACAGGTGGAATTCCAGACTGCTTTGGGTTGGAAGGGACCTCAAACCCCACCCAGTGCCAGCCTGCCATGGCAGGGACACCTCCCACTGTCCCAGGGTGTCCCAGTGTCCAGCCTGGCCTTGGGCACTGCCAGGGATCCAGGGGCAGCCACAGCTGCTCTGGCAATTCCAGCCCAGCCAGCAATTCCCAATTCCCAATCTCCCACCCATCCCTGCCCTCTGGCAGTGGGAGCCATTCCCTGTGTCCTGTCCCTCCATGCCTTGTCCCCAGTCCCTCTGCAGCTCTTCTGGAGCCCCTTTATGTTCTCTCTCCCTCCCTTGCTCACCTCTCCAGCCCCACATCTTTCCCACACCTCTCCCAGCTCCACACCCAGCCCTGCCCATGAGGCAACATCCTGGGATATGGGAAAGGAGTGGAACACCCTCTGGGAAAATGGAAAATCCAAAGCATGACCTCTGCCCCCGGCCCAAGGACAGAAAATCCCCTCCTATCCTTGGCAATTCCCTTTTTATCCTTAAAATACCAGTTGAAGTGGCAGCCCAATGGATTCCTGGGGACTGGAAAACCCTTGGAAAAGTCATGGTCACTCCAGGGATGTTCAGCATCCCTGGATGTGCAGGGGGGAGCATTTCCTGCAGCCCCTCCATCCTGCTCAGCTCCAGCTCTGCAGGGGAAGGAGGACAGGGGACACAAGGGGACAGTGGTGACAGGGCTCCCTGTGGCACTGAATTCCCGAGTCAAGGCTTTGGGAAAACAGGAGCTGTTTCAGGAGACTCCAACACCAATGTTAGTGCTGCCTCCAGTGAAATCCTGTGTTGCAGTAAGGTAGAAAAATCATAAGGAAAGGCTTCATAAAATCAGGCCTGCTCTCCTAGAATCAGTGGCTGGCCTTGTCAAAGCCAGCCCTGTGCAAGTTCCCTGTGGAAGCAATGCTGGTGTGAGCAGTTTGTTAGCACAACGATCTATTCCTGGGTGAAAAAGCACCTGTATAAACTGTTTGTACACTGTTAGATGGAAAAATGAAAACTATCTCTCACAAACAGCTTTTCCTGCAGTACACACAGAGAGTTTGAGTGACCAATCCATACAGGATAACAATTTGTTAATAACCAATAAAGTGATTGGCAAGAGAGCTCCTGAGCAATGGGAATCACCCACGAGGTCTGCAAGAGTGGATAAAAAGGAGTTATGTGAATAAAGAGTGGCCTTTTTAACCATGAGGAAAATGGATTCCTGTGTGATTTATTCCCATAATCCTGTTCTTTTCCTTTTTGGAACACTGTTACCCAACACCTGCCTTTATATATAGGAACGGGGTCTTTGCAGGGATTTTTGTGTTCCTGTTTTGTTTGCCTTTTTTACAGCTTTTTGTTTGCTTTTTCTAGCTTTTTGTTCTTCCTTTTCCTCCAGGACAGCTTTGGGGAGCTTTAGCAGTGCCAGGAGTTTGTGGGGTGAGCCACAGGAGCAGTGCCTCAGGAAATCCTGGCAGTTCTGAGCAGCCACCAGCACCACAGGGAAAATGACACTTTTCCATTTTTTCCTTTGAAATTCCATCGTGTTTGTCCATGGGAGCTTTGAGCACTGGTTTCAATGAGAATGGGATTCCAGCTGCAGGGTTTAAAAGGCAGAATTTGGAATATCTGTGCTCCTGTGCCATGCACAAGGATTTTTATTAATTTCAAACAAGGCTGCTTTTCCTGCCTTTCCTGCCTTTCCTGATGAATGAAGTGCACCAGGATCTATGGAGCTGAGGAGTGGAACTCTGGCTGCTTGGCTGAACTGCCTGGAATGAGCTCCCAGTGGCAGCATCCCTGTCAGGCTGCTGCCAAATGCCAAAAGGTCAGGGATTAATCTGGGATTGCGCTGACAGGGCTGCTGGGAAAGGCCTCCTTGGGGTGCTCCGAGGTGTTTCCAGGGAATTCTGAGGGCAGGAAAGTCCTACAGCACAGAGATGCACCGTGCCCTCAGGGAGATGCGGGATATCCCAGGGAATTTACGGGCTGGGAGGGATTCCCTCTTGGTTTTGTTTTTGTTTTTTTTGGGTTTTTTGTTGTTGTTGTTGTTGTTTTTGTTTGGTTTTTTTGGGTTTTTTTGGTTTATTTTTTGTTTGCTTTTGTTTTTTTTTGTTCTTTTGTTTTGTTTTGGTTTGGTTTTGGGGTTTTTTTTGTTTTGTTTTTGTTTGTTTTGGGTTTTTTTGTTTGTTTGGTTTTGGTTTTGCTTTTGTTTTTTGAAAAATGAATTAGAAGAAACTTCAGCTTTGTAATTTTGTGGCAGGAATAGCCCATGGATCTCATTCTACAGCTTCCAGTGGAATTCCTGAGATTGCCAGGAAAGGAAAAGGCTCCCAGTGGTCACCAGTTTGCCGTGGATGTCCAGCAGGATCAGTGGGAAAGCCCAGTGCCCTGCGAGGTCACGAGGAACCCCTTCCTTGTCCCTTCCCCATGGAAATTCCAGTATGTGAGCAAGGAGCACCCAAAGCTTAAGGCCTGGGGAATAAAACAGGAGACCACAAAGAAACCTTGGAAAACCTGGGATTTGGACCATGGAGATCCCTGGATGTGCCCAAAGAGGTGAGGAAAAATTGCTCTCCCCACAGACCTGGCAGTGGTGAAGCTGAGAATCCAACACTGAGCACAAACCTTGTGCTGTCATTCCCAAAAGGAGGTTGGAAAATTGCTGTAGAAAATGATGAAAGGAATTACTCAAGGATTGGGAAAAATGCCCTGGGCTGAGTTTGGTTGGAAAGAAAATGGGATTCCATTGGAAAAGAACATCCATGGGGAGAAAAAGGCAAGAGAGGAGGACTGGCTGCTATCCCAAAGAAGACAGGACAGGAAAATTAAAATGGGAAACCAGCCTGGATGTCTTGGAAGAGGTGGGAACTGAGCGCAGGCTTCACCAGGAGCCTCCATCCAGGGATAACTCCCTGATGCAGAGAGCCAGGAGGTCCCAGTGACCCCTGGGTGAAACTCCAAAGTCCAGGACACCAGGAGGGGGATCAGACACTCTGGTTCCTTCCTGAATCCTCCCATGGGAAGAGGTTTTCCGCAGGGAAATGCTGCACTGGAGCAGCTGTGACACGAGGCAAGGCTGGGACAGTGCTGGAGGCTGAGCTCAGTTACTCCTGTATGGAATTGCATTTGGATCTTCATCTTCCAGCCCATACCCCTGGTAAATTCAGGAATCCAACCAACCTATGAGGGAGGAAAAGCAGTGGGAATTAATGGAACAGCTCAAGGAACAAGCTGAGAAACCAACCCTGAGAGAAACATCAGTCCTGCTGTTCCAGAGGGGAGAAAACATTCCTTGATGGAATCATTCTGTCCTGGTACGGGTTGGGTTGGGAGCGGCCCTAAATCCGATCTCATTCCAAATTTCTGCATGGGCGAAGCTCCAAAGTCCAGGACATCAAGAGGGTGATCAGACACTCTGACTCCTTCCAGGGGAAGAGATTTTCCACAGGGAAATGCTGCACTGGAGCAGCTGTGACACGAGGCAAGGCTGGGACAGCGGGATCATGGATCCTGGAGAGGAGAATCTGCAGCTGCCAGAGGCTCAGTTATTCCTGCCTGGAATTGCATTAGGATCTTCATCTTCCAGCCCAAGGATCAGCTAAAGGAACAAGCTGAGAAACCGACAGTGGACAAAACACTGGGGGGCTCAGGCTGGATACTGGGAAAATTTCATGGAAAGGGTGGTCCAGTGGTGGAATCCCCATCCCTGGAGGGATTTAAAGCCCTCTGGATGTGGCACTTGGGGACACAGGCCAGCGGTGCCTGGGCAGTGCTGGGGAAGGGTTGGACTTGATCTCAGAGGGCTTTTCCAACCTCAAGGATTCCATAATTCCACCTTCTTCCAGAGGACACCAGCACCCAGCAGAAAACCCCTTCTCACATCCCAACCTGCTCCACAGACCTCAGAATTCCATCTGGGATTGGGGTCAGTCAAACGTTGCCAGACCAAGGCTCCTCCAACTCACCCTGAACTGGTTGGAAAAACATCAAATTCCTGATGGGACCCAGCTATTCCAGCTGGAGGAGGAACACAAAGCAGGAGCCAAGAAGAGCATCACTCCCAGAAAAAACAAAGCTGGAATTCTGCAGTGTCAGGCTCGGATTTTGAAGCTGATGATGATGTGGGAAAACAGAAACTTCCTTCTCTTTATTCCATTCAAAGTTTGGTTTCACCAAACTTGGAACACTCTTCCCAGTCCCCTCTCACAGCCACCCAAATGTCAGACCCGAAATTAGACAAATTTTTCATCCTTCTGTTCCTGCAATGCCAAATTTTTGCAATTGTCTGGAATATCCTTCTCCTCCTCCTCTTTCTAAAACAGTCCATGGGAAATATTTCCATCTTGACAATGGAGTTTTGATGGTTGAGCCTCAGGGTTCATTTTTAATTGGAGCAATTTTTTCCATTTGCTAACGATGCCTGCTCAAAATCCATTGTAACATCCATTAATTTGTCAAGGGAAAAATAATGCCCTAATCCATCTCTCTCATTAATTTCCTATTATGTGAGTTGTGCTTCTCTGGAATGGACAAAACTTTAATACAGAAATTGCACTTCACTTCCAGTATTTATGCTAAAAAAATCAATGTAAAGGAAGTAATTTAAGGATTCCCACACTGTAATTCTCCATAATTTTGTGGTTTTGACAAGAAACTTATGGGTAAAGCTTTGAAACACAGCATCCTGCACCAAATCCTGCAAGTACTTGGATTCCCACTTGGATTTCTCCATAATTTTGTGGTTTTGATGAGACACCTTTGGGCAAAGCTTTGAAACACAGAATCCTACAAAAAATGTGACCATCCAAGCAACCTGAAGTAAGAATAAGGTTGGTTGAGAAAGAAATTCTTCAGTTAACCCTGACAAATAACTTCCATTGTGGACCAATTTCCTTCTCATCCCAATATTTAACTGCTGGCTGTTCAGTGGGGTTAATAAACCTCCAGGAAATGGGGTTAAACATCAACATGGCTTTTAATCTTCCTGAATTTCCAACCTCCTGCAGCAGCTCTGCTTCTAATCCGGGCTGGTTCTCTGTGCAGCACTGAGCAAACACCTCTAATTCCTCCTTTTTTAAGCACTTTTCAGCTTTTCACGCAGGGTTTGAGGTTGAGACTCCAGGACTATCGGCACTGGATCATAAAATTAGGGAATTATGGAATGGTTTGGGCCGAAGGGACCATGAAACTCATCTTGTTTCAGTGCCCAGGGGAAGGGACACTTTCCTCTACCCCAGGCTGCTCCAGGCCCCACCCAGCCTGGCCTTGGACACTTCCAGGGATGGGAATTCCACAACCTCTCCACAACTGAAAATATCAATTTCTACATCCTGAAAATGAGAAAGAAACAACTCACATTAAACTTTTATCAGTCTTTAAAAATTTATTTACAAACAGAGTTTATTTACTGATTCTGTTGGTTAACCACGGAATCCTGGAATGGTTTGGGTAGGAAGGAATCTTAAAATTTATCTTATCTCAACCCTGCCATGGCAGGGACGCCTTCCACTGTCCCAGTTTCTCCTGTGTCAGTCCCCAGCTAGATTTAGGATCCCCAGGAGAGATTAACGTGGTTGTTTTCCCTTAATTTTTTTTTTAAACCTTTGAAATTCTTTATTTATTTAGTTTTACTGATTTAATTATTCATTGGGTGAAGTATAGACAAGTTGAGGAGGGCTCTCATTTAAATTAATTTTATGTTGTGCAGTTTGTATAAAATAAGTTGAATTTCAAAGGAAACCAATTAGAGAATTGTCAAAGAATCATGGAATGGTTTGGGATTTTAGGGAACATCCAGTGCCACCCCTGCCATGGCAGGGACACCTCCCACTGTCCCAGGCTGCTCCAGCCCCAGTGTCCAGCCTGGCCTTGGGCACTGCCAGGGATCCAGGGGCAGCCCCAGCTGCTCTGGCAATTCCAGTCCAGCCAGGAATTCCCAATTCTTGATATCCCATTAAATCTTTCCTCTTTCAGGTTATCCAGCCTGGCCTCACCCTACATCCTCACTCAGTATCCTGAAATATCCAGACATAAAAACATCCATGAAAGGATTTTCCAGCAAAGGCTCTGATTGTCACAAGCCTCCCTCAGCCACCTCTGAGATTATTCCCCACACTGAGCATTAAACCCAGGAATGATCAGCAAACAAAAGTCTCCCCTTGTGGAACATCCCAATCCTTCCTCTCGCGGTGGGGAACAGAGACATTAAAAGCCTGAGAAGGTTTCTAAAACTCCTTCCAGCCCCTTGGTGCTCCTTCCCATCTATTTGTTCCGAGGGCCTCGGGGCCACACAATTCTCACTGTAACTCAAGGAAGCAAATGTTGATTTATTTGAAATATCTCCCGTGGCTCCCTCCCCTCCAGCAAAGGCTCCGTGTTATTTATTCTGGGAAGTAAAACAAAGTTATCCAAAGGTAAAAACAGGGAATTTACACTCTTTGCCTATCCACTGCTCTGTTTTCCCTGGTGCTCCACAGCTCCTGAACTTTCTGCCTGTTCAGAGCACATTTACTCTCCCAGGCTCCACGCTGGGACTCTTCTGTCCCATTCCTTGTGGGAATTGTTGCTCAGCCAGTGCTTTTCCCTGCTGCAGATATTCCCTGGACAAGTGACACCCCAAACTGCAGGAATACACAATTCCATTGGAATTTTCATGGTAGAAATGAAATTTATGGAATTGTTAAGTTTGAAAAGCCCTCAAGTCCAACCCCCACCCCATGACACCAAGTGCCACATCCATGTGGTTTTCAAACACTTCCAAGGACTCCACCACTTCCATGGGAAATCTGTTTCACAGCTTGAGAAACTTTTCCAGGGAGAAATTTCCCTAATATTTCCAACCCAAACTTCCCCTGGGGCAGCTTGAGGCCATTTCCTGGAATCCATGTTCTTCAGAAGGATTAATTTCCTGAAATTTCAAAAAAAAGAAATCCAGCGCTATTCACAAGATCCAAAGGGTTTCAGGGAATATAGTGGAGTGCCTGTATTTCTACATAATTTTGTGGTTTTGATCAGAGACCTCTGGGAAAAGCTTTGAAACACAGAATCCCACAAAAAATGTGACCATCCAAGCAACTTGAAGTAAAAATCAGTCTGGTTGAGAAAGAAATTCTTCAGCCAACCCCTATAAATTACTTCCATTGAAGACCAATTTCCTTCTCATCCCAATATTTAACTGCTGGCTGTTCATTGGGGTTAATAAACCTCCAGGAATTGGGGTTAAACATCAGCATGGCTTTTAATCTTGCTGAATTCCAAACCTCATCCATCCCAATGGAAGGAGAAGTAGAGAGGGAAGAGGAGAGCAAAACCAAGCTCAGTAATCACCACGAGGGAAGCACAGAGGGAAACGTCACCATCCAATGGAACTGGAAGGTGGGATCACGAGGAGTTTTATCCCATGGAGGTGAAAAAAACCAGGATAATGCTCCCTCTGAGGGATACAGCCTGGAGAGGGATGTGGGAGCAGTGGGGTAGTTCTGGCTCCTCTGGTGCCACCTCCCTGCTCAGGCAGGGTCATCCCAGAGCACATGGCACAGGAATGCATCCAGATGCCTCTGGAATACCTCCCTCCCTCTGAATAAATCCATATCTTGTTCCAGGATACATGAAATAACATGTAAAAATAACAACAATTGTGTTGATATGAACTCTGACAAGGACATAAATTCAGTTATGGCCCTCAAACAGCTTTTTCCTTCCAAGAGGACATGTAACCTCTGGTGCTTGGAACTCCGGCTTTGGAAAGTGGAGATCTCCAAATGATGGAATCATTCCAGTTGGAAGAGGTCTCTGGGGGTAAAACTGCTCAAAGAGACAGCCAGAATCATCTTAATCTTATTATTTTATATTTTATATTTTACATTTTATATTTTATATTTTGTATTTTACATTTTATATTTTGTATTCTTGATCCCTGGTGTAAAACTGATCCCGATTCCACTAAAACCCTGCAAAGCTTCCAAAGCAAAGCTGGAGGAACCAAGGGAAACACAATGTTTGATCCCCATTCTTGATTCCAAGGCACCCATCCCTCTGCAGGGCTTTTGCCAGGGAATTAAAAAATGGATCCCTTTTTCCTAATTGTCTTCCCTGGATTTTGGCAGCCCTTACAAAGCTCAGAAGCAGAACAAGCTTGGAACCACAAGGATTTTTTTCTACTGCTTTTTTCCAAGGATTTGCCTATTAATCTTTGTAACCTCCCTCAAATTCCATGGCATTGCAGGTATTGGACAGCCTGACCTTTCCAGCTACTCGTTATTGACCAAAAAATAACACTGACACAACACTTTGCTCTTTGAGAGGGGAACATTCCCAGTTAATTGTGAGGAAACGATTCTGCTGGAAAACCTGGCTGCAGGTTCTCCTTCCAAGGCAGATATTGGAAAAGATGAATCCCTTTTCCAAGAGGATGAGAATTGATGAGGGCAGCATCTCTTAACGAGCTGCGATGATGAAGTGTTGTGCTCAGGGCTGGGGGGATGAGATGCCTGAAGGAGCTTTTCCAATTAGGAACACATTCTGTGTCATCCTGTTCTTTGAAGTTCTTCTAAGCCTTCTGATGTTTACATTTTTGTAATGGAGTTTCTCACGCACTTTTTGTGTAAATAATGATTGTTTTCCACCCTTTTCAGGAGGAGGAGAGGATTGATGGACTGTTGGTTTGACCAGTGTGGATGGAGAGGTGGCAACTTCATCCTCCAATCCATGGTCACTTTTGAAAGTCTATAAATATTAGAGTTTGGGAATAAACTGCCCTCTTTTCACCTTGAACGTCTCAGCTTGTGTGTGTCATTCATTTTATGTCCTATTGCCAGAGAGGGAAGCACCTCTGGACCTGGAGTGATGGGAGATCAAATCCAAACTCTCAGGGACTTACAAATACAAAGCACCGAGGTTGGGAGTGTTGAGAGTTGAGGGTTAACAGCTCTGAGGCAAGATTTGCAATTGTGAGTCTCTAAAAGAACATGAAAAGTGATAAATGTTTAAAGGAAACAGGTGGGATTGTCCCAGGTGGGACAGCAGCAGGAATTTCCCCATGGAAAGGGTGCTCAGGCCTTGGCACTGCCCAGGGAGGTTTGGAGTGCCCATCCCTGGAGGTGTCCCAGGAATTCCTGGAGGTGGCACACGGAGCTCTGGGCTGGGGACAAGGTGGGCACAGCTGGGACTCCATGGGCTGGGAGGGATTTTCCACCCTCAGGGATTCAGGAATATTTGTCATCAGCTCTGCCCAGCCCTTCCCTGACTCCAGGTGCCCTCAGGGAAGGGATTGGTGTTTCAGGGGTGATCCTGGCTGGGTGTGATCCATATCCCAGAGCTCAGCTGTTCCCCTGGGCTTAATGAGGGTGGGAGAATCCAGGGAGACTGTGAGATCTCCTCATTTGCATCTCCAGGCTGGATAATCCTGCTCATGGAGTGCCTTGACCAGCTCATCAGGAGCACTGGAGAACAGAGTCACTTTATTGTCCTAAAACTCGTACAATGACAATAAACCCAGATCCCTCAAGGCTCTTCTGGCAGATAATTCATCTTCCTCGAAGACTGTGCTGATAAAAAAATAAATAAGCCCCACAGAGCTGTTCTTCAAGGTCTTTGCCAGCCATGCAATCCCCAGATCCTGCTGCTTCCTCAAGGTGAATGCTCAGGAATATGCATAATTCACCAGCTCTCAGTGTTTATCTGTCTCACTATCACCCTGCACATTCCCTGCCTCCCTCTGAACATCTCTGCCCAGCCCAGTCTCCAAGAGCAAACAAAAGGGGATAAAACAAGATACCAGCATCATAAAAACCTCAATGTCTTCAGGGCAGCGTGTAAAGCACCCTGAAGATGCCAAGAGAAATGGGATAGATGGAAAATAGCAGGAGACTGGATCTGCACTTGTTTTATTAGGTGGAAAAAAAATCACAGCTGGAAAGGAAAAGCTGGAAAAGACCTCCCAGCTCATAAACAGCAGCCACTAAAGCAGCACGATTTGGGTGCAAAACTTTGCCCTTGGCAACTTTTTCAAACCTGCTCAGCATGAAAAGAGGGAATTGGTGGAATCCCCATCCCTGGAAGTGTTGTGGATGTGGCACTGGAGGCACTCTGGAAGCCCTGGGCAGGAGTTCAGGACTCACCCAGAGCTGCGACAAACCAAGCTCCCTCCACACCCCTCCCTGCTTCCAGGACTGGACTCTGAGGGGACACAAGGAACTTCCAGAGGCTTCCAGCCCTCCCTGAACATCCAGGAATCACTCCAAAGGGAGGTTGTCCTAAATTACTTCAATCAGGGCAGAAACTCCAGGGGGAGAAGATCAAATCCAGGCTCAAAGTCGGTTCCACAGCATCATCTCCTGGATCAGGATCAAAAGTGATCCAAGCACAAGGGCCAGGAGATCCCAAAGGGGCTGAAATGGGGAACAGGAAATCCCAAAGAGGCTGAACTGAGGAATAGGAGATCCCAAGGGACAGGAGGTCCCAAATGGGCTTAATTAAGAGCCAGGAATATCCCAAATGGGCTGAACTCAGATAAGCTGTGACCACAGCCAGAAATCTCCCTGCTTGCTGTGAGCCAGGGATTAAACTTCCTCAGCCAGACCTGAGATTTACCAGGAAAACCAGGAGAAAATCCTGGAGAATCCCATGCCATAAATGGAATTTCAGGCTTGTTGAAAGCTTTGCAGAGAACTTCTCAGGGTGAAGTCACAAATAAATCAGAGAGATTTTTAAATCCTCCTCTACCACATCAATATTTACCAGGAACCTGTGACCTTATCTCATTTAAATTAACAGAGAATCGTGAAATAATTTGGGTCAGAAGGGACATTAAATCCCTGAGTTTGGAGTCAGGTGATCTTTAGGGACCATTCCATGATTTTATGGGACTGGAATGCTCCCAGGACAGTTTTCCCATTCCTGCTGTGACTGATGTTAAAAGGAATGACACTGGAGAACAACTCTGAGAAGAGAATCTGAGCTACAGGACACAAAATAAATCAATTTTTTACTGAATCCTCCTTGTTTCCACACAGCTCCACGACCTTCTGAGCAACATCAGCTCCCAGAATAACAGGATGTCTGAGAAATCCATGGATACACAGGGAAAGGCAGGCAGAGTGTGATTAAATAGGAATGTTTAACCTCTGAATTCTGTGCTAGAAGATGCCTGGAGAGACGTGTGCTGCTTTTTTTTTTTAGTTTTATTTTCATGGGAGAAAAGCTGGAGAAGAAGACAGAAGAAAACTGCCAGGATAACTCAAAGGTTAAGGAAGATTTCTTATTTGAAAATATTCAAAGGAATGGCTGGGTTTGTTCATCAAAAGGAAGAAAATGAGAGGGAATGTTATAAACATGGGAGCGCTTCCACGAGGAGAAGGGAAAAACACTTTAATCTCAGGAAGAAAGGCAGGATAAGAAGCAGCAGTTGGAAGCTAAAACCAGGGAAATTGAAAGTGGAGAAGGGATTATTTTTTTTCCAGACCAAGAATAATAATTACTGGAATTAATTGTTAATAAGTTGAATGGTTTTTTTTCCCACACCTTGAGGGCAGCTCAACACAGGGAACTGGAGGAGAAAATTCCAGAGAGAAAATCCCAACATTTCTTAGGAATGAATCTAAATGAATCCTTTAGGGAAGCAGCCCAAGAAATGAATTTGTTAATATGGAATAATGCCCTAAAAATTTATGGTGTGCTCCAAGTGGGAAGGTGTGGGCATTGTCGAAAGAGGACACCCTGGATTAGAGAGAGGAAAACCAGGAAAACAGAGAGGAACAGAAAATCTTTTCCAAGTTTAGGCCTCTTTTTGGTGGGCTGGGTGAGTCTCACCACCAGGAAGATGGGAAGTTTTTTATGGGAAAGTTGGGATAAAGCACCACATTGACTCCAGAGGAGGAGTTTGGGACCAGCCCTAAGGAATCAGCAGATGGCTCCTGGTGGAACAAAGGACAGGAAGGTGGCACCTCAGTCCTGAGCCTGCTGTTCTTTAGTATTTGAGGGATGCCCTCGTTGGAAGGAAGGATTGATGAATCTGACTCCATGTTCTCAGAAGGCTAATTTATTATTTATGATCTATATTATATTAAAGAATACTAAACTAAACCATACTAAAGAATACAGAAAGGATACAGACAGAAGGCTAGAAGATAATAATGAAACTCATGACTCTCTCCAGAGCCCTGACACAGCTTGGCCCTGATTGGCCAATGAGTGAAAACAATTCACATGAAACCAATGAAACAATCACCTGTGGGTAAACAATCTTTAAACACATTTTAAAGCAGCAAAACACAGGAGAAGCAAATGAGATACTATTTTTTTCCTTTTTCTCTGAGGCTTCTCAGATTCCCAGGAGAAAAATCCTGGGTGAAGAGATTTTTCAGAAAATATGCATGTGACACTGTTCCTTGGGGACCTGGTTTCAGGGGGATTCTTCAACCCTTGGAATGATGAGGCAGAGCTGCAAATGGGATCCCTCACACTCTGCAATGGAAACAAGTAGAAATGTCCTCAAACTCCATCAGGAAAACTGTTCCTGTTGGATATTGAGAACAATTTCTTCCAGAAAAGTTGCAAAATCCTGGAAAAGACTTCCCAAGGCAGGGGTGGAGTCCCCAACCCTGGAAGTACTCAAAACCCATGTGAGTGTGGCACTGGGGGACATGGTTTGGTGGTGACCTTGGTGGTGCTGGCTGATGGTTGTACTTGGTGATCCTGGAGGGCTTTTCCCACCTGGACAGCTCTGAAATTCCATGAAATGTTGTGCAGGCTCTTTGGAACTTCCCAAAAATTTATCCAAGGGCTTCATTGGCAAGCTGAAAGAGTAAAGGGAAAAATGGGAATGTTCATGTCCACATCAGCCCTGTCTTTGCTCTCCAGCCTCATCCCTGCTCAGGATAAGGGAGGAAATGGAACCCAAGTGCTCTGAGGTGGAAGAATGGGCAGATAATCCAATATTCCAAAAGGAAAACTGCCTGGAAGCACAAAGCAGCATCAGAAATTTCCATGAATGCTCAGATGTGGGAGCAGACCCAGGGTAGGGACAAAAGGAAGAAAGAGCAAATTTCAGGGACAAACTGAAATTCTGAGTGTTTTTCACAGGGTTGTGTGTCCCAAAGAATCCACAGGGGTGGGGATTCATTCCCAAAGCTCTACATTATTCCATGTTTATCCCATGCACATGTCATTCCATGTTTATCCGTGTGATTCCCATCCATGCCTCCACTAAATCCCTGCACACCATTCCAGAGGAAACAGGGAGTGACCAAAGAGTTGCAGGACACCATCAAGAGGCCATGGAAGATGCAAATAATCTGTAAACAAGGACTGAAACCCCCTTTTCATGGAAGTGAATGCCAAAAATTCCATGTCCATTGGAGAAGTCAAGCTTGGATATCAGGGTAAATTCCTTCATTGACAGAGTAGTCAAACATTGGAACAGATTCCCATGGCTGCTGTGGAGTCACCATCCCTAAAAGTTCAAAAATCACATGGATTTGGCACTTCAGGATGTGGCGGGATTCAGGCCAAGGTTGGATTTAACCTTGGAGATTTTTTCCCACTTTAACAATTCTATTTTGTTATCTTCCAGCACTTCCAAGACGTGCTCTTGGAAGTTTCCCACCCCCTCAGTCTCTTCTCTCTCCAGCCTGGAATATCAAGGCTGCACTGACCTCCTTTTGTGTTAAAAAACCCCAAATATTTCTGAACCTTAACTCAGCTTTTTGTCTCCAACTCCTGAACTCCTGTGTGAAATCTCAGTTCTGCCTTTTATTCCCGAGCTCTGGAGAATTCCATAAAGCACTGCAGTCATCCAAAAAGTCATGAAAAAACGGAACAGATTCCCACTGCAGCTCCAATGCCTTGATGTGGCAGAGATCCTAGACACAAAACCCCTAAATATGAGGGGTTTTTATCTTCTAAACATCCCAACATCTTCCAGGGATTTATTTATTAATGCCTATTATGAGATCACAGATAATACACAAGCACGGCCTTCTTCCATATTTTATAAAACAAGGAAAAAAAAAGAGTCAGTGCAGAGGAAACTGCCAAAAATCCTGCTTGAAAGGGAGCCCAAAATTGTCTGGCAGCTTCAGGAAGGAAGAAGATGACAGTGACAATCTGTACAGGAGTCAAGGTACACGGGGCCATCTCCTCATCCAGAGGTTTCCTACCAGACATCCTCTTTCTTCCTGATGATAAGGAAAAAAATTGGTTTCTTGATTTTGTTGACTAATTTTGGGACTTTTCCACCAGTTTCTAGCACTTCTCAGTGCTTTTTTGGTGCTTTTTTTTTCACAGAAGCATCCCTACTATGTCCCAGGACATGGATTTTCACCAGAAATCAGCACTTCAGGGTCACTTCCCTTTTTTTTTTTATATTTCCATTCTTTCCCAGAGCTTTTCCCCAAGCACAGGTGTGAAATTTGTGATCACCAAAAATCCCAGAGCAAAGATCCTCACTCTCCTTTCCCAGCATTTCTGTCTGTCTGGATCATCCCCTACTCATATTTCCTCCCTGATGCTGATGCTTTGTGCTTTGCAGGACAAAATCCCAGGAAATTCCAAAATTGCAGCCATGGAGCTTTCTCTTCCAAGGGTTCGGCTCCTGGATGAGGAGCAGGAGGTCTGATCACCTAAAAAAAGGTGATTATTAATTGATTTCTCCCCAAAACACTGTGGTCCTTGAGCTTAAGCGGCCTGATGCTGATCCCTAAATTACAGCTGGTTCCCAGCTCCACCTGGGAGAGGATTTAGGTGGGGAAAAGGGAAAAAAATATCACTGGAAATGCTGGGAATGAAGAAAGGGGTGGATCTGGTGATCCCAGAGCAGAGGGGGGATGCAGGCAAGGAAGGCAGATGTGTCAGGGATAATGAGGAGCAGCTGCAAGGAGGGCAATGAAGGAATTTCACCTGAAACAGCAAAAGGTGATGGGGAGGAAAAGGAAAGGGAAGATATTGGAAGTGCAAAAGAGGAAAGGAAATGCAGAGCTGCCCAAAAGCCAAGGAGCAGCTGGAAGGGGAATGGAGAGAAGGGACAAAGAAGATTCCAGGTGACACCAGTGCCACCATCAGCTGGAAATGGGGGAGCCTGGAGCTACAGGAATGGGGGGACAGCAGGACCTGGTGTCACTGCACAGCTCCAGGGACAGGGAAGGGGGGAAGGAAAAAAGGGAATGGGGAAGGGAAGGGAAGGGAAGGGAAGGGAAGGGAAGGGAAGGGAAGGGAAGGGAAGGGAAGGGAAGGGAAGGGAAGGGAAGGGAAGGGAAGGGAAGGGAAGGGAAGGGAAGGGAAGGGAAGGGAAGGGAAGGGAAGGGAAGGGAAGGGAAGGGAAGGGAAGGAAAGGAAAGGAAAGGAAAGGAAAGGAAAAGGAAAGGAAAGAAAGGAAAGGAAAGGAAAGGAAAGAAAGGAAAGGAAAGGAAAGGAAAGGAAAGGAAAGGAAAGGAAAGTGGGCTGGGATGGGTGTGAAGCATGGAGAGAGGAAGGAAAGGGAGGGAATGATGGATGGGATGGGATGGGGATGGGATGGGATGGGATGGGATGGGTTGGGATGGGATGGGATGGGATGGGATGGGATGGGTGTGGAGAGATGCCCTGGGCTGTGTGGGAGGTGAAACCTGGATGGAAGAGTGGGAAAAGTGGAGTGATGTGGGGAAAAAGGGATGTGCAGAGCTGATGGAAGCATGGAAAGGGAAGGACAGCCATGGGGAAGAGGATGGATCAAATGTGAGGGATGGCAGAAAAGAACTCTGGATGAAGGAAAAGGATGGCGGTGACCTGGGGACTCCACCTTGATGGAAATCACATCCCTAATCCCACAGATGTAGTCTGGGATCAGGCGCTGAGCTCTGGCTCTGCTGGCTCCCAGCTGGACTGGTTTGAGCCTAGGCTGAGGACTAACTGATGTGGCTGCCCTACAGAGAGAGGTGGAATTCTGTGGCTCAGTCCCTCCTTTCTGATCCTATTCCTGATCCCATTCCCTATTCCTCTGGAACATTTCCCCAGCTGACTGTCACAACTTCACTGCCCCCACTTGGAGTCACCAGGACCAGGAGGTTTCTGTGCTTTCTGGGGTTATTTTCTCTCATCACCTTCAAACCGAGCAGGAAAATTAACTGGGAGGAGAAAATGATGCTGAGGCTGACTTGAGGAGACCTCAATTTCCTACAAAAACCAGAATTCAAGTCCTCTTGGCATTTGTTTTCTGCAGATAGACATTAGTGCTGGGGCAGGATGCCAGAATGACTGAGATGTTTTGAAACAGTAAAAACCTTTTCCATTTCATGTGAATCCCATTTCAAACATCTAAATTTTATGTCTCAGACATCGCTGGCAGACGTTAAATCATTTTAGACACCACAATTAAAAACAGATTAATACTCACTTGAGATGAGGCTCCCTCTCAACAAGCAACAAAATAAGGGAGCACCATAAGGACCAGAATAAAAATACACTTGCAGGGTGAACAGCAAACATTTAAATACATTTTCTTCCTGAGGTTTGGCATTTCTGTGTGCAGGGATGGAGCCCCTGGGAGGGACTGGAGGAGTCAGATGAGCACACAGGGAAAACAAAATAAAACCCAGTTACTCAGTGTTCACTCGGAGACATTAATTAACAATTCCAGCGTTCTGTAGGAATTATGGAATGGTTTGAGTTGGGAAACACTTTAAAGTTCATCCCATCCCACCCCTGCCATGGCAGGGACACCTCCCACTGTCCCAGGCTGCTCCAAGCCCCAATGTCCAACCTGGCCTTGGGCACTGCCAGGGATCCAGGGGCAGCCACAGCTGCTCTGGCAATTCCAGCCCAGCCAGCAATTCCCAGTTCCCAATCTCCCATCCATCCCTGCCCTCTGGCAGTGGGAGCCATTCCCTGGGTCCTGTCTTTTTCCAGGCTCAGTGATTCCACGATTCTCCAGGCAGGCTGGGAGCTCTGAGCTCAGCACAGGTGGGGAGTGCTGGAGGGGCCAGAGCTGGAGTCTGGCTGGGAACTCTCAGCTTTGCACTGAAGGAGAGAGAAGCTGCCTCAGGGCTCTGTGACCTCCCAGTGTCCTGCAGCCACAAGCCTGGCCAGAGAGAAACCTCCCAGCTTTCAAACTGATCCCAAAATGGAGAGTTTCATGTTCCACACCAAATCTGCAAGGCTGGAAGGAAATGCAGAGGGCGGGTGCTCTGCTCCACGCAGGGTTCAGGATCCAGGAGGCTCCGTTTTGTTCCCTCTGGTGCAGAAGTCCTGAGCGACCACCATCCATTTGTTCTTTCGTACCAGAAAAAAGATGAATAAACTGGGGAGCCTGGGTTGTTTGTGGTGTGCACACATCAATAATGAACAGTGACATTGCTGGACGTTCCTCGCCCTGGATACATAATCTTTATTATTTATAAACCCCCAAACAACCCAGCCACATTCCCCAGCAACAAATATCCTTGGAATGAGTGAGCTGCAAGTGTTCCTGCACCCAGTGATGGATCAGGGACATCAGATGGGGCCCTCCTTGCAAACACCACGGGGTTACTGCAGTAAATAAATCAGCCTTAACTTTTCTCTGAGGCCAACAGCAGCCAGAGGAGTGTGTAAGGAAGTCTGGGTTATTAATCTCAGAGCTCCTGCCTGCTGGTCAGTTCATCAACCTCAGGAATATGAGCAATTTATTCCAGTGATCACCCTGAGAAGTATTTCTGCCTCTGTCCTGCTCCACCTCCAGGCTAAGCTCATTAATTCCACATGGCAAGGAAAGCTCACAATGACTGATCAGACCTTCCCTGCACCAATTCCGTGTTTTCCAGGCTCAGACAGGGAGCCCAGCACTGCTCACAGACCAGGCTGAGTGGAAGGAAAGGATGGAGCTGTCAGAGGTGAGAGATGAGTTGTGTTTGGTGCAACACAAGCTGGAATGAGAGCAGCTGAGGCAGGAGCAGGGAAGTGGTGCCTGATTCCCACAGGGAACACCCCAGGGAGGTGAAATCCCCAAGCAGCTCCTTCTCCTTCTCCTGAGCTGAGCCCACCTTGCAGAGGTGCTTCTCTTCTCTTCTCTTCTCTTCTCTTCTCTTCTCTTCTCTTCTCTTCTCTTCTCTTCTCTTCTCTTCTCTTCTCTTCTCTTCTCTTCTCTTCTCTTCTCTTCTCTTCTCTTCTCTTCTCTTCTCTTCTCTTCTCTTCTCTTCTCTTCTCTTCTCTTCTCTTCTCTTCTCTTCTCTTCTCCTCCCTTCCCTTCCCTTCCCTTCCCTTCCCTTCCCTTCCCTTCCCTTCCCTTCCCTTCCCTTCCCTTCCCTTCCCTTCCCTTCCCTTCCCTTCCCTTCCCTTCCCTTCCCTTCCCTTCCCTTCCCTTCCCTTCCCTTCCCTTCCCTTCCCTTCCCTTCCCTTCCCTTCCCTTCCCTTCCCTTCCCTTCCCTTCCCTTCCCTTCCCTTCCCTTCCCTTCCCTTCCCTTCCCTTCCCTTCCCTTCCCTTCCCTTCCCTTCCCTTCTTCTCCCTCTCCTTCCCTGTTATCCATGTTCTAAATCCCCAAAACCTTGGATTTGCCTCCTGTCAAT
The DNA here is from genome assembly GCF_036417665.1 of Passer domesticus. Classification (NCBI taxonomy): domain Eukaryota; kingdom Metazoa; phylum Chordata; class Aves; order Passeriformes; family Passeridae; genus Passer; species Passer domesticus. The sequence goes on along the minus strand of NC_087479.1, from coordinate 1,104,369 downwards.
CACTTCCAACAAAACTGCTTTGGATTTCACTCCTCTGAAGTTTCCAAGGGTTTTCCAGAAGCAGCACCTTCCCTGTGGATAGTTCCAAGTAAATAAGCTACCACAGCACCTACATTTTAATTCCTCTTCCAAACAAAATTCCCTGCCAAATCCACACAGATCTCCTGTTCAGCTGAGCCAAATGCAATGTTTCATCTTCCCAAAGATAGCAGATTACATAATTAATTTAATATTAATGAACTTTAATGCATGCAGGGCTGTTTGGGAACCACGTTAGGCACAAGGAACCTCCCTGAAAAATTCAACTCCCAAATTAAACGGAGCTTTAATGGAATTTCCAGCTGGAACTCAATTATAGCAAGTTCTTTTTTGTGCTTTGCAGACTAAGCTGAGACCTCACTGTCATTGGTTTATAAAAATAAATCATCAACTCACCAGAAATCATTAAAATAGATGCAATTACAATCCTCAAGACAGCACTAAAGGAAAAATCAGAGCAGGAGGAGGAATTGTAATTGCGGTGTTTTCTTTGCTGTCCCCCAGGCCCAGATATTGCCCTGCTGCCACTTCTGCCTCCACCCCATGGGCAGGAGCTGCTCCTCAGGGAGCCTGGAGCCCACCCCGGGGAGCAGCAGGGCTGGGAACACCGGGAAGTGAAACTGGGAATTCTCAGCTCAGAGCTCCTTAACTGAGCTCAGACATCTCCGGCAGGGACACACAAAGAAGGGAACAGTGCAATTCCACCAGCTGGGAATGGTTCTGGGATCCAGGGACAGGGATCAGTGTCCAGGAGAAAAGGAGGCTCAGGGGGGACCTCCTGGGCCTGCACAATCCCTGACAGGAGGGGGGATGGTTCCCAGCAAACAGGGACAGGTGGGATTTGCTCCCTGCAGCTCAGGAATGAGAAGAGTGGGAAGTGATCCCAAAATCAGCATCATCTCCTCAGAGAGCTCCATCAGCTTGGGAGGTTTTGGGGTGATTTGGGGTGAGCTGGAGGCACAAAGGACCCAGCCCCAGCTTTGGGTTGGGCATCCACAATCGCCAGGCTTGGCTGCTGCTGCTCCTGGAGCTGTCACTTCCCTCTGCTGTCCCCAGAGGTGGGACACGCTCAAGGACCTGGAGGGGCTGGAGCGTGTCCAGGGAAGGGAATGGAGCTGGGAAGGGACTGGAGAATTCCTGAGGGAGTTGGGAAGGGGCTGAGCCTGGAGCAAAGGAGGCTCAGGGGCCCTTGTGGCTCTGCACAGCTCCTGCCAGGAGGGGACAGCCGGGGGGGTCGGGCTGTGCTCCAGGGAACAGGGACAGGAGCAGAGGGAACGGCCTCAGACTGGGCCAGGGGAAGTTAAATGGATTTTGGGAAAATTCCTTCACTGATTTCTCCTCCAGGGCAGTGGTGGAGTTCCCATCCCCTGTGGATGTGGCACTTGTGGACATGAGTCAGTGGTGGCGTCCATAGTGCTTGGAGGACTCCAGGATCTCAGAGGGCTTTTCCAACCTAAACAATTCCATGGTTCTGGGATCTTGGCCAAGCCTTTGGCTTTCAAACTCGAATACTCCTCAGGCTGGCCAGGGATGTCCCTGTCCCCTCCTCCAACCCCTGTGTCACTCCCCACCTGAGCAAAAGTCCTCGTGTGTTTCAGTGTTTGAGATATTCCAGACAAGCACAGACCCAGCAGAGGAAAATAAACAGGAATTTTGCTGGGAACAAACCGCTGCCCTGGAGGTTTTTGGCTTTGGGCTTTGGAGTAAAAGACTCCACCCAAAACAAACTGTGCACGGTCCCTCTAAACACACTCCACTAGAAAATCTAAGGAATGAAGAAGTGAATTCCACTAAAAACAAACATTAAATTGGATTTTGCAAGAACTCTGTGGAGACCAACTCCATCCATCCAAGCCTTGTCCTTGTTAAGTTATTTATCCCTTCCTCTTTAAAATTAAGTTCCAAAACACATCCCCTGATAACTCTGGGATTGGTTCACTTCCAGAATGATGGTACCTAGTAAATTATCGTACCTAGTAAATATTTATTTTATTTTATTTTATTTTATTTTATTTTATTTTATTTTATTTTATTTTATTTTATTTTATTTTATTTATTTTATTTTTCCTCTCTGGGATCCTGGGGCTGTTCCTTGTTTTCCTACAGCTCTCCACTCATCGCAAGCATGGAAAATGTGCATATCCATATACAAATTCCATAGACAATGAAAAACAATGCTGTCTTGTCTGCCCCACTCATCCCAGTGTGGTATCCAGGGCTGAATTCCCAATTTTCTTGAGCCAATCTAACAGAACACACGAGGCACAAAAAGAAATGAAATCAAAGACAACTCCAGACATGTTTTATTTTCAGGCAAACAACAGCAAGCCAAACCCCCCCTTGGCTGTGTGGTGGGTTTAAAAGGAGCCTTTGAATCCATGAAATCCTCAAATTCCCTGCTTAATTAGACAAGTGACCTGATGAGAGGGGGCTGCTCCCTGCTGCTTCCAGAGCCACCACGATTTCAGGGAGTCAGTTTGTGCTGCTGCTTCAAAACAATGCTCAGCCAGGCTCTCCAAAATATAATTACACAAATAATCAGCTTCCTAATTAAACAGCCACCCTGAAGGGCTGCAGGACCTGCAGAGTGAGAGCCCCGAATGCCCTGACAGGGACAGGAGGACTGAGACCCACACAGGGGCTCCTGAGGAACCTGTGGAGCTCAGGATCCATCCCCATGGGAAAGGAGAACATCCAGACTCAGGTCTGCAGGCATGGGATTCTGGAATCATTTAGGATGGAAAGGATCTCCAAGGTCACCAAACCCAAGCTGTGCCCCATGCCCACCTTGTCCCCAACCCAGGCTCTGAGTGCCGAGGCCACCACTGCCCCATGTCCCCAAGTGCCACATCCACAGGGATTTGAAATCCTTCCAGGCATGGGGACTCCACCCTGTACCTGTGCCAGGGCTGGGGAACCCTTTTAGGGAAGAAATTTTCCCAAATATCCAATCTAAACATCACAGAATCCCTGAGGCTGGAAAAGAGCTCCAGGATCAGAGTCCCAGCTGTGCCCAATGCCCACCTTGTCCCCAGCCCAGAGCTCTGAGTGCCACCTCCAGGAATTGCTGGGACACCTCCAGGGATGGGCACTCCAAACCTCCCTGGCTGCCCCTGGATCCCTGGCAGTGCCCAAGGCCAGGCTGGACACTGGGGCTGGAGCAGCCTGGGACAGTGGGAGGTGTCCCTGCCATGGCAGGGGTGGCACTGGGTGGGATTTAAGGTCCCTTTCACCCAAACCACTCTGAGATTCCATGCAACTAAAATCTGCTCTCAACAAGTTGGGTTCCACTTGGAAGCTCCTTGGCCATTTCCTGGGACTTCTGATAAAGAGAAGGACATTCCTGGGGGATTCCTACCAAGGGCCAAGGGATATTCCTGTGGGATTCTTGTCCAAGATCATGCCATATTCCTGTGGAATTCCTGCCCAGAGCCATGGAATATTTCCTGTAGGATTCCTGTCCAAGGTCATAGGATATCTCTGTGGGATTCCTTCCCAGGTTCATGGGATATTCCTGTAGGATTTTTGCCCTCCTGACTCAGAGCTGGGCCCCACAGCAGCTCACACTGCTCCTGTTCCACATCCTCCCCTCAGGAATTCTTTGCACTTCCCAAAGTCCATTCTTCCCTCACCTGTCTCCCTCTCCCACCCTCAGCCCTCAGACAACGCCCAGCAGAGATCCTGCTCCCACCCCATCCATGTTTTTATATCCCAGTCATTAACCCTGCTCTGGCTCTGGGCTCCAGGGCAGCTCCCATCCCTGGAGGTCACCACAGCAGGGATGAATCCACAAAATCCCCACATTAATCCCTGTCCTTCCCCTCACTGCTTCATTTTATGACTCCAACATTTTGCTTATCCTGCACCATAAACTACAGATTCAAATGAAATGCAAATTAAATGCAGATTATACGCCCAGAAGTGGTTTTTTTTCTGTACTAAAAGAAAACCTTGACCTCTTTACCACCTTCACACCATCACTCAGGGACAGGTTTTGAGGAGTGGATGTGGCATTAACGACTGGCTGTGACACTCAGGGCTGGGTGACAGTGGGGACAGTCCCAGGTCAGACTCAATCCTGGAGCTCTTTTCCAACCCAAATGTTTGGATTTTAAGGGATTTAACTCCCTTTGCTCCTGACCATGAGTCTTGTGGTCAGAAAAGTAGAAAATATTTCATTATTTCACAATTTTGACAGTACGTCTTGAGACATCAGCTACATTCTCATTCCCCAAAATATTTTGAGGGAAAACTCCATGAAAAATTAAGTGCATTGTTAAACTGACAGAGCAGGGGAAGGAGAGGTAAAATTCCCTGATTTTTGTGCTTTTGTTCCCTGTTTTCCTAAATGAACTAAATAAAAATAAAAAAGGACAACTACAAAAACTGGAAGACAAAAAACCAGGCCACCTTTGGAGACCAAGAATAAAACCTCAGTTGCATTGGCAGTGGAGAAAGAGCATCCAAAAAGGAAACAGTAGAATTTAATAAGCACAAAATTCACTCAATATTTGAAAAAAAAAGTTAAATATTCAGAAGAATCTTTAAAAAAGGGGATTGAGAACCTTCAGGTGGTTACACTGTGGGGAGAGGGTTCATAAAGGAACAGGAAACACCAGGACAAGCTTTATTAAGCGGAGCTCAGTCCCACAAATTCCAAATTGATTAATTAAGAGGAGAGGGAGCAGATTCAGAGGATGTGACTTCTAAGGGAAAACTGGAAAAGTCACACAGGAGGGGAAGGGAAATAACCAACCCCCAGAATGTGAAAAACCCTGGATAAATCAGGATCATCTCCCTGAGCTGGCACTGGCAGGATGAGAGGGATTGGGAAAAAATTTGGGATTTAGAGACAACAATGAAAAGAGAAGATGTTTCAAACTAAAAGGAGATAAAATGCTGGAACAGCCACCTTGGAGCAACGTCCTTGCTCTGCATTACAGATTTTACTGACATTTATCATCTCCCAGAGGGCTGAGCCCCCCCAGCAGCTCCCTCCAAGGACAGTTCCCCTCCACACCTCCACTGCTGGAGCTCTCCCACTCAGGGAGGCATGAAAACTGGAAATTCCATTCTTTTTTAATCCCAGCTGCCCCAGCTTTGATCCAGCCGGCACCTGAAATCTCCCTGAAAATTCCAGAGGGGATCTTTCAGTCGTATTTTTCCATCAATCCAAGGGCCTGACATGGTGAGGGTCAGCAGTGATAAATGCTCCCAAATATGGATTGATTTATTCATAACCACCCCAACGGGATCCCACCTCTTCCAGGAAAAATCAGCAGGAAAGCAGGAAGAGCTTTTTCCTTGAAAACCTGAAATGAAAATCTCAATGTCCAAAACATCAACAATTCTGGGAAAAAAAAATCCAAGAAAATGTCTGATAAGTGAAGTTCTGAACTAAGACCAAGATCAAGGTGAGGGCATTGGGCTTTGTTTGGGTTTAGCTGCTCAACTTTATAGATGAGCAACATCTTCCCTGGACTCATGGAAAACCAATGGCCTTTCCAGAGTGCATCCATTATTTAAAAAACTAACAGTGAAATATTAAACTTTGATGAGGTTTTGTTTGCTTTGCTCTTCTGGAAGCAATAGATTAAAATTCCACTGAGTTTGTATTATTGATTCCACCGCTGCCTCTGCAGCAGATACAAAATAAATGAGCTGCACATTAAGTCAGCCCAGGCTGAGGAGTTAATTGTTTGTGTGGTTGGTGAAACACAATCTGTGATTTTTCACAGCTGAAAAAAATCTCCGCAGAAACACGGGAAGGAGCAAAAGGCAAAGCTCCAGCGGCTCTGATATCTGTTATTTAAAATACATCAAAATCAAGCCAAATCCAGCAGGGAGCCTGTGTCGCTGCTCTGTGTTTGGCACAGCAGGGACAGGATCACTCCTGCATCCAGAGCAGCGGGAGCTCATCCTTATCCCCAGCCCAAGAGGCTGAGAGAGCTGCCAAATGTCCACCCAAAGGGAATTTGGTCACTTGATTTCACTCCAAAATAATTTCCTTGTCCACTTGCTCCTCTCCTGTTCAGACCTCCTTACCAGTTTGTTGGTTTTCTCAGCTTTTACAAAGCCAGGGTAACTGGGAGACATTTAAAAAGATTTTATTCCATTATCAGTCTCAATGAACAGTGAGACACCAGAGATGGAAAACTCAATGCCGTCCCATCAGAAGCTAACGTGTTTCCTGGTTACAATCATAAATTGTAAATTTATAATCACAATTACAATCACAGTCACAATACAATTATAATTACAATTTGTAATTGTAAATTTATGATTTGTAATTATAAATTTATAAATTTCTTGGTTACATTTATGAATGTTTTTCAGCTTATTAGCTTTTGCTACACAATGCTGCTATTACTTCTGACACTAATCACTTCTATTTTTTTCCCTACGTGGTCTTGTTAAAATGCATCTTTATAGTTCGAATTCTCTAAAATATCTGGTCTTTTTGCAAGGCCATCTTTTGAAACTTGTTTTTAGTTCAGTCTCTCTCAGCAATGTCATCTCCATTCCATGGCCTTGCTAAGCCAGCACACCTCATCTCAGAGTTTGCACACACGTGGACACGGCTGTGTGAGCTTTCTGTCAGGCTTTGAGAATCCTTTACAAATCCATTTCTCACATCTCCCCCTCTTTTTTGGCCTGTGAAAACTCTTTTGTTGGTTTTATTTATCATCAGCTGGACACAGTGAAGCACACAAGGCACTGTTACTAATATTACTACTATATTAATTAATGTATAAAAATTTATTTTGTAAAGCTCTTTTAGTTAAGATGTAAAGTTCTGTTCTTCAAACAAATTGTCCAGCTAGGATCTCTTGTCTGTTTTAATTTGATTTGTTAAATCGGGAAGATTATTTTTAAATTGATTTTTTTTTCCCAACAATCCAACCTCCAATGGTCGGATCAATGCTCAGCTCAGTGGCTTTTATCACTGTGATGGGCAAATTCAGGTGCTCCCAAGAAATACCAGGAAATCCCCTCCAGAACCACCCTGGGAGAGCTGCAGCCACTCAGAGAAATCTGGGGAACATCTCCTGGAGCAATTCCAGGGGAAGCAACAAGTCCTCCTGCCCATTTTCCTTCTTTTCCATGCTGAATCCTTGACATTTGGATAACAGCTCCGAAGTGTGGGATCTGGTTTGGATTTTAGAGAATCAGCTCTGTCCACCCACAAAACTCCCTCCCATTAATGTCAGCTGGGCCTGGGCACAGGAATAATAAATTCAGTGGAAAATTAACTGAAATTTAGGAAAACTGCCTCCCATTCCTGCTCTAATGCTCCCAAATTAAAATGTACTCTCAGCTTTGGGAAAAGGGACACCGTGACCTTTCCAGGAGCAGGGAAAGAAGACTTCTAATCTAAATAACAAAGAAAGGTTGTACCTACAATCTTTTAAATATGAGGGAGACAAGGATATAAATCCCACTGACCAGAGAAAGGCAATCAGAGTGATGGATTACAGCCAATCCAGGAGAGATGGGAGAGGGAGAGAACACTCCGATCCAAATTATTCCACAAAATTACCCGCAGCCCACTCCAGCTTGGCAGCAAAATGCCTCATTCCCATCCCCAGAAAGGCTTTTTCCACCCTGGGCATCCCAGGGTGTTCATGCAGTTGGAATCTTCACTTTCTGCAGGAGAAAATTTCTCCCTTTTTTCCCAGATAACATCCCCAGGATGGAACTCCATGGGCTGTTTTTACAGCCAGCAGAATCAGAGAGGAGAAGGGAAGGAAAAATCCCCTTTTTCTGTGGAATTTTAGTGACTTTTGCACTATCCCAGGGTCCTCATGCAGTTGGAATCTCCACCTTCTGCAGGAGACAACTTCTCCCCTTATTTTCCAGCTAAAATTCCCAGGATGGAACTCCATGGGCTGCTTTTACAGCCAGCAGAATCAGAGAGGAGAAGGGAAGGAAAAATCCCCTTTTTCTTTGGGGTTTCAGGGACTTGTGCACCACAGCAAAAACAGAATTCTCTGGATACACCTGGAGAACTCTTGCACAGCCTTTCAACCCAACAAGATCCCCTCAAGAAATCCCATTTTCCCAGTGGGAATGTTGGGTGTGCCCTTCAGGATACAGCACCGTTGGATATTTATCCAAATTCTCCCAATGTCACAACAGCAGAGCAAATACCAGCTGATTTCTGCACAATTCCCTTGGTTTTCCCAAGAATATCCAGGATTAAGGACGGAGGCTCCTGCTTAAAGCCACTGGACTTATTCCCAAGAAACTTCCTGTAATCCAGAGCCAGGTAGGGAAACCAAACCACATCTGATATAACCAACCAAAATCTGCTGTACCTGCACAAGATGGGATGGAAAAACAACTGCTCCAGACCTGGAATCAGGCACCAGCCAGCCCTTCCCAAGAAATGTGGGAATGCTTGGCTCGTCCTTTGGATCCCAACCCCCCTTTGCCAGCTGATGTTCCTTTTCATGGAGAACAGAGAATTTGGTATTTCAGAGAGTATTTGATAGTTCATTTTGTTTGACAACAGGCAAAAGGAATCTGTGATGGAAAACTCCAAATTCCACCCAAAATGCTTCCAGCTCTGTGGGGAGAGCACAGATAGTACTACTACTACTATTGTTGTTATTATTATTATTATTATTATTATTATTATTATTATTATTATTATTGGTGGTGGTGTTAATAATAATAATAATAGCAATACTACTATTACTAATAATAACAACAATAAAAATAAAATATAATAATTATTGTTATTATTAATAGTAGTAGTAGTAATGATGATGATGATGATGATGATGATGATGATGATGATGATGATGATGATGATGATGATGATAATAATAATAATAGTAATAATAATAATCCATAGACTTAGATTTATTTCCTGGCTAAGATCCAGGATTCCAGATTCCATCGAAGCTGGGAATTCCGAGCCAAAGGGCAGCAGCCCCTGCTGGACGAGGCCATCTCCAATCTGCCCTTGGTCAGAATGGGGAATGGCTGAGCTGTGCCAAGGTTTGGGATGGATTTTAGGAAAAGGTTCTTCCCAGAGGGGGGGATGAGGACAGGAACAGCTCCCCAGGGAATGGGCACGGCCCAGAGGCTGCCAGAGCTCCAGAAGAGCTTGGAAAATGCCCAGGGTGGGATTGTTGAGGTGTTGGGATGATCCTTGAGGTCCCTTCCCACTCAGGAAATTCTATCCCACAGTTCCACCATCCCACATTGCCCTTAGTGGATTTCCCCCCTCAATTTTCAGCGTTTTCAGCAGCAAATTTCACTTTGTCACCTAAACACCACCCAGCAAGCAGGACTAAAACCTCCCTCCTGTTTCTCATATTAAAATACAAATAATTTCATGTAATTTAAATAATTCCACTCCATCCAGACACAGTGACTCCACATGGAAACATTTTCCCAAACTCTTGCCTGCTTCATTCCTTTGGACTGAAAAAAGAAAATAGTCCCACTTAGCTCACCATAATTCCAAGAGAATTTCTTGTGCAAGAATAAAATAAAATTCTTCAAGGGGCACTTCTGAAGATTCATTTCTGTAGGTGCTGCAAATAGGCTGTACCCAAACATAATGAATATAATTCTCTTGTCAGGTTTAGTGTAATTTTTATTTGCTGATAGGTCCTGGATGGGATAATAAAGCTTCCAATACAAGCCTGTTATTGTCAGGCACAGAGAGGAAATGAGATATTTATTCCAGCCAATATCTCTGCAATGGGTGCTATTAAATAAAGGATTTGCAATGTGGTGTTGGGGAAAAAAAAAAGAATATATTTAGTTAAGTGGGTAAATACCTTCAGAGGAACTAAAAATATTGGGTTCTGAAGGGTTTTACAGTCCAAGAACAGAAAATTCTTAGGAGATGAGGAACTCAAAAAATATCATTATTGCTAGAAGTGCTGCTGAAACCAGCCCAGCTTTACACCAAAATTAAAGAACACAATGAAGTTGCTGGGAATAGGAGTCAAGAAGCCCCTTTTTATGTGAAAAACTTCCCAAAACCCCAAGCTGCTGGAGTGCCACAGGGCTCAGCGCAGGAAATGTCACACCAGGACATTTTTCAGTCACATTAAAGGATCCACTCAGCCCTTCTGCCTTCACAGCTCATTTCTGACACCTCCTTCAGCCAAAATTCCTGGAGCTCAGGGCAGCAAATGAGGAATATCGAGGAAAACAAACCCCAAACAAAAGGTGGAAAAGGATTTTCAAGCATCCAAATGAATCCCACTGTCTGTTAGTGGCTAAGCTGAGAAGTTTCAAATTTAAATTGTTACAAAAGGTTTTAAAGTGAAGAAAATTGCCAGGTTTAAGCAGGGCTCACAAAGCAGTGACAATAAAGAAATCAATTACGATGACAGGTTTTATTAATAATAATAAGAATAATTTTAATTATTATTATCATTATTATTATTTCTAATAGCTTTGGATGTTGTATTTGATCTCAGATTATCTTTAAACAAAATGAAAATGCACTCTGGGATGATTCATTATGCACAGATCAAAAGTAACACAAAAGCTTTACTTTAAAAGCCCTGAAATAGAGAATTTCGGTGCTTTCAAGGCCAAAAGTGTCTTTCAAACAGATTTCTTTGTTTTTACACCACAGAAATTGGATTAAATCTATCTGAATTAAAAATCTAAATGGTGCTAGACAGGAAAAAAGTAATTTAGAGGCAGAACTTGAGATGTCTCCAAATGTTCAAGCCCATAAAGAGCCAGGATTTCCTTCAGGAGCTGATAATGAGCCAGAATTATCCAAGCAGGCTGCTCCAAAAGCCATTCCCAGACTGGATAACGGCAGGGAGGAGATTTGGGAACGCCCCTGCAGAACTTCCCTCTCTCCCTCAGGGAGGATTATGGGAAATAATTCCATGGAAAATAGGAATTATTCCCGCACAATCTCTGGAAGGCGGAGCCGTGGGGGGCTCAGGGAAGGCACCTGACATTTCCTTCCTGCAAACAACGCAATAAAGGGAATAAAAACAGGATCCTCGAGGAGCCTTTGGAGACTCCTGTGGCGGTGCCAACATCGAGGAGAGGAACCAAAACACTCCCAGAAAAACCCAGGGTAGATAACATGGAGCAGGAATGGAGCGGGAATAAAGCGGGAAAAAATCGGGAATAAAATGGGAATGAAAAGGGAATGGAGTGGGAATAAATTGGGAATAAAGAGGGAATAGAGTGGGAATAAAGCACGAATAAAATAGGAATGGAGCAGGAATGAAGAGGGAATGGAGCGGGAATGAAGTGGGAATGAAGCAGGAATAAAACAGGAATAAAGCAGGAATGAAGTGGGAATAAAGTGGGAATGGAGCGGGAATAAAGTGAGAATAAAGTGCGAATAAAGCGGGAATAAAGCAGGAATAAAGCAGGAATAAAGAAGGAATAAAACAGGAATACAGTGGGAAAAAATGGGAATAAAGCAGGAATGGAGCAGGAATAAAGTGGGAATGGAGCGGAAATAAAGCAGGAATAAAAAAGTAATAAAGTGGGAATAAAACGGGAATAAAGCAGGAATACAGCAGGAATAAAACTGGAATAAAGCAGGAATAAAGTGGGAATAAGGCAGGAATAAAGCAGCTTGTGCTCACTGCAGCCCTGGATGGGCCTTTCCCAATCCCGGATTGTTTTCCGTGGCCTCTGTCAGCAGCTGCTTTATCCCAGCAAAAGAATCCCAGGGATCATCTTTAAAGTGGAAATAAACCATGGAGCCCCACCCTCACAGACTCCTACAAAAATTTTAAAAATCCCACCCCTCTCCTTTGCCACTCTCCCAAATTCCCGAGTTATTCCAAACCCTCCAGTGTCCATTGAGGCAGTCTCACCTCTCAGTTTAAAGCATCTTTTGTTTTCCCTAATCCAACCCTTTCCCTCGATATTCACCCCTAGTTTCCCACAGCCTTTCCATTTTTCCCATCTTCACGATGGTTTTTGTTGCTGTTTTGGGTTTTTCCTTTTGTTTATGCCGAGACCTTGATTTGCTCCACCCCACAGCGAGTGGATCTGTGACTATAAAGAGACAAAAACCCCCAAATTATTTGTGCCAAAAACCAAAGCCCACATTTCCCTTGGAATTTCCAGCCTGGAATAGTGGCATGCTCCAACCCCTAACTGAGGGACTGGAAAGGATAACAGGGATCAGATCTGCAAGAGGGGGCAGGCAGGGAGCTGCCAGGGTTGCAGGGAATTTATTCCAAATAATCCAATTACTCCTGCTTTCAGGGAAGCTTTGAAGGGCAATAAAAGGGTGCATGAAATTCAGAACCTGTCATTACCAGAGAATGCTCAGAGAAATAAAAGGCTGCACCTTCTGTACACAAGAACAGGAATTAAATCAGGTTTTTTTCTCCAGGAAAGAGAGCAGAGGCTTTGTAGAGATTTGTTGAAACCAGCAGCAGACAAAGAGACAACTTGAATATCAAAGGAAAGAGCAGGGAGCAACCAATAAAACCTAAATTAAAATGAAATACAGATGTTTTCACATCCTAAGCCAACCTGTTGGAACAGGCAATGCACTAAAACAGGAGAAGGAAGATAAAAGAACCTCGGAATGAGAAATTGTGAAGATTCCTTGGCCTGAGGAAAAATCCGGCAGAAATGATTACAGGCCAAAGAGCATTTTAATCCTAAAAGATGTGCAGAGATTGAATAGGGCACAATTATTAAATTGGCTTTTCCAAACACAGAACCTGCGTTTGGGCACTGACCTTAGCAGGCAGGTTTAAAACTGGGATTAAACAGATCAGAAGGGATTTTTGAGGGATCACAGAGGTTCATGAATAAGATGGAACATTCATACCATGAATGAAAGTCAGAATTAAAAAAAGATGGAATTCTTTCAGTGTAGGTGAATAAAGGAACAGAGGGCAGGTTGAATGCAAGGCTAAAACTGGAAAATCTCAAAATAACAGTTTGAACAGGAGCTCAGCTCTGCTCTGCTCCCATGTTGGAAACAAACACCATTTGTGATGGTTTGGGGTTCCCTGCCTGCTCTCCCTCATCTGTAGGGATCCAAAATCCCAGAATTCCAGACTGGTTTGGGTGGGAGAGGATCCTAAATCCCACCCAGTGCCACCCTGCCATGGCAGGGACACCTCCCACTGTCCCAGGGTGTCCCAGTGTCCAGCCTGGCCTTGGGCACTGCCAGGGATCCAGGGGCAGCCACAGCTGCTCTGGCAATTCCAGCCCAGCCAGCAATTCCCAGTTCCCAATCTCCCACCCATCCCTGCCCTCTGGCAGTGGGAGCCATTCCCTGTGTCCTGTCCCTCCATGCCTTGTCCCCAGTCCCTCTGCAGCTCCCCTGGAGCCCCTTCAGGCCCTGCCAGGGGCTCTGAGCTCTCCCTGGAGCCTTCTCCTCTCCAGGGAACATTCCCAGCTCTCCCAGCCTGGCACCACCAGCCCCTGGCAGGTGCCACTCTCAGGTGTCCCCAGCAGCCACATGGGGCCACCAAACCCCCCCTGCCAAGGTGGGGCCTGGCAGATCCCACCCCAGTCCCTCATTCCTTGGGATTTTTCCAGAGCAGAAGGGGAAAATCCCAGCTCTGCCTCCTGGCATTGGATGGGGAAGAGTTTGGATGAAGATCAATTGAAATTTTGGGATCTTCTCCTCTGCCAAAGACCATTCCCAGAGGAATCCCAGCTCTGCCCTGTGTCCCCAAGTGCCACATCCACAGATTTTAAATCCCCCAGAAACAGCGACTCCACACTGCCCTGGGAAGTAGGAAAGTCTGGGAATTTGGAATTTCCCCCTGCTCAGAGCTGGTTTTGCCCCAGATCTGAGCTCCAGCAATAATTCTGATGAGCTCTGTTCTCCCCATGACCACAAACAAGGCTGGAGCGTTCAGAGCCATAATTATCATTTTTAGCTCTCATTTCCATCCACACAGTAATTGATCTGCATTTCCAGGAGACCAACAAACCTGGATACCTCTAATTTCCCTCTTCCCTCCTGCTCTCATCCTCTAGAGCCACTTTTATATTTATTAAACCCTGTACCAAATGAACAATAAATCCATTTTCAACATAAATAATAAACATTAAAATAAATAAACACCGCTTCCTGCTGCCCAGCCACGAATTGAAAGTGCCATGGCAGAACAGAGATGTTCACTAATTAGCAGAGTTTATTTTAACTCACCATAAACACCTCGAAAAGAAAATATTTGAGTCCAACAAATCAGTTTTGATCTTAATCACTTTGTGCCCAAGCAACATTTGCAGCAGAAAGTCGCCCAGCAAAGGAACAATAAAAATCATTTTATTCCAAACAGGATTTTTCCAGTGTTTTAATACTTGGAGATTTTTTATTTATTGTAAGCAAATGATGCATGAAATACTTTTTAATGCCTGGAACACTCGATGCAAAATTGCATGGGCACAAAAATAATCTGATTTTATTTTTACTGAATGGATTCTGAGGGTTTTAAGCCTTGTGTGCATCATTAAACAACACCAATGTTAGCTCATATAATAGATATAATATATACTTCTAATTAACGGCTCTGAGATGAGAATTCCCTCTCCCACCCAGTGCCAGAGAACCTCAGGATCCAAAATCCCGAGGGATTTGAGGGCCTTTTGTGGGTGGAGTTCCAGCATTTAATGAAAGGCAAGAAAAACAACCCCCGGGTCCAATCACAACCTGAAGTTTGGCAGAAGAAAATGAGCTCCAGGTGGGCGAGAAGATTCCCAAGGGGAAGCTCAGGTGGGACATCAGCAGGAGTTTCCCCAAGGAAAGGGTGGCCAGGCCTTGGAACTGCCCAGGGATGTTTGCAGTGCCCAAGGAAACCCTGGAGGTGTCCAAGGAATTCTGGGGGTGGCATTCAGAGCTCAGGGCTGAGAAGCTGTGAAGTTGTCTTCTTCTCTGAGAAGCTGTGGGAGCCATTCCCTGGCTCCTGTCCCTCCATGCCTTGTCCCCAGCCCCTCTCCAGCTCTCCTGGAGCCCTTTCCAGCCCCAGGCAGGCTGGGGATGTTCCTGCAGCCCCAGGAATGGGACACCCCAGGCAGGAACTCCAAACCCACCTGGAAATGGTTCCTGAGGCACTCCCAGTTTCATTTTGTGTTGTGGGCAAATCCTCCCAAAGCACTTCCTCCCTCCCTGAAATGAATAATTTTATCCTTTTAAAAATTATTTACGACTCTCCAGACTTAGCTGCAAATACCCTTTTCATCTTTGAGAACTTGAGGAGTATTAAACTTTTTATCACCACAGCTTCTCTGGGAATTTTGAAGGCCTCCCCATCTCCACAGGGAAGAAAAGGTTGGGAAGGTGATGCTGAGTTATTCCTCCCACGTTCTGGAGAAGGAATTTCAGCAGTGCCTTGGAAGAGTCCATGGAAAAGGAAGAGTTCAGAGGAGGGAAGGATGGATATGAACTCCACATTAACACTAATGACAAAACCATAAATCATGGCCAAGCTTAATAAAAGGGATCCTGTGTGGAGCTGCCCAGGAGAGGTTTCCAATTGATTTTTGGATCACTCAGGTAATTCCAAGATCAATAGGACACAAAATCCACCAATTTGTGCTTGTTAGCAACACAATTAGAGTTTATAAAACCTGGTCCACAGGGGAGACAAGGCATGGAGGGACAGGAGCCAGGGAATGGCTCCCACTGCCAGAGGGCGGGGATGGATGGGAGATTGGGAACTGGGAATTCCTGGCGGGGCTGGAATTGCCAGAGCAGCTGTGGCTGCCCCTGGATCCCTGGCAGTGCCGAAGGCCAGGCTGGACACTGGGACACCCTGGGACAGTGGGAGGTGTTCCTGCCATGGCAGGGGTGGGATGAGGTGGGATTTAGGATCCCTTCCCACCCAAAGCTGGGATCCCAACCCAGTCTGGGATTCTCCATGACTGGGAGAGGCTGGAAGCAGCAAAGAACAGGAAAGTTCCCAAGCTGGAGCTGTTCCAGGAGCTGGAAGCAGCAGCTCCTGATATGGGAGATCTGCAGTTCACCCCAGGCACTCCTGAGGAGCTTCATGCTGGGATCCCAGGCACTGCTTTTCCCCTGAAAACGCAGGAAAATGGACAAATTCCAAGCCCCAGCAAATTCTTTTCACTCCAACCCTGGCCTGATCCCCTGCTGCACTCCACACACAAATCTCTGCTGCCCTCATTTTTGCCAGATTTGTGCAACCCATCTGTTCTGCTCAACTCTTCCCAGCTTTTCAGGCCAAAGTAACTGCTTTTTTTATGTTCTTTATGCATATTTATGATAATTTTCCTTCTTCCAGACAAATTCCCATTTTCTGCAGGATCCATCAATGGCCAAACTGCCTCCTGTAGCCACAGGACTCCAACAGGTGGAGCAGCTCTTTCAAGCGAGTTCCTGTGCAGAAGTCAAGGGAATAAATGAAAATATTCAGCATTTGCTGTCCCTTCTGGAGTGACTGCAGGAGCAGAACTGGGAAGGAATTCCCTGGAATCATTCATCCTGATGATCCTCATTCCCAATTTAAAGGAAAAGATGGAAAAATGGGAGCAGAATGTGCTCCAGTGTGACTTGGCGGTGTCTTTCTTTCACTTGGTGTGTGGATGAAAAACTGATTCCTGAGGAAATCTGGAGAGCCCTGAGGAACAAGTGAGGAACAAAAGTGTTCCCTCACCATGGAAAATGAGAATTCCCAGTTTCCTATTTTCAGCAACGCTCTTCTGTTCTAGGGAAGCTGAGAAAATCTCCTCAGGTGCCCCAAAGTGCAGCTTTTAAAATGCCAGGGAGGAAAAGCAGCTTTTGGATCCTCTGCAAAGAGTGGGAATTTCCTGCAGTGACTTTCCAGCTCATGCAAAGTCTGCTCAGGTTATCCAAACAGCTCTGAGAGAAATGTGAGTGGAGAAACACATGGGAAAAAGCACCAAATTATGGCTCTGAGGGAGCGATCAGGGAAAGCAGGATGGAGATCAAGGAGAGTGAGATGGAGATCAGGGAGAGCAGGTCCAGCAGAACCTGAGGTTACCCAGTCCTGGGACCATCATTTGCAATAAATACTCAAGAAAATCATGGAATTGTTTGGGTTGGAATGGACCTCAAATCCCACCCAGTGCCACCCCTGCCATGGCAGGGACACCTCCCACTGTCCCAGGCTGCTCCAGCCCCAGTGTCCAACCTGGCCTTGGGCACTGCCAGGGATCCAGGGACAGCCACAGCTCCAGAGGAAAACTCCCCCCTTGTGCAGGATCCCTGCTCCAGCAGAAGCACAGCTGGCACTGCAGGAGGCTGAGCCCCCATGGGATGGGACTGTGCCACCACCCTGACACACAGGGCTCAGCTCCTAAACTGACTCTGGCAGTGGGTTATTTTCTGGTTTTTTGTACTATTGCATTTGTATTTTAATATTCCTAGTAAAGAACTGTTATTCTTATCCCCACATCTTTGCCTGAGAGCCCCTTAATTTCAAAATTATAACAATTCAGAGGGAGGGGGTTTGCATTTTCCATTTCAGGGGATGCTCCTGCCTTCCTCAGCAGACACCTGGCTTTTCAAACCAAGACAATCAATGCAGGAGTTTTATCACAATAAATCCAGGTCTGCAGCTGCCCAGAGCCCAGGATCCCTGTGCTGGATCCAGAGGGAGCCCCTGGAGCACTGCAGCACCATGGACAGGAATCCATGCGGGAATCTGAATGGATTTTAAAATCTCTTCTTTGGGCAGTCCAAGCACCTGTTGGGACAGGGCCAGGCTGGGATTGGGATCATCCCCCTCGGCAGCTGAAGCCAGAGTGCTCCTGCCAGCCCTGGCATCCCAAAATCCCAGCCTGCAGAAAGGACACTCAGCTTCCTGGGACTGCCTTGGCGAGGATAAAACTGCTCCTTTATCCTCCTCCAAAGCAAAACAATCCCACAGGAACACCTGGACACAACACTGGGCTACCCACCCGCAGAACATGGAATCTTCTCCACACCTGTGCCATCCCAACCAGTAAATGTGCAATTCCTACCTTGTGTCCATCACACTTCAATAAAAATTCCTTAATTGGTTGTTTCTAGGAGTACAGGAGCCATTAAGGTAATTAAATCCCAGCCTGGCTGATGAAGGACACTGCCATTAAACCCCATTTACAAACTCCTTGTGCTTCATCTCCTCACCCTGGGGGTCCCACTGAAGCTGTTTTGGGGCTTCACTCTCATGGTTGATAAATCCATTAAATTGTCCATGATGAGATCTCCAGCAGGGAAGATTCCCAATTTTCCAGTCTTCTGCTCCCAGAGCTGTTAGAATATGAAATTATCCCGACAACATCTCAAATCAAAATGAATATTGATAAAAGCATACAGATATCCCTCCCTGAGTCCCTGAGGTCTGAACCACACCTCAGTTCCTGGATGAAAGAATCTCAATCCCAGGATGGTTTTGGTTGGAAGGGACCTTAAACACCATCCAGTGCCATGGGCAGGGACACCTCCCACTGTCCCAGCCCTGTCCAGCCTGGCCTTGGGCCTGCCAGGGATCCAGGGGCAGCCACAGCTGCTCTGGGCACCTCTGCCAGTGAATGATGCCCAGATTATTCCCATAAGGCACCAGTGAGGACATTTTCCAGAATTCCCTCTGGAATCCCACCAGAAAAGCCATCAAATATTCCCAGGTGACCCCAGAGGCACAGCAAAGCCAAGCTGGGAAGAGCCCCGGCCTCAGCCCATTCCCAGGGCTCTATCCCATCAGGATTTATCCATTCCCAGGCTCTATCCCATCAGGGTTTATCCCATTCCCAGGCTCTATCCCATCAGGATTATCCCATTCCCAGGCTCTATCCCATCAGGGTTTATCCCATTCCCAGGCTCTATCCCATCAGGATTTATCCCATTCCCAGGCTCTATCCCATCAGTGCTATCCCATCCCCAGGGCTCTATCCCATCTGGTTAACCCATTCCCAAGGCTCTATCCCATGAGGATTAACCTATTCCCAGGGCACAGGCAGGTGGCACAGAGGCTCCAGGTGTCCCAGCAGGATGGGACATCTCGGAGCTGGAGCAAACCCAGCCCTGTCCCCACCCAGCCCAATCCAAACCTTCCCAACACAACTCAATCCCACCAGGAAATGGGAAATCAGGAAGGAAATAAACCCAGGACTTCCCATCATTAGTATTCCCTGGCTTCAAGCAGTTCCGTGGATTTTTAGCTGTGACTCAGGAGCTTTTCCATGCCTGGAGCTGGCTGTGCCAGCACCACGGAGAAATCAATGCTAAAGGAATCCAAGCCCTCTGAATCCTTTGGAGCATCAATAAATGCCCATTTTGCCCCAAAATTTATCCAAATTAAGAGGCAGCTCTTAAACAATTACACATTTACCCTCCGTTTGCATCCATGGGAGCTTTTCCTGCTCCACTCGGGAAGGAATTCTGGATTTGATGGGAACAGCAGCACACACAACACTCCAAAAGGAATGATGCTGCCAGCCCCAGTGATTTTAGGAAGTTTCTCTGTTTCATGGCACGTGGATTATTCCCCACATGCCACAAACAGCTCAGCAAGGTCAAATAAAAATCAAAATTAGCAGTTAGAGCCACGGGAGCATCTCCAGGACGGAATTCCAGCTCGTTGTTCCCAGGGATTTGATCCCTTCTGTGAAATGTTAATTAACAGAGGGAAGCACGAGGTTGGGTTTGGGAGAGCTGAGCCAGGCTGGGGAAACTTTTCCAGGGAGCAGTGGAGCTGGAATTAGGGAGGATGTGCAGCCCCATGGATGTCCCACAGGGCTTTTCCAGTCCTATCCCAACCCTGGCCCTGATCCCAACCTCCAACACCTCGGAATGTCCCAACATTTTGGGTTTGAGACCCAAATCTGGGCTTTCTCCAAGAAAACCCTCCTCAGATCCACCCTCTCCCTGCTCCACCTCCTCCTCTGTATCCCAGGGACAACAGTGATCCTTAAAGTCTTTTTTCCACTTTTTTCCCCAAAGAACATTCCTTATATTTTAGCCCAACTTCCAAATATATATTTATATGCATTAATCACAAACTTTTCATAGGAGAACTAACATAAATTAAATAAAGCTGAATTTTAGCAGACTTTGAAAAAATTGTCTTTCCCTCAGAGAAAAAGTTTACCCTCCCAGGCCAGTTTTAAGTAAATAACTCTCTTCCCAAGAAACCTGCTTCCCAGGAAAAATACCTGAGAGTCCCATTGTTTCTATATATTATATATAAAATTTAAAATTTTTTCTCCCCCCCAGGCCAGTTTTAAGTAAATAACCCTCTTCCAAGAAACCTGCTTCCCAGGAAAAATACCTTATAGTCCCCTTGTTTGATATATATTATATATAATTTCCCTAAGTAGACATAAATCATCATTTTTTGTCCTATTTTGCACTTTGATTTACCAGGAAAAGCCAATTTGCTGTTCCTGCAGTACTGGGGGAAAGCAAAATACTTAAGAATTCTTGGAGAAAGTTTCTCTGATTTTTTTTTTCAGGAGCAGAGTGGCCATGCTGGACAGGGAACATTCACCTGCCACCCTCTTCTCCAACAGAAGGGAAAAGCCACGGGATCCACCACTAATATACAGTCACATTTATCTGTATAATACAAATTTGCATTAATATGAATTTGTATTAATATATATGTGCATTAAGATATGTCATGTATATATAATATACACTATATAAAAGATATTGAAATAAATAAAATATAGAAATATGTAATCATTAATATATAGTCACATATAGCTGTCTAATATAAATTTGTGTGAATGTGAATCTTTATGGATATATATTTACATTAACATATGTTGTGTATATGTAATATATACCATATAAAATATATTAAAGATCAATACAATATACTAATATACATAATCATTATTATATATATATCTCTATAACATAAATTTGTATTAATATGAATTTGTATGAATATATATTTGCATTAATCTATGTTGTATATATATAATATACACAATATAAAATACATTAAAGATCAATACTATAAATATATATAATCATTCATATATAGTCACATATATACCTGTAAAACATAAATTTGTATTAATATGAATTTGTATGAGGATATATATTTGCATTAATATATCTGGTGTATATATAAACTACACCATATAAAATACATTAAATATCAATACAATATATAAATATATACATAATCATTAATATATAGTCACATATGTCTGTATAACATAAATTTGTATTAATATGAACTTGTATAAATATATATTTGTATTAATATATATAATATGTGCATTATATATAATAATATGTTATATATAATGGAATATGATATACATAAACTATAATATATATTATATAATATATATTATATAATATATATTTTATAAATGTATTATCTAATATATACTGTATATTTATATCTATTATATACCTAGACCTATTATAGACCTATTATATACTTATTTATATCTATTATATATAATATATACATAAAATATATTAAATATCAATATATATAGATATAAAATTATTAATGTTTGAAGCCCTCCAAGATGATCCAGCCCAACCTTTGACCAATCCCACCGTGTCCACTAATCCACACCCCAAAGTGCCACATCTCCTTTTTGGATCATTTAATATCCAAAAGAGTTCTCAGGAATATTAATTTCCCTTTTCTTTGTCTGTTTCTTCTCCTCCAAGCTCAGTTCCCATCCAGGCTGGTCCCAGGGAATCCCTGAGCTCCCTTTCCTCATCCCTGACTTGTTCCAGTCCCTTCCTCACCCCTGTAACTCCACTCCTTCCACTCCTCCTCCTCCTCTCCTCATCCCAAACCCAGCAGCTGCTTCCCAAAGGCAGCGAGAGGCCAGCAGGGCTCTGCTCCTCATTTCTGCAGCAAAACTCCTCCAAAGCCAGGCAGGAACAGAGGGCTGGGCTCAGCCACGCCGAGGAGCGCCTTAATGAGGCAGAAACAGCCAAAATTGATTTTTAATTTCAGATTTTAATTTGTCAGGAGCATCTCAGTGGCTTTTAAATGAGATTTAAAGCGCGTTTTATTCCGCCAGGAATGGGTTCAGCCACCGGCTAAAATTGGATTAGCGGCTCCAGTGCCTGATTAGGAAAAGGGTTGGAAGTTGAATTTTGGAACATTCTGGGCCACATCTCATGAATCCACCCTTAAGGAACCTGTTGGGTTGGTGTGGGGTTTATACATAAAGGGGAATTCAGGAAAAGGACACAAATATGGAAACATTTACCACGGGGAATTTAGGAATAAAACAAATACAGAGACATTTAACTGAATTCAGGAACAGGACACAAATATGGACACATTTACCCAGAGGAATTTAGGAACAAACCCAATATGGAAACATTCACCTACAGGAATTTAGGTACAAAACAGAAATTGGAGATATTTACCTACAGAAATTGAGGAATAGGACACAAAAATGGAAATATTCACCTACAGGAATTCAGGAATAAGACACAAGTATGGAAACATTTTTCCAGTTTCTGAGGAGAAACTGAGGCAGGGAGCCCAGTTAAAGCTGGGCTGGGAGCAACCAACACTTCCAGGGATGGGGCATCCCCACCTTCACAGCCAAGAATTCCTTCTGAATATCCAACCTAAAGGTCAGATTTTAGTTTCCAATTATTGTGGAAAATAAGCCACAAAAAATGCAGAAAATGGAGGAAAATTATTGCAGGTTTTTGGGAGGACTGGATTTATTCTCAATTTTTTAGGGAAGTTGAGTTTTTATTTAAATTTCCAGACCTCCACTTGGAGTTGGTGGCTTGGATGCTCCTGAATATCTTGTTCTGAATTTGGGATGAGGTAGGAGGGTGGTTTCTGTGTACTTTTTATCTGCTTAGGGTTAATTAAGGTGGTTTTTACAAGCTTGTTATTTTGGGTACTTTTTTTCAGTACCCATTCTTAAAACTTCCAGCCTGTTTCTCCCTGTGGTTGCCAGTCTACTCCCTTAAATCCCAATCCAAATTGTCCTTCTTTATGGGACTTGGTTTGACCTTAAAATTGAGTTCCGACAATGTTGACTTTTGATTTTCAGCCCCGTTTTGGGTTGGTTTTGCACCAGTTTTGTGTCTTTACACAGGAAAAATGCTGATATTTGTGACACTCGTGTTTCTAGCTCAACTTTACTGAGGATATTGGATTTTGAAATCCTACTTTTCATCATTTCATTCCTCGACTTTTTATGGAAGCACCAAAGCTCTTTCTGTGCTGAACTGTGTTTTTACCGTCGTGAAATAACCAGTGAAGAAAGAATAATTTGGGCTGGGGGAAATTTGGAGCTCAGCTGTTCAGTCTGATACATGAAGAGGATAAGGAAGCACAAGACAGATGGTCTGAGGAATCTTCTGATCTTGCCAAGATCACCCAGCCCTCAGGAGACACAGGATTGGGGATCTGATTAAAAAAAAAAAAAAAAAAGAAGGTTATTTTTTAACTCCTGGTTATAAAAAACAAAGAGTTTGTGCCAGTCTCGTGGTGATTATGGATCTGTTAATGAGAAGGGAAAGGAAAAACAAGGAATGAACAAGAAGAGAGTCCTTGGGATCCCATGAAACACTTCCTGGTGGAATATCAGCCCAGTGATGGCAGTAATCCCAGGAAAAGACGTGGGAATGAGGGTGGTAAAAATTTGGAATTAATTCAATTTTGCAAATCATTGTGCTGTTAAAAAAAAAGATGGAAATGAGAAATGAATGGGTTTAGAACGAGGGAACATGAGGGGAAATGAGAGAGGAACTCGAGGCTGGGTGATGACTTCCCTCCAATTAATGATGGAGACAAATTCCAACATGGCTTTGGCATCCAGGATGTGCCATCAGCCCTGTGATATTCCCTTGTGTGGAGTTTTGAATGGGTTAGAGATGGGACCTCTGAGCTGTTTTTGATGATGTGGTTTAATTTCTTATCTTCTGCACAGGCAGGAAGGGTGAGTTCAGCTCACATCTTCACTGCATGCCTCAGAAGGTCACAAGACCCTCAGTTACAAGACTTTTTAAGGATTTATTGACCAATAAAACACTGCCAACAAGGATATTTATGTTTTTGACCCAACCCTTAAATATTTCATCTCATGGAGCCATGCTACAGTGTGAGCTTCCTTAGCCACTCATGTTATGGCACACAAACCCACAGTGCTGCATCCTAAACTCCTTGGTCACCTCTGGAACTACTTTTATTTCTGTATCTTAAACTCTAAAACTCTAAACTTTCTCAACATGTCTCTGTTTTAAACTCTAAATCCACATTCTCCCTTCTGGCCCCTCAGTTTGGGAGCCTTTTCCGAGGGCTCAGATCAAATCCTGGGTTTAATTCTCAGCTTTGGCTCACAGGCCCAAAGCTCTGAGAATTCCCTGCATTTCAGATTCCAGCAATCCCACCAGGCAGGAACAGTGTTCAACACCTGTCAGATTATACCTTTTTCTGACCCAGAGATGGGACAACTGAGAGGTGTTTTAAAAGGTTTTATTAGACATTCAGTCTCATGAGAAGGGTGAGACAATACAGATGTTATAATTAATGCCATCACAATTAGAAATTGACTGTTTCCTAATTACAATACACTATAAGTGTTTTTTTGGCCTATCATCTTTTGCCACACTGTTTTAAGTGCTTTAAAGTTAATTATCTATAATTACTCTTCATGGGTCTTACTATAATTCACCTTTCATAGTTCTATTTCTCTAAAGTATTTAGTCTTATTTCTAAGCCTATCTTTTGAATCTTGTTTCTAGTTTAATTTTTTTCAACAATTTCTGTCTTATTCTATGGTAATTTTAAATCAGCATTTCTTCTCTCAAGGTTTGCACACAGATACACACTGTGTGAGCCTGCTGTCAGGCTCTGAGAATTCCCTACAAATACATTTGCCACAAGCACCCACCAACTGGTGCCAGTTTTGGCTGGATATTCCCAGCAGTGATTTTTCCAGAGACAGGAAGATGTGCACCAGCAAAGCTGAACTGGGAACGTGCCATCAGCACCAGATGATCCTGCTGGGATTTGGGAGGCAGGAGGGGATGGCTGTGAGGGGCTGGGCTACCAAGGACACAGCCCTGGGGACATTTGGGGTGTGGTGCCTCAACCGGGCTTTTGAAGGCTGGAATATCCCCCTGGGAATGGCTCTGCTGCTGTGGCTGGGGCAGGGAGCCTTCTCCAGGGATGGGAGGCACCTCCAGCTCTGAAATCCTGGGATTAGGTGGCCTTAGGAAAGGTTCTGGCTAAAGCAGCAGGTGCCAGCCCCTCCCGAGGCTTCAGAGGAGTTGTGGGCTCTTGGCCATAAAGATCAGTTTGCAATCCAAGTGAGATTTCAGGGCAGGACCTTCAAATTGATTTTATTTTTTACCAGGAACAACTTTTATCCTCTAATTTGAGAAGACAACTACAAGACAAGAAACTTCCAGTATTTAAAGGGGGCTTAGAAAGGCAGGGAAATCAACTTTGTGTATGTGTGAGGGAGACAGGACAGGAGAGAGGAGTTTTACACCAAAAAACCACTTAAATTATGGTTTAGGAGGAAATTCTGAGGCTGGAACTGGGAAGTGAATGGGTTTAGAGTGAGGGTTTAAGGTCCCTTCCATCCCAAACCGTTCTGTGATTGTGCAATATCAGAAGCTTCCAAAAGGTGGAATTTGAGGGAAAAATAACAATAACCCCCCCAACATTTAGCTTCCCCCCTTTTCTGGTCCATCTGGCAGCAGAACTGAGCTGTTCCCAGGCTGAGCTCCCAGGACCATCGTGGATTCTGGAGGATATTTCCCCCACACCACCAAACCCCTGGATCCCAAATGGGATCACTGCAGGCCCAGGCACTGAACTAAGGACTGCTCCCCTCTCTGGCAGCCTTTGAACCACCCAGAAGCCTTGAAATCTCCCTGGAAATTCCCATGGAAAGCCATTCCAGGAGCCACTTTCTGCTTTCTATCCCAACAGCAATTTTCTCCCACAGCATTTTCCATAAACCAGCCAAAGCAGCGCTGTGGGCAAGGAGCTGAGAGGAAAAGGACACAAAAAGCAGCAAAGCTTTGGAAAATGCAGCTTTTCCCTCTTTTCCCAACATTCCTGTGTGGAAAGGTCCCACTGGGGTGAGATAAAGGGGTGATAAAGGAGATAAACTGAGCAGTGTTGGTTTCTCTTCAGCTCAATCTGCACCAGTGGGGCTGGCAATAAAAACCCCAAAAACACAAAGTGAGGGCCATGATTTGCTCTTGATTCCTAATAAATAATTACAGGAAGAAAAAAAAATATCACAGCACTTGGACTTTTGGAGAAACCAAGGATTTAGAAGGAGGAAAATTCATTTTTGAAGGGCAGGGATGGACTTGTGTGTGCTCAGAAGGAGAAGCTCAGGGACAGCTTGAGCTGGGCCTGGCAGCTGTGTCCTTCCATCTGCCCTCCCCATCCCAGCACATCCCGCGTGGATTTGGGCCATTAGCTGGAAAAATCTGGTGATTTGTGCAAGCAGGATAAAACAAATGCAACCAAGGAGAAAAAAGGACATAACAGAACCTTCATGTGGCAACACCGCCCTGAATTCCAGGAAAATCCTGTCCTTCACCCCTGGATGGCCAAAGCCAGCCAAGGACACCAAAAGCTGTTGGATTTTGGGAATCAGAGTCCACAGGTTTAACTGGGATCAACCAATTGCAGGAACTCTACACCCAAGTTTGGAATTCTCATCTTAAAGGATAAATCAGGGAGGCTGGAGAAGAAAGGTTGGGTTTGATCCCAAATAAATCTCTCCTGTGATGGATTTATCCCAGAAAACTCCACTGAGCAGCAGCTCCTTCCCATGAATCTGTGTTAAAAACCTGGGATACCCCTTGGATGCTCTGGGATCCCTGGTGGGGTGGGACAGGAGCAGAGCAGCCCCTGGGGCCGTGCAAGCCCAGAAATTACAAATATTCCTGAATTATCAACAGTTTCCAGCACAAATCCAAAGCACAGCCCCACAGCAGCTAAAATGAAATTCATTTACAGTTCTTTTCTATTTCCAACCTTAAATTCAGATATTTGAGCTGTAAAAATGCATTTCCCCACCTGTTCAACAACTTTCCACATCAAGGACCTTCAATCTCAAGGCCTTTTAAATGTAAAATACTCCTAAAATTTTAGTTCTCCCTTAAATTATGGACTACAA
This sequence comes from Passer domesticus, assembly GCF_036417665.1. Lineage (NCBI taxonomy): Eukaryota > Metazoa > Chordata > Aves > Passeriformes > Passeridae > Passer > Passer domesticus. Next base: position 1,077,267 of record NC_087479.1, on the reverse strand, counting down.
GAAGCAGCAACCAAAAATATTTAATACATCAAGTGCTAAGCAAAGCAAATCCATCTCCAAATGTGAGTTAAATTCATGCTTAGTGTTTGAACTGAACTTTCAGGTTCATTAGGAACAGGGCTTTGGGAGATTAAAAGAGAAATATTTTTTAAAGCCCAGTCTGTTACTTCTCACACTGAAAGAAATAATTCCCCCCTTTAAAAAGAAAAACCTTTCCAGATGAAAGATGGAACCAGAGATTGGGACTCACAGAATTAAAGGGCCTTAAACTCACTTCATTTTATAGGAAAAACTTGAGTATTTTTTGATCAGGGACAGGCAGAACTGGACTAAAATCTCCAAATTATTTTTTTTATAGAAACCATAATTTTATTTTGAATTCATCCTGATATGTGAGGTTGATTTATTACAGCAGGCCAAGAAAAGTGTGATAAATATAGAATAAATTCTATAAAAATACACAAGAGCTGAAGATTTGCTGTCTTGCAGACCACCACTATTTAACAACTGCTGAATTCTGTATCTGCTCATGCCCAATCTCCCTGACTGATCTCTCTTATTCTTCACTGCAAATGTATAAAAAATGTCATTTAAAAAGTATTAAAGTGATAAAAAGTTTGATATTCCTCCAAGTTCTTCAAGATGAAAAGGTTTCACTCCCAGCTAAGCCTGGATATACTTAAAATACCTTTTAAAAGGATGAAATTGTTACTTCTTGGGAGGATTTCCCCACAACACACCTGGTACAAAACAAAACTGGGAGTGCCCAGGTGATGGAGCCCCTCAGGAACCATTTCCAGGTGGGTTTGGAGCTCCTGTCTGGGGTGTCCCATTCCTGGGGCTGCAGGAACATCCCCAGCCTGCCTGGGGCTGGAAAGGGCTCCAGGAGAGCTGCAGAGGGACTGGGGACAAGGCATGGAGGGACAGGAGCCAGGGAATGGCTCCCACTGCCAGAGGGCAGGGATGGGTGGGAGATTGGGAACTGGGAATTGCTGGCTGGGCTGGAATTGCCAGAGCAGCTGTGGCTGCCCCTGGATCCCTGGCAGTGCCCAGGGCCAGGCTGGACACTGGGACACCCTGGCACAGTGGGAGGTGTCCCTGCCATGGCAGGGGTGGCACTGGGTGGGATTTGAGGTCCATTTGAACCCAAACTGGATTTGGCTGAGGCCCTGCCAGCTCCACAGGCATCTCCTGGGGGAATTCCACACCCCAGCTGGGCACCAAACCTGCCCCCTCATGGCTTTAATTAACAGGGTTAAACCAAGATTAATTGGAAAGGACACCAAAGTGAAAGGGGAGGGACCCACACCCTGCCTCAGCTTCCCCGTGTGAGGTCCTGCAGTTGTTGATGGTGCTTGGAGATGACTCAAAACCTGGAATGGTTTGGGTTGGACCAAAGGACCTTGAGGATCACCCATGGCAGGGACACCTCCCACTGTCCCAGGGTGTCCCAGTGTCCAGCCTGGCCTTGGGCACTGCCAGGGATCCAGGGGCAGCCACAGCTGCTCTGGCAATTCTATCCCAGCCAGCAATTCCCAGTTCCCAATCTCCCATCCATCCCTGCCCTCTGGCAGTGGGAGCCATTCCCTGGCTCCTGTCCCTCCATGCCTTGTCCCCAGTCCCTCTGCAGCTCTCCTGGAGCCCCTTCAGGCCCTGCCAGGGGCTCTGAGCTCTCCCTGGATCCCCCCTAAACCCACTCTGGCACTTTGAAGCCATTCCCTGTGTCCTGTCCCTCGTTATCCCTCTGCCCATGGGAATCCTGCAGTCCCTCCACTCCCTGTCCCCGCTCTCCTGGGCACCACTGCTCACTGATCACCCTGCACCCTCCATCCCCGGCCCCAAACCCGCCCTGGGAGATCAGGAATTCACTCCGGGTGCTCTTTCACAGATAAAAAAATTGGAATATGTGGAAAACAAAGCTGAGCTTTTCAAAGGTCAGGCTTTGAGAGGCTGTTGATTTTTGGCACCACGAGCTCCTGCTCAGGCAGTGAGGGCTGGAGGATCCTCAGCACCTTCAGAACAAAGTTGGATAAAGTTCAGCCCCTTTCCTAAAGAGCAAGAGGAGGCAGGAGTTTGCTGAAGCCTCCTGCTCTTTGTCCTTCATTATCGACCTCCCGGCAGCCCAGGGAAGGCTCTGGGAATGTCAGCAGGGATTTCCAGGCATTTCATCACCCTCTCTCTGCCTTCTGGGTGCCACCAAAGCACAGCAAACCTTCATCCTCTCCTCCCCCTCCCTGCAAAAGGCTCCCCTGGCAAAGCAGGGCAGCAAAAGGGGTTTTAGGGAAAAAAATCAGGATTGTTTTGCACGCAGAGAAGTGACCGGCTTCCAGAACCAGCCAGGGCAGTGGAGTCACCCTCTGGATGGAAAAGCTCTCTGGGCTCACCAAGGTCCCCCTGTCCCCAGGTGTGACATCCACAGGGCTTTAAATCCCCCCGGAATGGACTGCAGCCCTGCCCAGGGCAGCTGAGGCAGTGAGCAGTCCCTTCCATGAGGGAATATTCCCAATATCCAGCCTGAACCGCCCTGCCTGCAGCTGGAGGCCATTTCTTCCATCACCTGCTCTATGTTCAAAGGGCAGATAAATAGATTTTAGCAACCAATGTATTTAAATGAGTTACTCCTCATGGCAATTACAGCGTTGGCATTAATTACAAAAAACCCACTGAACATATTCCTAAAACTGCTGTTTCTAAACTCTTACAAGCAGCACATGAATTTATGGGATAAAAATCACTGCAATGTTCAAAACTGAAGAAAAAATCCCTAGGAATTGGCAAAGCTGGATCCAATTCCTGCTGAAATAAGGGATATAAATTTAGGATTCATGTGAAGTCCCAAGAGCTACTCTGGGGCCACCAGAGCTGATTTGGGAGCAGGTTATGAAATCCCACAGGAATTCCAGCTGGCTTTGTCACTCTGCGTTCCCTGCACCACAGGAAAAAACATTTCCAGGAAGGTGTGAACCACACTTGGAGGTTACTGGGGGGGTGAAATGGTCCAAGGAAGAGAAATTGGAAAAATAAAGAGAATTTTGGCTCATCCAACCTCGGGGTTAAGGTACAGGAAAAGGAGAGGGTACAGGATAAGGTTCAGGAAACCCAGGATTCTCCTGTGGATGCTCAGTCCCAAAACAGGCCCAGAATAAGAACAGGTATCCCCACAGCTCCCTCCTGCTGCCTGGAGCTCCAACAGGTTTACGTGATGTGGGATCATTTCCCAGGCAACAAATGTAGAATTCCATGGAATCTCTTCACCACAAAACCATCACCTTCAGGATTTCCACACAATTTTCCAATCCAAGTTCCCTGAGAGAACTTCCTAGCATCTCCTTCTGCTGGAGAAAAACCCCCAAGGTGGGGGAAGAGGCAATGAAACTATTGGGAAAGCAAAAAAAAAAAAAAAAAACTGGGAAGGGCAGGGAAAACTCCGTGCAGCCCATGGAAACACAGAGAAACCCAGGGAAAGGGGGCTGGGGGATCTCAGGTCTGGGTAAAATTATAATTACAGTGAAGGTGTGGAAATACAAAATATTCAGATCACACCAGGCTGGTACAAGTTGCTCCTCGCTGATGTTTTCTCTTGTCACTGTTTGACACCACCCTGAACTCCAATATTACAGGATTGTTAGCATTAAAGAAGGATCATTTTGGAGGCTCCTTCCCATCAGGCAGGGATGTAATTTTTCCTTATCTTCCAAGACAGCCGAGCCCAGGAAATACAATTACCCAAATTTATGTTCACTGGAGTGTGAAGAAAGAAGTCATAAACTGAATATTGTATTTATCCCTTTGCTTTTAGCAGTTATTAAAATGCACCAGTGACTTCATGACTCTTCCTTTTGAAGAATTCTTGGCTGGAATTCGTTTTGACTTTGATTTCCTGCTTGTTTACAAAGCTTTTCCCACCTCTTCGAATTCCAGAGGCTCCCAGCCATAACGAAGAGCTTTTTCTTCTCCTTGATAACAACCCTGCACCAGTTGTTGGGGAATTGTTTGCTGCTAAGGTGGGAAAAGCTGCAATTTCCCTGGAGCTGCTGTTGGTTCTGCTCATTCCATGCCCAAAATAAACAGTTTCATTAAATAAGATGTAATTTTAATATCTTATTTTATAGAGAGATAGATAGATTAGATAGATAGAGAGATAGATAGATAGATAGATAGATAGATAGATAGATAGATAGATAGATAGATAGATAGATGGATTTTTTCAATATAAAATTTTATTAAATAAAATGGAATTTTTATAAAAATTCCATGGTGCTGCTGGAGCCAATCCAGAGGATGATCCAAGGGATGGAGAACAGCTGTGGGAAAGGCTGGGAGAGCTGGGATTGTCCAGCCTGGAAAAGAGACCAGGAGTGACCTCACTGTGGCACTGCAGGGCCTGGAAAGGGCTCCAGGAGAGCTGGAGAGGGACTGGGGACAAGGCATGGAGGGACAGGAGCCAGGGAATGGCTCCCACTGCCAGAGGGCAGGGATGGATGGGAGATTGGGAATTGGGAATTGCTGGCTGGGCTGGAATTGCCAGAGCAGCTGTGGCTGCCCCTGGATCCCTGGCAGTGCCCAAGGCCAGGCTGGACACTGGGACACCCTGGGACAGTGGGAGGTGTCCCTGCCATGGATGGATTTAAGGTCCTTCCCAACCCAAACCATGCCAGGATTCTGTGATTTCCTCACCAAAACACCTCTGAAATGGTCTCAGTACTGGAAATGCTGCCCAGGGAGGTGGTGGAGTCACCATCCCTGGATGTGTTTAACCAAGTGAAAGACTTGGTTGATAATAAAAAGCCAGGAGTTTTAGTGATGCCTTTTCTCAATCCTTCTTAAATCCCAGGACTTGGCTTGGAAAAGGACCTCAAATCCCATTCCCAGCCCTTTTCCATGGCAGGGACACCTCCCACTGTGCCAGGCTGCTCCAGCCCTGTCCAGCCTGGCCTTGGGCACTGCCAGGGATGCAGGGGCAGCCACAGCTGCTCTGGCAATTCCAGCCCAGCCAGCAATTCCCAGTTCCCAATCTCCCACCCATCCCTGCCCTCTGGCAGTTTGAACATCTGTCAGGGCCTCACCACCCTAAAAACCAGCAATTTACTTCCAATATCCCAACCAAATTTCCCTTCCTGTCCGATTTACAGCCCCCAGCCTCACTTCCATCCCTACATCCTCGTGGAAATACCCAAATAATCCACAAAAACTATTGAGCTTATCACAGATGTGCAAACTGAAATCTGGAGATGACCAAACCCTCCAAGGAGTGACACAGAACTCCTGGATATTCCTTTTGGTCCCATCATCCCCCTGAGAGGATCGATTCCTCTCCCAGCTCCCTGCTGGCCCTCCCAGGTTTTGCTGTGCTCATCCTGCAGGGCACAGATGGGGAGGTTGAGTTCCTCCAGCAATATGGACCTCAGGTAAACATTGCTGTTAAAAAGTCATTTCCAAGGGAGACACCACCCAGAAAAATGAATAAAAATCAATTAAACAAAGCTCCTTATTGCAGGAACGGGCTGGAAGGGGGAGAATATTGGGATATTGGGACACAAGATGGGTGATGGACTTTGGACCTGGTCAGCATAGGAGATTTGATAACAGCATGCCTTGGCAGGAGCAAACGGAACTTTGAGGGTTAAATCAAGATTGCAAGAAGATTCAATCAGACTGACTTACCAGAAAAAGAAAATTACAGCAGACTTCTGCATGCAAGAGATGTTTGAAATGCGTAAGTTTGTGATGATTAACCCAGTCCTTGTAGTAAAACATTACTAGCCTTCCTAAAATAGCGTGAAAGCATTTGTACTTCACAATAAATTCAGATTCTTTGACCATCTCACTGAGTCCCCGTCTCTCTCTCCATCGCCAATAGGAGAATGAGGGAATAAACTGAAATTCAGAGTTTAGCCCCAGCACATCAAATCTCCTCAAGTTCCAGGAGGTTTTAACAGCAGAATTTCTCTTCAAACACTCCAATTTCCTGCATTAAAGGCTTTTTGTGCTGCAGTAGTTGTTTTTTCTTTAAATAATTCTTAAATAGAGCCTTTAAACTTAAGGAACCCTTAAAGTCCACCCAGTCTCTCCATTTCAGGAGTCCTCAGAGAGCTCGTTCTCATCTCAGAGATTCAGGAAATGGTGATTTCAGCATTGCGAGAATAGCAATTAATTCCCCAATTAATCAAAATATTTGGTATGCAACTGGGTTCTTATTTGAATAAGCAATTATCCTAAAGTCCTTTGATTCCAAATTAGCACAAAAAACCATCCTGGCATGGAGAAATTGTTCCTGAAGTGTTTGTTTGGATCCAAACTCCGGATGTGCAGAACGGGAGCGCAGCCATGGGATGGAATTGATAAAGCAGGTAGAGAACTTTCCAAATTCCCTCTGCAGGTTCCCGGGGGAAATGTTCCATCCCTTTCCTCAAAGGCTCTGGGAAAAACATCCACCTGGATGGAATCTCCTGCTGGAGCAGGGCTGCAGCACCTTGGGAAGAAATTCCCACTAGATGCTGCTTTTAAATGGAAACCACAATAAAAGAAATCCACCCGAGAGAGAATTTGGGTGAGAGACTCCCCAGGGGAACAGGGACTGGAAAATGGGATCCCAGTCTGGTTTGGGACATTTCTAGGGGATAAAAGGGGAAGATGGGAGTGGATGAGACCCCTCCAGGTACCTGGAGCTCTCACTGCTGCTCCCAGAGCTCTGTCCCAGCACCCCCAACAAATCCATCCCCAGCCCGAGGGGTGTTCCTAAACCCTCCTGAGGGAGATGAGCCCTCTCTAAACAACAGGGCACTTAAAAATCTCCTTTTTTAATTGGTTCCTCTTAGTTTGTTCCTCACTGCTGGGAGATGCTGGGACAGCCCAGGCAGCACCTCAGGGATTCCCCAAAAACTCCAGGTTCTCCAGCCCCATCCGGCTGATGGAGCCACACAGGCAGCAGTGAGGGATGCTTGGGTACCACAGAATCATGGAATGGTGGAAGGGACCTGAAACCCCACCCAGTGCCACCCCTGCCATGGCAGGGACACCTCCCACTGTGCCAGGCTGCTCCAGCCCCAGTGTCCAACCTGGCCTTGGGCACTGCCAGGGATTTCACAGAATCGCTGGGTTGGGAGAGACCTCCAAGACCATCGAGTCCAGCCCAGCCCCAGCAGCTCAACCCAGCCCTGGCCCCAGTGCCACATCCAGGCTTTGTTAAACACCCCCAGGGATGGGGGGTGCACCACCTCCCCGGGCAGCCATTCCAGAGCTTTATCACCTTTCTGTAAAAACCTTTTCCTGATATCCAGCCTGAATTCCCTTGGCCCAGCTGCAGGCTGTGTGCTCTGGCTGTGTCAGTGCCTGGAGACAGAGCCCAGCCCAGCTGAGCACAGGCACCTTCCAGGAGCTGTGCAGGGTGAGGAGGGCACCCCTGAGTCTCCTTTCCTCCAGGGGAGCACCCCCAGCTCCAGGGGATCCAGGGGCAGCCACAGCTGCTCTGGCAATTCCAGCCCAGCCAGTAATTCCCAATTCCCAATCTCCCATCCATCCCTGTCCTCATTCCCTGTGTCCTGTCCCTCCATCTCTTGTCCCAAATCTCTCCTGGAGCCCCTTCAGGCCACACTGAGGTCACTCCAAATTTTCTCCTCTCCAGCTGGACATTCCCAGCTCTCCCAGCCTTTCCCAGAGCTGCTCCATCCCTGGGATCATCTCCATCCATCCCTTGGATCCTCTCCCTGCTCTGTAGCACCAAACTCTGACCACACACAACTTCCCTCTGCTTTTACCCCTTCCCATCTCTTCCTCTCCCTGATCCCAATCAACACTCAAACGATTTTTAATCACAGCCAAGGGCTCAAGACAAAACCTCAGGCAATGCAAGAATTCTGAGTGAGAAAAAGAAATAAAATAATTGGCTTCCAACTGTGCCTTTTATAACAGCTCTGACTGAGGAAAAGGAGAGAAAATAATTTTACAGCTTCCTCCAGAAATCAGAAGCTGCTTCTTGACCTGATGCAAATCATTTTTCAGTCCTACAAAGTCCAAGTGATAAACAAAGCCCGGGAGCACGCCCTGGTCCCACTGCCCATCTCCCTCTGCAATTAATGCTTTTGATTCCACCCAAACAGAGCTGGATGAGAATCGACTTCTCCCAATTCCAGCCTTCACTAATATTTCATTTTTCTACAACTCACATCCCATTTGACTTAAATTGGGGTTGTCAATGCCTCCTCCCAGCCAGGGGAGCTGCTCCCCATCCCAATGAGCTCATTTGGAGAGGCAGGGCTGGGGCTGGGCAGGCTCTGCCGAGCTCGGGGTCAGGAGAGGGGAGAGCAGAGCCTCAGCCATCCCTGGCTCAGTGAATAAAGCACAGCTCTGCCTCCTGAATCCTAAACAGAGATTACAAACCGCAAAGGCAGGGAAACCGTGATTGTTTTCAATCTTTAAACCCCAGGAAAAGGTCAGCGAGGTAATTGCTGCAAGAAAAGATCACAGGTCAGGAGATTTTTTTTTTTATTTTTGTGCTTGATATAATCAGGGTGCCAGAAAAAGAGTTTGCAATGGGAGGAATTAAAGAGGGTGTTTAATTCTGTCTCTGATTCACTGAAAATATTACAGAGATGGAAATTCTGCTTGTGAAAAGCACCTGCCAGCCTTTCTGGGTCTCACTCATCGAGGAGCAGAAAGTGTCTCAGTCTGGTGGTGGGAAAATCAGCATTGGAGGAGATGCCCAGGCACAGCTTTTCCTTTTCCTTTTCCTTTTCCTTTTCCTTTTCCTTTTCCTTTTCCTTTTCCTTTTCCTTTTCCTTTTCCTTTTCCTTTTCCTTTTCCTTTTCCTTTTCCTTTTCCTTTTCCTTTTCCTTTTCCTTTTCCTTTTCCTTTCCTTTCATTTTCCTTTTTTCCTTTTCCTTTCCTTTCATTTTCCTTTTTTCCTTTTCCTTTTTTCCTTTTCCTTTCCTTTTCCTTTTTTTTCTTTTCCTTTTTTTCCTTTTCCTTTTTTCCTTTTCCTTTTTTCCTTCTTTTCCTTTCCTTAACCCAAACACAGGGAAACAGAACCTGAGTGCATCAGGAGGGTTTCAAACTGGAAAATCCCCAGGGCTGGCAGTGAAACTCCACTGCTGACCAGGTTTGAACTGATCTGGGGTGAAGGAGATTTTCTTTAAGGTCCCTTCCAACCCAAACCAATCCACTTCTGTGATTCCTCATAAAATACATTTAAGAATAATGGAAAACATTCCATGATTCCATTCCCCCAGTGACAGGAGCAAAGACATTTGAGATATTTAAAAGACTTTTAAGAAATTTAAAAGACTTTTAAGAAATTTAGAAGACATTTGAGATATCCCTGGATGTACCAGCAGGCCAAAGCCAGAGCTCATAACAAATGGGAATTGGTGAGGAAAAAAGGAACTGCTCAGGTTCCAGGGGCTGCCTAAAACAGGACCTTGGTTTTAGTGGATCCATTGCATTTTTAGGTTGGTTTGGTTTTGGTTTTTGTTTTTTTTTCATGAGCTGCAATTTAGTTCCACGGCAATCTTATTTTGAACCCAGAAAGGTGGAGAATGAAAGGAATTAAGAGGGGCTGATATTATTAAACAAAAGCAGGTGAGCACAACTCCAGCAAGAGCAAACAACACCCTGATAAGGGTGAAAATCCTGGACAGTTCCCAAAATTCCCAACATGAGGCAGAGCCTGAGGGAAGAGAAAACCAAATTTAGCAGGTGAGGAACAAAGGTCCAGGGAGCATTTCACACTCTCAGGAGGGGCTGGAACAGGACTCCAGAGTGTCCTGGCTGGAGCTGGGAAACCAGTGAGGCAAGGCTGGGAGAGCTGGGAATGTTCCCCTGGAGCCCTTTCCAGCCCAAGGCTGGCACTGGGTGGGATTTCAGGTCCCTTCCAACCCAACCTTTCCAGATTCTTTGGGGAAAGGCTGGGAAAACATTCCATGATTCCATTCCCACCCTGACAGGAGCAAAGCTCAGCCTTCCTTTGCCACCTCCCAAGCTCCTGCTGCTGCAGCTCCTGGAATGGCTCCATTTGCATAAATTTGTCGGCAAACAATTAAAGTTAATTACGATAATTTATCACTTGAAAAGAAAGCATCTTATCAGCAGGTATCAGCCTGTAAAGCAAAACAAAGAATCGGTTGGAGGGGAATCCTGGGCCCTCTTAGACACCCAGTGACAAAATAATTTCTTTTCCAGGCTCTGCCGGGCCTGGCTGCTTTGTTGTCAGAGTAATTAACTGCTATTAGCTAATCACCCTCTGCTAACAGCGTTTGTGACTCCACTATTGACTCGTTTATGCTTTGGCTGCATTCCTGAGTGGAAAAGGGATAAAAAGTTGTGGTAAGAGCCTGGAGTTCTTGTCCTGCAGCAGGGAGGGGAAGCTGGGAAGAGCTTTGAGTGCCGAGGGCCTTGGGATGCTCCTCCCCACTGCTTCCAAGGATTTCTGCTCTATCCTCAATGCTCTGTCTGCAGGAACTGTGAAAATAATGGATTTTGGGAAAAAATACCTATTTTCACTGCTCCATGGCCTGGAACCCTTTCCTGAATGCTCTCAAAATTCCAGGCAGGCTGCCAAGGTCCACCAGCACTGCCATTGTTGGGAATTGGTGCAGGAATTTGAAGATTTTCATTCATTTTTCCCAAAGAAGATAAAACAACAGGAAAAGCCGAGGTTGCAGAGCTGCATGTCCAGGCCAGTCTCTTGCAGCTGACAACAAAGTATTGATATTTGCTAAAAAATAATAACAATAATAACAGTAATCATCATCATCATCATCATCTGCAAGGAAGGCAGGACTAACCCAGGCACCTAATGAGGAAATTATCTAATTAATTATCATTGCCCTGATGATGGAGGGCATGGGGATGTTGTCCTGGCAACTCCACGCTCCACCAGGATCAGAATTCTAGGATCCTTTAGGCTGGAAAAGACCCTCAAGACCACCAAGGCCAGCTCCTAACCAAGCCAAGCCAAGCCCAGCTCTGTTTTAGCTCCCAGTATGTCCTAATTAAAGCAATTTACCACGAGTTCCTGATGTCCTTCAAGTCTTTGTACAGCCTCTGGTTTCCCATGGAGCTGTCTGGAGTTGCAGTTGGGAAATGCCCAATTTCCAGCCCCTTTTCCCACTGGATTTCCAAGCAGACCACCCGAAATCCCAGGTTTTATTTGGACATTCTGCACTCCAGTCCATGAGCAACACTTTGTTTACCGGGGTCGCCACCTCCCCTGCTCTCCTTCCAAGGCTGGCAGTGATTTAAGCTCGGTGTATTTTTACAAGCTGGGCCTAATCTCGGGTATAAATCATGCTGAAGGACGTTTCCTCCTGCCTGTCGTTGCTCAGGACAATG